>NC_090443.1:634398412-635012787 GCF_031143425.1 Pleurodeles waltl
GTGTCATACCCACTGGGTTTGCAGGGGGAAGGCCACCCAGCACCCCTTGGAGGCAGGACTACATACCATTCGCCGGCGGTGATGGCTGCTCAGTGGTGGCGGTGCTGCTGCTGCAGCCGCTGGTGGGGAAGGCTCCAGCTCATCCCCTGCAGTCTTGGATAGCTGTCCACTGGTGGTGATGGTGCTGCTGGTGGTGGGGGCTCCAGCCCATCCCCTGCAGCCAAGGATAGCTGCCCACTGGTGGTGGTGGTGCTGCTGCTGGTGGTGGGGGGAGGCTCCAGACCATCTCCTGCTGCCTCGGACGGCTGCATATCCATGGTTGGTGGTGGGGGCTCCATCTGAGTTCCCGCACCAGGCCCCTTGTCCTTCGTGCCTGCTGGGGCTACCGTCTTACCCTTCATGACAGCAGCTGGGGCAGGCACCTTGCCCTTCCTGGCAGCAGCTGAGGCTGGCTCCTTGTCCTTCTGGGCAGCAACTGGGGCTGGCACCTTGCCCTTCCCTGCAGCAGCTGGGGAAGGCACCCTTTCCTTGAGGCTGCCTGGTGCCCATGATCCTCTCCCACCATGAGTGAGTGTGGAGACTACTGGGCCCATGGACTGGGTGGCTGAGGAGCTTGCCTGGGTTTTTACCACCATCGCCGTATGTGAAAGATGGGGTTAGGGGTAGGGAAGAGGTCAATGGTGGAGAGGAAAAACTTCTTAGGGACATTGGGGCAGGAAGAGGGAGAAGGCTTGGGAGTGGAGGAAGAGGGAGTGATTGTGGGAGCAGTCTGTCTTCTGTGTTTGGGTACAGGTGCATGGGCTGGATTCTGTTGTCTCAGACACCCAACAGCCATCCACAACAGGAGGGGGGACAGACAGGGTGGAAGAGGAGACAGGGGATGTGTGGATGGATGTTGCGGAGGTGTCTCATAGTGAGGTGTGTGTGCTGTTTGGTGTGGTGATGCTGGTGGTGGATGTTGATGTAGTGATGCAGGTGTTAGTGTGGATGTGACCGTGAGGGAGGTGGAGGAGGGGAAGAGGGGGTGACAGTGGAGGCAGTGGATGTGGTTGTGTCTGCAACTGTCTTATGTTTGCGTGAGTACTTGTGGGCTGAAGTGTGGTGCCTGTGTTTGACTGTGCCACTCATGTGTGATGTCTTGTGTGCATGCTTGTCTGTATATGTGAATGGGATGGTTGAGGTTGAGGAGACTGGGAATTGGTAGTTGGAGGGGGGATGGTAGGAACAGGGACAATGGCTGCCATCAGAGAGGAGGCCAGAGCCTGAATCGATCTCTTTTGGGCCGCCAATCCACTGTGGATGCTCTCCAGGAATGCATTGCATTGCTGCATCTGGGATGCCAGCCCCTGGATGGCATTCACAATGGTTGACTGCCCTACAGAGATGAATCTCAGGAGGTCAATAGCCTCCTCACTCTGGGCAGCAGGGCTCACAGAGGCAGGCCCTGAGGTGCCTGGGGCAAAGGAGATACCCACCCTCCTGGGTGAGTGGGCATGAGCAAATCGCTGAGAGGCTACTGGGAGGGTGGTGCTGGTACGGAGGTGATGGCTGTACCTGCAGCTGGGGTGGTCACAGAGGTGTCAGCCACCACCAGGGATCTTCTATCAGAGGAGTGATTTGAGTCAGTGATGTCACCTCCTGTCTCTGCCGTGGTGCTCCCCTTGCCCTCCATCCCACTGGTACCCTCACTGTCGGTTAACTCTACCTCCTGGGACCTGTGGGATACAGCTCCCTCCATCGCCGGTGCTTCTGCTCCTCTGCCAGAAGATGCTAATGTACATAAGGACAGGGTGACAAAACAAGAAGGGGGGGGGAGAGACAAAGGATACACTGGGTCAATGGCCGCACCAACACAACCACTGGCGTACACAGCACACTCACACACAGGGAACAGCCTTATGCACTATGCAGTGTACTACTAGTTATAATGCTAGCTACCAAGGCATGGGAGGGACACATACTGCCAAATGCAGCACACCTTGGACCCATGCAGCCCAAACCTAGCCCTAACCTAGTCCTAGGTAGCAGGACTATCCCTTCAGGACCCCTGCCACCAGGGCACCTACTCTGCAATGTCAGGCCTGGCTATGGGCACCAACTGACCCACATCCCTTACCCGGGTACCACCCTACCATGCGTAAGTTGTAATGATGGGCACTGTAATCACCTCCATGTGGCTGCTGTGATACCCGCAAGCGCACATCCAGCTCTGAATAGGCCACCGCAAGCATACAGGCCATCGGGGGGGCTCAGGGTTCAATGAGCACCCCTTCCTCGTTGGGAGGCCATCCCCAGCTGGGCCTCTGCCGTCTTCCCTGCCCAGCGTCTCAGGTCCTTCCACCGTTTTTGACAGTGGATGCTCCACGTCCTTTGCGATGGCTGCACCATATACCCTTCTGAAGGGCCCTGACCTGCAGAGAAATACACACAGGAAATGGTATCAGTCAGACCATCCTGCCTGTTACACTTATGGCCCACCATACCCCTTCACATTGCCACTTCCACACACATGGCCCAGCACACAAGCTGTAGGCCGCCCAGGGGACATCCACCCACCCCCCCTACACAAGGTCTCCACACACACCACTCCATGTATTCATGCCACATGCATCGTGCTCAAAGTGTACTCACCTGTTGGTCTGGAGGCAAATACAACAGTCCGTACTGGGGTAGGACCACATCCACTAGTCGCTCCAACTCCGCCGAGGTGAAGGCAGGGGCCCTTTCCCCAGTCCCACGAGCCATGGTAGGTTCCAGACACAGGTCACAGCAGCACATGCGGTGTAGGTTCTCTCCTACGGAAGGTCAGGTAGCAAGTGAGTGATCAGATAGAAAATGGCAATCACGTCCACGGTGGTGCATAACGTCACTGCCAGCATAGATCACCATTAGCCACTGTACCCCCTAGGGCCCAATGTTAACCAATGAGGAGTTGCAAGGTGGTTCCCGACCACCTACCGCAATGGCGCACAGCGTCAGCAGAATTACCTCACTTTCACCTATCCCTCCACACAGGAAAGGTAGATGTCATTTCAGGGGGGGGCAAGCCCTAGATAATAACTGTGTCACAGTTAAAAATTAGACATACAGGACAGATTCCACTTACCCATCACAAATTACCAGCATTCAAAGGTCTGTTGTAGCTCCATTGTTCAGTTTGTGACCGGGTCCTCAATCTTTTGTCCCTTAGACTGCAACCGCTGCAGATGAATAGGAGATGGAGACATACCCTTGTGTACAGACCCCTGGTGGACTTGGCAACAATAGAGGACAGGCACATTATCCTCACCTATAGATTTGACAGGGCCACAATCACAGAGCTGTGTGCCCAACCGGAGCCTGACCTGATATCTGCTATCCGTCACCCCACTGGGATCCCCCTTCTTGTGCAAGTCCTATCTGTGCCCCATTTTGTGCCAACTGGTTCTTTCCAAGTGACTGTGGGATTGGCAGCAGGAATGTCAGTGTTCTCAATAGTGCTGACCAGAGTGTTTTCTGCCCTGATTAAACACATGTGCAGCTACACTGTATTCCCCCAGGTGGAGGATTTGGCCACAGTGAAGGCTGAATTCCATGCAATGGGACATATCCCCAACATAATTGGGTCTATTGATGGAACACATACTGCATTTGTCCCTCCCCCGGCAAAATGAACAGGTGTACGTAAGAGTTTCCACTCAATGAATGTACAGATGGTGTGCTTGGCAGACCAGCACATCTCCCATATCAATGCTAAATATCCTGGGTCGGTGCATGATCCTTTATCCTGAGGAATAGCCCAAATGTGATGGCCCAACTACAGAGGCACCATGTGTAGCTACTAGTTGAGACCTGGTTCCCACCCAGTAGATGTTGGTGTATGGGTATGGTGTGGGCCATATAGGATAGTGTGTGCCTAAATCTTGTCCCTCGATATCTGCAGGTTACTCAGGTTACCCCAACCTACCATGGCTGCTGACCCATGTGAGGAATGCCAGGACAAGGGCAGAAGAATGTTACAATGAGGCACAAAGGCGAACAAGAAGGATAATCAAAAGGACAATTGGCCTCCTGAAGCCCCCTGAAGCCCAGGTTAAGGTGCTTCCGTCTAACTGGGGGATCCCTTTGCTACTCACCCAATAATGTCTGCCAGATAATTGTGGCATGCTGTATGTTGCAAAACCTTGCCTTGAGACACCGTGTGTCTTTTCTGCAGGAGTAGGAGGCTGGAGATGTCCATGTGGCAGCAGTGGACCCTGTGGACAATGATGATGAGGAGGCAGAGGATGAGGACAACAGAACTGCAGTGATTCGGCAATACTTCCAAAGACACACAGGTACGACAGTGACACATTTCATTTTCATTTTTTAGATTATCTTTGGCACTGGCATGCTGTTATTTCGCACTTCTATGCCCCTTGACTGTGCCATTTGGCAACTCATTTTGCAGATGTTGGTGCCCCACTATTGCTCCTGGTGTGATCACTGCAGCCAACTACAGGTCTTTCCTATTTCGATATTACTGTACATTTGAATTGCAATGTTTAAACCTGGTTAAACAAATATATACTTAAATAAGTTTGACATACTCCATACTTGTATTTTTTCAAAGGGTGCTTATTTAAGTGCTGAGAAGTAGAGGGGCAAGTGCATTGGGATGGGATGATGATGGAGGAAAGTCCAGGGTATTGTTCCAGTTTATTTGGTGCACAGGTGCATTGTCCAAGGAGACAAAGGAAGGGGAGCAATGGCAGTTCAAGGTGGATAGGGTGACAGGGTGGGACACAAGGGAGACAATCAGGAGAGTCTAATTTCCTGGTGGGGGTCTTGGCAATAGTCTCTGGCTTCTGCCTGGATCACAGGGAAAGTTTGCGGGGAGCTTTACCTTCTGCAGGGGAAGGGGTGCTGGTGGACTGTTGGTCCTGTGGCGGAGCCTCCTGTCCACTAGCGGCAGTGGAGATGGAAGGCAGTTCTGATGTCTCGCTAGTGGCAGGGGCTGCCTCCCTCATAGTGTTGCCCATGTCTGCCAGCACCCTGCTATGGAGACCAGGGTGTTGCTGATGGCCTGAAAGTCCTCCCTGATCCCCTGGTACTGTCCCTCCTGCAGCTGCCTGTTTTCCTGCAGGTTGTCCAGGATTTGGCCCAGCATATTCTGGGAATGTTGGTATGCTCCCAGGATCTCTATAAGTGCCAACTCGAGAGTCGGTTCCCTCAGCCTATCCTCCCCCTGGTGCACAGCACTCCTTCCAGTTTTCCTGTTGTCCTGTGCCTCTGTCTCCTGAACCGTGTGCCCACTGCCACCTGGTATGAGGTGTGCCCTGGACACACTGCTGATTGATGTGTCCTGGGGACAGAGGTATGGGTACGCTGGGTAGGTGCTGTGGTGGTGTTTCCTGATGGGGAGGCTCTGTGGTTGTCTGTGACTGTGCCTGGGTAACCGACTGTCCAGAGGTCCCTGATGATCCAGATTGGTCATCCAGATCCAGGCGACCAGAGTTGCTGTCATCACTGTGGGCCTCTTCAGTTGGGGGACTGGACAGTGCCCGCACCTCTTCACCTCTGACATTGGCTGGGATACCTATGGGGGTGTAAATGCAGTGTTATTGTTTCTGTGTGTGACATATTGTGCCTCAGTGGTTTGCCCTCTTTGTTTGTATTTGCCACTGGCAGCTTTCACTGGTGTGAGTTGGTAGATGGTGGGTTAGCTTATTCTCTCTACTGTGCATGCTTTAGTGATAGGTGTACATGCAGGTCTGTGAGTGGTGTCCATGCATTGGTATGGCATGCAGGGCTTGGCATTGAGATAAGTGAGATGTGATAGTGGGGGGTGTGGGAGGTGGTGGAGTGATGGGAGTGAGGGTGAGGGTAGAGGTAGGTGATGGCATACAGGTAGAGGGGTGATAGTAGTAGAGAGCTTACCTGGGTCCAGTCCTCCTGCTTCTCCGGCCAGGCCCGCGGGATGCATGATTGCCAAGACTTGCTCCTCCCATGCTGTTAGTTGTGGGAGAGTAGGTGAGGGTCCACCGGCAGTCCTCTGTACAGCTAGCTGGTGTCTTGCTGCAATGGAACGTACCTTCCCCCGTAGGCCGTTCCACCTCTTCCTGATGTCGTCCCTTGTTCTGGGGTACTCTCCCACAGTGTTGACCCTGTCCACGATTCTCCGCCATAGCTCCATCTTCCTAGCAATGGATACCTGCTGCACCTGTGCTCCAAATAGCTGTGGCTGTACCCGGATGATTTCCTCCACCATGACCCTTAGCTCCTCCTCTGAAAATCTGGGGTGTCTTTGTGGTGCTACAGGTGTTGTGTGAGTTGTGTAGGTGAGGGTGTGTAGGGTGTTGTGTTGGGGTGTGTGATGTGGGGTGCGTGGGTGATGTATAGGTGTAGGTGATGTGTGGTTCTGGTTTTGTCTGTAGTCGAGATGTCTGTCTCGTGCCAATGGTTTGTATTCGTAAGGGGTTGTTGGTATTGTGGGTGTGTGTTTTATAGTGGTGTGGGTGTGGTGTGTGTATGGGTGTCAGGTGTCTGTATTTGGTATTGCCCAATGTAGTGTTGTTTTGTTTGTGTGTATGTATTTTGAGCGCAGCGGTATCTACCGCCAAAGGTTTACCGCCATTTAATGTCCGCCATGGTGATTCGTGGGTCATAATGTGGTGGGTTTTGTTCTGTTGGTGTAACACTGTGGGTAGTGATACTTCCAGTTTATCACTGACCTTTGGTGTTGCGGATTTGTGTCCGTGGCTGAACAGTGATGGATTGGTGAGTGTGTGTCATTATATGGTGAACAGATATCCACAGCAACGGCGGTATGTTGGCGGCAGTCAGCATGGCAGTAAGTGGGATTTACCACCAATGTCATAATGAGAGCCATATTGTTCGACTTTTATACCAGGTTTGGTTTAAATCCATTGAGGAATTTTGACTGTAAGCACAAGCAATATTTTTGTGGGAGCAAATTCACCTCCCCTTAGAACAGTTCAACAGTTACAATCTGCGTGTCAGTAAAATGCAAAGCTTTCCTACTCTGTCTCATTAGTTTCAACTGTGCCATTAAACATAGAGCTATAAAACTGAAATATATATATAACATAACAGGGGGCGGAGAAAAAGGAGGGGGGTCCCAAAATGCATTTTCCTCATGCATTTTCCCACAGTTATTTCAAACACAACTACAGCCTGACACCGCTGGATAGAATTACAGCAAATTTAGTGGAAAGCTAGCTCATTGTCCCAAAAGTGTGCTTTTTGTGATTTGGTGTAAATCATTTCTGTGGATTTATAGATATTTATTAGAAAAATAAATATAGATATCTAGGGATGCGGATCCTCCGCCGATCCATTCACGGTGGACCCACGGAGTCACACGCCAAAGCAAAAATCTCATTGGCTGGCTGAAAGCTGACAGGGAAGTTGCAGCTGCCATTTTGTTTTTGCGGGAAATGGTCCTGGGGGCTCAAATGTGGGCTGCAATGGACATGAAGGGGTCAGGGTAGAGGTTCCCTGACCCCATGAGGTTGACAGAAATGTGGCAAAAAAATACGTATATACATACACACCCTCTCACACCCACTCTTACACCCAGACAGAAACTCTCACATCCAGTCAGGCACTCTCAGACCCACTATCTCACCCAGACACACCCTCTCAGATGCACTCTCACAGCCAGAGATTCCCTCTCTCACTCACTCTCACACCCAGATGAATCCTTTCACACCCATTCTCACACCCAGTCTGATACCAACAGACAACCTTTAACACCAACTCTCGCACTCAGGTACACTCTCTCACACCCACTCTCACACCCAGCCAAACACTATCAAATCCACTCTCACACCCACAGACACACTCTCACACCTACTCTCACACCCTGACACGTCCTGTCACACCTACTCTTACACCCAGACACTCTCACACCAAATCTCACATCTTGCCACACCCTATCACACCCAGACGCTCTCAGCCTGAGATACACTCTCGCACCCACTCTTACACCGTGACACACCCTCTCACACTCACTATCAAACTAGGTTGAAACTCTCACACAAACTCTCACACCAGAGACACACTTTCACACCTACTTTCACACCTAGAGACTCACTGTCACACCCTCTCTCATACCCAGACACACCCACTCTCACACCCAGGCACACTCTCACATCCAGTATCACACCCAGGGTCACCCTTTCACACCCTCTCTCACACTCAGACACAAACTCTCACACCCACTCTTGCACCTAAACAGGCACTGTCACATCTACTCTCACACTCAGGGTGAGACTCTCACACCCAGACAGACAGTCTTAGATCCACTCACACACCCAGACACTCTCACATCTACTCTTACACCTACACACTCTCACATCCACTCTCACAACCTGACATGCCCTGTCACACCTACTCTCACACCCAGACAGACAGTCTCACAACAAATCTCACATCTTACCACACCCTCTCACACCCATACACTCTCACACCCACTCTCTCACCCTGAGATGCACTCTCACTTCCACTCTTACACCTTGACACACCCTCTCACACCCACTATGAAATCAAGGTTGACACTCTCACACACACTCTCACACCCAGGCACACTCTCACATCCAGTATCACACCCAGAGTCACCCTTTCACACCCTCTCTCACACTCAGACACACCCACTCAAACCCTCTCTTATAACTAAATAGACAATGTCACATCTACTCTCATACCTAGAGTGAGACTCTCACACCCACTCTCACACTCAGACAGTCTTACATCCACTCACACACCCTGACACTCTCACACAAACTGAGATACCCTAGATGGGACTCTTACACCCAGTCTCACACCAAGACAGACAGTCGCACACACAGTCTCACACCTAGACAGATACTTGTACACCCACTCACATACCTAGACAGACACTTTCACATACACTTTCACACCCTGACACACAGCTTCACACACAGGCACAGATTCTCATGACACTGTCACAGCTAAACACACACTTTCACACCCACTCTCACAACCAGGCACACACTGTGTCACACTCACATAGATACTCTTACATCCTCTCTTAAAGCCACGCAAACACTCACACAGTCTTGACTGGCTGCAACTTGGCAAAGAAAGTTGCAACCATAATTTTGTTGAATTAGGAAAGGGCCCCAGGGCTAAAATGGGGCAGGAATCCTTATGAATGGATTAGAGTGTGAGTTCCCTGACCCCAGGGGCTTGATATAAATGTGACACCATAATTAATAATGGGTGTAATATTTAAAAAACTTGGTTTTATTTGGTATTTTCCAAATTCACGGATGGATCTGCTGTTCCGATTTATATTTAAAAAATATATAAATTAAAAAATAAAACAAAATCTCCATATCTCTGTTGTGAAAGGTTTGACTCTGAAAAGAGCCTTTGTGTTTATGCTGTGTAGTTGATAAAAAAATATAAAACAGGATGCCGTATTTAAAGTTCTGAAGGAAAATCCTGCTGCTTTTCTCTTTCAGATGAACTCCATAATTTCTATATATATACCAGCCGTATCAAACCATACATTATTGTAGTATATAGAGTCCATGCTATGGTCTCCAAGAAAGGCATACAAAGTTTTAATAGCACGTTTTCTGGATTTGTCTATTTGTGGACAGAATTCACTTGAAAATTTCCACTTCTGCCTTTGGTAACTGTTAGAAAAAATAAAGGCATTGTGTGGGGAAAGTGCCATTAATTTTCCAAAGGTATCCTTCATTGGGATTTCCAATCCTATCCCAGTACCTGTGCCCAGGTCCTTGCCACCACAGTGCACAATCATGGGGTCTGGATGTTGGCAATCCTCAATGCTCTCAACCAAAAGGAACAATTGACACCACTTTAACCCTTGCTGGCCAACCGAAGTAATATTCACATTAGATAAACCCAGGACCCTCTCAATGCCACTCTTTCTAGCACTCTCTCAGGCCCAAAACACAGCTTTGATCCACAGTCTGAGCATTTTGGAGGGAAGCTGGAGCACCACACAGGACAAGGCTGCAGTTAAATGAGACAGTTTGCAAATGAAGTGCAGTTAAAATGGAGACAACTACTTACAATTTGAAACAACACATTTGATTGGTTATTGTAAAGATGTTGGTGCATGAAGTTAGGTAGTGATTTTGTGAGAAAAGTAAGCAGATGTCAGATTAGGATTTGACCATTTAGAGAAAGTATCAGTGTTTGAAACATGTTTATTATTTCAAATATTCAACTACACCTGTTACATTTGCTGTAGAAGCAAGCATGATGCTCTCAGAAACTATTATGAACTTGTGACCTACTGCTGCAAGAGCATGTGTCAAACTATGTTACAATGGAAGCACATCTACAGGAAAGTGGGAAAAGGGAATAAAAAAGACTAGACTGTGATTTTGTAATAACAGTTCTAGTGAGAAAATGTAGTAAATGTATGATTTGCTTTGATTTTTGTTATGTATATATGACATTGTTTGACATAAAAAAATAACAAATGTTTTTGAACTACTCCGCGGATCTGCAACAAAGTTACACAGTGGGCTGCACTAAGCACTGTGATGGATCCACGAAGCCAGCAAAAAACCCCTATCAAATTGAGCTATCTTTCAGGAGTGTTGGAAAGGGTTAACTCTAGCAGCCTGTCAGAAAAGGTATAAGATAAGTTAAACATGAAAAATAGATTTTGATTGGTTTTTTGATTGAGTAACCTTGAAAGCAAAGTTGACAAGTTTGCTTTTAATAGTTGCTATGAGAGTAGTGTACCATTCTTCTGCTTGGTTTTGCTAATTTTTAGTGAGAAGAAATTCTAACTGATACTGAGAGACAAACATATAGACCAACAAACACACTTAACAGGTATGTGTTCTGAAATGTAGGTTTATTCAAAATGTGTTAGTAAAAGTATGAATGTATGTCAGGTGAATGATAGTGAGTAGCATGGCCACAAAAAGTAAACTGAATATAAATAAGGGGTAGGTGATAAAAATAAGGAGAGCTAGAATATTCAGCAAAAAAAGAGTTATTGACTCAACTTTGAATTACATGCCCTGCTTCACAAGCCTTAAGTATTATTTTTTCTATATAAAAGAAACACCTCAGCTAGGTTCTAGCTAGGCCACTGAGTAGGGCACCTTGTGATTAGTGATTGAGTTTCTGGGACTTAGATGTGCCCTTGCAAACCAATACACATAGTTATATATACAATATCCCACCCATTCTGCAGCTCACATACCTATTTACAAAACCCTAGACTAAATCACATACCCAATAAGATACTACGGGGCATATTTATACTCCGTCTGCGCCGAATGTGCATCAAAAATTTTGACGCACATTCAGCGCAAACCTTTCCCCATATTTAAACTTTGACGCCCGAGCCCATGGACGTCAAAATTACACCATGTGCGTCATTTTTTGGATGCGGCAACCCGCCTTGCGTTAATGATATGCAAGGTAGGTGTTCCCGTCCCAAAAAATGACCTAAACGGCCGTGCGTCGTATTTATGCTTTCGGGCAAAAATGACGCACGGCCGGGAGGCGGACCCGGAAAATGACCCACAGCCCGATGTGCGTCAACAATGAACGCCTGGGTCAGGGCAGGCATTAAAATGGGGCAAACACACCTGTATTTAATCAGAACACACAGAAGCAACAGCAGAGCAGCAGAGCAGCAAAAGGGAGACATGGAGGTGATTCTTATCCAGCGTGCACACAGATGCAGAGCCCAGCATCTACAACAGCAGCTACCACAACACCAGCAGGGACCCCAAAGGCAGCGCAGAAGGCAGGAGATGATATTCTGCCCCAGAACAACCCTTCATGGCCTCAGGGAACACAACATCATCCAGAGGTACAGGTTGAACTGGCAGGCCATTCAGCAGCTGCTGCGCAACATTGAGCCGCAGTTGGCACCCACCTTGCTGACACCCCGCACCATCCCAACAGAAACCAAGCTGGTTGCCATAATTCACATGCTGGCAAGTGGCTCTTTACAAACAACTGGTTCCCTGGTTGCCGGAATATCACAGCCATCATTCTCTGCCTTTTTGCCCAAAGTACTGGATGCCATCATTGGACTTACATCCTGCCACATCTGCTTCCCTAACACACTGCAGAAGCAGCAGGAAACAAAACAGGGGTTCTAACTCATTAGTGGCTTCCCACACGTCCTTGGTGCAATCAACTGCACACATGTACGCCTTGTGCCACCTGCTGCAACTGAACACCTCTACCGCAACAGTAAGCACACACATTCCATCAATGTGCAGGCCATTGTCGATCACCAAGGATTGATCACCAACATCGTGGCTAAATATCCTGGGAGTGTCCATGACTCATTCATCTTCCGTCACAGCACCATCAATGAACACTTCCAGGATGGACGGTATGGCAATGGACTACTTGTTGGTAAGTACAAAAAACTACTTATATACACACTGCACAGCAACCCTCTAGGACACACAACACAGAGAGCAACATGTCGACAGGAACACACTGAGGTCGTGACACCACTAGGCATGTTTCTTAGGTCACCATTGAACCTGTCACACATCTGAAATTAGTGTACAGTCTAATGTTAAGACGTCAAAGATCACAAAGTTTGGTGTGGGTTGCCTAAATGTCATCTTGCAAATTGTAAGTGTCCCAATGACGTTTACATTAATCCATTGCATAAGTCTAAAGGTATGGGATGTCCAGGGTACATTGATATGAACGTGTTAACAACACTGTCAATCTTAACCTGTGTACGGAACTATCATCTCACCCCCAGTGAAGACACAGGAACACCTGTATCACAAGTCACAATGCTAGCGAGGGCACACTGTACTTCAAATCCCAAAACATACTGCTGACAAACGGTCAGCAGGCAAACACTCGTTCAGCCAAGGAAACAACACAATGCAGATGGTACATCCTACAAGCCTAGGATGCAACATAATACCACACAAGAGTCACAAACAACACAAGACAACTACTGCCATGAAAGGTCATTTCAATAGGGCTAGCTACATCAACATGATCCCATTCCTTTTCTCTTGCAGCTGATCAGGGGTATGGCATCCAGCCATGGATAATGACACCTATTGGCAACCCGAGTACTGCAGCAGAGCATGCCTACAATGACGAAGATTGGAGGACACGCACCATAGTCGAGAGGACCTTCGCCATCCTCAAGTAAAGGTTCCTGTGCCTCGACATCACCGGTGGTAGCCTCCTATATTCCCCGGAGATCGTCTGTAAGATCATCCTAACATGTTCTATTCTGCACAACATTTGCATAAAAAGGAACAAACACCTATAATAATCACCATATCATCGTTTGGCTATTCATTTTTGCACACCTTCATCTTTAACTATCAGATTAAGAGCGTTGCCTCATAGAGCATTGCTGACATACCGATTAGGACACTGAAAATCCCAGAGCTAATGTGATGCGTATCATACAATGGTCACATACACACACACTGTAAATGACATATATCATGTACATTTCTCCTTTGAAGGCCGATAGCAGAGGACCACACCTATTTCACACATACATGTTGAAATCATGGTCCAACGCAGCATATGGCACACAACTAAGACACCATCACTCAATAAGGGGAAAACAAGCCTCATATATCAGGCAGTTGATGTGCTATTGCATCAGTAACAGGAATGTCTGACCAGACCTTTGACAGCAGTAAGTCCAACTGCATCCAATATTTGCAAGGACTATCTGTGACCAGAGTTCCATAGACGCAGTACATAGACAGCACAAGTACCACACATATGAGCAGCATTGCGCACATGACATTCCATGTACATGTCAGCCCATTTCCTAACTCCTGACACACCCATGCACCTGGTCACAACCTACCTGTCTGAAGAGGTCCCTGGAATACTAAGATGTGTACCCTGATATTCCCTCCTCTACACACATAGCTTGTCAATAGCAATCTAGTGTGCTACACCCTTTCCTATGGTATGCCATTGACATAGAACATCTGACTGCATGGACGTCAGGTCAATTAATACACTGGCTTCTAGTTTCCAAGCCCTGTTAGCACCTTAGATTGCTTCCCGTGTGAAAATGTCTTTTGGCCATTAGAATGCAAATCTCACCTACAGGACTTGTGAGAAACAGATGCAGCCCATACCTGTGATCACCTCCATGCACACCACCCATTTCAACAAGCACTGCCCCTGCTGATGCCTGGAACAGCATAGGAGTTGCCATTTGTCAAATACACCGTTAAGCAATGATACTAATTGAGCTGTGTAACACAGCCCTTGGGTTCATTTGTCACCTTCAAAAATACAAGACATACACAGTTTGACATGTCAACTGTCTAGTTCGTCCTCCAAACAGTCTTAGTCAGACCACTGATTATGTAACTTGTCAAATTGCTGGATCCTGATTCACTCTGCATTCTGTCAGCGTGACTGGCATCTGTCTGTGCGTCACACTAAAGTATCCCTGTGTCTACATACGTACCACACTTGCGTTAGCAAACCTCTCATTCATCAGGGGGTATTTGGGCATGTGCTTCTTCAATGCATACCCAAATACATTGTCTAGCATCATCTGCCTTTTAACTGTACCATATGAGTTAAATCCTCTGTGAAAACCACAATTCATGACCCATCCCTTGTCTGGGTGTCATTTATGCATGAATGACAAAGTGTGGCAGTGTCCCAGGGCCGTATGCAGGGATTGGGTACGGGCCTTCAGCAGAACCAGCAACCTCTGATAATGTCCATGAAAAATCCACACATATCAGGACCCTGACAGTTCACACACAGAATTACATTGCTCACAACATATTGATGGGCTGTGTGTAGTGAATAGCTGTGAAAATAATCAGCACAGAGGCTATGATGTTCCCAATGCAGTGGGAATTGCAGAGGCTAACCTGTGTACAAATGTTGTAATGACACCTGCCTGGAACATGACACCTGAGACATTATCTCACTCAGCACACCAAGGTTGCCCTGTTGACCGTCTCATTACACGTCTTCAGTGACAGGGTGGGACCATACCCATGTAGGTTCTTATGTCCACATCCACTTTACTCACATTGATCAACAACGGACACTCAGTAGATACAGGAATAGCTGCCACTGACTCATGATATGTCCTGGATCGAACTGTTACAAATTACACCCCAAAAAATATACAGGATCAATATTGGAACACACATATGAACAAGACACCTATGTGCAATTGATCACTGGAAATATGTGGACACGTGCTGCCTCGTCTGCTGGTCCACCACAGCCACTTGAGAGTTGTGGCTCAGTTATATGACCTCAACTGTGGTGTCATCATACATTTGTGATTCACCTTTGTCTGTCTGAGCAAACAACATGGTACCCACTTCCTCAATGCATGTGTATGACTCACTGTGGGATTCACCAACTAGTGCCTAGGAAGCTGGACATAGGATGTTGAAAATGTGGACCATTGACATGAACAAGCGTCTGCCATCTATCTGGTGCATGCTTTGTCATATGTGGTGTCTACGTTACCCTAAATCTTGGAAGTGCACATTACAGATGTTGCTACATGTATGACTAACACATGTCTTCTCTCATTTCCACAATGACTTGCATCTAAGGTTTGGACACATGGACGTCACATTCATACAAGCATATGTGCAATAATGCATCATGTGATACACACACACTTGATCAACAAATACATTAGTTGCCACAGCACACACATTGAGCCAAAGGTATTTAGGTATTGAACATATGTGTGTCACATTGCTATCCTCTCCTGATGCCAAACATGCCCAATTTGTGCAATACATATATGTAGGCCACACATATGGCCATCTAGTGCGTCAGCCAACCGTCAAAATACTGTGAAGGAAGTAGCGGATCATGGCCCACTGCAGTATGATGTCACACATGTGAACATACACCATCAACACCATAGTGGATGCCATCAGGCAATCTCTGATGTGCCCCAAATGTAACATAACAGAAAAACAGAAAAAAAGCCCAAAACCAGTTCATGCACTGAAAATTTGACGTTGCTAGCATTATGCAGCATTTTTTGTAGACCAATACAGAATTTGCGTCATTTTTTTTACGCACAGGAGTGAAAATTAGGCCGCATCTAGATAATTGTACAGGCTATTTAATAATATTTGGATGCGGGCAAATTTTCACTCCTGTGCGTCAAAAAAAATGACGCACAAACTGTATGCGTGAAAAAAATATGATGCATAATGCGAAAAAGGGCAGACATTTTATTGAGGAAGTGATGTAATGGGATATCCTGTTTACAGATTATGTACAGTGGGTGTACTTTCACTTTCACTTTGCAGTCTATGATTCTACTAGACTGTGTGGCTGTGTAGAGAGTGGTGTTGATTGATTTTGTGCTTTTGTGTCCTGTGTGCTGTCTCTATTGTCAATTTGTGAAATACATATTGTTGGTGTATACTGTCCTACTGTGTTTTGTGTACATTTGTCCATTTTTCTAGTGTTTTTGTTGTTTGTGGGAGTCTGTTGTGGGTAGTGGTAGTTTGGGGATAGTTGGGCTCTTTCAGTGGTTAAGTTAATTTTTCTTCTGTATTTGTACCCCTACTTTCCCCCTTTTTCCATTTCTATTTCTTTAACCCCAGTTCCCTTTCACATTTCTACAATGTCTGGCAGGCCATGTCTTGGCAGGATGGGTGTAGAGGAGTTGGGGGGCTTCATATGGCTTGTGTGCCATTTCTTGCAACTGATGATCAAGGCAGGGGGCAGGGGGCAGGGTGATACAGGGATATCACACTGAGGCGCGCAGAATCCGGTGGGGAAAGGTGCTGCATCACCTGCAGCATGTGTATGCCAGCCAGAGGAGTGACCACCAGCTGAAGCACCAGTGGGCTGACCTCATCACCAGGAAGCAGGATCTCTTGGACCACCTGGACATCGTGGTTGGTGGCACTGTTGGTGAGTACTAATCATGTAAATGTGCACGGGTAAATGCTCTGTAATGACATCAGATGATGTGTACAATGTCTGCCAGCTAAGTTGCTGACTGTGTGTGTAATGCTGGGGAAACATACTGGGTAATTGATGCACTATGGGAAGGATCACAATTGCTAGCTGTCAGGTAGCACATGCTCAGCAAAGTTACAGGATACTTTTCCGTGAAGTAAATTGGTGCTGCCTTTGTGTCAGACAACCAAACAAAATAGGAGCCAATCATGTCTATATAGGCCACATTTACCAGAGAAGTGAAGATGTACCAACATATTGGCTAACTTTGTTAACGCAATAGCTAGACTGACTTTAGAATCACTACATGATGCAGAAAATGAGTGCTGGCTTCACGTCAATTGATGATAGCAAAGTGGCCCAGACATATTTCTGATGTGAGTCTGGTGAGTGTGTAAGGAAAGCATTCACAGAAGTTCTATGAATGTTATTGATCATTTTGGTCCTTTATCTTTTTGGATACATGTCAGATCTGGATTTGGAAACATCATGAAAACGTGTAAGGTGCCCTCAGCTAACATTTTAGAATGGTTTTTGGAGTCAGTTGTGCCACATTCCAATTAGGGATGGCAGTCCAAAGATATGCACATGGGTTCACATCTCCATGGTTGGTGCAAATCACCATAGCTGGGCCACATCAAATGAAGAAACTGTAACAACATGAGGGCTTACAAAAGTCCCTGTCCCTCTGTACATTGTACCTATGTGTAATAAATGTATCATGGCCACATAGGCTGTTTGACTGGTAATGCAGTCCTCAAGTAAACAGGCTTTGGATGTCACTCTTGGATGCACATGATGAGACGATGACACTCCATATTATTTTCTGGTCACTAATGACAGGGCATGTTTTCCACCACATGATAGTTAGGGCCACTGCATGTGTGCAGATATGTGTGTAACTGTCACAGGAGATCCATGCTATGTACAAGTTGGCCGTGATATATCAGATGCAGGATCATCATGTCTGAATGGCTGCAAATTTCCTTATTCAGCCTACACATTGTGGCCCGTATTTATACTTTTTGGCGCTAAACTGCGCTAACGCAGTTTAGCGTCAAAAAGTTTAGCGCCGGCTAACGCCATTCTGAAGCGCCATGCGGGCGCCATATTTATTGAATGGCGTTAGCCGGCGCTAGCAGACCGGCGCTGCCTGGTGTGCGTGGAAAAAAAACACGTACACCAGGCAGCGCCGGCGTTGGGGAAAATGGCGTTAGGGCGTCTTAAAAATGGTGCAAGTCAGGTTGACGCTAAAAAATCGCCTCCACCCGATTTGCGCCATTTTTAACGACGACCAGACGCCATTTACATGACTCCTGTCTTAGTAAAGACAGGAGTCATGCCCCCTTGCCCAATGGCCATGCCCAGGGGACTTATGTCCCCTGGGCATGGTCATTGGGCATTGAGGCATGTAGGGGGGCACAAATCAGGCCCCCCCTATGCCAAAAAAATATATAAAAAAAAAAAATGTATACTTACCTGAACTTACCTGAATGTCCCTGGGATGGGTCCCTCCATCCTTGGGTGTCCTCCTGGGGTGGGCAAGGGTGGTAGGGGGGGTCCCTGGGGGCATGGGAGGGCAGCTGTGGGCTCATTTTGAGCCCACAGGTCCCTTAACGCCTGCCCTGACCCAGGCGTTAAAAAGAGGCGCAAATGCGGGTTTTTTTGCCCCGCCTACTCCCGGGCGTGATTTTTGCCCGGGAGTATAAATACGACGCATTTGTGACGCAGTCATTTTTTGGGACGGGAACGCCTACCTTGCATCTCATTAACGCAAGGAAGGCGTTCACGCAAAAAAATGACGCTCTTTCCTCATACTTTGGCGCTAGACGCGTCTAACGCCAAAGTATAAATATGGCGTTAGTTTTGCGCCGAATTTGCATCGAAAAAAATGACGCTAATTCGGCGCAAACGGAGTATAAATATGCACCTGTATATGTTAATGAAATTGTTGGTCAGTGCACAGATTTTGAGCACATTTCTTCCTTCCATGCCTTACAGGTGGACCGGCACCCTACACTGTGGGAGAGGTGGCCACATTTGAGGGCCCCAACCACTCCTGTAATTGTTGATATGTCTGTTATGTCTTGTGTTTGCTGGTTATGGACTCCTGTGTGTTGAACGCATAACAAGGTGTGATGCGTTGGGCAATCATTTGTCTTGTTCCATGAGTGGGATTTCAGTTTATCAAATGTTTTGAGTTGGCCAATGCGTATCTTATTGTATTATCTAGGGATTGTAGGCCATTCCTGTAGGCACCAGTGAGTACTGGGGTGAGTCATGTGGATGACACTTGTATCAACAAGAGTCGCACTGGAAGTCAGCTCAGATTTAGTCAGCCTGTCAGACCCACATTCTCCAAGATTGGTACAGCAAATTGCTTTCCAAAAGGCTTCTGCTTCCCTATTTACCAAGGTACTTATTAAACTGTGGTAGAACTTCCTAGCAGCATGTATTTCCACATGTAGTGCTACAAGTATGTGGAACTTGAGTGCAATGGCCTAGGTGTGCATGCTAATCATGCTCATGGGTGTTCTTGAAACTCTGTGTCTGATGTAAGGCATGCCTTACTGGAAGTATTTGTTGTGTACCAAGCTCTGCATTTCCTGACATGTGTGGCGCTATGATTGGTCAAGGGTTTGCAGACTCCTAATTGTTGATAGACCTTACCTGTGGTGTGTGTGTAGAGTTAAACACGTGTGGAGTTTTCTATACACTCCTCAGTGTCCATGTTGTTTGGAATTGATAGTTGTTTATCCACCCCCCCACCTCAAACACAGGCATGGGTTTGTGAATAGGGTACCTAGGACTGATGCTACCAGTATGTTACACATACATGTGAATAAGTGACTGTTTGGTTGGAACCTAGTATACACACTCAGGTTTGGCAGATGGGTACTATAATGGCAAGTCCTGTTACAACTTGCAGACCATGTGGCTTTAGTTTTGCATTCCGTACACTGACATTTGTAGCCCAGGTATTGGTGGAGGATATGCAGCATGAATATTAGCTGATAACTGGCAGAACTCAGAAGTCAATGCCAGTTGTTACCCATCTTGTAGGTTTTAGATGTGTGATGTGACATTTGTAGGCTGGCCTGCCATGTACTTCCTCAGGGACATTCAATGATCTGTATTGTGATATGAGCTGTTACAAGTACAGTAGATGTATTGTCTGATTGACTTCTTGTGCCATTTCACACAATGCAGTTCCTAATGTAGATTATTTGCATTTGTCTTCAAAGCTGCAAACATGACTCCAGATCAGGTCCGTGAGTTCCAGAAGCGGGCCATGAGATACCAGCACATCCTGCTGGTGGAGTCGGGGTTCAGGGGGATGGCCCATCGATATCGCCATGAACGGGCCTCCGGGGCATGGAGGGCCTTCCCACAAGGTGGCCTTACTTTGCCTACCACTGCCACCACCAGCACAACCACCACTTCAAGCCAGGTGGCCCCACCCACAGCTGGGACTGTTGTCCCTACATCTGCCAGACTTCCAGGCCCCAGCATTGCTGCAGGTGCAGGACAGCCCACTTGCCTTGGCTCCACACACACACACAGACCTCCTCCACCGGTACCCAGACTGCCCCAGCTCCATCTGTTGACCCTGCAGCATTCCACAACATGGAACGGAAGATGGACCGTGTGTTGCGCAAGTTAAGCCATCTGAGCCAGGATGTTTGCCACATTAACCGGCATGTTAAGTCCATCAAGAGGACCCTCCGGAGGGCCAACCTCTAGACTTTTTTTATATGGACATGATTCCCTCCCCCCCTCCTCTTTCCTCGTTCTCATACTTAGTGGGCTTAGGGGGCTTAGTGTTATGTTAGTATGGGCTGTTAGTTTAGTTAGTGTTAGTGGGTGGGGTGTCCTGATTCTTTCTATTTTTACTTATTACGTGTGCGGGTGGGTGGGTGGGGGACTATGTTGGGGTTCTTGTGTGTTTATAATAAAATATATATACAAAAAATGAAAAAATACAAAAAAATATATATTTGTTTAGTATAGGATAGTATGTGTTTAGGTTAGTAAGTGTTGTCCTCCATCTGTCCAGTCTCATAAGGGGGGTGGGGGTGGATGTTTAGAATGTTTCGTCACATGTGATAAGTAAGTTTAGATTAGGTTAGTTAGGGACAGTTATGGGTAATGAGTAGTCAGGGTAGATAAGGGTAGGTAAGACTTTTCCCTCAGTTTCCTCTTCTGTGATTAGCATTTATTTAATAAATATATAGCTAACCCTTAACAGTATGTGTTAAATGCTACTTGATCCTGAGCTTGGAATTAGTGTACATGAATGTTGATCTATTACATTTGTGTCCTATGCTACAAACAAATCCTAACTGAGCTGTAAGATTGGAAGCTACCCCAGAGCTACCTTGCAAAGTTTCCATCATCCGTTGCAACCACCAATCATAGTTAATATGGATCCCAATGTGTTTCTGTTGATAAGTATGTTTTCTACGTCACAAACAGTGCTTGCAGACTTGGTATTGGGGGAACAGTTTTAGGTCTGACTGCAGTGTGATGATCAAGGACACCCTTATAAGATGAGTTCTCGTAGGCACTCTTGTATTCTTGTCTTCATGACTCACATACGTCATTTGTGACACAGTTCAGCATGAGTACCTATTTGTATGTAAACTCAGACAGCTTAATTCATGCATTTTTTGTAGTGTTTGCTTAGATTGTGTGCACTGTTATATGTGTTAGAATTGCATGGTGACAACATTTTGCAGCCACTATTTGATGACTTAGATATCCCTTGAGGAAGCATTATTCTGTCCAACACAGCATGATGGTGTATGGTTTCTCACTTCATCAGATATGTCCCTCAGGATGGGAAGAGTATGATGCAATCATGGGCACTATACAGAATTATCTGACTACATAATATCAGGACAGTTGTTTTGACAAGCTACGTTCTTTGACAGTAGGCACATTTCAGTTATCTACTGCACAGTTGATATGTCACATTACCCAGAGATAGATTTGTTGTGTAAGTGCTATTTATTGAAAAGTGCTGTAGTGCTGTATGTACATTGTCCATGATTGTGAGTCCATTATAGTGACATCTTACATTGTGATCCTACAAAAGGGGTTACGGAAATGCTTTTGACATGCTGGAGTGACGTTTCAGACAGTGGAGAGGGACAGGATTTGCCAATGAGTGAGAGAGAGACAATCACTGGGCAGGCTGACAATATATACAGTGTTAAGCATACCAGTCATTAAGCAGAGTTGTTGTAAGACTGGCATGTTACAAACATGCCAGGACCTTGGTAATAGTTGGCCATGTGGCAGGGACTAGTGTTTCCGGGTACTTTTCTGTGTGAAGGTGATCTGTTCCATGTCTTCTTCTTCTGATGTGTGTGTTGCCTCCTCTGTTCTTGGTGGTGGTGGTTGTGAAGGGGCAACACACACCTCAGTTTTAGAAGACGTGGAGTCAGACATCCCGGTTGCTGCTACCTGTGAAGGTCTTGGGGGCAGTACTGCTGCAAGGAGGATCTGCTGATTCATAAGAATAGCAGCCACATCACAATGGTAGGCAGCCAGGTCGGCCCTGAGGGGTCATGATTGCATTCGTGCATGCAGTGGAAGGTTTGGGGTACGAGGTGTTGTGGCAACTCCCTTACTGCAGTGGTGAATTCCTTGACAGTTTCTTGTAGTCCTTGCAGGATGGATGTTAGGGCTTGCATAGCTGCTGCCTGATCTGCTGATGACATCATGCACAAACGCACCCCCTCTAGGCTGGCTGCCATAGTGTGCATCCCCACCCGCACCTCATTGGCCAGCTCCCACTATACCCCAACTACAGTTCTCTCAAAGATGGTGCCTGTGTTGTCTGAGTCCTCAGCTGTATTGGAGCTGGCAGGTCTTACAATTGGGGTGGTGGGTGGATCCTCTGCAATGGATGCTTCTTCTGTGCTCCTCCTTGTGACTGAAGGTGGGGTCTGGAGGGTTTCAAGGACCTCTTGGATGGTCTCCTGGGGAATGTTTATCAGCTCGTCATCCATGTCATCAGGGTAATCTGGGACAGGCATATCCGCAGGAGATTCATTGGCAATGAAACAGGGTACAATTAGTGTGTGTGTGTTGTGGCATTAGTGATGTGACATGCCTGCCTTGTGATGAATTCACATTGTGATCTTGTTTCGTGTTTATTGCTCCAGTCTTTCAGATGGGCATTCTCCCAGGCACATGGCCCACCTGCATGTCACATGTATGTTATTAAGTTATTGGACTTGTTGGCATCATTTCTTCTAGGTGTTGGTTTTGGCCAAATAGTGAATTGCCACCTTCTTGTCCTGCTCAACCCTCCGTCTACATTCATTCTCATGGTGAGACCTTTCACTGGCTGTGGGTGTTCTGATGGCACTGGCAGCACACTTAACAATCTGGACTTGCCCCAGTCTCTGATCTTTCCCATCCACTTAAATGTAGTTGACATGTAGCATATCCTATGCATAGCAATGTTATGGCACGATATGGATGTTGGCACTGGTAATGTGTACAGCTGATGTTGGAAATGTGTGGTACGCTGGATTGCCCTGATAATCGTATCAATGTCCTTTTTCCTCCTCTAACTGTGCAGGTGTATTTCAGTGACCTGTTACATGTGTCCTCCCCCTCAATGCTGTTGTCTGAGCAGTATGACATTTGGGATGTTACATTGTGACCCAGGCACAGGATGGACCCTGACATATGCAGCATGGGTATGTCCTTAGTGCTGTGTAGCTCCTATTGTTGTTGAAATTGGCTGATGTTTGCGACAACTATGGGCATTGACATTTGACTGTACTGGGGCCTTTGTCTTTTTTCAGGGGATTGTTGAAGTTGTCATCCTCTACCCTCTAATTTAGGTTTGTATGATCCATAGGGAGGTTACTGCCATTGGCTGCTTGAGCTGCACACAGAGCGGAGGTGGTAGTGGCAACTGTTGTCACAGTTACATTCCAGTTGTCAGTATGGCTAGAGGTTGTTAATAGGGCCCTAGTTAATGTGGGAGGTACGGCGGCTGACGTGTGCCAGGATGTCAGTTTGATGTTGTGCCCTTCCCTCCCGGCGTGGCTTTCCCTTTGCTCCATCGTTGGCATGGCAGCATGCCCCCATGGGACCGTTGTTGGTGTAGTGTAATGGTGTGCCCCAGCTTCTGTCTGTGCAGGCCATGCCCCCATGCCGTGCCCCTTTACCCATGCCACGCCATGCATATGATGACTTCCATGCAATGTGTAGTAGGTATTCCCCCCCCGGTTGCAGTTAACATTAGTGCATTTTAATTCCCCATGCGACTTACCCGGCATGTGCGTTGTCTCCTGGTAGTCTGTGCTGTCCTGTCCTTGAATCCCTGTGACGATCTCCTCAGGGATGACGGCTGCTACCATCTCCTCCATGTGGTCCAGGGCCTCCTGGTGTACTGGATTCCCACCTCCAGTCTGCAGTGCTGCCTTCCTGTTCCTGGCCATCTTTTCCTTGGTCCTGCGCTTGCAGTCCTGCCAGGGTTTCTTGCACTCGATGACTGTTCTGCGTACTTCTGTTACACTGTTGATCTTGTCAACAATTTGTTGCCATATAGCCTCTCTCCTACTAATTGGCTAATTGGCAATTTTGAGGTGACAAACAGTTGGTGCTGATGTTCCGTCACCTCTTTAACCAGAATTTCCTGCTCCTCTGCACTGAAGCGACACTTTCTTTTCTTCTTAAAAGTGTCCTGGTTCTTGTGTGGGTCCTCCTAGCTGGTTCCTGGTCTGTTGTCATCTTCCTGGGGTCTGTAGTGGCATCTGCGTTCCATTTTGGCTCTCCTCTGGTGAAATGGCAGTGTTCGCGGGGTTTTGTGATGCTATTGCATCATAAAATGGCACATATCCGGTTTGCGGGGTCGTAAATCGACCCACAGTAATTTCCGCCGCGTTAACGTCGTTTTGCTTTACGACTTGACACTGTGGTGTGCGTCAAAATAAATGACTCCCAGCTGTGGTTTGCGGCGCCGTGCGTCAAAGTATAAATTTGACGCTCGCACGGCCCACCAAAATGGCATTAGCCGCCAGTATTATTTTTTACGCAAAACTGCGTCGGCGCAGTTTTGCATCAAAAAGTATAAATATGGCCCTTAATATCAAGGATTACGGTTCACATTGTTTTACTGTGAAAATATAGGGTTAATCAATATTGTTCAACTTCATGAACAACCAGCTTATCACTGTCACATCACAGTGTAATTTTGAGCATGGCAAAGGGAAGCTTTAAGAATCAACACAGAATACTCCACATCTCCAACAAGAACTTGAAATACTTCAATGCCACTTTGAACTCAGCGATAATAAATTGTTTTCATATTAATTGTTCAATAGAAACTCCTACTGTGGTATAATGCAAGCAACTACAATAAGCGTTATATCATGACAAGTGGCGAGCATACCTATTACCTTAAAACCCAAAGATGTGCCCTTCTAGGTGCATCGCACCCTGATACATTTGCTCATCAAGTTTCAAGTCAGCAAGTATCTAGTTTTAACAATAAATGTTCTTAAATTGCGTGCAGCGCGTTTCCGCCTTTTTAAGGGTTAATTCTCTCGATCTCTTATTTTTCCAGAGGTAGCCTCCAAGATGCTGGACAGAACAGGACCAGAAGATAAAAAGCAAAGGAGCAGAGATTCCTTCTTTGCAACTGGTGACCTTTACAGCAAGCAATTCACTCAGGCTGCATGTGGTTTAAATCCCTGCTACATCCAGCCAGACCCAGTCTCAGTCATAGGGAGCCACATCCACTTTGAGTCATCAGGATGCAGGATGCTAAAACGTATTCCCAAGCCAACATTGGTCTCTAATAAGCATTAGTTCCAACAAGCATTGGTCTCTGCAAACAAGCATTGATCTCTGTAAAGAAGTGTTGGTCCCCTGCAAAGGCAAATGATCAACTCTGAAGGTTGTTACTGGGGCATATCCCGAGAGGTGAGTTTGCTGTTGAAGATGACGTCAATGTTGTGGGCGTGGTCATTTGGGGTTTGTCTGACCATGGAGGGCCACCATGAGTCATGCCAGTGGGAGGTGCTGTTTCCAAAGATGATCACATTGGTCTTGTCCATGTTCATTTTCAGGCAGTTGGATCTCATGTATTTTGTGACATGGGTCATGGTGTTGCTCATGTTGTTCCTAGGGAAGGTGTGGTCTTCAGGGAGGGAGAGTATGGCTTGTGTGTCATTGGCATAAGAGATGATGTTGAGTACATTGGAGCGAACTATCTCAGCCAACAGTGTCATATGTGTGTTGAAAAGGGTGGGGCTGAGTGAAGCCCCTCTGGGGCACACTCCTTATGATGCTCTCTAGGTCTAAGGTGAAAGTAGGGCGATGGACTCTCTGGGTGCATACTGTGGGGTGGTTGCTTTGGATCTCGATGTGGTGGAATTTGGCGGTGAGGGTGTGTTGGGAGACGGTGTTGAACGCAGCAGAGAGGTTGTGGAGGATGAGGGGCACCTTGGTCGAGGAGGGATCTGATGTCATCCATTGCAGCGATTAGGGTGGTCTTGGTGCTGTAGCTGGTGCAGAAACTGCATTGGTAGGAGTCCAGTAGATTGTGTCTTTCCAGGTGGTCGGAGAGCTGTTGGTTGATTGCATTTTCCCAAACCTTCGCAGGGAAGAGGAGTAGAGATATGTGGCCGTAATTTTTTTTTTCTGGGGTTGGCAGATGGTTTCTTTAGGAGCAGTTTGACCACTGCTTGCCAATAAATGTGGCGCCACCTAACGAATCTTCATGACATTTTCAAAACTAAAACAACAGTGGGTTCAGCTGCTGCATTGAAAGTTTCTGGGTGATTCATCAAATGGGTGCCAAGAAAAAGGGGGACGGTCCCAAAACGTGTTTTCCCCATTCATTTTTGCATTTTCACAGCCCAACCTGCTGAAAGAATTATCCAAATTGGGCAGGAAGCAAGATCCTATGGCAAAGATTGTGCTTTTTGTGATGTTTTGTAAATCAGTTCAGTAGTTTTGGAGATATTAAAGGTTAAAAAATATAGATATCTAGGGATGTGGATTCTACATGGTTCCAACTGTCCTCGTGCTGAAATACGTTTGGCTGCCAACATTTCAACAACTAAGCACTGGCAGCCATTTTGGGACTCAGCTTCAGCCGATTCCCCCAAAAATCTTAAAAATAAAGAAAAGGGGCCAGGGTAGGGTCACACTAGCCTTGGACTAGAGGTCCCTTACATATCCCGCCACAGCTAAAAAGCTTTTTTTTCACAAATCTAAAAAAAATCCACAGATCCAGGTGGTCTCCTGCCATTTTTGTTATTTTGCACCCAGATGGCCCTGGTCCTGGGGGCTTTAGGGGCTTAAATGCCCCTATGAGATGCACTCCCCTCCCGGGGACAGCAGTGTTAAAATATGCAGGGGAGCTGCATGTCCCCGCACCCCGGGGACCACCACCTCCCCATGGCAAAATTATTTTTAATGGGGTATACCTGTACAGCCTCCCCTACAGACCTGGGGACTGCCACCTCTGCAGAGCTGAATATGAAATGTATATAGGGGGGCCCACAGGCCCCCCTGAAGCCCCAGAAACCGCCACCTCCTGAGGCTATTGATTGCAATCAGGGGGACCACCACCTCCTTGGTGCTGAAATAACATGATGAAGGGATCTGCTGCAGACTCCCAGCACCAGGGACCATCCTGGGGCTAAATTAAAGATTTTATAGTGGCCACAAGACTCCCCTAATGCAGCTAATAATGGCCCTGGGGACCACCACCTCCCCAGTGCTGGCTCCTGCTATGTCCCAACATGCCCATCCCTGGGACATAGTTGTTTGCTCTGACTTGCGCCTGTCAAGTTAGAGCAAACACTCCTCTTTTAGGAAGCAGAGGTTTTATCTCTTTACCTGCCAGAGAGATGCGGGCAGGAAAAGAGATGAAACAATTGCTCCTGCACACAGAGAGCTGCATGTTTAGAAATGCCGGCTCCCGCAGGGATGGGTTCTTGAGGCTCCCCTGTGCTCCCATTGCACATTGGGTCCATGGAGGCACCAAGGAGACATTGCTGGGCCCCAGGGAATGGGATGCATGGCTAAAAGTGGCCTAGAGAGGGAGGCTGCATGCCCTTCACTAGAATACATGAATTAAATTAAAGGCACTTTGCATTACCTTTACGGCTTTGAATAACATTGGACCAAGGTACTTGCACGACAGATTTTTGTGGTATTTCCCATCAAGAATTCACATATCTTCCACCCTCAAACATTTGGTGGTCCCGAAGTATAAACACTTTTCTTGGGGAGGTAGAAGTTTAAATCCGGGAACTGCTAACTTATGAAATACTTTACCAATAAATCTGAATAACAGTCCCAATCTTCTATCTTTTAGGAACATCCTGAAAACGTGGCTATTCAGCAAATAGGGAAGCATCTTTTGCATTACAACAGAGATAGTGCCTACATGCCTCAGGGCATTCAAGCACTGTGTAAATCAAAAAAATCGAATCAAATGGTTCTCCCTTTAAATTGCTACGCGTATGCAAATGTGCAAATCACCTGAGCGCTCTGCCAGCTTGTCCCCCCGCTGTCCATGTTAGTAGTATGCAAAGATCTTCCTGCCTTTTACCAGGATGATGTTCAGCTTACCAAGAGGCTCTCTAATGCATTTCCTGCTGATTTTGCGTTCTTGATGCCAAGGAACATGAGGACTTCTCCACAAAACAATGAAGCACTTATGCCAAATACATAAGAGGAAGAACACTGGTTTGATGGAGATTTATGTCCTTGTAGTCTTGTTGGCCTCTCTCTTGCAGGATTCATGTTATCACATAATTCTGGAGAAAGACGTACAAGGAAGAGTCACATTGCTAAATACACACAAGGTCACCTGGAGGTAACCTTATGGTCAATTATGCAACTGTAGTGTAGAATTCACATTGAATGTTTACCCAACAAGGTAGCACTTAATACCTAACCAGTAGAAAGTGCTTCAGTTGGGTAGACATTTTGGACAAAACTGTGGACTGTTGTTGGATAAACAGGCAGGTGTGGCTCCTTTATGGCTGATTCACTCATACAGCAACTGACATACCCACACAGGGTCTTACAGACCCACTCATACTCATGCACCCAATCACTGTCCCACTGAGAGACTCGTACACTAACTCACAGACCCATTCAGAAACTCATGCACTCACTCACAGATGCACACAGAGACATCTGCAGTCACTCACAGACCCTCTCAGAAACTCATGCACTCAGAGACTCATGTACCCGCTCACAGACCTATTCAGACACTCACGCATTCACCTACTCACAGAGACTGATGCACCTAGCACAGGCTCAGTCAATGATTTGTGCATCCACTGACAGACCCGTTCACAGACTCACTCACTCACAGACCCAGTCAGAGACACATGCAGCCACTCCCAGATCCATTGAGGTACTCATGCACCCACTCACAGACCTACTCAGACATTCACCCACTCGCTCATAGACCCACTCAGACTCTCATACACCCACTCACAAACCCACACAGACACTCACACGTCCACTTACAGAGATACTCTCACACACCCATAGACCTTCTCACACCCACTCACACCCACTATCACTCCCACTCTCATAACCAGAGACACCGTCTTACACCTATTCTCACACCCAGATATATAGTCCCTGTGACTAACACCCCCCCATGCATGGTCAAAGGCCATGCAGAGCATGGGGTTGAGTGGTTATAGGAGGCTAGCTGCAGGTCCTGCAGCCAACCCTCGCTGCGCGTGGCTTGAGGCCATGCACGGCGGTGGTTGGATTAAAGTATAGTAATTAAAATTACTTTATGTTAAAAAAAATGGAAATTCATTAAAGAAAAGCAAAGGTTAAATGGGATGTTGTAGTCAGGAAATAAAATGTTTTAAAAAACATAGATATTCACAGAAAAAACAAAGGTTACTGAGATGTTATAGTTAGATTCTGAACTTTCTCATACAAAACCTTAGAAATTCAGCAGTTATAGTGTCAATTATTTCCAGTAACTATAGCTCGCACTCTAAGGTAATTATAACTTACACCTTTGCCATGCACTGCTAACTACAGCACACATGACGACTTTTATAATGTTATTAATATTATAAAGAAAGCAATAAAAGTCAAGTTAATGAAGAACAAACTGTGCATGGCGGGGGTACATGTTATACTCAAACCTTTGGCTGTGCATGGCCAAAGCCTGCGGCCAAATCCCTAACCACCCACCCCACACTGTGCATGGCCTTTGGCCATGCATGGCAGGAATTGGCCGTGGCCTGTCTCTGTGGGTGTGAGGATGACTGAGTATCTGTCTGGGTGTGAATGTGTGTGTGTCAGTGTCTGTGTGGGTCTGTGAGTGTGTGTGTGAGGGTTTCAATGGGTCTGTGAGATGGTGTGTGAACCTGAGTGGGGAACTGCCAAAGCTCCTGCCAAGTCAGAGCAAACAGCTGTGTCCTGGGGTGGCCCTGGGGTGTGGTGGTCGACCAGAGCCATCATTGGCTCCTCGGGGGGAGCTGCATGGCCCCCCCTTCAACATGTATTGTCCTTGGGAGGCAGTGATCCCCCAGGGTCTGAAACTGACTCTCCTTACTGTTTTTTTAGCCCCTGGATGTTGTGGTCAATGAGGAGGAGTGAGGGCTGTATGCCCCCCCCACACTCAACTAAATTTTGCCCCAGGGGGATGGCGGTCCTTGGGGCAATGGGAGGGCTGGTTGCCCCCCTGCATGTCACTACTAATGTGCCCCACGTAGGTGGTGGTCCCCGGGACTGCGGGGGGACAGGCACCCCCATATTTGGATAAACATCAGCCCCATGTAGGTAGCAGTCCCCAGGGTTGCAGGGGGTATATGGCCCCCCTGCCTATCTCTTTTTTTTGTCTCCAGGGAGGTGGTGGTCCCCAGCGATGTGGGGAGCTGGGTGGCCCCCCACATGTCATCACTATAGTGCCCCAGTGAGGGGGCGGTCACCGTGGCTCTGCTGGGGCCAGGTGCCCCTCAAATTTAATAAAAAATTCTCAGGGAGGTAGTGGTCCCCAGGGGCTGTGGGGGGTTGCCACCCTCCTATATTAATGAAAGTTGGCCACGGGTAAGTGGCAGTCCCCCAGGGAATGGGGGTCCACAGTAGCCCCCCCTACATTAACTAAAACATTTTGTCCCTAGGACAAAGTGATCCCTGGGGCGACCCTCCGCATGCACTCTAATAATTGCCCTGGGGAGGTGGCAATCTCTGGGGCTTCAGCAAGCCCATGGCAGGGGCCCTGTGCACCCATCCCCCCTTATTTTATGACATGCCTCCAGGACCTAGTCCACCCAGGGGCTTCAAAGAAAGGGAAGGGTGGGAAATTGTCCTTGTTTGAAAAAGGCAGCAAAATCTGCAGATCTGGACCCGTGGATTTTTCTGACTTAAAAAAAAAAAGCTTTTTAGCCATGGTGGTGTCCCTCTGAGAATAAAGCACCATACCTGGACCCCAAGATTGCTGCTAAAACTTCCTCCTTGAAGTGTTCACAGCCAATCAGATATCAGCACGGGGGCAGTTAGATCTATGGAAGATCCATGTCCCTATATATATCTATATTTTTTAAACTCAAATTTCCCAAAAAAACACTGAAGGGATTTACACCAAATCACAAAAAGTGTGCTTTCCGAACCAAGACCTAACTTTTGCCAAATTTGGTGTAATTCTGTTCAGTGTTTGGGGCTGTAGTCTTGTTTGAAAAACCATTGACTTAAAATCGGGAAAAAAAGTTTTGGGAGCCTCCCTTTTCTCGACCCCCTGCTTGATGGATCACCCCAAATCTTTCAACTCAGCAGCTAAACCAACCAATGAATATGTTTTGAAAGACGTTTTGAAGATTCGTCAAGCGGTGTCAAAGTTATTGGCAAAACAAAAACATTGGGCCTGATTACAACTTTTGCAGAGGGGGTTAATCCATCCCAAATGTGACGGATATATACCGCCCGCCGTATTATGAGTCCATTATATCCTATGGAACTCATAATACGGTGCGCGGGATATCCGTCACATTTGGGACGGATTAATCTACTCCGCCAAAGTTGTAATCAGGCCCATTATGTCTATGGAAAAAATGGTCCTAACTACCTACTGGCATACCCCCAACTCGCACAGGCCTCACTTTGTTGGCTGAAACTAGCTGCCTATAGGGGACTGTTCCTGGACTATGATGCGGGTCCCCACCACCTTCCTTTGGATTTCTTCTGAATGCTTAAGGGGAGTAAGTGGTGGGTTGAGCATTGACTCATTCGGTACTAGAAGGTGCACATGGTTTAATTTTCTCCTTCCTTACTACTGCATCTACTTATGGAAACCGTGGGAGAGGCAGAGGCTCCACCACATGATTTACACATTAGCTAGCTAGACTGTGTTTGAGACTTGCATTTTTTAGATTGCTAAAGTAACTGTGAGACATACGAGGATGAGTGGGGTATGCCAAGGGAGAACTGAGGCAGCACATGATCTGTTTTGTGAAGATGAAACTCTGATCTCAAAAGGTAATTCAACCAACTAAGGGGTGGGAGAGCCACAGAGAAATGAGAATCAGCAGTTGGCGCACTGTGAGAAATCGCTCAAAAGGGAAGCAAACAGATGATGTGAGGTATCCTCTCTTAAAAACTATATTGACTTCGTATTCTGTTTATCCCAACCTATCAGAAAGCTAATCCGAAATGTTTGGAGGAATGGTCGCTATTAATGGGCATCAAAAGCAAGGACACGTTGGAATTATAATTAAAATACGCAAAATTGGAATTAGAGCAGGTGGCGAGGAGATCAAGAAAGTGAAAGAAATGTCAGACAGGCACCCTGCTCAAGAAGAGATCAAGGGTCTGATTTAAGGAAAGTGGCTCTTCCTTGCTCCCCTTAGTGCCCCCCTATCACCACAATTTGTACTCCGCATCTTTGATACTGCACACTATGGAGGTCGTTAGGGAAACTAGAGTCAACATTTTTTATGCTAGTTCAGAGCTTTACAGGACTAGCATAAGAAATGTGGATGCTAATCCTGCAAAGTCCATTGAGGCCCACTGAAAACAATGATGTGTCTCCTTTCAACACCTGCTCCGAGCAGGCATTAAAAGTGCAAACAAAATGATGCAAAGAAATCTTTTTTTCGTTTCTCTTCGGACATGGAGAACAGCCAGGGACATCTTTGAAAGAGCTGCCAGCCTTTAACTCAATGGAAGAGTACCTTTTTTTTACAAATGAGCAAGGGATTGTGGAGGAAACCTCCAGACAGAGAAAGAGGAGATGACAACGCAAAAGGAAGAAAACTGAGGGTCGCTCCCAAGGATATTGTGCTGCATGGGAAGGCAACACAGCAGACCAGGAAATGATGATGGGTGAGACAAACTTGAATATAGTTAACTTATCATCCATCCCATGAGTTTACAAAAGAGGAACAATCCTTCATTGAGTCAGGACTATTTTTCTGTCCTATTGCTAATATGATTTATGCTCAGACATGTATTGATTTGTTTCTCTTCATACGCAAGTTGAAATTGATGAAAATGTTTTTACAGCAAGAAAAAAAAGGAAATAGGAGGGCAACAACAGCAAATGTCCCTATTCATGATCCTATCTCAGACTGTTTATGCTTTAGTGACATTGAAGGCTTGATGGGTTTAGTCAAACTAGGGGAAGAGGTTACTGATTGGGATGCCAAAAAAGGTTTGTTGAACCAATTGGGGCTAGTCACTGATGGTACAGTTTTGTGTAAGTTCAAACCCAAGTCCAAATGTAACCCAGTCACTCCAGACAATAGCAGCGACACTTTTCATGAGGTAGCTACACAGAAGTTCATGAGCATTGGCATAACACTGGAAACCATCATGCACACAATTTGACCAAGGGACAGAGAGTGGCCTTGGGTACCCTGAAAAGTGATCCCAGTTTTATTAATAAACTATTTGATCAAGGGGACAATGTGGTTCTGTGGGACATTGACAAGTATAGACAGGAGGCCAACAGGTAGCTTATGATGTCAGGTAACTATGAGGTCATGAATGATGAAGCTTCAAGCACATAAGAAGATGATACAGGATTGTCATATGTTGCTGCGAGAATGGAAGGAGAGGGGTCTCCTTGATATGAAAGAGTATTAATTCCTGCATGTCAGTAAACCAACTGTTCAGTTTTTCTATTTGTTCACCAGAGTACATAGGGGTGGGGTCAACACGCTAGATAGACCAATTGTGTCTTCCAATAACAGCTTATTGGAACACACGTCTATGTATCTTAATTCTTTTCTATTCCCCTATGTAATGGATCTCCCCTCTTACTGCAGGGACAGTACAGACTTTATAACCAAGGTAGGTGGGCTGCCCTGGCATTCTGATTGTTGGCTGGTCACCATTGATGTGGTTTCCCTGTATACCTGTGTCAAACATAGCTTGGGTGTACGAGCATGCAGACATTTCCTTGATACCAAACCCATATATCTGTTTGAACACTCTAGAAAGCTGTTTGACATATTATTATTTTGCATGGAGAACAATTTTTCCTTTTTAGGGATAAATGGTTCACACAGTTGGTCGGGTCTGCAATTGACCACTGCTTTGCACAAAGCTATTCAGGGGTCTTCTTGCGGTGGTGGGAAGAAAAGCATGTGTGGACAGAGAAGAATGAATGGATGTTGAGACATACAAGGGCCTGAGCACCGCCACAGCAACATTTGTTTCACATGATGGGAGCGCTAAGGTGGGTTTTTACGAGCACCATATTTACAAAGTGGCCCAATGCCACTTTGTAAACCTTTGTGCCACATTATGCCACATAATGTATGCAAGGAGGGCATTCCCCTGTTAATGGGGGGCAAAAAATGGCACAAGGAAATGTAAGAGATTTCCTTGCACCATTTTATTTTGGCACTTTTATCATCTGCTCAGAGCATGTGTTAAATGAGGGCATGCCATTGAATAGTGCCGAAAGTTTGGAATTCTAAAGCTATTGCCCCCTGCCCTGCTCCATTGTGCACTGTATTTTAAATACAGTGCACACATGGCAGCAGTAGGAGCCCTAAGGCGCACAAGGAAAGTAACACTGCACTGGGTGCAGTGCCACTTTTCTTAAATCAGCCCCATTGTCGTTTAGATGAGGTACATTGATGACTTGTTCATGATGTGGAAATGCCCTAGACAGGAACTTGAGAAATTGTTATCATACATATCACACAATGACCTTAACCTAAGTTTACCTTACACGGTGCATCAAAATGAGAGATGGATTTTCTGGATGTGAGTGTCAAAATTGTGGATGGAATGTTTGAGACTAGTTTCTTAAGAAAGCCTACCTCAGGGAACAGTGTCCTACAAGCAAACAGTTACCACATGTAAAGACTCAAGTGGTGTATACCTTATGGCAAGATCTTGAGGGAGAAGTGCAATTGCACCACAACCCAATTATTCAGAGAGGAAACCAAAGCTGATTAATCATTTTAAGGCTGCAAGCTATCCAACAAGGGTACTGGCAGCTGCAACTGTCACAGCATAAAATCTTCCCAGGGAAAGCCTCTTGGTAAGACATAGAGGGATGAGGGTGAGGGTGAGGGGAAGAAAGTGAGGATGATTACCACTTTCAACTCTGAATCTCCAGCTATGAAACATATGCTCAAAAAGCACTGGCACCTGGTGAAAAATGATCCAGTGATTAGAGAGCATAGAACCCCACATCCCCAAGTGACTTATTGAAAATCTAGATCAGTGTAAGACAAGTTGATGAGAAACTACGTAGGCTGGCAGCAGCAGATAGGGTGGTTATGAGGGCAGCAGGCTTTTCACAGATGTGGATGTTGCAAACCTTATAGAAACAGCAAAAATGTGAAGATAAATGCCCTACCTATATGAAAGATGAGTCATATTTGCAGATTCATTACATGTAGTAGTGATTATTATGTGTATGTTTTGAATTGTCCCCGTGGTAGCCGATATGTGGGAAGTAATATCTTTCCGGTGAAGAAGAGGATCCTGGAACACCTGAGAGCCATTAGGAATAACAACCTGAATTTCCAAGTTACTAGACATCGAGGCAGTGATCATGAGGGTAACATTGACACTAGGCCTTTTTTTGGTATTGACAGCATTGCTCTGACCCAAAGGGTGGCAACAGGGAGAGGAAAGTAAGGATCCTTGAGTCCGGGCATTTGATTCTCTTCGACAGCAAATCTCCCAGGGATCTGAACGAGGGCGAGGAACTGTCCATAAACATTGGATGAGTACAAGTTAGGAATGAGTCTCTTTGTAGAATATTTGTATGCTTCTGCTTTGCACTTCTCATACAGGATATGCACACTTCTTCTATGTTACTTTAACACATGGCCTGGACTGTGCCCCCCTGGCTTGCACATTTTGGGGCGTTTCACTCTCCAGCTTTTTCCTTGCAGAGTTTCATTTTTTAATGCAAGAGACTGATTGCTTTTAAACTATGTGTGAGGTGGTTTAACACTTGTTTAGCACATTAATTTAGTATTCACATTTTTGGGAGGGAGGGGCAGAACAAGTGGCACTCACATCTAAGAACATGGAGCCTTACAAATGTTATATGCGGATGATGGAAGAAATGTTAGTTTTTCTAAATGATGATGGGTAAAGAATGGAGCAGGATATTGGAGGACAGAGTGAAGGATTCATGGGTTTGCCATGAGATTTGAGCCAGGGTGAGGGGTAATTAGTTATGGTGAAGAATTGAGTCACTTGACCTTGATTTCAACACCTATACAAATTAATGATTGCTACATTAATGTGGATGTCAATTAGAACATATATACACATTAATTGCTTTCTATATTGATGTTGATGTGGGGATTAACTCACATAGATGAATATATATTGGTATGTCAATAATAGAATTGTGACATACTTCACATTATTTACATTATTTCGCAAAATGTAAATTTGTGCCTCTTTTCCACAGTTATTGTCGCTTATCTGGAGATGATATAATAGAATCTGCATTTGTTGTGAAAACTACATCAATTACATGTGGTGATTTTTAAACCATTCATTTTGAGGCACAATACGATGTTATGAGGGAGAGTCTTTTCTCACTTACTTTGATGTGACCTTGAATGTTTTATACCTCTTTTATGTTTATGCACTGCACTTAAAAAATGATGACACGTGAACAACTCAGGCTGTGAGAAATACCCCTGGGTCAAAATGCATTGGCTGTCAATAAAGCGTTAATCTTTCTTACCTGATCCTGGAGTGAGAGCTGTTCTGTGTATATAACGAGGACACAGGCTTTTCTTGGATGTGAAATGAGCTCCCGTACTCACAAATCGCACCATAAATCAATCTATCACTCTATCTATCTATCTATCTATCTATCTATCTATCTATCTATCTATCTATCTATCTATCTATCTATCTATCTATCTATCTATCTATCTATATTATCTACTGGCGGTCACGGGTAGGTAGTTATAGTTAGAACATAGTTTCTATAGAAAGAGCGCTTTGGCGCTGCTTGACGAATCTTCAAAACGTATACTTTGCTAAGTTCAGATTCTGTCTTGAACGTTTCGGGGTGATCTGTTAAGTAGGGGCTGAGAAAAAGAGGGGGGCATTCATTTTTCCATAGGACCTTTAGACAAGCCTACAGCTTGACCCACTGAACAAAGTTACACCAAATTTGGCACAAAGCTAGATTATGTTCGCGCAGATCATGCTTTTTGTGATTTGGTGCACAACCATTCAGTAGTTTTGGAGAAATTTAAGGCTAAAAAAGCCAGTTATATAGGTGCATCTGCTGAACCACTCGCCACAGGAAGAATTTGATCGACTGTCTGTTACCTGAGAGAAATGTTGCAGCTGTCATTTTCTTTTCTCAGTAAATGTTCCCTGGGACTGCGATGTGGAGGAAATTGATTTGATGAGGTCAGGGTACAGGTTCCCTAACCCTGTAGGGGTGATATAGTTGTGCTGATGTGACAAATAATGCCTTTGAAATGCGGAAAATGATTTTTTTCATGCTTCGCGAGATACGCGGATCAATCCATGGGGCCCATCACAGGTCTTGTGTGAATCTGTATATGGATCTGTGGAGCTCCGAAATCATTACAAAAAGAGTAGATTCTAATAGAGACGCATTCAGTATTACACAAAGAGAGACACTCTCACATCCAGTCTGACTTGCAGGCAGACACTGTCACATCCACTCTCATACCTACAGAGATGCTGTTACATCCACTGTCACATGTACACAGACACTCTTACACTTGCTCTCACAGTCAAAGAAACACTCTCACACCCACCCTGGCATCCAGTCAGACACTGTCATACTCCCTCTCAGACACAAACTCTCACGCTTAGTGTCACACTAACATAGAGACTTTCACATGTTATGTCAAATCCAAAGATGCACTCTGACACTCATCCTCACACCCAGACTGGTACTTTCACACCCACTCTGACATCGAGGCAGACACTGTGACAGCCACTCTCACACCTACAGAAATGCTGTTACATCTACTGTCACATGTACACAGACACTCTCACATTCACACTCAGTGGGTCACTCCCACACCCACCCTCAAATCTAGGCCAACACTGTCATACTCCCTCTCATACCCAGACACAGACTTTCAAGCTTAGTCTCACACTAATATAGAGACTCTCACATGTAGTGTCAAACCCATTGACACACTCTGACACTCACTCTCAAAGCCAGACAGCTACTCTCACACTCAGGCCCTCATTATGACTTAAGGGGTATTTTTTAAAGACCGCCCAAGCTGCTGCAGCCAGCAGACCACCAGTGTTGGCAGTCTGCTGACCCCCATATACCAAGTCGTTGATGGACTTCTGTCTGTTCATGGGTGGAAATCTGACTCAGTCAGCCTGGCCAATGGAGTTGAAGATGTGGTTCCACCACCAGCACCGCCACCCCAACAGGGCTCTGTCCACTGTCTTACGATACGTAATATGGCGTGGCGGAGTCCTGTACGGTGGTGCGGTGCTGGCAGTGGAAAATGCCAGAACCCAGACACTCTCACACCCACCCTTCCTTTTACTAGATTCACAATGCCTTTCACGGATCCGAGAGAGATTGGAAAAATACTGTAAAAAAAAAAAGTAAATAAATAGAAATATATATGGGTGATAGACTGACCACAGCTGCGATCAGGGGGCCAGGAAACACTTTCAGAAGGCCTCGTAAGAAAGGGGAGACTCTCCCCTTTCTTACTAGGCCTTCCTGAAAGTGTTTCCTGGCCCCGAATGCAGCACAGCTACGAAACACCAATAGAGACCAGGGATTTCACTTGGGGGTTCACCCCCCTCGGAAAATGGGACGACCCACGCCCCCCCCCGGGGCGAATTTTTTTAAAAAGAAAAATAAATGGACAGGGGGTCGTCCGTGGGTCCTGTGGGGGCAATACTTTTTTTTAGTTGTTGTAGGGTTTCCCTGGGGACCATTTTGGCCCCCAAGGAAACCATACAACTAAAAAAAATATAGATCTATATATATATATATATATATATTTTCCAAACAAAGCGAGCCAAGAATTTCAACGCGCACTAGCAGCTGGTGCAAGGCAGGAGAGTTGGCTGAACTCTCAAAATATATGAAGAACAAAAGAAATAATTGCCACGCACTCCGCTCAGCCACAGAATAAATTTAAGTGGTTTATTCGGTGCAAAAAGAAAAAGAACAACGCGTTTCGACTATGCAGTCTTCTTCTTAGTTCAATAGTCCTTTCTCTAACAGATCTATTTATAGTGCATATTTCACATACCAATCCAATGCATTCTGGTTATAATAGTTCAATTGTACAATGTAAAATTTCACCTAATTTATACTAAATTTCATCAATTCAAAAATGTGTTCGCCAGAAAATAATAGATATATATAGATATATGTATATATGTATATATATATCTATATATATATATAGATCTATCTATAGATATATCTATGAAGATAGATATATATATAGAGATAGATCTCTCTCTCTCTCTCTATATATATATATATATATATATCACTTTTGTCAATACGTGTGTGGTTTCCCTGGGGGCTGCGATCGGCCCCCAGGAAAACCAGACCCACATATAAAAGTGATATATATATATATATATGTATATATATATATATATATATTTGCCACCAGTTGTCTTGCAGTTGCAGCTTGCGACTTCAAAGCAATGCACATACTTCAACTGACGCTTTTCAACTATAGCTTTTAGGCAGCAATAAAAAAGTCAAGTAAGTATTGTGATTATGTTTCTGCTACAAAAGGGTCAGACTTGTCTAGTGGCAGTTTTAGTGCCATAAAGAAGCGCAGAAGGTTTATATGCCTACTGCAAAGAGCAAATCTGTATTTTATGTAAATAGCTGAGTACATTAGTAAAGTCAGCCATTACCTGCGCTATAATACAAATTAAATGTATGTGCGGGGTGGAGGGTGGCTATGGAGAGATGAAGGGCACTTTTGCTGGGTGGAAATTAGAGAATCCGAGGAGGAGGGAGTGGGAGCACCAATAATAATTGTTGGACTGGGCGCAGGAGGTGTTAAAGACTGTGACGAATGGTATGTGACAAGGTGTTTGAGTGTCTTGAAAGAACGTGCTGATTGAGGGAAGAAGCGCAGGTAAGGTGGCCTCTACTGTTGCACGTATCTCACACACACCATCGGTTTTGTGACTGTCTACGCAGGCTAGTGTTTTAGAACAACAGTTTAGCCAATAGCAGAGATGGCATCTTGATGGATGACTGCTGCCGTCACTCGGGTTATAGAGGACAGCTCTGACATAGGATCAGAGACTGAGACAACAGATACTGAGACAGCATCTGAGGGATAATATAATGGCGCAGACTCTGGGAGTGATTTTTCAGTCGGAGGAGTCCCATTCGATAACTCCTCTTCCAGTGCACTATGAGGGAGGTGATGAGGACAGTCCTGCTGTCCCTTCGCAAGCAGTCTGTGCAACTGGGTAATAGTGGGTTAGCCCAACCCAGAGAGCAGGTGAATGCGGTGGCAAGCAGAGAGAGAGAGTGCTCTCTTGGGAGCTCTCCAATTTAGTTCAGCCCCAAATTCCACCACCCAAATCGTATTGTGGAGACATCAAAATTATCTATCGCAAAACAAACTGGTTTTGTAAGACAGGCACCTGTGTTTTTGGTCCTGGGTTTGGTGGCCATATAGAGAAACACACTAAACCCAAACATTTCTGGAAACTAGACATTTGGGGGAGTCCACAGAGGTGTGACAAAGCTGAAATGTTGAATAAAAACTCTATTTTTCTCGCATTTCTGTCACACAAACTACAGGAATATGCTGGGATCCACAAAATTCCTACCACCCAGTGATTCCTCACCTGTCCTGATAAAAACACTACCCCACTTGAGTGCCTACACCTAGTGCCTCAGGAATTGGTCACACCAGGGTCAACAGCTGCCTCATGTAAGGACCAACATTGACCGTTGTGTGATCTATTCCTGTCACGGGCACCAGGCCTACCCACACAAGTGAGGTACCATTTTTATCGGGAGACTTGGGGGAACGCTGGGTGGAAGGAAATTTGTGGCTCCTCTCAGATTCCAGAACTTTCTGTCACTGAAATTTGAGGAAAATTTTGTTTTTTTTTGCCAAATTTTGAGGTTTGAAAAGGATTCTGGGTAACAGAACCTGGTCAGAGCCCCACAAGTCACCCCATCTTGGATTCCCCTAGGTCTCTAGTTTAAATAAATTCACACGTTTGGTAGATTTCCCTAGGTGCCGGCTGAGCTAGAGGCCAAAATCTACAGGTAGGCACTTTGCAAACAACACCTCTGTTTTCTGTGAAAAAATGTGATGTGTCCATGTTGTGTTTTGGGCCATTTCCATTTGTGGGCGCTAGGCCTACCCACGCAAGTGAGGTACCATTTTTATCGGGAGACTTGGGGGAACGATGGTTGGAAGGAAATTTGTGCCTCCTCTCAGATTCCAGAACTTTATGTCACCGAAATGTGAGGAAAATGTGTTTTTTTAGCCAAATTTTGAGGTTTGCAAAGGATTCTGGGTAACAGAACCTGGTCAGAGCCCCACAAGTCACCGCATCTTGGATTCCCCTAGGTCTCTAGTTTTAAAAAATGCACAGGTTTGGTACGTTTCCCTAGGTGCCGGCTGAGCTAGAGGCCAAAATCTACAGGTAGGAACTTTGCAAAAAACACCTCTGTTTTCTGTAAAAAAATGGGATGTGTCCACGTTGTGTTTTGGGCCATTTCCTTTCGTGGGCGCTAGGCCTACCCACACAAGTGAGGTACCATTTTTATCGGGCGACTTGGGGGAACGCTGGGTGGAAGGAAATTTGTGGCTCCTCTCTGATTCCAGAACATTATATCACCAAAATGCGAGGGAAAAGTGTTTTTTTAGCCGAATTTTGAGGTTTGCAAAGGATTCTGGGTAACAGAACCTGGTCAGAGCCCCACAAGTCACCACATCTAGGATTCCCCTAGGTCTCTAGTTTTCAAAAATGCACAGGTTTGGTACGTTTCCCTAGGTGCCGGCTGAGCTAGAGGCCAAAATCTACAGGTAGGAACTTTGCAAAAAACACCTCTGTTTTCTGTAAAAAAATGGGATGTGTCCACGTTGTGTTTTGGGCCATTTCCTTTCGTGGGCGCTAGGCCTACCCACACAAGTGAGGTACCATTTTTATCGGGCGACTTGGGGGAACGCTGGGTGGAAGGAAATTTGTGGCTCCTCTCCGATTCCAGAACATTATATCACCAAAATGTGAGGGAAAAGTGTTTTTTTAGCCGAATTTTGAGGTTTGCAAAGGATTCTGGGTAACAGAACCTGGTCAGAGCCCCACAAGTCACCCCATCTAGGATTCCCCTAGGTCTCTAGTTTTAAAAAATGCACAGGTTTGGTACGTTTCCCTAGGTGCCGGCTGAGCTAGAGGCCAAAATCTACAGGTAGGCACTTTGCAAAAAACACCTCTGTTTTCTGTGAAAAAATGTGATGTGTCCATGTTGTGTTTTGGGCCATTTCCATTTGTGGGCGCTAGGCCTACCCACGCAAGTGAGGTACCATTTTTATCGAGAGACTTGGGGAACGCTGGGTGGTAGGTAATTTGTGACTCCTGTCAGATTCCAGAACTTTCTGTTGCCGAAATGTGAGGAAAAGTGTTTTTTTGGCCAGATTTTGAGGTTTACAAAGGATTCTGGGTAACAGATCCTGGTCAGAGCCCCACAAGTCACCCCATCTTGGATTCCCCTAAGTCTCTAGTTTAAAAAAATGCACAAATTTGGTAGGTTTCCCTAGGTGCCGGCTGAGCTAGAGGCCAAAATCTACAGGTAGGCACTCCAAAAAAACACCTCTGTTTTCTGTCAAAAAATGGGATGTGTCCACGTTGTGTTTTGGGGCATTTCCTGTTGCGGGCGCTAGGCCTACCCACACAAGTGAGGTATCAATTTTATCAGGAGACTTGGGGGAACGCTGGGTGAAAGGAAATTTGTGACTCCTCTCAGATTCCAGAACTTTCTGTCACAGAAATGTGTGGAAAATGTGTTTTTGTAGCCAAATATTGAGGTTAGCAAATGATTCTGGGTAACAGAACCTGGTCAGAGCACCACAAGTCACCTCATCTTGGATTACCCTAGGTGTCTAGTTTTCAAAAATGCCAAGGTTTGCTAGGTTTCCCTAGGTGCCGGCTGAGCTAGAGGCCAAAATCTGCAGCTAGGCACTTTGCAAAAGACACGTCAGATTTCAATGTAAAAATGTGATGTGTCCATGTTGCGTTTCCAGTCGCGAGCATTAGGCCTACCCACGCAAGTGAGGTACCATTTTTATCGGGAGACTTGGGGAAACATAGAATAGCAAAACAAGTGGTATTGCCCCTTGTCTTTCTCTAAATGTTTTCCTTCCAAATGTAAGACAGTGTGTAAAAAAGATTTCTATTTGAGAAATGGCCTGTAACTGACATGCTAGTATGGGCACCCCCGGAATTCAGAGATGTGCAAATAACCACTGCTTCTCAACACCTTATCCTATGCCCATTTTGGAAATACAAAGGTTTGCTTGATACCTATTTTTCACTCTTTATATTTCAGCAAATGAATTGCTGTATACCCGGTATAGAATGAAAACCCATTGCAAGGTGCAGCTCATTTATTGGCTTTGGGTACCTATGGATCTTGATGAACCTACAAGCCCTATATATCCTCACAACCGGAATAGTGCAGCACACGTAACGGTATATTGCTTTAAAAAATCTGACATTGCAGAAAAAAGTTACAGAGTAAAATGTGGAGAAAAATTGCTGTTTTCTTCAGCTCACTTTCAATATTTTTTTATTTCAGCTGTTATTTTCTGTAGGAAAACCTTGTACGATCTACACAAATGGCCCCTTGCTGAATTCAGAATTTTGTCTACTTTTCAGAAATATTTAGCTTTCCGGGATCCAGTATTGGTTTCACACCCATTCCTGTCACTATCTGGAAGGAGGCTGAAAGCACCAAAAATAGTAAAAATGGGGTATGTCCCAGTAAAATGCCAAAATTGTGTTGAAAAATTTGTTTTTCTGATTCAAGTCTGCCCGTTCCTGAAAGGTGGGAAGATGGTGATTTTAGCACCAGAAACTCTTTGTTGATGCCATTTTCAGGGAAAAAAAAACACAAGCCTTCTTCAGCAGTCCTTTTTTCCCATTTTTTTAAAAAAAATGAAATTTTCACTGTATTTTGGCTAATTACTTGGTCTCCTCCAGGGGAAACCACACACTCTGGGTACCATTAGAATCCCTAGGATGTTGGAAAAAAAGGACGCAAATTTGGCGTGGATAGCTTATGTGGACAAAAAGTTATGAAGGCCTAAGCGCGAACTACCCCAAATAGCCAAAAAAGGGCTCAGCACTTGGGGGGAGGGTAAACCAGCAGCTAAGAGGTTAAGAATGGTGTAAATACTGAATAAAGTACAAAACAATATCAGTAGCACTTTTATAAGAAGGACTAGGGCCAGATGTAGCAAAGGTTTTTACCCATTCTGTGTCTATGGGAAAAAAGTGTTCGTACATATGGCCCTAGGTTCTTTATTTCAATTTGCACCACTGTACATGGTTAGTGTATTTCATTGTGGCAGAGAGCTTAATGAAAGGATCCCTAATACTTTTTCCCCCAGACATCTGGGGTTCGTGTATGTATGAGAAAACATTATAATTACGTAAATACCCAAAACATTACACAAAAGTTATAGTTTTAAAATACACTTAAACAAACCTTAGAAGTTCCAAAACAAATACACAAAGTTAGAGGGACATAGAAGTTAGGAAATAAAATAAAAAACTTAGAAATTCACTGAAAGAACAAAGATTACAGGGTTGTTATAAACATTTTGAAGCAATCCAAAAGAAGAAGAGGAGAATTGAAACAAAAAGAACTTGAAGAGCAAGATTTTTATTTTGAACTTTGAATAAAACAGTCCTGGCAATAAAGAAATACAGCCAAATGAGAAGACTTGTCAATAAAACTAATTTTTAAAACTATTTAGTGGTGATTGGAAACATACCTCCAGTCAAGAACCTTTCTTTAATGAAGAAGGATTTTTCCAAGAGAGCACTTTAGGACATGCAGTTGATTCAACTGGTTGATGTTTTTAGATGAAGGATGGCATTCCCTTAGAAAAAGAAGAGATTGTTCCTAGAAATATGTAGATATATTTTCCAAAACTGAAAGAGAAAACAAAGAAAAGTAGCAAGAATTTGCTGCTTTTATTTCTAGTGGCTAGTTTTGACTTGACCATGCAGCAAGTTATATGTAAGTACTGCTATGATAAGTCAAAGGATCAGGAAACACCAGCTAAAGCAGTACATAAAAGGTTAGAACTCGTGGGTATTCCAAACCAACTACAACACTTAAAAGGTATTTGAATCTATCCTCATGCAAACTGATCATCTACTTCACGCAATTATACGATTGGAACCAAAAACATGTGACTTGCATCTAACAGAGTTATTGAAAGGCCTTAAAGGAAGAGTAGTGTATTTGCCATTGGACTTTAAAAAATGTTAAAATTGTAGGAGTAGACAAAGACACTGAAGTACCACTTATTAGCCTGGTAAATGGTGTACCAACTAAGAATACAACAATTTGGCAAGAGTTAGTTGATGTAAACAAAGTTAAACAAGCAACGTTATATCTGGTTACAAAATGATGTCTATTATAAAAATGTTGATGTGGAAACTGATGCACCAAATCTTGATGATGACACTTTGCCAGGAAGTGGACTAATAGCAAAAGGTTGATCCATCCTGATAAGAGCAAATTTATAAGCACTACAGCATGCATCCAATAAATTCCAAAGAAACCATTGGTGATGCTGTTGATCTTTTCCAAATGAAGCAAGCGAAAGGAGCACCCATGAGTGTGTTGGAAAAACATTTTGATGCTCGTTGTTTTCCCCACTTGTTTCCCACTGGAGTAGGAGGCTGGTATGATGACCGGCCCATACACATACCAGCAGCTGAATACTGATCAACATAATTGCATTTAGGAAATCCAAACTTCTGACACTGAATCACATACAAAGTTCCCCTTCTACTTAAGAGTTCCTTGCCTAGACTTTCATATGTAGTAAATCACATTTAAAAACAGGAGTTATTCTTAAAAATATGTGTGCAAGAGATGTTGTGGACAAAGTTTATAAAAAAGATGAGAATTAAGAACATAGCTTGACTACAACAAATACCGTTTTCATAGTCATAGAGAACTCAACTGTATGCTGAGAAACTGTGATCGCCAACATGGGTTTTGAGATTGAGTTGTACAGAATATGCATGGGATGACCTGATTCATATCTTGAAAGAAGCACATTCTAACCTAAAAGATATCAATTTAAAAACAGCTGGGTTACTTTGCTCATTAGATCCTACTAAAGTTTGTGGATAGTTCAACCATAGGTTCCAAGCTATGCTTACTTTTATCTTCAACAAAAGCAATCCTCCTCTTGGAGAAGTAAGTGATTTCCTTTGGTGGAAAAAGAACAAAGCAACAGGTGCGCCTCGTATTCATATTCTACTATGGATCAAAGATGCCCCTGAATTTGGAGCAGATAGTGATGAGTCTGTTTTGTCTTTTATAGAACAGTATGTTACATGTAGCATACCAAAACACATTTGTTAGAAATGGGGTCTTTGGTTGGCAGTCAAGTTACCCCCTGTCTAAGCAAGGACCCTCACTTTAGTCAGGGTAAGTCGCACAAATCCAAATTATCCAGCGCCCACCCTCTGGTAGCTTGGCACTGAGCAATCAGGCTTAACTTAGAAGGCAATGTGTAAAGTATTTGTGCAATAAATCATGCAATAACACAGTAAAACTCCACGGCTTTGTGTTGATCCAGTGGGCTGTGCATCGAATTTCCGGTCGCAACACTGACGCTGCATTGATCTTCTCCTAGCTTTGGCTTGCGGTGATTTTCTCACGGGGATGCAGGCTGTGCGTCATTTCTTGCAGGCTGTGCATCAATTTTCACTGACAAGGTGTTCTTTTGTAGGAATGAAGTCTTTTTGGTCCTCAGACTTCAGGGAACAGGAGGCAAGCTCTATCCAAGCCCTTGGAGAGCACTTCTCAGCACAGCCAGAGAGCAGCAAGGCAGCAGGGCAACAGCAAGGCAGCAGTCCTTCTCAGAAAAGCGGTCCAGGTGTGTCCTTTGGGCAGCCAAGCAGTTCTTCTTGGCAGGTTGCAGGTTCTGGTTTAGGGTTTCTTCTCAAGGAAGTGTCTGATGAAGTAGAAGTGTCTACCTCAGAAGTGTCTTTGAAGTGGGGTAGACTTCAAAGAGTGGCTTAGAAGTGCACAAGGTCCCCTTTCAGTTCCATCTTGTCTTCCAGGGTCCCAGTAGGGGGTGTAGAAGTCCTTTGTGTGAGGGCAGGCTACTGTCCTTTGCCATTCAAGTGTCAGGCCCTCCACCCTCCCAGCCCAGGAAGACCCATTCAATATGCAGATGTATGCAAGTGTGACTGAGCATCCTGTGTTTGGGGTTGTCTGAGTGAATGCACAAGGGAGCTGTCAAGTAAACCTAGCCAGACATGGATTGTAAGGCACAGAAGGATTTAAGTGCAGAGAAATGCTCACTTTCTAATAGTTGCATTTCTAAAATAGTAATATTAAATCCAACTTCACCAGTCTGGACATACTAAATATGACCTTGTTACTCCTTTCAGTTCAGAATCTACCACTCAAACAGTATATGAGGGTAGCCCTAATGTTAGCATATGAACGGAGTAGGCCTCACAGTAGTGTAAAAATTTAGGAGTATAAACCGTACAGGTATATGTCCTGCCTTTTAGCTACATAGCACCCTGCCCTATGGGTTACCTAGGGCCTACCTTAGGGGTGACTTATATGTAGAAAAAGGGATGTTTAAGCTTGACAAGTACTTTTAAATGCCAAGTCGAAGCAGCAGTGAAACTGCACACACAGGCCTTACAATGGCAGGCCTGACGCATGGTTAAGAGGCCTCTTATGTGGGTGGCACAATCAGTGCTGCAGGGACAGTAGTAGCATTTAATCTACAGGCCCTGGGCACATGTAGGACACTTTACTGGGGTCTTACAAGTCGATTAATTGAGCCAATTGGGTATGAACCAATGTCACCATGTTTTAAGGGAGAGAGCGTATGCACTTTAGCACTGGTTAGCAGTGGTCCTGAAACCAGCAAAAACAGTGTCCAAAAAGTAGAGGGAGGCACGCAAAAAATTAGGGGTGCCCCCCCTAACAACACTGATAAAAAAGGTCTCAGAGAACACAGTTTGCGTTTCCAAACACATAAATGCAGGAATTATTGTCTGGGGGGACACATGTTAGACCTGACAGCCTTAGGGCATGTAGGTTTAGGGACCCAAGCATAGGTAGTGCACCCATAAGTGCACTGCTGAGGTGCCCAGAGTTATTTTAAAGGCAAACCTGCTTTGCTGGCTGCTTTTAAATTAAAGTTACATGAAAATTCAAATTTTGAATTAAAAGTAATTCCAAGGTCTTAAACTACCTTATTCTTACACATACGACACCCCTAAGGTGTGCCCTATGGGCCCATAGAGTGGATGTCATGTAACTATAAGCAGGGACCTTCTAAAATATTTTTATAAGCCCTGGTGAGGTAAAATAGCCAAATGTGTGTTTCCCTCACTGTAGTGCATGGCCTCCATAGGCTAGAACGGGGAGACTATATACAAAGAATGTGCCTGGGGGAGGAGAACTACCTCAGCAGATGGGGAAGCAGGAAAGGGAGGCTGCCAAACTGGTCTTCAAAGGCAGGACTGGACATTTGGAGCAACCCAGCACCTCCCTCTCATTCTGCAAACCCAGACAATTAGGTGCCCTTCTTATTAGATTAGATGGGGGAGGGGCATTTAGGATTTTAGCCACACCAGTGGGTAGGCTCAGCCAGATGTAACCTCCAAAAAATCAGTTTCAGCCATGATGGAGGTTTGAAGAATGTTGCCCCATGGGATTGATTTTTGTCACACATTCCCAGTAGGTGGTCATCTCAGGGGGAAGGACCGTGCATCTGATTGGAGAACCAGGACCCCCCTGTTTTTTCACCCAGGAGCAAGAACAAATATGGCAGAGCTGCACCCATATCTCAGATCCCTACCAGTTCCCTACAAGGAAGCACACCATAAGAAGAAGGACTTCCCTGCGGGACCCCTGTCCTGCACCTGGACACTGCACTCTGAAAGACTGCAACAGCTGCACACTTGAGCGTCACCACAAAAATGACCTTGCTTGGCTTAAACTGGTTCAAGGAGGGACTCCCTGTTTGCTAAAGGTGAGAAATTGCTAACCAGAGTCCCCTGCATCAAATCCTGAAGAAACTGGCCAGCTGACCACTGTCCAGTGGCCAAATTGGAGTTTGAGCCAAGTACATTGTGGGAGTCTGCACCCTCAAGGAGCAACTCAGAGCTTGTGGAACCTTGGGATAAGCTGTTCACTCTTAAAAGACCTTAAAAGGCATTCTGGAAGAAGATTCAGAAGTTTGGAGAAGATTGGAGAACTTGTTGGAAAAATCTCCATTGAGGGACCGACCCGCTGCGGCAACTCTAGCTGGCTTGCCTTTACTGAAACCCGGCCTGGCTTGTAGGTTCGTCCCGGTGAAGAAAATCTCTGAAAAAGTGACTAAGTTTGAATGTAGAAAGTTGACCAGTACCTCCCGAGCAGTGTATCTGAAGAATGATAAAGGGACGTCCGATCAAGATTCAAGATCTGCCTGGTCAAAGGATTTTCGTCTCGAATAATCATCTAAGTCCGAACATAGAAATCTTCACAGAGGGCTCTCGAGATGCGTATGCGAAGTAGGGCTCCAGGGATTTGGATCGGACTGGTGACTTCGGCTTGCTGAAGAAAATCTTCAAGAAAATGACTAAGGGGGTCATTATGAACACAGCGGAATTCACCGCCGTGTTCATGCTGGCGGTCTAACCACAGACCGCCAGCCCGTTGAATACCCCGCGGGCCCAATAATGAACATTCCACTGGGCCGGCCGGCGGAAACAGTGTTTCCGCCAGCCATCCCAGCGGAATGCTGGGCCAGGACATTGCTGATCGCTCCACATGGAGCCGTCATTAATGCCGCAGTGTGGTAGGTGCAGCAGCACCTGTTGCGCATATCACTGCCCGTAAATCGAGCAGTGACATGTGCTACGAGGCTGTGCACGAGGGCCCATGCACTGCCCCAGGGGGGCCCCGGAGCACCCCTTCTGCCAGCCTTTCCCTGGCAGGGGATACCGCCAGGGAAAGGCTGGAAGAACACAGGTTAAGCAGCGCTGCCCTGTCAGAGAGAGAACTCTGCCAATGTTAGGCTGCCTGGCGGCGGTAGCCTGGCGGTGGCAGAGGGCCACCTGTGGCGGTCTCCCTGTATTTGGAATATGGTGGTCTGGTGACAGTAATTTCCACCACTGCCGGCATAGCGGTCTGGAACACCATATTCATAATGAGGGCCTAAGTCTGAAGGTAAACCTTTGACCAAGGCCTTCTGCTTGCTGTAGCTGAGCAGGACTCCACCTCGGACCTCCTTAAACTTTGACTTTGCCCCGGTTGAGGTGCGACCAGATGACCACATTGGTGCTCTTTGTTTCTAGGGAATTCTTTAAAAATTCATGTCTCCGGTCCCCCTTATCTGATTGTACTTGTTTTGGTGTAAATTTAAAGATAAAAATATAATCTATTTTTATAAGTTGGTGTTTGATTTTTATTGTGTTCTGTGCTTTACTTATTTACTGTTTTGTGATTTTTAAATGCTTTTCACACTTGTTTCCTAAGTTAAGTCTTGTTGCTCGTTGCCAAGCTAACAAGGAATGAGATGGGTTTAAATTATTGAGACCTAACTGGACCTAAGTGGAGGTTAGTGGCCTATTGCTAATTGCAGGTACTTACCTGCCCTTGCCAATAATCCACTTTCCAACAGCAAGAAATTGTATTCCTTCTGCCTGAAAATGCCTTCCCATAGAGAAATGGAATTCTATGAAGCCTGCGACAGATTGAATTTGGCAAGTTTGTTCTCAAATTCAAGCCTTGGTCTATCTAGTACAAGAAACAAAGGCCTTCATTATAGTGTGGTGGTCTCAAGACCGCCACACTCGCAATGGTGGTCGGACCCATGCAGACAGGTCGGTCTGACTGACCTATTATGACCGTGACGGAGCCGCCACGGTCAAGCCGGCAACACTGTCAGGCTGCAGCCCGCCTGCAGTCTGGCAGTCGCGGCGGTTGTAATCCACCAGGGCAGCGCTGCCCTGGGGATTACAAATCCCCACTGTCCGAATAGGATTATTGGGGGCCCCCATGCACAGCCCCATCGCGCATTTTACTCTTCGAATTACGGGCAGTGAAATGCGCGACGGGTGTTGTCACACCTGACGCATCCCAACATTTCCGTCCGCTCAATCACGAGCCGGCATGGTGTTGTGAGTGTTCCACTGTGCCAGTAGGCAAAAATGCTGTTTTCGCCCTCTGGCCCAGGGGAACACTCCTAATATGGCGGGTAAAAGACCTCCGTTACTGTATTTTCCTTTCCATGAAATTCAGTACACTTCAGTGCAGAGTGTGAACCAGCAAGTAAGGACATTGCAAAATCAAACATGTTGGTACATACTATCCAAGAAGACGTCTACATCTAGAATACAAATGCCTTTATGAAATTCTTCCAAGCTATAGATAAAGACATAAGGTAAATGAAAACATAGAAAAATGGAAATATGCAGTACATGGATATGACGGCTGTTTAGTGAAAAACGGAAAAGAAAATCTAATTAATCACTGAAAATCTAGCTTACAAATCCCTGAGAAAAGATATTTTTTTTATTTAGCACTTCTTCAACTATTCAAACCTTGGTGTACTGAATAGGAACTACTTGGAGATTATGACTGTTCTGAAGATTGTTGTAATGCTGTCAAATATAGTATTCAGTGTCCTGTGTTCAAGAACTACTTACAAATGTTAAATGATATGATACAACAAGAAATATTTCCTGCTGAGTTAGCTATGGATAGTTCTTAAAGGAGCCAGAGTTCAGCACCTTTAAGTCAGGATCCTCTTGGAAAACCTAATATTGAAAATGAAACTTCAATAGCTATGAATGAAGTAGAAACTGCCATGGAACAAGCTAGACAGAAATCTATACATCTGGAGCAATTAGTTGGACAACTCAACAATGAACAGAAAGAGATTTATATTGAAGTAAAAGACAAACTAGAACATGGATTGCGACATGCCAATAAGGAATGCAATTGTTCATCATTAAAGCCAATATTAATATCTATTAGTGGTCAGGCTGGTACCGGTAAAAGCTTTTTAATCAAAGTTATCTCTACTTACATATGCTACCAGTTGAACATGACAATAAACTAGAGTACCTTATGTTATCTGGGGAAGCTTGTCATGAGGTTGCAAGAGTTTTGAAGAAAATTAAGGTTGTAATTACTGTGAGGTAAGCATGGTTTCAAATATAATGCTTGTCTTTGTTCACCTGCAAATGCAACAGATTTAAAAAAAAAAAACTGAATACAACATCTTGTTTGGAGGAAAGCATTGCATTGTTTTGGGAGACCTACTATAACTTACTCTTGCAAAAGGAAAGCCTGTTTTCAAAACTCTTTGACATAAAGAGACTCGAAACTCATTGGGAAGTAGTAGCAATCTGAACATTTGGCAATTTTTTCAGTGCAGGGAACTTGTTAAAAAATTGCATCATGCCTTTCACATGGAATATGGAAACATTCTAAAGGACATTAAAGTAGGAGTTCTGACAGAGGAGGGAAGACTGATGTTGGAAAGTCGACTTAATAAGAAACTGTTTTCCTCTAGAAAGATGGCAGCAGTGCTAATGTATAACTTTTCTAAAGAGGGGAAACATATAGACACACATTTGTGAGGGTCCTAGTGCCAACTTTTGCCACATTAGCATAATTTTTGACACTGCACCATTTTTAACGCCTACACAGAGTAGGCGTTAAAAGGAGGCACACCATTATTTATAATGGTGTCCTATGTATTTGCAATGTATCAACATTTTACAAACATTCTGAGGCTATTGCACCTAACCTGTGCCACAGTGCATCATATGTTAAATAGGGTGCACACATGGTGGAGTTGGGGGGGGCACATTAGGTTGCATGAAAAGTACCACCTCATGACATGAAGCACCACTTTTCTTAAATCTAGGCCCTAGTTTCTTGGGTGCCTTCACTTGAAGAATGTACTGCATTTAATTAAGAATCACTAAAACTTGAGAAGGAAGACATTTTGGAAAATTCTGATTGTGATAAAATGGAACACCAAGAAGTATTGCTGAGTTAAAAAGTACAAGATAAATTCAACTCTTTGTAGAAATCTCTATCCAGAACTTTTGGACTAAAGAAGTGTTTATGTGTCTGCAAAAACTGTACAGTAATTTAAAGATGTAATTTAAATGTTGAAGAGGGATTGGCAAATGGCACCATGTTGTTGATTTCCCTAATTTCATTAATTTTCCTAACTGTGATAAAGTTGAATTCTTTGCTATAAAGTTTGATCAGGTTGATGGCGTGAAGCAAATTGGGTGATGTGTTGTACACTTTGTGCCTGTGAAAGATTTGTATGTAAGATGAAAACAGTTTCCAGTTTGTCTTGCATATGCTGTAACTATCCAAAAGTCTCAAGGTTTAAGTATTGATGTGGCATTTATTAATATTGGAAGTACAGTTTTTAAAGAACTAATGTCATTTGTAGCATTGCCACAAGTTCAAACATTATCTGGTTTATGTCTGGTTGATTTTGATGAGAAGATTAGTGCAGAAACAAATTGTGTGAGAGAGTACAACAGGTTAAGAAATAAATATGCTCCAGATTTACGATAATATCCTGTAAATGAAAAACAGTTTTTATGTCCCAAGTGGAAACTAACAAAACAATCAAAGAAGATTTTAGAAATGACAGAAGGCAAAGTTAAAGAAGACATCAAGAAAAGAAAACTGGCAGAGGATGGAGATATTTTAGGTTACCAGTTGGCTAATACTAACGGTGTAAACTGCTAGGCTAATGTTGTTATCAATGTTCCTTTTCATCTACCACATGTTGTAAATGCAATCCAAGAAAAAACACAGAACATATTGTGCACAGCACTACTTCATTGCCTTCAACACTTATATTGTGTCAAACGTGTACTACATTCTGCTTCAGGGATTAGAGAACTAGTAGACAAATATAGTGGATCTGTAGTATTTAAATGCTCAACAATTGCCATGGGAATTTATTATGGTGATCTTTGGAGTTTCAGAAGAAGAAGATATAAATATTGATGACATATTTGGATAAAGTGACACAGGGAACCATGGGTGTGAAGATTGTTCTTTCTCATCTACAAGTGAAATCCAATCTGAGTGATTTCTGTACTTAATTCTGCTGGTTTCTAAAAGTGTGTCTTTTTATAAACTAATAAAAAAGAGTGACCCAAATATGGCCTGTCCAAGCTGTAAATCAAATGTATTCTCTACACAGCATATACAGAAGACATTACAGCACTATTTCAGAGATGCAGAGCAGATGGAACAAAGTTGGACACCAAGGTTACAAACTTTAAATATAGGCAGATATCAATTTCCAGTAGAATATACTGTACTTTGTCTTTCAGCTTCCATAAAGGCCTTAATATTATATCTGGACATTATACAGTATATTTAAAGACTCAAACTGGATGGACGGAGTGCAATGAAAGCAATCTGCAATTCAAACAAAAACTACTTTTCAAACTTTCTAGTTCTTACCTATTATTTCTTCAGCCAAAGTTCTAAGCAAGATCTCTGGGAAGAAAATATGGAATGCAGTCTTTTGTGTTGATATATACTGCTTAATATATCATTCAAGCTATCAGGGATAATGTCTTCTAAACAATTGAAGTGTGGATCAAATGTTGTCAAAGGATTTTAGCTAAAAAATAAATGGGCAGTTTTCTCACTACATGGATCATCACTGGTTAAAACATCATTCGGCCTATCAGGGGTGATGTCAACAAAAGGATATCTAAACTTAAGTATGGTTGAAATACCTTCATAGGATTTCTTGAATACAGTGACTCTATGGTTTTCTGTTTTCATTGTTCAGCTCTCTTTTAGACATCACTCGGCCTATGAGGGTTGATGTCAACAAAGGAATATTAAAAAATAAAGTGTGGATGAAACATCTTCAGGAAGAAAATAAACATACATCTTCTCACTATGACTATCATTGTTTAAGACATCATTCGACCTATCAGATGTGATGTCTACAAAGGATGTGGAAAAACACAACAGTGGATTATAGTTGATTAGAGTTTTGTACCAGCTACAATAGTGGCAAAATTGTTTTTAACATATGAATATTTTGTTAATGTACTAAGAGTGGCTTAATCAAATAATGTAAAAATTGCAGTAATGATAAATTAACTGCACTTACTATATGTGTCCAACAGTAATATACCCATTATTTTTTGTATATTCATTATAGATGATGATCAAATGATGGTGCTGAATGGTTGCATGCCTTGCTACCCTAAGGCATGCACATGGATTCAACAGGAAACATGGCATACAAGTGCCAAAGTCTAGCCACAGCATTCAAACTCCATCCCAACAAGTATTGTTAATATAACATTAGTAGTCACAGAAGTTCCTGACCAGTCCTTCATGGAAAACAAGTTCTTCTTTATTATAAACTTGCGATGTCAACAACTTCACTTATGTGAAACAGTCCTTCGTTAACAATTTGCTCATTGCCAGCCGAAATAGTCCTTTGTTAACAATTTGCTCATTAACAGTCAACACATGTTTCGTCACCACTGTGACTTTTTCAAAGCTGTAAAGTACAAAAAATGGACAAACAATCAAGTTCAAAATTATTATTTAATTGAGGACATGGCATCCAACAGTGACCATAGCCCTGTCAGAAGAGTGAAGATCAGTGCCTCCACTATATGTAGAAAAGTAGGTACCTGAATGTCGTGACAAAAATAGTCCATGGAAAACCTTGTGGAGAAAGATTAAAAGATTGTAATCCCATGCTAAAAGAAAAAGAAATCCTGTGCTGTAAGGTGCAAGGAAAACTGTTACCAAAGAATTGGATAGAGTCACTAGCCAACAAAGTCTGAACATATCAAGCAAAAACGTCATATGGCGCGACCCATCTGTGATGTAGATCATCAATTCATAGGCAAACTGTAATGTAATATACTGACTATTACTTACATCGCAAATTCAAAATTCTTGTTCCTAACATATTAAAAAAGGGAAAAAGACTGAGAAAGCCACATCAGTGCCACAGGAGAATGGGAAACAAAATCGGAGGAATGGTATTGCATTCTTATTTAAGTACCTGTGTCTGTGTCACGAGCGGTATCTATAGCAAATCTTCACAGGAGCAGAATGATGCCTTGAACCCAATGCCTCTCTAAAGTTCTCAGTTCCCAACAATATTCTTATCTGGAGACTAAAAAAATCTTAGAGGGGAAAGAAGTTGGGGATGAAAGAAGAGACTGTCTCGTCCTCTACTCAGCACTCGTCTATCAATTTGCATGTTGTTTTTGATGACTCATTGATTATGTTACTCGAGGTGCAAGATAAAGCAAAACATGAATACCCTCTCTCACTAAGTCCTACCTTCTCCATTCCTTTTAACTAGGATTAATCTTTACGTTATAAAAGGTAACTTTTAGTGTGAGCTACTACAGTGTAGAGAGGCTTTAGCTTCTCTTCTGTGTTTGCAAATAATGGTAAAAATTGCAATGAAATTTTACTTGTGGAGTTTTTTGGTATGAGATTATACAACTTGTTTTCATATTGTTTTCCTCTTTTTCAGCACACTGGATTTGATTGGAAATGAGTATTGCAGGAGAAAACCTGTTTTTCACAATTTTCACATGACACAAAACAAACGTTATTGAAACAACAGCTCTTCCTTCTCATCACTGTTTCCTCGTGACTAAAATGAAGGGCATTAACTGGGTTTGGTACATATTGCCATTTTAATGTAATGTTACATTTGTGACACAACTGAGATAGGCTGATTGCTCCCACTTTGGTGTTAACGGTGTATGGTCACATGTGAGACATCATACTTCTGAGGACCATGATCCGCTACTTCTTTAACAGGATTTTCACTCTTGACTGACGCACTAGATGGCCATATGTGTGGTCTACATATATGTATTGCACAAATTGGGCATGTTTGGCGTCAGGAGAGGATAGCAAGGTGACGCGCATAAGTACAATACCTCAATGCCGATGGCTCAATGTGTGTGCATTGGCTACTAATGTAGTTGTCGACCCAGTGTGTGTGCATCACAATATGCATTATTGAAAATATGCTTGTATGAATGTGAAGTCAATGTGTCCAAACCTTAGATGCAAGTCAGTGTGGAAATGAGAGAGGACAAAAGTTGCCCATCCCATATCCTAGAAATTTGGTAACTGCTTCCTTGACACTTGTTGGTGAACCCACCGTGAGTCTGGCACATGTACATACTAAGTGGGTTCCATGTTATTGGCACAGACAGCCAAAGGTGACCCACAACTGTTATATCACGCCACAGTTGTGGTCATATGACTGAGCCACAACTCTCCAGTGGCAGTGGTGTACCAGCAGACGAGGCAGCACGGGGCCACATATTTCCAGTGATCAATTGCACAGAGGTGTCTGGTTCATGTGTGTGGTCCAATGTTGATCCTGTATATTTTTAGGGGTCTATGTTGTCACAGTTACGTCCAGGTCTCATCATGAGTCAGTGGTGGCTATTCCTGTATCTACTGACTATCCTTCGGAGATCAATGGAAGTAAAGTTGATGAGGACATGAGAACCTACATGGGGATGGTCCCACCCTGTCACTGCAGACGTGTTATGAGACTGTCAAAAGGGCAACCTTAGTGTGCTGAGTGAGATCATATCTCAGGAGTCATGTTCCGGCAGGTGTCATTACAATATTTGTACACAGGTTGACCTGTAAAGTTCCCACTGCATCTTGAAACATCATAGCCTCTGTGTTGATTAATCTTGCAGATCTTCAGCACGCACAGTCCATCAATATGTTGTGACCAATGTGATTCAGCGTGTGAACTGTCAGGATCCTAACATGTGTGGACTTTTCATGCACATTATCAGAGGTAGCTGGTTCTGCTGGAGGCACAATATCCAATCCCTGCATACGGCCATGGTACACTGTCACACTTTATCGTTCATGCATACATGAGACCCAGACAAGGGATAGGCCATGATTTTGGTATTCAAAGACAATTTTACTAATATGGTACAATTAAAAAGCAGATGATGCTATACAATGTATTTGGTTATGCATTGAGGAAGCCCATGACAAAATACCCCCTGAGGAATGTGAGGTTTGGTAGCGCACGTGTGGTACATATGTAGCCACAAGGAACCTTTAGGGTAACGCACAGACAGGTGCCAGTCAGGCTAACAGGATGCAGGGTCAATCAGGATCCAGCAATTTTGCAAGGTACATACTCAGTGGTCTGACTTCGACTGGTCGGAGGAAGAACAAGACAGTTGACATGGGAAACTGTGTTTGTCCTGTGTTTTTGAAGGTGACAAATAAACCCAAGGGCTGTGTTACACAGCTTAATCACTAGCTATGCATAACAGTGCATTTGACAAAATGGTAAGTTTTATGCTCTTCCAAGCATCTCCAGGGGCAGTGCATGTTCAAATGGGTGGTGTGCATGGAGGTGATCACAGGTGTGTGCTGCATCAGTTTATCACAAGTCCTGTAGGTGAGATTCCAGTTCAAATGGCCAACAGTACCTTTCACACGGGAAGCAATCTACAGGTGATAACAGGGCACAGAAACTACAAGCCAGTGTATTAATTGACCTGACGTCCATGCAGTCAGATGTACTATGACAATGGCATGCCATAGGAAAGGGTGTAGCACACTGGATTACTATTGTAAGTTTGTGTGTGTAGAGGAGGGAATATCGGGGTACACATATTACCATTCCAGGGACCTCTTCAGACAGGTGGGTTGAGACCAGGAGCATGGGTGTGTCAGGAGTTAGGAAATGGGCTGACATGTACATGTAATGTCATGTGCGCAATGCTTGTCATAGGTATGGCCCTTGTGCTGTCTATGTTCTGCTTCTAGGGAACTCTAGTCACAGATTGTCCTTGCAAAGATAGGTGCTGTACAACTTACTGCTGTCAAGTGTCTGGACATACATTCCTGTTACCAATGCAATAGCACATCCACTGCCTCATGTATGAGGCATTTTCTTCCCTTATAGACTGATGGTGTCTTTGTTGTGTGCCATATGCTGCAATGAACCATGTTCGTTGAGGATCAGCCGAGCAGACGCGTTTTGGATGCGTTGGAGGCGTAGTAGGTCTTTTGCTGGGATGCCTGTGTAGAGTGAGTTGCCGTAGTCCAGCCTGCTGCTGACGAGGGCCTGTGTCACCGTTCTTCTTGTTTCTGTCGCGATCCACTTGTAGATTCTACAGAGCATGCGTAGTGTGTTGTAGCAGGAGGAGGAAACTGCGTTGACCTGTTTAGACAAGGTGAGGGAGGAGTCGAGGATGAAGCCCATGTTGCGAGCGTGGTCGGTCGGTGGGGTTCCTAGTGCGGTAGGCCACCAGGAGTGGTGGATTTCGGCGTGTTTCCATCTTTCTGGGAATGTCGCTGTTTCGAAGGAGATGTTGATGACCTTCCGTAGTTGGGGGGTGATGGTGGAGTCGGCTTTGTTGTATACGTGGTGGGGGCAGGGGTCTGACGGAGATCCTGAGTGGATGGAGTTCATGATCTTGCGTGTCTCTGTGTTGTTGACGTTGGTCCAGGAGGTCAGGCGGTTCACACAGGTGGAGCGTTCGGGGGTGGGGTCTAGCGTGGAAGTGGTGTTGAAGCTGTCGTGGATGTCAGTGATCTTCTGGTGGAAAAAGGTGGACAGTGCGTTGCAGAGTTCTTGGGATGGAGGAATGTCATTGACGTTGGTGCTGGGGTTGGAGAGTTATTTCACGATGCTGAAGAGCTCTTTGCTGTTGTGTGCGTTGTTGTCCAGGCGGTCTTTGAAGTGGGATCATTTGACTTCTCTGATGAGTTGGTGGTGCTTGCGGGTGGCATCCTTGTGGGCTGTGAGGCTGTCAGGTGTGCGTTTAAGGAGCCATTCCTTTTTTAGCTTCCGGCAGTCGCGTTTGGAGTTTAGGAGCTCGTCGGTGAACCAGGTGCCTTTTCTTCTGGTTTGGTTGTCGGTGGATTTCTTGAGTGGCGCGAGGGTGTTGGCGCAATTGTTGATCCACAGAGTGAGGTTGTGGGTGGCGGTGTCTGGGTCGGTGGGGTCAGGGGGTGGGTTCTGGGCGAGGGTGTTGGTAAGCTGGTCTTCTGTAACTTTGCTACAGCATCTGCGGGGTGGTTGTTGGGTGCGATGGTGCTCAGTATGTTTCTTGTAAGTGAAGTGGATGCAGTGGTGGTCGGTCCAGTGGAGTACAGTGGTATGGTTGAAGGTGATGTGGGCGCTTGAGGAGAAGATGGAATCAAGCGTGTGGCCGGCGATGTGGGTTGGTGTGTTGACGAGTTGTCTGAGGCCGTGGTTGGTGAGGTTGTCGATCAGAGTAGTGGAGTTGGTGTCGTTGTTGTTCTCCAGGTGGAAATTTAGGTCCCTGAGGAGGATGTAATCCGTTGAGGTGAGTGCGTGGGTGCTGCTGAGGTCGGCGAGGGATTCGCTGAATGGTGCTCGTGGTCTCGGGGGTCTGTAGATGAGCGTTCCTGTGAGAGTGGTGTTGGGGTCGGTGTGGATGCGGAAGTGTAGGTGTTCGGCGGTCTTGAGGGAGGTGTCTTGAGGGAGGCATTAAGGCCATAGAGTCATTTTTTACACAGGAACGCCTACCTTGCAACTCATTAAGGCAAGGTAGGTGTCCACTTTCAAAAAATGACTTTAACTCCATAAATTGGCGCTAGATGGTTCTAGTACTGAAGTATAAATGTGGAGTTAGTTTTGCACCGAATTAGAGTAAAAAAAATTATGCTAATTCGATGCAAATAGAGCATAAATATGCCCCCAAGTATCTTATCAATGCATATGTTACAGAAAGTGCTCCAGTAGGTCCTCTCACCAGTTCATTCTTCTGAGGTAATGGGTAACAAAAAATATGTTTTCAGTACCAACATACTGAAAATGGACTTTATAAACTAGAGTTTTATGCCTGGGGGAGTGTGTTGTGAGAATGGAATGACCCAAAGGTTGTAATACACTTGTACTAGATTTCCCGGTATCCCTGGCATAACTTGAGAGTAGGTAGAGGATGCTTCAATTATCTACTACTGGGTAAGGATCTCATGAATTCTCACTTTTTTCACAGCTAGTTCAAGTTTTGAAATGCGCATTGCAGTGACTGCATACCTTTCAGTCTTCTTCTCTCATCACTAGAGAAATAGAAGCCATTGAATTACTATGCAGTACAGGTACACCCTTGCAGAGTATGCATGCTCGAAAGATCACCCACCTTTGCTGCTCTTGCAATTGTGTTACATTTAGTAGGTGTTATTATATAAAATTGAGGCTGACTTGTTGGACAGTTGGTGGTGACATGCAATACTGTATATGATCTGCCAGAGCACATAGATAAACTTTCCACTTTACTCATCAGCTCTGAAATAGATCAAAGCTATAAGCATAGCAGAGCTCCTGTTCCTTTTACAAAGGCTGTCTTGCGGATCATGCTAAGTGGTGTCAGCAGTAGACAGTGTCCCAGAAACATTTGGACTTTCAGTTACCTAGCCTCACTTCATTTTCAGTAATTGTTGAAATGTGTGCCCTTTGTTAATCATCTCACAGTAGTGAATTCATCTCCTAAGAGTTTTTGATGGAGTCCATAGTTGTAGAAGTTTATTTATTCCAGTCTATCATTGGAACATTTGGTAACTTTAAAGTGATATGTAAGTATTAAGCACATATGCTCAAATGTGTGCCACATTGTATTTGCAACAAACAACAAGATGATGGATGGAATATTTGACTTCATCTAGGCTTCTGGAAAAATATCAGGCCCATATTTATACTTTTTGACGCACAACAGCGCCAACGCAGTTGTGCGGCAAAAATTTTACCACCGGCTAACGCCATTCCAATCGCCATGCGGGCGCCTTATATATTGAATGACGTTAGCCGGTGCTGCGGACTGGTGTGCGTCAAAAAAAATGACTCACACCAGGCAGAATTCAGGCCTCAACCCAATTTGCGCCATTTTCTTTTTACGCCCAACCTCCATTGACATGACTCCTGTCTTAGCAAAGACAGGAGTCATGCCCCCTTGCCCAATGGGCATGGTGGCATGTAGGGGGGCCCAAATCAGGCCCCCCTATGCCACAAAAAAAAAAAAAAAAAAAATACTTACCCCAACTTACCTCAACTTCCCTGGGATGGGTCCCTCCATCCTTGGGTGTCCTCCTGGGGTGGGCAAGGGTGGCAGGGGGTGTCCCTGGGGGCATGGGAGGGCACCTCTGGGCTCCTTCTGAGCCCACAGGTCCCTTAACGCCTGCCCTGACCCAGGTGTTATAAAACGGCGCCCATCAGGCTTGGCGCCGTTTTTTAAGGCCTGCCCCCTCCTGTGCGTCAAAATGACGTCAGAGTATAAATATGGGGCACAGGCCTTAAAGTCATTTTTTGGAAGGGAACGCCTACCTTGCATATAATTAACGCAAGGCTGGTTCCCCCTTCCAAAAAAAGACGCACATGGTGGAGCTTTGACGCCCGCGGGGTCGGACGTCAAAGTATAAATATGGGGCAGGGTTTGCGCCGATTGTGCTTCAAAAATGTTGATGCACATTTGGCGCGAACAGAGTATAAATATGCCCCTCAGTCTATAATTTTTTGTCTAGAGGGACCCTGGGTTATAGCTTAGGCTGGACTGTTCCTATTGGAACAGGACCAAAACTGTTTTGGCAAGGCTGGTCTCTGTCAAGAATGACACAGTGGGCAAAAGAACAATGACCCAAAATGTGGCTTGGGCAATTGCCAGGGAATTAAGCATTCCTTCCATTACCATGGTATTTTTGCAGTAGATGCCCTAAGTGCAACCGGTATGGCAAGCTGTACATCCTTTGCTCACTGTGAGGTAGGACTCAAGCTATACTTCACTGGTGAGAACCAAATAAGTCAAAACCAATCTGAATTTGCAGCACAAGACCAAGACTGATTTGCTGTCTAGAACAGTACAGTGGACCAAAAAAAAAAAAACACGATGGTCTGGATTGCGGCCTCCCGCGCTTGCCAGTGGCTGAGATCAGTTTAAGCATTCCTTCCATCCACTTGTTGTTTTTCCAAATATTATTTGCCAGTACCTCATATCCTGAAAACTCTATCTAAAGAAACTTGAACTTTGTATATTTCTCCATAAACTCTAGAATGGGATTTCAATTTTTTCTTTGATACAAGATTTTCTATGAGGAAATATATAAATGGTGAATGTTGCAGTCCCAGTCAGTTAGGGATTGTGAATGAATATGTGATATTATTAGTCACAAGATGTATGAAATGGGGTTATTTGTTGTGCAGGATGCAAGGCCTGCACAAGTAATAGTTCCACTATTTCCTCTTCTAGGAACCACATAGCCTTGTGTTTTGCTTGACTCTCTAAGGGCAGCGAAGCAGAGCAGTCCAAGGCCTACTCAGGTGAGGTGGTGTGGGCTAGTAATCACCATTCACTGGCATGCACTGACAGTACTCAATAAATAATTGTCCTGTCAGTGTTTTTCTTTCACACACTACTAAATATTACATCTTAGTTTATAAATGTATGCATAAGGAAGATCAGAAAGACATTGGATGACATTCTGTAATCATATTTGACCTATAAAGGGGCAAAAATCTCAAAATCGCAATGCCCTCCCCCACCTATACCAGACAGCATATCACAATATTAAGCATTATCACTTTAAATAGGCCTATTGGCTTTGTCAAAAAGTTCATCCCAATGTATAAGGCTCACTGTTGTCAATAAACTGGTGCAAATGCAATTATTAATGTCAGTTCACCATCAGCATCATTGTAGCAATAAATCATTTTGAAATTAACATTTGTTTTTGTGACCTTTATATATTCTTTCAGGCCACATAAAATGCAGCCATAGAAACAGCCCCAGAGTGTGCTGCACTCCCAGCTGTAGAGCAAAAACTCCAGCCTTGTGATGCTGGAAATAATGATGAGAATTATAGGTAGGAGTCAGAATTTCCTGGCACCAGCAAACATAGGTTTAGTTTTTAAAAGTCCTTAGGGGGGAGCTGCTGTACTTCTGCAGCCCCCAAACGTTTGTATGTTTTTGCTCAAAACCTATTTATTAGACTTTCAACAAGCAATACAGTAACTTACAGTAATGTTGGAAGAGATAGGTGTTGACTTGAAAGTGAATATGTTTTATTTGTTCACATTACAATGTGCCTCAGTCATGACTTGTGCAAGGGAATCGACAAGCTGGTAAAATAGCAGTAGCACTGGTCTATAGTAATGAAAAGGATCTGTGGGAAGTTCAGGAGGACACCATGGTGTGTATGAGCAGAGGAAATTAAACAAATCCTTAGGCCTGTGCTTTCTGTCTTGCAAACAGGGTGCTAGACGCCATGATGTGTCACCTTCCCAAACCTCTGAAGTGAGTTCCCTGTAGATGGAAGGGAGTGAAGGAGGAAAAGTGGGGGGCTCTACTCATTAGCTCCCGGACATGGGGAGAAAAAGGCCAATAACCCAACAGTGCAGAAAAGGAAAAGAAACCTAAAGAACAAGTCACCATATGTGCGGGGAAAGGAACAGTACTGTCATATGCAAGCAATAAGAGGTGGGAAGGAGGAGGGAAACAGGGGAAGAAATACCGAGGAGGCCAAGGGCTGTTTCCTTGTTGTAGTTTGTCAGTATTGGAGGAGCTTCTGTGTTGTTATGCAAAGCCTTCAATCACACACATCAAGAATGCTTTGTCCAGGTGGAAAGAAGCAGAAAAGTTCCATCTGGGACATGTAGTATTCAAGGAATGCCAGATGCATGTAAATTTCTTCTAGGGGAGTGAAATCTAATAGGACAGCTGTTCCATGGCTAGAGTGTGTCACAGCCATGTGAACCAGGCCGCTACGGGGTGGGGTGCAGCTGGGCTTTTCCAAGCTAAGACTATGAACTGTTTTACTGCTCCCTTCATATGCCAGACAAGGTACCAATGAGCATGGGTCAGTGCCTCAAGTGTGACAGGGTGTATTCCCAGAATAACTGCTAATAATCAGCTGATATCAGGAACCTCATGGTGTTCATGATATGACCCAGGATTTCCTTCCAGAAGATAGTGAAGGAAAGGCATGACCACCATATATGTTAGAAATATCCCACCTCTCCTATAGTTAGCTGTGGCGAATATGAAATGTAAATGTGCAGGGTGTAGAACCATTGTAGCATAAGCTTGTATGATGTTTCTATTTGGGAGAGGTTTTTATGGGTTTTCAGAAATTCATTCCACAGAAGCTCCCACTGTTTCCGTGAAATACCCTGAGTACTGTTGAGCCCCCATTTTGTTTGATAGGGATGGCAAGGGAGTAGGTTATACTAATGTAAGACATCATATGTTTTGGAAATAAGGCCTCGAGGTCCATCATAGTTGCAGAGTAAGGTTTCAAAAGATGTGATGGACCAGGTGGCCCCTGCGGTATTGAGGGAAACCAAAGCCCAATGATGCAGTTGGAAATATTGGTGCCATATCTTCTCAGGGATATCAAATTCTGTTTTACACTGCTCAAATGGTTTAATAGCCAGACCCTGCAAGAGGTCCTGCAGGGTCCTACATTCACCTTTCTCCCAATCTTGGAAGAACCCTGGAATAGAACAGTCATGAAGTTGGGATTGCCTGCTATTTATTGGGTGTTCAGAGAGGGGTATCGTAGTCAGGACCCTTCCAATCACCAACCTGTCCCATATATCAAGAACCATTCCAGTGGTGGTCTCTATGTATGTGTTATGGGGTGATACTCTTTCAGGAGCCAGGCCAGATTCCACAGTGGTCTACAGGCCAGTGTCCAGTCCATATGCAGCAAGTGTTTTTCACTCTCTCTGACCATCCACTTGTAGACATAGCACAAATAGGCAGCCCAGTAGTAATCTAAAAGGTTTGGGCAGGTGAAGCCCTTGCGGTTCCTTGGCAGCACTAGTACAGAATTTGAGATGCAAGATTGTTTCCCTTTCCAAAATAAAAGATCAGAGATCTCATCGCATATGCTTAATGTCCTCAGCAAGTATGGGGGTAGGGTGCGACTTGAAAAGGTAAAGCAGTTTAGGGAGGATATTCATGTTTACAACATTAACATGACCTAGCCAGGAAACATGAAGGGGTCTCCATCGCCTAAGATCTTCCAGGATGGGCCTGTTAGTGTGGCCAGTTAAACCCGGGTCTATGTCTGTAGAGTGTTGGTAAGGTTAAAAGATCAGATGTAGTGAGCCATCCAGTGGAAAGGGGCCAGCCCCTGCAGTTGTGGCAGCTGCTGCTGTGACATAGTCCGGTTAAGTACTTGTTGTTTGGCCAAGTTAACCAGACACTGCTTCAAATGCATGAAGACTTTGAACTACAGTGGAAAGGGAGGACTCCGGCTCCATCAAAGCAAGCAATATTTTGTCAGCGAAGAGTAGGACTTTATAACATTGTGCCCTGTAAAGAATGCCAGAGATGGTTCAGTCCTGCCTTTGGCGGAAGGCCAAGTGCTCCACCGTGAGGGTGAAGAGCAAAGAGGATAGGTTACAATTCTGTTGGGTTCCCAAATGGAGTGTAAAAGTTTGGATAGCATGGTTGTTTACGCAGATGGTTGTGGCTGTGTATAGGAAGCCATAATTTCAATGATTATGTTGGGTCCCAGACCTGTTTTGTGTAAGATCTCATGTAGGAAGGCCCTGCTAACTCTGTAAAAATGCCTTCTCAGCATCCAGGGAGAAAAGGATGGCAGGGATGTTATTCACATTAACCTTTTCTACTAAATAAGCAAGGCATCTGATATTATAAGCCTGTGCTTGACAAAACCTACTTGGTCAGGGTCTATCAAACAAAGCAGGAGAGACTACAGCTGTTTAGTCAGCATTTCAGTATTCATCAATGCTATTGCCTGATAGGAGGAGCAGAGGGTATGATCTTTGCCAGGTTTGGTTACAAGTGTGATTTTAGCAACGGACATTGTTGGTGTGAGGCAGTAGCATGAGTAAAGGAATTATAGAGCCAGAGCAGGTGGTCTTTCAGTTGGGGGAGGAAGATTTCATAGAAAGTAACTGGCAAGCCTTCAGGGTTTGGCATTTGTCCAACTGAGAGCCCCTTAAGGGCTCTACTTAGCTCTGGTGCTGTGATAGGTGGTTCTAGATCCTGAGCAGACTGGGAGTTTAAAGATGGTCAAGGCCAGTCAATGACCGCTTTGTCTTCTCCATCTCTAGTGTAAAGGTGCTTGTGGCAGGCCTGGAAGCCCTCCTGCTTATCTGACTCCTGGATAACTTAGTCGGAGCTCTATGCTGTAGCTTGGAAATATGGGATCAGTCATATTAATGTTGCAATCTGCAGGCCAAGAGGGTGCCCACCTTATTGCCCCATCATAATACTTTTGTTTAAGTGCCCGAAAAGACTGTCCTGCTTTGTTGACCCAGTGTGCCCACAGCTGGCCTCATATCACTGCCAGCTGCTGTTTGTTACATACCAAGGGGTAATGCCTTTCTGTACATTCTAAATTGTAGATCTTCAGTGAGATCGGATTACAACAAGCATGTCTTTTGTGCCTAGCTATGGATATGGAGGATATGACACCCCTGACAGTTGCCTTGAAACCATCCCAGAGCATGTGGGGGGTATCTGTTATGGTGTTGCGCTCAAAGTATTCAGATATTGCCTCCTTAATGGATACCTTGTCTACTGGGTTGAATAAGAGTTGGAGGTGGAGGCCCAAGCAGGGAGGGTAAGCGTTGGGTCCATTTAAGTTCAATGTGGGTGTGATCTGAGATGGATATGTTTTCCTTCTAACATTGGTGGTGCCCTTACCACCCTGTGGCCACCACAAAGCAAGTATTTGAGTGAGCCTCTTCTGAGGAAATATTTTATGACTGGCTCTCGCGCTGCTGCTTCAGGGAGAGACACTTCCATTTTTCTTTTGTCTTTATGTTAAGGATATGGGTGCCTGATCCCACCCAGGACACCACAGACATGGCTCCCATATTGGTGGCAGCCTAGTGATCCAACTGCCAGTTGCTCCAGGGAGCCAGCTGCCCCACCGGAATGCTGAACTGCTGGTGCTGGAGCTGGCAGAATGCTTTTCTCCTGCCTGCTTCATGCAGGCAGGGAGTTTGTTATGCAGTGGCTGCCCCATACCACATGGCCACAGAAAGTAGGAGCAAGGCCACTGCCAGTGAGTGCCCCAATTATGGGGTCCCCAGGAGTGAGAGTGCTCCCCCAGTTTCCTTCTGCATCGGCTCCAGGGGAGATGGGGGCCCCCGGGGGCAAAAGTTGAAACTTGCCCCATAGCAAAAACAATTATTGATTCTTGTGCTGACCCCTAGGCCCTGGCCAAACCCAGGGGTAATTTAAAGAGATGTGGCAGAGCCCCACACACTTCAATCTTTGCTGGGGGGATCAAGGGTCACCAACCTTTAAAAGGTCACAACACATGCCTTGTTGGGCCAGTTTGGATGGTCCTGGGCTCATTTTACTGCTGGTGGGAAGAACTAGTGACCAGGAGTGGAGCAGTTCAGGCAAGCCTCCTGGCTTCAAAAGTGGTGTAATATTCAGATAGCTGGTTCTACAGGCTCCCTGCGCCAGCTTTCCTTCTAGTCTTTGTCTCAGTTTGAGAAGTCCAGATCTTTTACTCAACTGATCCTCAGGGGGTTAAGGGGTTCAGCCCCTTGGAGAGACCCAGTATCCTGGGGTCAATTGGGGCAGAGTCTTTGGTCCTTATGGGCATCAGGGGGTTTCTCCTTTCAGTTGTCAACGACTGCCACAGTCCCAGAGTCCATCAGCCAAAAGCACAAACAGCCCTTTCATTTCAATGTGCATGAGTTGTTAAAGGGGGTGGAAGGTTCTAGAAGCCAAGCACCCTTGGTGAATCATATCGTACCACATCACCCATCCATCCTTGTCCCAACCCTCCTGGACAGTATGCTGGGACAGTTCAAGATGACCTTATCTTAAAAAAGTGAATAGTGGTTGTAAACCTGCGCAACCCATTTGTCTTGTGATTACCAAATGTGAGACACATTTAGTGAGGCTCACACACAGTAAAACGTTCAAAATCAGGGAAGATTAAAAGAAAAGAAAATCTGGGTATGCCAAGTGGGTGGGACCCATTTTGCACACACAATGTATGGAACATTGTATCCTATTGAAGAAAAAATATAAATATCATAAAAAACAGATTAAGTAGCAGATGCTAATTTTCTACATTCGTACTATCCACAAAAGATTCACTTTATTGATTTGCAATGTTGGTGAAGTTATATTTCAAACGATACACAGTAGGCTTGATTCAGAATGCATTTGGATCTGTAAATCTGATTTTCCCACAAAAATGCCTAACTTACAACTGCAGAGATGGATAAAACATAACCGTGGAGTCAGAAACGTTGTATTCTTACACAAATATACAATATTTTGCACGAGTAAACCTCATTTAAGGAATGGGGAACATGTGATCTAAGTTGCGGTATGACAGTTAATTATTGTGAACTCCTCTGCAACTCACTCTCATCCTGGAGATGGTATACTCCTGTCAAGTAGTAGTAAACGAGAACTTTACCAAGCTTTGTGGGTTGTCTTGGAAAGGGATTCTCGCTGGGAAAAATATTTTCCAGTGAAAAAAGTTGTAGATACTTCAGCATAAAAGAAACTGGTGGAAACGCCAATGCACAAGCTTAATAAGGATTGTTTTCTGAAGTGCACCCGTAAAACTGTGAAGGAAGCATATTTATAGGAGTAATATCAAAAGGTTCTTTGAAATGCAGAATGTCTTAAATCTGCACTGATGCGACGTGGTAGACCTATAATCCAGGCATCTCTTAACAGGGGGGTCAGGCTAGCCTTTGCAACTGCGTGCCCTCAGTTACAAATGGAACGTGCACAATATATTTACAGGTGGCATAATTATGTGAGATTTGTCACCTTTCTGAAGGAGTTGGACACAAGTGAGGCGATACGTATTGTCATAAAAAAGAAACAACTTGAACAAAATTATAAATAATTGAGCCATTACAATGACCAGCTCACAAATTAAAAGACCAGCTCGCAACATCGAAAATTATGAACAACTGTGTGACGAAAAGGCTTTGACCATGCACTTTCAAGGAAGCATTAGAAAAGAGGAAACCAGCACAAGAATTTGCACACAACCTTTGTATCGGTGCTACAGATAAATGTTAACAGGGGGAAAACACATCCAAGTGTAAAAACCAGGTACATATTTACAAATGTTGTGCATCGACAAAGAGTATTCCTTTCAGTTTCAGTAAACCAGCTGGCACGTTGTTTCCATCCATTTCCTCCTGTTATCCAAATACTTTAATTAAAAGTGATACTGAAGCTGGAAAATCGATGTTTACTTGTTCATTCTGTTCTAGGTACCTGGGGCGACATAATCTTGCTACTTTCTTGCTGGTGCTGAAAAAATAATAGCCATACCTTTAAAGGGCAGTGTTTGTGTAATGCTAAATTTATGACAAAGATGGATAGCAAGCCATGTTTTCTGTGTGTTGTGTATAGCATGCATATTCAAAGTATTAACAGGCAAAATTAACATTGCAATTTGGACTAGGCAGTGTATTTAGCCCCGTAATGCACACCAGACTGCGTCAAATAAAAATAAAAAGGGATGCCAAAGCCCGGCATTTCAGGACCATATTCCTAGGGAAAGGTCTATATTGTTAATCTACATGTTCTATGTAAAATGTAGCTTCTCCTTAAGGCAATAACCTTATGGAAACAAACACATAAATCTAATTGGTATTGATAAATTAAATATCAGGCAAAATATGTATTAGATGACTCTGAACGAGATGTTTTGCGTCAGAGGCGAACTTGCATACTAGGGTCTCCAGCATGTATGCTGTACACAGAACACTGTTATCACTATTAGAACATGCCAGACTTTGCACCGTTCAAATTGGCTTTAAGAACCCCCGTGGTTCCCTTTAAGCACACCATTCTGCCATGAAGAGTCTCAATTAGATGCCTCAGGGTATACGAAACAGGGCTTAGAAAACACAAATTGGTTTCCTTTCAACTACAGGTCAAAGGAAAGACGCATTTGGGAATAACAAAAAAAAAACAGTGATTCATTGTCTTCCTCGTGGGTTTTTGTGAAAGGTGAGTAGCCACTGCGTTTTCATTTTGCACGCGTTTCCATAGAAAAGTGTTTTACTCAGCTGCATAGGTTCTATCTCTCAACAAGAAACCGTGAAGACTACAAAAAAATGCAATAACAATTGCCATTAAGTGAGACAACCTAATTTATCTGCATTGTGAAGCATATCTTTTTATGCTTGGCTTCAGCTGACTGCCAAGTCTAATGGCATCAATCTCAAAAGAAGACACAGAAAGGGGTCTTTGGGTCAGACTTCTTCAGTCATTAAATCGTTGCGATTGTTTGAAAAAAAAATCACATTTTGGATCAGACCAAAGGAATATGTAAGTCTTACGTTAGCTTTTAGGTATATTACCTGACATGATTTCTTCCCATTGCAGTGCATGGATGAAGAAGGGAGGTTTCCATGCATGGCAATGGACGTACATTTGTAATCCTAAAATTAATTCCACTGCCTTGTTGATGCTGCATCAATGATGATTTTGCAACTGAAGCGTTTGTGGAACTTTAATGCGATTTGTGTTCTTAAAGAAATTCCCAAAGATGATTTTTCACCTTATACAATATACGACCTGAATACGATTTTGTTCCTGAATTTGATACCACACTGCTGCTTAGTTTGCTGCAAATGTGTGTGTTTGCAAGTGTGGTTCTACACTTGTGCTACATTTACATCAATGGTGATTTTCCACAAGTTGTGTTCGTGCACATAAACGTGATGTGTTACACCTGCATCTGTTTTTCTACCTTTAAGTGTCTCGATGTTCCTTAGCGATGTTGCTCCAAGGGATCAAGATGTTGGACCAACATGATTTAGTGCCTAAATGTATGTTCTAACTATGTGATTTGCGTTCTCAAAAGTGTCTTTAAACCTCTGCTCATTTTGTTGCAAAGGTGAGTTTGCATATTCAAGTGACTTTTCAGCTCGTTATATTTTGCTCATAAATGAGATGCTACAATGATACTAGTCTTGCACCAAGAGTGATTTCTCTCCATGAATGTGATTTTGCTCATCAATGTGATTTGTGCGCCTAATCATTTTCCATACTTATGCGGTTGTTGCAACAAGGATCATTATGCATCTCAGTGTATTGTCGACCTAATATGACGCTATACTGATGCAAAACGTTTACACCTAGTGCAGCATCTATTGCCACAATCTTTCTCTGTATTGAGTGGTTACAATTAAATCTGATACTATACTTTTATTAGACTAGACCTGGGTGAAATTGTAATTACAACAATGTAATTGGTGTCATTTTTCGTGATGAAATTCATACAAAATTACAGAGATTACCCCTTTGTGTCCTGCCACGTAATGATACTCCAGTTCGGATAGAAATTGTAACATCTGATACACAGAAACAACTCTATTGGCAAGGACACTAGTAGCATCTTCCCAAAGCGAGCAGCAGCTCATTTCAAAGTGGGTGGTGTGGTCAGCAATCATTTCAGGTTGATTTCTTTTTACCGGAGCAGACAGTTTAGGTAATTTTTGAGTGTGAAACTACAAACGGAAAGTGCAGGTATTCTAAGGTAAGCGACCAGAAAATCAACTTGAAATAGAATTTTTACCCGAACTGGTCAATTCCAGTAATTATTGAGTACAAAGTCAATTTTTTCTTTTTCAAACAGGAAGAAAGTCCAATTAATCCTAGGAGGCTACTGTGCATACATTAGCTACTTCCTTTTTTGTCTTAAATAATCATCCCTCTGCTTTGTTCAGCCTTTTGGTCATTTGATTTTTGGATTTTGAAGGAAAAGCATTAACCCCTTCCCCGCCATGGACGTAATGGTTACGTCCATGGCAGCGCCCGTGTGGCACCATGGACGTAACCATTACGTCCAGCATACTGCCCTCGGGAGAAGCACTAGCGCTCTCCCCGAGGGCCGCCCCCCCACCTCCCCAGGTCAGGGCTGAAAGGGGAATCCCTTTCCCTTCAACCCCCGACCCCCTCCCCCCACCCCCCTGTGACGTCAGCGTGCGAGCGCGCGATTGAAAGACAAATGCTCAGCATTTCTCTTTCGATCACGTGGGGGAGGCAAGGAGAGGCTTCAAAGGGAAGGAAATGTATTTCCTTCCCTTTGAAGTCTCTCCCAGGGTTTCAAAAGCCGGATTGCTTGCAATCCGACTTTTGAAACCCCACTAGGCACCAGGGATGTTTTTTTTTTGTGTGAAAGTGACATAAGGGAGCGACCCCTTGGGCAAGGGTCGCTCCCAGGGGGGCATTTTTTTTTATGACCTCTAGACACTTGTTTGTTTAGAGATGGGGAGCGACCCATTAGGCAAGGGTCGCTCCCCTGGTGGGCAAATTGTATTTAGACCATTTCTGACCCCCTTGGGGGCAGATTGGCTGATTTTAGGTCAATCTGCCCCCAAGGGGGCAGAAACCACTAGGCACCGGGGATTTTTTTTTTGGCGCCAATGTCACGCAGGGGGAGCGACCCCGTAGGCAAGGGTCGCTCCTGGGGGGGAGGTGGGGGGCAAATTTATTTTAGGCCATTTCTGCCCCCCCGGGGGCAGATCGGCCTATTGTTATTAGGCCAATCTGCCCCCAGGGGGGGCAGAAACCTCTAGGCGCCAGGGCAAATATTTTTTTGTGTTTTTTTTTTGTTTCTTTCTTTTTTAGAGATGGGGAGCGACCCATTAGGCAAGGGTCGCTACCCTGAGGGGCAAATTGTATTTAGACCATTTCTGCCCCACTTGGGGACAGATTGGCTGATTTTAGGTCAATCTGCCCCCAAGGGGGCAGAAACCACTAGGCACCGGGGATTTTTATTTTGGTGCCAATGTCACGCAGGGGGAGCGACCCCGTAGGCAAGGGTCGCTCCCGGGGGGGGGGGTTTGGGGGGGTGGGTGGGTCAAATTTATTTAGGACATTTCTGGCCCCCCTGGGGGCAGATCGCCCTATTGTTATTAGGCCGATCTGCCACCGGGGGGGCAGAAACCAATAGGTGCCAGGGCAATTTTTTTGTTGTGTTTTTTTTTTGTTTGTTTGTTTTTTTAGAGATGGGGAGCGACCCATTAGGCAAGGGTCGCTCCCCTGGGGGGAAAATGGTATTTAGACCATTTCTGCCCCCCTTGGGGGCAGATTGGCCGATTTTAGGTCAATCTGCCTCCAAGGGGGCAGAAACCACTAGGCACCGGGGATTTTTTCTTTGGCGCCAATGTCATGCAGGGGGAGCGACCCCGTAGGCAAGGGTCGCTCCCGGGGGGGGTTGGGGGGGCAAATTTATTTTAGCCCATTTCTGCCCCCCCTGGGGGCAGATAGGCCTATTGTTATTAGGCCGGTCTGCCCCCAGGGGGGGCAGAAACCTCTAGGCACCAGGGCAAATTTTATTTTGTGTTTTTTTTTTTGTTTCTTTTTTTAGAGATGGGGAGCGACCCATTAGACAAGGGTCGCTCCCCTGGGGGGCAAATTGTATTTAGACCATTTCTGCCCCCCCCCCCGGGGGCAGAAACCTCCAGGCGCCAGGGCAATGTTTATTTTTTTGTTTGTTTGTTTTTTTAGAGATGGGGAGCGACCCATTAGACAAGGGTCGCTCCCCTGGTGGCCAAATTGTATTTAGACAATTTCTGCCCCCCTTGGGGGCAGATTGGCCGATTTTAGGTCAATCTGCCCCTTGGAGGCAGAAACCACTAGGCACCGGGGATTTTTTTTTTGGCGCCAATGTCATGCAGGGGGAGCGACCCCGTAGGCAAGGGTCGCTCCCGGGTGGGGAGGGTTTGGGGGGGTGGGGGACAAATTTATTTTAGGCCATTTCTGCCCCCGGGGCCGGCTGAGCTAGAGGCCAAAATCCACAGGTAGGCACTGTTTTCTATGAAAAAATGTGATGTGTCCACGTTGTGTTTTGGGCCATTTCCTGTCGCGGGCGCTGGGCCTACCCACACAAGTGAGGTATCATTTTTATCGGGAGACTTGGGGGAACGCTGGGGGAAGGAAATTTGCAGCTCCTCTCAGTTTCCAGAACTTTCTGTCACCGAAATGAGAGGGAAATGTGTTTTTTTAGCCAAATTTTGAGGTTTGCAAAGGATTCTGGGTAACAGAACCTGGTCAGAGCCCCACAAGTCACCCCATCCTGGATTCCCCTAGGTCTCTAGATTTAAAAAATGCACGGGTTTGGTAGGTTTCCCTAGGTGCCGGCTGAGCTAGAGGCCAAAATCTACAGGTAGGCACTTTGCAAAAACACCTCTGTTTTCTTTCAAAAAATGTGATGGGACCACGTTGCGTTTTGGGGCATTTCCTGCTGCGGGCGCTAGGGCTACCCACACAAGTGAGGTATCATTTTTATCGGGAGACTTGGGGGAACGCTGGGTGAAAGGAAATTTGTGGCTCCTCTCAGATTCCAGAACTTTCTTTCACCGAAATGTGAGGAAAACGTGTTTTTTTAGCCAAATCTTGAGGTTTGCAAAGGATTCTGGGTAACAGAACCTGGTCAGAGCCCCACAAGTCACCCCATGTTGGATTCTCCTGGGTTTCTAGTTTTCAAAAATGCACAGGTTTGGTAGGTTTCCCTAGGTGCCGGCTGAGCTAGAGGCCAAAATCTACAGGTAGGCACTTTGCAAAAAACACCTCTGTTTTCTTTAAAAAAATGTGATGTGTCCACGTTGTGTTTTGGGGCATTTCCTGTCACAGGCGCTAGGCCTACCCACACAAGTGAGGTATCATTTTTATCGGGATACTTGGGGAACGCTGGGTGGAAGGAAATTTGTGGCTCCTCTCAGATTCCAGAACTTTCTGTCACCGAACTGTGAGGAGAATGTGTTTTTTTATCCAAATTTTGAGGTTTGCAAAAGATTGATTCTGGGTAACAGAACCTGGTCAGAGCCCCACAAGTCACCCCATCTTTAATTCCCCTAGGTCTCTAGTTTTCAAAAATGCACAGGTTTGGTAGGTTTCCCTGGGTGCCGGCTGAGCTAGAGGCCAAAATCTACAGGTAGGCACTTTGCAAAAAACACCTCTGTTTTCTTTAAAAAAATGTGATGTGTCCACGTTGCATTTTGGGGCATTTCCTGTCACGGGCGCTAGGCCTACCCACACAAGTGAGGTATGATTTTTATCGGGAGACTTGGGGAACGCTGGGTGGAAGGAAATTTGTGGCTCCTCTCTGATTCCAGAACTTTCTGTCACCGAAATGTGAGGAAAACGTGTTTGTTTAGCCACATTTTGAGGTTTGCAAAGGATTCTGGGTAACAGAACCTGGTCAGAGCCCCACAAGTCACCCCATCTTGGATTCCCCTAGGTCTCTAGTTTTCAAAAATGAACAGGTTTGGTAGGTTTCCCTAGGTGCTGGCTGAGCTAGAGGCCAAAATCTACAGGTAGGCACTTTGCAAAAAACAACTCTGTTTTCTTTCACAAAATGTTATGGGTCCACGTTGCGTTTTGGGGCATTTCCTGTCGCGGGCGCTAGGCCTACCCACACAAGTGAGGTATCATTTTTATCGGGAGACTTGGGGAACGCTGGGTGGAAGGAAATTTGTGGCTCCTCTCTGATTCCAGAACTTTCTGTCACCAAAATGTGAGGAAAATGTGTTATTTTAGCCAAATTGTGAGGTTTGCAAAGGATTCTGGGTAACAGAACCTGGTCAGAGCCCCACAAGTCACCCCATCCTCGATTCCCCTAGGTCTCTAGTTTTAAAAAATGCACGGGTTTGGTAGGTTTCCCAAGGTGCCGGCTGAGCTAGAGGCCAAAATCTACAGGTAGGCACTTTGCAAAAACACCTCTGTTTTCTTTAAAAAAATGTGATGGGTCCACGTTGCGTTTTGGGGCATTTCCTGCTGCGGGCGCTAGGGCTACCCACACAAGTGAGGTATCATTTTTATCGGGAGACTTGGGGGAACGCTGGGTGAAAGGAAATTTGTGGCTCCTCTCAGATTCCAGAACTTTCTTTCACCGAAATGTGAGGAAAACTTGTTTTTTTAGCCAAATCTTGAGGTTTGCAAAGGATTCTGGGTAACAGAACCTGGTCAGAGCCCCACAAGTCACCCCATGTTGGATTCTCCTGGGTTTCTAGTTTTCAAAAATGCGCTGGTTTGCTAGGTTTCCCCAGGTGCCGGCTGAGCTAGAGGCCAAAATCCACAGGTAGGCACTGTTTTCTATGAAAAAATGTGATGTGTCTACGTTGTGTTTTCGGCCATTTCCTGTCGCGGGCGCTAGGCCTACCCACACAAGTGAGGTATCATTTTTATCGGGAGACTTGGGGGAACGCTGGGTGGAAGGAAATTTGTGGCTCCTCTCAGTTTCCAGAACTTTCTGTCACCGAAATGAGAGGGAAATGTGTTTTTTTAGCCAAATTTTGAGGTTTGCAAAGGATTCTGGGTAACAGAACCTGGTCAGAGCCCCACAAGTCACCCCATCCTGGATTCCCCTAGGTCTCTAGTTTTAAAAAATGCACGGGTTTGGTAGGTTTGCCTAGGTGCCGGCTGAGCTAGAGGCCAAAATCTACAGGTAGGCACTTTCCAAAAACACCTCTGTTTTCTTTAAAAAAATGTGATGGGTCCACGTTGCGTTTTGGGGCATTTCCTGCTGCGGGCGCTAGGGCTACCCACACAAGTGAGGTATCATTTTTATCGGGAGACTTGGGGGAACGCTGGGTGAAAGGAAATTTGTGGCTCCTCTCAGATTCCAGAACTTTCTTTCACCGAAATGTGAGGAAAACGTGTTTTTTTAGCCAAATCTTGAGGTTTGCAAAGGATTCTGGGTAACAGAACCTGGTCAGAGCCCCACAAGTCACCCCATGTTGGATTCTCCTGGGTTTCTAGTTTTCAAAAATGCGCTGGTTTGCTAGGTTTCCCCAGGTGCCGGCTGAGCTAGAGGCCAAAATCCAGAGGTAGGCACTGTTTTCTATGAAAAAATGTGATGTGTCCACGTTGTGTTTTGGGCCATTTCCTGTCGCGGGCGCTGGGCCTACCCACACAAGTGAGGTATAATTTTTATCGGGAGACTTGGGGGAACGCTGGGTGGAAGGAAATTTGTGGCTCCTCTCTGATTCCAGAACTTTCTGTCACCAAAATGTGAGGAAAATGTGTTCTTTTAGCCAAATTTTGAGGTTTGCAAAGGATTCTGGGTAACAGAACCTGGTCAGAGCCCCACAAGTCTCACCATGTTGGATTCCCCTAGGTCTCTAGTTTTAAAAAATGCACAGGTTTGGTAGGTTTCCCTAGGTGCCGGCTGAGCTAGAGGCCAAAATCTACAGGTAGACACTTTGCAAAAAATACCTCTGTTTTCTTTCAAAAAATGTGATGTGTCCACGTTGTGTTTTGGGGCATTTCCTGTCACGGGCGCTAGGCCTACCCACACAAGTGAGGTATCATTTTTATCAGGAGACTTGGGGTAACGCTGGGTGGAAGGAAATTTGTGGCTCCTCTCAGATTCCAGAACTTTCTGTCACCGAACTGTGAGGAAAATGTGTTTTTTTATCCAAATTTCGAGGTTTGCAAAAGATTGATTCTGGGTAACAGAACCTGGTCAGAGCCCCACAAGTCACCCCATCTTTAATTCCCCTAGGTCTCTAGTTTTCAAAAATGCACAGGTTTGGTAGGTTTCCCTAGGTGCCGGCTGAGCTAGAGGCCAAAATCTACAGGTAGGCACTTTGCAAAAAACACCTCTGTTTTCTTTAAAAAAATGTGATGTGTCCACGTTGCATTTTGGGGCATTTCCTGTCACGGGCGCTAGGCCTACCCACACAAGTGAGGTATCATTTTTATCGGGAGACTTGGGGAACGCTGGGTGGAAGGAAATTTGTGGCTCCTCTCTGATTCCAGAACTTTCTGTCACCGAAATGTGAGGAAAACGTGTTTGTTTAGCCACATTTTGAGGTTTGCAAAATATTCTGGGTAACAGAACCTGGTCAGAGCCCCACAAGTCACCCCATCTTGGATTCCCCTAGGTCTCTAGTTTTCAAAAATGAACAGGTTTGGTAGGTTTCCCTAGGTGCTGGCTGAGCTAGAGGCCAAAATCTACAGGTAGGCACTTTGCAAAAAACAACTCTGTTTTCTTTCACAAAATGTTATGGGTCCACGTTGCGTTTTGGGGCATTTCCTGTCGCGGGCGTAGGCCTACCCACACAAGTGAGGTATCATTTTTATCGGGAGACTTGGGGAACGCTGGGTGGAAGGAAATTTGTGGCTCCTCTCTGATTCCAGAACTTTCTGTCACCAAAATGTGAGGAAAATGTGTTATTTTAGCCAAATTGTGAGGTTTGCAAAGGATTCTGGGTAACAGAACCTGGTCAGAGCCCCACAAGTCACCCCATCCTGGATTCCCCTAGGTCTCTAGTTTTAAAAAATGCACGGGTTTGGTAGGTTTCCCTAGGTGCCGGCTGAGCTAGAGGCCAAAATCTACAGGTAGGCACTTTGCAAAAACACCTCTGTTTTCTTTCAAAAAATGTGATGGGTCCACGTTGCGTTTTGGGGCATTTCCTGCTGCGGGCGCTAGGGCTACCCACACAAGTGAGGTATCATTTTTATCGGGAGACTTGGGGGAATGCTGGGTGAAAGGAAATTTGTGGCTCCTCTCAGATTCCAGAACTTTCTTTCACCGAAATGTGAGGAAAACTTGTTTTTTTAGCCAAATCTTGAGGTTTGCAAAGGATTCTGGGTAACAGAACCTGGTCAGAGCCCCACAAGTCACCCAATGTTGGATTCTCCTGGGTTTCTAGTTTTCAAAAATGCGCTGGTTTGCTAGGTTTCCCCAGGTGCCGACTGAGCTAGAGGCCAAAATCCACAGGTAGGCACTGTTTTCTATGAAAAAATGTGATGTGTCCACGTTGTGTTTTCGGCCATTTCCTGTCGCGTGCGCTAGGCCTACCCACACAAGTGAGGTATTATTTTTATCGGGAGACTTGGGGGAACGCTGGGTGGAAGGAAATTTGTGGCTCCTCTCAGTTTCCAGAACTTTCTGTCACCGAAATGAGAGGGAAATGTGTTTTTTTAGCCAAATTTTGAGGTTTGCAAAGGATTCTGGGTAACAGAACCTGGTCAGAGCCCCACAAGTCACCCCATCTTGGATTCCCCCAGGTCTCTAGTTTTCATAAATGCACAGGTTTGGTAGGTTTCCCTAGGTGCCGGCTGAGCTAGAGGCCAAAATCTACAGGTAGGCACTTTGCAAAAAACACCTCTGTTTTCTTTAAAAAAATGTGATGTGTCCACGTTGTGTTTTGGGGCATTTCCTGTCACAGGCACTAGGCCTACCCTCACAAGTGAGGTATCATTTTTATCGGGAGACTTGGGGTAACGCTGGGTGGAAGGAAATTTGTGGCTCCTCTCAGATTCCAGAACTTTCTGTCACCGAACTGTGAGGAAAATGTGTTTTTTTATCCAAATTTTGAGGGTTGCAAAAGATTGATTCTGGGTAACAGAACCTGGTCAGAGCCCCACAAGTCACCCCATCTTTAATTCCCCTAGGTCTCTAGTTTTCAAAAATGCACAGGTTTGGTAGGTTTCCCTAGGTGCCGGCTGAGCTAGAGGCCAAAATCTACAGGTAGGCACTTTGCAAAAAACACCTCTGTTTTCTTTAAAAAAATTTGATGTGTCCACGTTGCATTTTGGGGCATTTCCTGTCACGGGCGCTAGGCCTACCCACACAAGTGAGGTATCATTTTTATCGGGAGACTTGGGGAACGCTGGGTGGAAGGAAATTTGTGGCTCCTCTCTGATTCCAGAACTTTCTGTCACCGAAATGTGAGGAAAACGTGTTTGTTTAGCCACATTTTGAGGTTTGCAAAGGATTCTGGGTAACAGAACCTGGTCAGAGCCCCACAAGTCACCCCATCTTGGATTCCCCTAGGTCTCTAGTTTTCAAAAATGAACAGGTTTGGTAGGTTTCCCTAGGTGCTGGCTGAGCTAGAGGCCAAAATCTACAGGTAGGCACTTTGCAAAAAACAACTCTGTTTTCTTTCACAAAATGTTATGGGTCCACGTTGCGTTTTGGGGCATTTCCTGTCGCGGGCGCTAGGCCTACCCACACAAGTGAGGTATCATTTTTATCGGGAGACTTGGGGAACGCTGGGTGGAAGGAAATTTGTGGCTCCTCTCTGATTCCAGAACTTTCTGTCACCAAAATGTGAGGAAAATGTGTTATTTTAGCCAAATTGTGAGGTTTGCAAAGGATTCTGGGTAACAGAACCTGGTCAGAGCCCCACAAGTCACCCCATCCTGGATTCCCCTAGGTCTCTAGTTTTAAAAAATGCACGGGTTTGGTAGGTTTCCCTAGGTGCCGGCTGAGCTAGAGGCCAAAATCTACAGGTAGTCACTTTGCAAAAACACCTCTGTTTTCTTTCAAAAAATGTGATGGGTCCACGTTGCGTTTTGGGGCATTTCCTGCTGCGGGCGCTAGGGCTACCCACACAAGTGAGGTATCATTTTTATCAGGAGACTTGGGGGAACGCTGGGTGAAAGGAAATTTGTGGCTCCTCTCAGATTCCAGAACTTTCTTTCACCGAAATGTGAGGAAAACTTGTTTTTTTAGCCAAATCTTGAGGTTTGCAAAGGATTCTGGGTAACAGAACCTGGTCAGAGCCCCACAAGTCACCCAATGTTGGATTCTCCTGGGTTTCTAGTTTTCAAAAATGCGCTGGTTTGCTAGGTTTCCCCAGGTGCCGACTGAGCTAGAGGCCAAAATCCACAGGTAGGCACTGTTTTCTATGAAAAAATGTGATGTGTCCACGTTGTGTTTTCGGCCATTTCCTGTCGCGTGCGCTAGGCCTACCCACACAAGTGAGGTATCATTTTTATCGGGAGACTTGGGGGAACGCTGGGTGGAAGGAAATTTGTGGCTCCTCTCAGTTTCCAGAACTTTCTGTCACCGAAATGAGAGGGAAATGTGTTTTTTTAGCCAAATTTTGAGGTTTGCAAAGGATTCTGGGTAACAGAACCTGGTCAGAGCCCCACAAGTCACCCCATCTTGGATTCCCCTAGGTCTCTAGTTTTAAAAAATGCACAGGTTTGGTAGGTTTCCCTAGGTGCCGGCTGAGCTAGAGGCCAAAATCTACAGGTAGACACTTTGCAAAAAATACCTCTGTTTTCTTTCAAAAAATGTGATGTGTCCACGTTGTGTTTTGGGGCATTTCCTGTCACGGGCGCTAGGCCTACCCACACAAGTGAGGTATCATTTTTATCAGGAGACTTGGGGTAACGCTGGGTGGAAGGAAATTTGTGGCTCCTCTCAGATTCCAGAACTTTCTGTCACCGAACTGTGAGGAAAATGTGTTTTTTTATCCAAATTTCGAGGTTTGCAAAAGATTGATTCTGGGTAACAGAACCTGGTCAGAGCCCCACAAGTCACCCCATCTTTAATTCCCCAAGTCTCTAGTTTTCAAAAATGCACAGGTTTGGTAGGTTTCCCTAGGTGCCGGCTGAGCTAGAGGCCAAAATCTACAGGTAGGCACTTTGCAAAAAACACCTCTGTTTTCTTTAAAAAAATGTGATGTGTCCACGTTGCATTTTGGGGCATTTCCTGTCACGGGCGCTAGGCCTACCCACACAAGTGAGGTATCATTTTTATCGGGAGACTTGGGGAACGCTGGGTGGAAGGAAATTTGTGGCTCCTCTCTGATTCCAGAACTTTCTGTCACCGAAATGTGAGGAAAACGTGTTTGTTTAGCCACATTTTGAGGTTTGCAAAATATTCTGGGTAACAGAACCTGGTCAGAGCCCCACAAGTCACCCCATCTTGGATTCCCATAGGTCTCTAGTTTTCAAAAATGAACAGGTTTGGTAGGTTTCCCTAGGTGCTGGCTGAGCTAGAGGCCAAAATCTACAGGTAGGCACTTTGCAAAAAACAACTCTGTTTTCTTTCACAAAATGTTATGGGTCCACGTTGCGTTTTGGGGCATTTCCTGTCGCGGGCGTAGGCCTACCCACACAAGTGAGGTATCATTTTTATCGGGAGACTTGGGGAACGCTGGGTGGAAGGAAATTTGTGGCTCCTCTCTGATTCCAGAACTTTCTGTCACCAAAATGTGAGGAAAATGTGTTATTTTAGCCAAATTGTGAGGTTTGCAAAGGATTCTGGGTAACAGAACCTGGTCAGAGCCCCACAAGTCACCCCATCCTGGATTCCCCTAGGTCTCTAGTTTTAAAAAATGCACGGGTTTGGTAGGTTTCCCTAGGTGCCGGCTGAGCTAGAGGCCAAAATCTACAGGTAGGCACTTTGCAAAAACACCTCTGTTTTCTTTCAAAAAATGTGATGGGTCCACGTTGCGTTTTGGGGCATTTCCTGCTGCGGGCGCTAGGGCTACCCACACAAGTGAGGTATCATTTTTATCGGGAGACTTGGGGGAACGCTGGGTGAAAGGAAATTTGTGGCTCCTCTCAGATTCCAGAACTTTCTTTCACCGAAATGTGAGGAAAACTTGTTTTTTTAGCCAAATCTTGAGGTTTGCAAAGGATTCTGGGTAACAGAACCTGGTCAGAGCCCCACAAGTCACCCAATGTTGGATTCTCCTGGGTTTCTAGTTTTCAAAAATGCGCTGGTTTGCTAGGTTTCCCCAGGTGCCGACTGAGCTAGAGGCCAAAATCCACAGGTAGGCACTGTTTTCTATGAAAAAATGTGATGTGTCCACGTTGTGTTTTCGGCCATTTCCTGTCGCGTGCGCTAGGCCTACCCACACAAGTGAGGTATCATTTTTATCGGGAGACTTGGGGGAACGCTGGGTGGAAGGAAATTTGTGGCTCCTCTCAGTTTCCAGAACTTTCTGTCACCGAAATGAGAGGGAAATGTGTTTTTTTAGCCAAATTTTGAGGTTTGCAAAGGATTCTGGGTAACAGAACCTGGTCAGAGCCCCACAAGTCACCCCATCTTGGATTCCCCCAGGTCTCTAGTTTTCATAAATGCACAGGTTTGGTAGGTTTCCCTAGGTGCCGGCTGAGCTAGAGGCCAAAATCTACAGGTAGGCACTTTGCAAAAAACACCTCTGTTTTCTTTAAAAAAATGTGATGTGTCCACGTTGTGTTTTGGGGCATTTCCTGTCACAGGCACTAGGCCTACCCTCACAAGTGAGGTATCATTTTTATCGGGAGACTTGGGGTAACGCTGGGTGGAAGGAAATTTGTGGCTCCTCTCAGATTCCAGAACTTTCTGTCACCGAACTGTGAGGAAAATGTGTTTTTTTATCCAAATTTTGAGGGTTGCAAAAGATTGATTCTGGGTAACAGAACCTGGTCAGAGCCCCACAAGTCACCCCATCTTTAATTCCCCTAGGTCTCTAGTTTTCAAAAATGCACAGGTTTGGTAGGTTTCCCTAGGTGCCGGCTGAGCTAGAGGCCAAAATCTACAGGTAGGCACTTTGCAAAAAACACCTCTGTTTTCTTTAAAAAAATTTGATGTGTCCACGTTGCATTTTGGGGCATTTCCTGTCACGGGCGCTAGGCCTACCCACACAAGTGAGGTATCATTTTTATCGGGAGACTTGGGGAACGCTGGGTGGAAGGAAATTTGTGGCTCCTCTCTGATTCCAGAACTTTCTGTCACCGAAATGTGAGGAAAACGTGTTTGTTTAGCCACATTTTGAGGTTTGCAAAGGATTCTGGGTAACAGAACCTGGTCAGAGCCCCACAAGTCACCCCATCTTGGATTCCCCTAGGTCTCTAGTTTTCAAAAATGAACAGGTTTGGTAGGTTTCCCTAGGTGCTGGCTGAGCTAGAGGCCAAAATCTACAGGTAGGCACTTTGCAAAAAACAACTCTGTTTTCTTTCACAAAATGTTATGGGTCCACGTTGCGTTTTGGGGCATTTCCTGTCGCGGGCGCTAGGCCTACCCACACAAGTGAGGTATCATTTTTATCGGGAGACTTGGGGAACGCTGGGTGGAAGGAAATTTGTGGCTCCTCTCTGATTCCAGAACTTTCTGTCACCAAAATGTGAGGAAAATGTGTTATTTTAGCCAAATTGTGAGGTTTGCAAAGGATTCTGGGTAACAGAACCTGGTCAGAGCCCCACAAGTCACCCCATCCTGGATTCCCCTAGGTCTCTAGTTTTAAAAAATGCACGGGTTTGGTAGGTTTCCCTAGGTGCCGGCTGAGCTAGAGGCCAAAATCTACAGGTAGGCACTTTGCAAAAACACCTCTGTTTTCTTTCAAAAAATGTGATGGGTCCACGTTGCGTTTTGGGGCATTTCCTGCTGCGGGCGCTAGGGCTACCCACACAAGTGAGGTATCATTTTTATCGGGAGACTTGGGGGAACGCTGGGGGAAAGGAAATTTGTGGCTCCTCTCAGATTCCAGAACTTTCTTTCACCGAAATGTGAGGAAAACTTGTTTTTTTAGCCAAATCTTGAGGTTTGCAAAGGATTCTGGGTAACAGAACCTGGTCAGAGCCCCACAAGTCACCCAATGTTGGATTCTCCTGGGTTTCTAGTTTTCAAAAATGCGCTGGTTTGCTAGGTTTCCCCAGGTGCCGACTGAGCTAGAGGCCAAAATCCACAGGTAGGCACTGTTTTCTATGAAAAAATGTGATGTGTCCACGTTGTGTTTTCGGCCATTTCCTGTCGCGTGCGCTAGGCCTACCCACACAAGTGAGGTATCATTTTTATCGGGAGACTTGGGGGAACGCTGGGTGGAAGGAAATTTGTGGCTCCTCTCAGTTTCCAGAACTTTCTGTCACCGAAATGAGAGGGAAATGTGTTTTTTTAGCCAAATTTTGAGGTTTGCAAAGGATTCTGGGTAACAGAACCTGGTCAGAGCCCCACAAGTCACCCCATCTTGGATTCCCCCAGGTCTCTAGTTTTCATAAATGCACAGGTTTGGTAGGTTTCCCTAGGTGCCGGCTGAGCTAGAGGCCAAAATCTACAGGTAGGCACTTTGCAAAAAACACCTCTGTTTTCTTTAAAAAAATGTGATGTGTCCACGTTGTGTTTTGGGGCATTTCCTGTCACAGGCACTAGGCCTACCCTCACAAGTGAGGTATCATTTTTATCGGGAGACTTGGGGTAACGCTGGGTGGAAGGAAATTTGTGGCTCCTCTCAGATTCCAGAACTTTCTGTCACCGAACTGTGAGGAAAATGTGTTTTTGTATCCAAATTTTGAGGGTTGCAAAAGATTGATTCTGGGTAACAGAACCTGGTCAGAGCCCCACAAGTCACCCCATCTTTAATTCCCCTAGGTCTCTAGTTTTCAAAAATGCACAGGTTTGGTAGGTTTCCCTAGGTGCCGGCTGAGCTAGAGGCCAAAATCTACAGGTAGGCACTTTGCAAAAAACACCTCTGTTTTCTTTAAAAAAATTTGATGTGTCCACGTTGCATTTTGGGGCATTTCCTGTCACGGGCGCTAGGCCTACCCACACAAGTGAGGTATCATTTTTATCGGGAGACTTGGGGAACGCTGGGTGGAAGGAAATTTGTGGCTCCTCTCTGATTCCAGAACTTTCTGTCACCGAAATGTGAGGAAAACGTGTTTGTTTAGCCACATTTTGAGGTTTGCAAAGGATTCTGGGTAACAGAACCTGGTCAGAGCCCCACAAGTCACCCCATCTTGGATTCCCCTAGGTCTCTAGTTTTCAAAAATGAACAGGTTTGGTAGGTTTCCCTAGGTGCTGGCTGAGCTAGAGGCCAAAATCTACAGGTAGGCACTTTGCAAAAAACAACTCTGTTTTCTTTCACAAAATGTTATGGGTCCACGTTGCGTTTTGGGGCATTTCCTGTCGCGGGCGCTAGGCCTACCCACACAAGTGAGGTATCATTTTTATCGGGAGACTTGGGGAACGCTGGGTGGAAGGAAATTTGTGGCTCCTCTCTGATTCCAGAACTTTCTGTCACCAAAATGTGAGGAAAATGTGTTATTTTAGCCAAATTGTGAGGTTTGCAAAGGATTCTGGGTAACAGAACCTGGTCAGAGCCCCACAAGTCACCCCATCCTGGATTCCCCTAGGTCTCTAGTTTTAAAAAATGCACGGGTTTGGTAGGTTTCCCTAGGTGCCGGCTGAGCTAGAGGCCAAAATCTACAGGTAGTCACTTTGCAAAAACACCTCTGTTTTCTTTCAAAAAATGTGATGGGTCCACGTTGCGTTTTGGGGCATTTCCTGCTGCGGGCGCTAGGGCTACCCACACAAGTGAGGTATCATTTTTATCAGGAGACTTGGGGGAACGCTGGGTGAAAGGAAATTTGTGGCTCCTCTCAGATTCCAGAACTTTCTTTCACCGAAATGTGAGGAAAACTTGTTTTTTTAGCCAAATCTTGAGGTTTGCAAAGGATTCTGGGTAACAGAACCTGGTCAGAGCCCCACAAGTCACCACATCTTGGATTCCCCTAGGTCTCTAGTTTTAAAAAATGCACAGGTTTGGTAGGTTTCCCTAGGTGGCGGCTGAGCTAGAGGCCAAAATCTAAAGGTAGGCAGTTTGCAAAAATCACCTCTGTTTTCTTTAAAAAAATGTGATGTGTCCACCTTGCGTTTTGGGGCGTTTCCTGTCGCGGGCGCTAGGCCTACCCATACAAGTGAGGTATCATTTTTATCGGGAGACTTAGGCAAACATAAATTAGTAAAACAAGTGTTATTGCCCTTTGTCTTTCTCTACATTTTTTCCTTCCAAATATAAGACAGTGTGTACAAAAGACATCTATTTGAGAAATGCCCTGTAATTCACATGCTAGTATGGTCACCCCGGAATTCAGAGATGTGCAAATAACCACTGCTCCTCAACACCTTATCTTGTGCCCTTTTTGGAAATACAAAGGTTTTCTTGATAGCTATTTTTCACTCTTTATATTTCAGCAAATTAATTGCTGTATACCCAGTATAGAATGAAAATGCACTGCAGGGTGCAGCTCATTTATTGGCACTGGGTACCTAGGGTTCTTGATGAACCTACAAGCCCTATATATCCCCGCAACCAGAAGAGTCCTGCAGACGTTACAGTATATTGCTTTCAAAAATCTGACTTTGCAGGAAAAAGTTACGGAGTAAAACGTAGAGAAAAACTGCATATTTTTTCACCTCAATTTCAATATTTTGTTTTTTCATTTGTTATTTTTTGTAGGAAACCCTTGTAGGATCTACACAAATGACCCCTTGCTGAATTCAGAATTTTGTCTACTTTACAGAAATGTTGCGGTTTCTGGGATCCAGCATTGGTTTTATGCCCATTTCAGTCACTGACTGGAAGGAGGCTAAAAGCACAAAAAAATCGTAAAAATGGGGTATGTCCCAGTAAAATGCCAAAATTGTGTTGAAAAATTGGGTTTTCTGATTCAAGTCTGCCTGTTCCTGAAGGCTAAGAAGCTCGTGATTTTAGCACCTCAAACCCTTTGTTGATGCCATTTTCAGGGAAAATAACTCAAGTCTTCTTCTGCAGCCACTTTTTCCCATTTTTTTAAAAAAAAAAAAATGTTCACTGTATTTTGGCTAATTTCTTGGCCTCCTTCTGGGGAACCCACAAAGTCTGGGTACCTCTAGAATCCCTATGATGTTGGAAAAAAAGGATACAAATTTGGCGTGGTTAGCTTATGTGAAAAAAAAGTTATGAGGGCCTAAGCGTGAACTGCCCCAAATAGCCAAAAAAAGGCTTGGCACCTGAGGGGGAAAAGGCCTGGCAGCGAAGGGGTTAATCTCCTTATGGCTACAATCTCTGATACATCTTCACCCTTTGAGGTTTAACTTTTTTGGGAAAAATCAATTAAGTTCATTAATTACTTTGCAAAACATTTGTTGTTTGAGTGGGGCAGGCATCACTATTTCTGTTCATTTTCTGTTTTTTTTCTTTTTGTTTGTTTTTTAATGAATAGCCTGAAGTTGGGATTATGCGTCCTGTGGGATTACGTTTTTTAAGTGAAAATGTTAGCACATTTTTGTGATTGTGAAGTCTTGGGATTTTAAGAAAATGTTCTACATTTCCTTTGGCTTTTTGTGAACTTTGTATAGATTGTTTAGTAGTTGTACATTGTTGTGGCCTAGACCGCCCAGCAGTTGGCATTGGGGGTATTTTTTAATATATTCACATTCTCACTGCTTTTGTGCTCTGTGTTTTTAATACTTTTAGGAGCTTGTGGACAGCCTTGCATTAAATACAAAATGTAGGTTATTTTCTGTCTGCATGTGCAATTTCATGACCATGGTCAGAGTGGCTCTTGGGGTCCAGGCCCATGTAACCAAGCATCTTCCTTTGTTTTTGGTCACATTCTTCCCCATGTGCTAGCCCTTTATGTGTTATTTAGTTTGTGTATGTGGGGGTTGTGGTTTTGTTTAAGTTTATCTCTGTACCTTTTGAAAATATTTTGAATGGGCAATTCATGTTGCGTTTGGCTATTTGTGGTTGGGGAATTTTTAAAGTTTACTTACTTTTCTTTTCTGATATTTCTAAATTTCTCTGGTGGCACAGTTCTTTATTTATATATATATATATATATAGGCAATCCTTTTCCTGCAGTGCTATAAGACTTTTTCATGGGGAGTGAAGTCCTCCAGGCAGCATGGCACAACCATGTTCTTTGTTCTCCATGCCTCCATCTTTGTGCTCCATGCCTCCTCCTTTAATTTTCTTATTTGACATTTCTGATTATCTATGGTGGCATGGTCCCTTGTATGGGCTCAGACACAATTTTTGATACATAATACATTTCTTTGTGTTCAGACAGCAGAGCAGTCCTTCGAGGTGGAGCCAAGTAGTCTCCTCGAACATGTAGCAGGCCACAAAAATATACAGGCCCTCATTACAAACCTGGCAGTCGGTGTTAAAGTGGCAGTAATACCGCCAACAGGCCGGCGGAAACAAAATGGAATCACGACCATGGCGGAAACAGCCAGCACAGACAGCCACTTTAACACTCAGACCGCCACGGCGGTATAAACAAACACCGCAGTGGATACTGCCAACAGACAGGCGGAAGAAAAAGTACCGCCCACTGTATTTCAACACGCCTATCTGCCACCTTTTCCGGGGAGGAACCAACGCTATCAAAAGCACGGCAGAAACAGTACACAGAAGGGAAAACACTCATGTCTCGACATCCAGCGAGGAACCAGGACTCCATGGAGCCCAGACTACAGGTGTTACTGATGCTGCTCTTCCTCCTGCTCTATCAGGAGCAGGACAGATGCCGTCGACGACCACAGTGAGTACTGCACCTACAACACAGGGGAGGGGGGGACGGAAAAGAGAGTGACACACACGCAACACGCAATACCCCTACCCCCACCCTCACCCACAACACCATACACACGAATACATGCAGAAACATTACATATACAACCCCCACGCCCTGGAAGAACGCAAGGACAAAATTAAATGATTGTAACGATCGTAATCATGAATATGTACACCAACTACACAAGTCCGGATAGTGTACCAATCATTGTCCTTGGACCACTGGGCCCAAAATGCATGCAGATACCTGACTGGAAACGGAGAGAACACTGCTGGGGCATCAGGTCGAAAATATACAGGCACCTCAGGGGGAGGGGGGCACCTCAGCCAGATGAACACACAACGCCACTGCTGCACAAGGGGGCCCCATGCCCATTGCTGTATCCTGGGGAGTGCATAGCCACAGTCTCTCAAGTCTCTCCAGTGGGTGGTTTGCCACTGCTTTATCCTGGCGAGTGCAAAGCCACAGTCTCTCAAGTCTCACCAGTGGGTGGTTTGCCCACTGCTTTATCCTGGGGAGTGCAAAGCCACAGTCTCTCAAGTCTCTCCAGTGGGTGGGTTGCCCACTGTTTTATCCTGGGGAGTGCAAAGCCACATTCTCTCAAGTGGATGTCATTCTCCACTGGTTCTGGAGGGGGCCTGGTGTCCAGAGTGCTTCATCCTACCAAGGACTGAGGTAGTGGAGGTATCTCTCCACTGGTTCTGGAGGGGGCCTGGTGCCCAGAGTGCACCACGTGCAGTGTGGCCAGTATAATTCCCTCACCTGGGTGTGTGTGCCACGAGATTGCCGAGGTACAGTTAGCATGATATCCCATGGAGGCAGCGACATACCCCACACTGCTGCGGGTTCGCCTTCCACCTGCAGGTGCAAAGTGATGAAAGTCATGCCTCATGGAAGCTGCCCAGGGTCCAGGAACTCTCCTCCAGCCTCAGACGACTGACCACTGGGGATGGTAGCCATGTCAGCGGTGGTGCCACTGTCCGAGCACGCCGGTGGGGGTGATTGCGGCGGTGTCTGTGGTGGCGGTGCTGGTGGTGGTGCATGGGTCAGCACCTGCTGAGCTACACAGCAGGACGTCTCCTGCAGCCTCGGACGGCTGCCCAATGGGGAAGAGGCTGGGGACTGTCGCTGAGGCTGTGGACGTGCCAGTGGCTGTGCAGGTTGCTGTGCAGGTGGCGGTGCAGGTGGCGGTGCAGGTGGCAGTTGTGGTGGCAGGGCAGCTAGCGGTGTTCGCCCCCATACAGGTTGGTGTGGTCGTGGACCGAAGGTGTGACACTGGTCCCTCAGTCGGTGCCACCTTGCCCTCTCCTGACCTGAACTTCTGCTTTTGTCCCTTCCCTGCCTTTGATGGTGCCGCAGTTCTCTTGCCACTATCCCCTTTTGTTTTTGCTGAGCCCTTGGTGGCTGGTACTTTCGGCTTCTCCCTCCGGGATGTGGGCACCTTTTTCACCTTTGGCAGGTGTCGGAATGTCCTTGCCCTCGCTACGTGGCACACTGGCAGCCCTGATGGGTGGCGCACTCGATGACCCCGCAGTTGCTGGCACCACTGTGCCTGGGGATTTGGTGGCTGAGGTGCTGGGCTTGGACCTGGAAAGCCTGGCTCTAGGGGAAGGATGGGGGGAGGTGAAGGAAAGAGGTCAAGGGTTGCCAGGAAAAGATTTTTAGACACACTGGGACGGGAAGATGGAGGGGGTTTGGGAGTGGAGGAAGAGGCAGTGGTTGTAGGAGGTGTACGTCTGCTGAATTTGGGTGAAGGTGTATGGGCCGGGTTCTGTTGTGAGGTGGATGGCTCTTGGGTCGGTGTGTGCCTGCGTTTGTGTACTTTGGGAGGAGGGCTCACAGACATACTGGGAGAGGACACAGGGGATGTGTGAATGGTAGTGGGGTGGTGATTGAACGTGAGTGGTGTGTGGTGATGGGCGTGCTGGCGATGGAGGTAGTGGCTGAGGATGTGGTTCGAGTAGAGATGAGACGGGGAGGGAGGAGGATGAGGTGGAGGAGGGGGACACAGTGGAGGCAGTGGATGTTGATGTGTCTGCATGGGGATGGTGCTTGTGTAAGTGCCTGAGGGATGTGTGGTGCTTATGTTTGCCATGTCCACTCTTGTGTGTTGATGTGTGTGCATGCTGGTCTGATGGTGTGCTTGGAATAGGCTGAGGTACAGGGGATTGGGTCTGGGTGGAGGAATTTGGAGGGGGGAGGCTGGACACAGGGACAATGGCTGCCATCAGTGCTGAGGCCAGAGCCTGAAATGTTCTCTTTTGGGCCTCCTGCCCACAATGAATGCCCTCCAGGTATGCATTTGTTTGTTGCAAATGCCTCTCAACACCCTGGATGGCATTCAAAGTGGTAGATTGCCCAACAGTGAGGGATCTCAGGAGGTCAATAGCCTCCTCATTGATGGCAGCAGGGCTGACTGGGGCAGGCCCTGAGAGGCCTGGGGCGAAGGAGATTCCCACCATCCTGGGTGAGCGGGCACAGGATACACGCTGAGGGGCTGCTGGGAGGGCGGTGCTGGTAGGGGGTGTGGCGGCTGTACCTGTTGATGTGGTGGGTACAGAGGCGCCCGCCACAGCAAGGGAGCTCCCATCAGAGGAGAAGTCGCTGTCACTGGTGTCTGCTCCTGTCCCTGCCGTGGAGCTCCCCTCGACCTCTGTCCCACTGGTGGCTTCAGACTCCATTGCTTCACCCTCTAGGGCCAAGTGGGTTACAGCTCTCTCCTGCTCCGGTGGTAATGCTCCTCCGCCTGATGATGCTATTGCACACAAGAACAGGGAGACCACAAAAGGGGGGGGTGGAGACAGAAGAAAAACATGTTCAGTGCATGCAACACCACTACCGTTGGCGGACACCACACACAGGGAGCAGCCCTCAGCACTACGCCATGCACTAACAGTTCCTAGAAAATTCACCTGACCAAGGGGTACGAGGCCTAAGCCCAATTGCTGCACACCTGGAAGTCACAGGAACCTGACTAGGTGTTTATGGCTCTCACCACTAGTGGGGTGCCACAGAGCCTGCCTCACAAGGAACCTTGCCTACCAAGTTCGCCCTGGCCTAGGGGAACCCACTGCCCACCTCCCCCACTAAGACACCTCCTAATGCGCACAGAGTCAGCTGAATGAGAGTGTACTCACCCCCTTGTGGCTGCTGTGATGCCCTCATGCGCCCATCCAACACTAAATAGGTCACCGCTAGGATCCAGGACATCAGGGGATTCATAGTGCGACGGGCACCCCTTCCACTTTGGGAGGCCATCCCCAGGTGGGCCTCTGCCGCCTTCTTGCTCCAGCAGCGCAGGTCCTCCCATCTTTTACGGCAGTAGGTGCTCCGTCTATGGTAGACCCTGAGGGTCCGGACGTCCTTGGCGATGGCACGCCAAATAGCCTTCTTCTGGTGGGCGCTGACCTAGAGGAATGGTACAGGGGGAAAGGAAATTACTCACCCATCAGGACCGTCATACTCATTGCCCACCAGTTCTCACCAATGCCCTGATGCACATACACTCATCATCCGCACATGCAGGCCTCAGCCCCTCACCTATGTATATTCCATCCACACCACTCAAAGGAGACATTGCCCATGCAGCATGCTCACAGTGTACTCACCTGATTGTCTGGAGGACCGTATAGTTGCGTGTACTGGAGGAGGACCCCATTCACTAGTTTCTCCAACTCCTCCGAAGTGAAGGCGGGGTCTCTTTCCCCAGACACTGTAGCCATTGTCGCTTCCAGACACAGGTCACAGCAGCTCTTGCAGTGTAGGTCCTCTCCTGTTGAAGGGCAGGTATCAAGTGAGTGAACAGACAGAAAATGGTGGTTACGTCCACGGCGGTGCGTACCGTCACCGCCGGCGTACATCGCCATTGGCTCCTGGGACCCATGTGGCCCAATGTTAACCAATGCAGAATTGCACTGCAGTCTTCGACCGCCCACTGCGACGGTGTACAACGTCAGCACAGTTACATCATATCCCCTTGTCCCACCTTACAGGTCAGGCAGCCGCCATTTCAGGGGGCCACATGGGATGGATAAAAACTGCGTCACACCTATGTAGGCCGGGATTACAGACAGATACCGGCACATTGCGGATTAATAACGTTTCTGCAAATGACACATTGTGATACCTCAGTGTTGGATGACTCTCTGCTCACTGTTCTCCTCCATAGGGAACGTCTGCTCGGGCAGGTGATGAGATGGCGGCATCCTCCGGTGTACAGACCCCTGGTGGACCTGTCGACAATGGAAGAGAGACACATCATAATCACATACAAACTTGATCGTGCAACAATCCTGGAACTGTGTGCCCAGTTGGAACCACACCTGATGTCAGCTATCCGCCATCCCACAGGGATACACCCGCTAGTGCAGGTCCTGTCTGTACTCCATTTTCTGGCCAGTGGGTCTTTTCAAACAACAGTGGCCATGGCATCAGGTATGTCCCAGCCAATGTTCTCTAACGTGTTGTCCGGAGTGTTGTCTGCCCTGCTGAAACACAGCTACATCGTTTTCCCTCAAGTGGAGGATTTGCCCACAGTGAAAGGTGACTTTAATGCCCTGGGACATATCCCCAACATTATTGGTGCCATTGATGGTACACAAGTGGCATTTGTCCTCCCCACAGGAATGAACAGGTGTACAGAAACCGGAAAAGCTACCATTAGATGAATGTGTAGATGGTGTGTTTGGCAGACCAGTACATCTCCCATGTGAATGGCAAGTATCCTGGCTCTGTGCATGACGCTTACATTTTGAGAAATAGCAGCATCCCTTATGTGATGGGACAACTCCTGGGGCACCGTGTGTGGCTAATAGGAGAGGCTATGGTCACAATACAGTTGACATAGGTGTCTGGGTATGGGGTTGTCCCTAAGGGTTAGTGTGTGTCTAACAGTTGTCCTTCGACATTTGCAGGTGACTCTGGTTACCCCAACCTGTCATGGCTACTGACCCCAGAGAGGAATCCCAGGACGAGGGCTGAGGAACGCTACAATGAGGCACATGGGCAAACTAGGAGAGTAATAGAACACACCTTCGGCCTCCTGAAGGCCAGATTCCGGTGCCTCCATCTGACAGGTGGTTCCCTATACTACTTACTGAAGAAGTTGTACCAGATAATTTTGGCCTGCTGTATGCTGCACAACCTGGCTTTGCGACGCCAGGTGCCTTTTCTGCAGGAGGATGGGCCAGATGGTGGTCTTGTGGCCGCTGTGGAGCCTGTGGACAGTGAAGAAGAGGAGGCAAAAGAAGAGAATATCGACAACCGAAACAACACCATCATGCAATACTTTCAGTGAGACACAGGTAAGAAGATGTCACTGCTTCCCACATCTCATACTATTGTTGGAGCTAGCATTAGTCTGTCATTTTCACTCAGTGTACGGACCCTGACTTGTCACTTTGAATTTCCATTTCACAGATGTAGGTCCCACTTTGTGCCCTCTGCTATGTTTACTCCTGGCCTACAGGTATGTTACACTGGTATGTGAACAAGTAAATTGACATTGCTATATTTCATAGATATCGCAATTACACATTTGTGGAAGCACAGACTGACTCCAGATTGTTTTGTGATTGAAGTGTGTTTATTCCTGTGCAAATAAGTTGAGGGGGTTGTAAAATGGGCTGGGGTGATGGTGGAGGTAGGTCCATGGCAGAGTCCAGTCTATTTGTTTCACAGGTGCATTGTCCAAAGGGGCATAGGAAGCGGAGCAATGGCAGTTTAAGGATGGACAGGGTGCATAGTGGGACAGAAGGGTGACATTCAGGGGGGTCTTATTTCCTGCCATGGGTCTTGGCAATGTTCTCTGTCCTGTTCCTGGATTTCAGGGACCGTTTGCGGTGTGGTTCTCCATCTGCAGGGGGTGGGGTGTTGGTGGCCTGCTGTTCCTTGGCGGTGCCTCCTGTCCACTAGCGCCGGCAGAGGTGGAGGGCTGTTCATCGTCCAGGCTAGTGTCAGGCGCCCGTTGGTGTGCACTGTGTCCCTCATGGTGTTGACAAGGTCTGCCAGCACCCCTGCAATGGTGACCAGGGTGGTGTTGATGGACTTCAAGTCCTCCCTGATTCTCAGGTAGTGTTCCTCATGCAGCCAATGGGTCTCCTGAAACTTGGCCAGTACCGTGCCCATGGTCTCCTGGGAATAGTGGTAATCTCCCATGATGTTGGAAATTGCCTCGTGGAGAGTGGGTTCCCTGGGCCTGTCCTCCCCTTGACGCACAACAGTCCTCCCAGCTTTCCTGTGCCTCTGTCCCCTGAACCGTGTGCCCACTGCCACTTCCCCCAGGTTCCTGATCGTCCTGTGTTAGTGGAGTTGCCTGGGTTCCCTGTAGTGGTGGACACACTGCTGATTGACGTGTCCTGTGGACAGAGGGATGGACCCGCTGGGTGGGTGCTGTGCTGGTGTTTCCTGAGGGGGGAGGCTCTGTGGTGATTTGTGACTGTGTCAGGGGAACCGACTGTCCCGCGATCCGAGTTGGGCCGGGATGGTCATCTTGATCCAGACATGCAGAGCTGCTGTCATCACTGTGGGTCTCTTCTGTGGGGGGACTGGATATGTCCGGCACCTCCTGTCCGGTGACGTTGGGTAGGGGTCCTGTTGGGGTGTAAATGCATAGTTATTGTATCTGTGTGTGCCATCTTGTGCAATGGGGGAGTGACCCTGTACTCCTGTGCTTGCATTATTGGCGTGGTCCTTGTGTGATTGGTGATTTTGGGGCATGAGTGAGTCTGTGTACTGGACATGCTTTAGTGATGGGTGTCCATGCTTTGGCGTTACATGCAGGGCTTGGTTTTGGGATGTGTGGGTTGTGTTAGTGGGGCATCTGTGGGTTGTTGGGGTGATGGGTGTGAGGGTAAGGGTGGCGGTATGTGATGGCATGCAGGTCGGGTGTGGGGGATAAAGTAGTAAAGATTTGACTTACCAGAGTCCAGTCCTCCTGCTACTCCTGTAAGGCCCTCAGGATGATCGTCAAGACTTGCTCCTCCCATGTTGTTAGTTGTGGGGGAGGAGGTGGGGGTCCACCGCCAGTCCTCTGTACCTCAATCTGGTGTCTGGATACCACGGAACGCACCTTCCCCTGTAGTCGTTCCACCTCTTCCTGATGTCCTCCTGTGTTCTTGGATGCTGTCCTACTGCAATAACCCTGTCGACAATTCTGTGCCATAGCTCAATTTTCTTTGCAATGGATGTCTGCTGCACCTGTGATCCAAATAGATGTGTCTCGACCCGGACGATTTCCTCCACCATGACCCTGAGCTCCTCCTCAGAGAACCTGGGGTGTCTTTGAGGTCCCATGTTGTGGTGTGGGTGATGTGTGAGGTGGTGTCTGTTGTGATGTGTGAGGGAATGTGTTGGTGTGTGTTGTTTGAGGTGCGTGGATGTTGTGTAAGTGATGGTGTTGTGTGTCTGTGGATGCTGGTGTTGTTTTAGGTAGTCTCTCTCTATGTCCTTCTTTCAAAATTTTGGTAGTAGGGTTTTGTGGGTGATGTTGGTGTGTGTTTTATATTGGATTGGGTGAGTGGGTGTGGTGTGTGTATGTTTATCAAGTGTGTGTATTTCGATTTGTCCAATGTGGTTGTGTTTTGTAAGTGTGTGTGTGTATTTTGAGCGTGGCGGTGTGTAACCGCCAATGGATTACCGCGGTTGAATGACCGCCGCGTTGATTCATTGGTCTTGATAGTGTGGGCGTATTCCTGTTGGCGTGACTGTGTCGGTTTTGGTATCTCCAGTTTATCACTGACCTTTGGTGTGGCGGACTTGTGTGGGTGTCCGTATTGTGGCAGATTCCGAGCTCTGGTTCGTAATACCTGTAGCGGAATTCCGCGGCAGCAGCGGTATGTTGGCGGTCTTCTGCGCAGTGGAAAGCGGGATTTACCGCCAGGATTGTAAAAGGACCACAGTCCTCTGAGAGTGCTTCTGAAGATCAGAAAGTGAACTAAAGAGTATGGCTTAGGTTCTCACTGGCCTACAGATTGCCTTTGAGGTACCTGGAATTTCCTACCTCCCCTGCCCAAGGCCCAGTCTGGTTGCAGGCACAATGAGGTAGTGTTAAATCCTTTATGTTATGGCAGGATATATCCTATTGACTTGTAAGTGGGACTGTGCCCAGCTCTTCTCCTATCCTGCCAGGGATGACCCAAGTAGGCACATGTAAAACTGCTATTGACTGCATATCTGGAGGAATTTACAAAGTCCAACTGCCAGTTACATCCAGTCATGTGACCCAGGAACAAGCTGCAGGCACCAAACACTTAGGGCAGGAAAATGCCAAATTCTGAAAGTGGCATTTTTAAAATTGTGATTTAAAATCTGACTTTATCATTAAAGATAATTTTACATTTCAATTTCTGAATGACAAAACATTAATTTCCTACTTGCTCCCAATCAAAGGTTAGCACATATTAAACTTAATGTAGCAACCCAATGTTACCCTGTGGGAGAGGTGTGCCTCACAATAGTGAAAATCTCATTGAAGAGTTCTTCCCTACTAAGGCATGTAAAACTTAAAAGTACATGTCTAACTTTTTAAGTACAATGCAACTTGGCATATGGGCTGTCTGGTGTCTACATTTGTGGTGATGTATATTTAATAAAAAGGAGGGTTTGGCTTGGCAAAGGGCTTATATTGGCAAGTCAAATTGGCAGTTTCAAACTGGCTACAGGCTGCAGTGGCAGGCCTGGGACGTGCTTTAAGGGGCTTATTAAGTGGGTGGTACAATAAATGCTGCAGGCCCACTAGTAGCATTTCATTCATATGACCAATGTATGTAGTATACAATTTTACAAACAACAAATGAACTCAAGCAAATGGGAGTATAAATACAAAATGCTTGGGGGAAGACCACCCTAAGGCTCTAACAGCCACCACTTTGTGCAACCATTATGAATTTCAAAATTTCAATCATTTAATTCCAGATCATTTTCTAAAAGCTGTCATAGAATAAGCCCATTGCTTCTTGGGCTTATTGTTTTTGATTCATTTATTCAAATTTCACATCCCTTAACCTCCCATAGAGTTCCCGTGGGCCCTGGAGAGACACCAGCAATTATTATATTCATTTATTCTATTTTTGTCGGACCACACCAATCAATCAAAAGAATTTATAGAGCACGCTACTCACCTGTGAGGGTGTCAAGGCGCTTGAAGGGGGATGTGGGGGTGTGGGGGGTGTTGAAGGGGAGGGTTACTGTTCGAACAGCCATGCCTTGAGGTTCTTTCTAAAGAGCAGGAGGTCTTTGGTTTTGTGGAGGTTGGTGGGGAGGGAGTTCCAGGTTTTGGGGGCGAGGTATGAGAATGCCCTGCCTTTTGTGGTGGTTCGTTGGATGCGGGGGACTGTAGCTAGTGCTAGGTCGGCTGAACGGAGGTTGTGGGTGGGAGTGTGGAAGTTCACTCCTGTAGGATGCCTATGGTTTTAGAGAGACACCTAGCTACATTTTGTTGTGGAATATCTAGAAAGAAATGTTAGTTTATGCATCGGTACACTGTTTTTAAGCATTTGTGATGATGATTTATGACTTGTATTACATTGGCTAGTTGTCTAACTGACTTCTGGTTTAATTTTTACTGTTTGCAAGGGCACACGATGCCACATTACAAACAATTCTGAGATGGAGAGAAGTCTACAACTTAGCTGACAGCAACTTCAGAGTCCTCTGCTAAAGTCTTTTGTGGCTAAGTGCTGCTAACCCATAAAAAAAGGTTGCCCCAAAAAAGAGGTTCTTGCCAAGAAAGTGGTCAGTAAGGTGAAGAAGTATTTTGCCAGTGCTACCACTGGCATGAAGCCCACCTAATTGTTCCAGAAAGAATGCATACCTGCTGCACATTTGTCTGGACAGGAAAATGCCAGGTAAAAGACGACCCTTGTTTCAACAGTACCACCACCAAAACCAAAGCTAATTTCTCTCAGCACTGCAGTTATGGGGCCCAATTCACAAAGGTACATTTAGACTAAAAGTCTAAGTTTAGACCAAAAGTATAAGTGTAGACCTAAAGGCTAACTTTGATTGTAGTAAAGTTAGACTTTTGGTTTACGTTTAGGCCTTTGGACTAAACGTAGATGAAAAGTCAACCTTTGCTCACAGTAAAATTAGACTTTTGGTCTAAGTTTAGACTTTTAGTCTAAACTTCAACTTTTGGTCTAAGTTTACCTTTGTGAATTGGGCCCATGGAGAGCAATAAGTCTGAAATAGGAGTGCCTCAGAAGCAAGCAGAAACATCTCAGGAAAGTTAACAACAGGAAACAAAGCCTACAACCCACAATCTTCCAGAACAATGAGCAGACCAGAGGGGTGCTGCAGAGTAGGATTTCTTTGCATTTGCATATATCAGCGTCAAGATCTCTGTCATGGAAAAAAAGATCACTCCCCAACTTCTCTAAGCCTCTCTTCCAGTTGTCCAGATATTAATTGGAACCCATTCAAGGCACACCATAGGAGAAAAGGAAGGTTCCAGAAAGCCTTCATAGTGGGGAAGGTGATAATGAGCCAGTGACAGTTAGGGTGAAGAGTGGCATAGAGAAACTACTGATCACCTTTACTCAAACTACTCTTAGTCATATTGCTCCACCAATACTGCCTGCTTCTATCAATTAAAGACCCCCAAAAACTCTTGCAACCACTGACCCTAATGCAGCTACAGACCACCCCAGAGAAAGGCCTATACCACTGCCTCATTCCACCTCAACAAATATTTGAAGCTTTGGTAAAACAGGAAATGTCTCCCATGTTTGGGACTTCTTTACATTCAGGTTACCTGAGGAACACATTGCAGAGTGTGCAATTTGTAAATATATATATGTTCATTTAACAGAACACCAGTCATATGGCAGGGCCCCGGGGGATGGGGTGCCTGAGGCCAAGATCGGCTCTAGGGAGGTGGGCCACAGGGCTCCCCACCAAATAAAGTAGTTGGGATGGGCCCCAAGGGATGGGGTCAAAATCGGCCTAGGGAAGGAGGCCCCCCTCCCAAACAAAATAAAAAAAATTGGCCCTGCCCTGGGGGATGTGATCTACAGGGCTGAGATCAGCTTGGGGGGGCACGCAATTCCCGCCCCCCCCCCCAAAAAAATATATATTTACTCTGGGGCCAGGGGTTTGGGTCCTTCTGACTGATATTGGTCTGAGGAGAAGGGCCATGCAGGGTTGGGTTGGTAAAGAGGCTGACCGCTGCACATAGATAAAGGACCTTCTGATGACTGCTGAAGGCAGTGTGCAGCACATGATTGGTTGGTTACAGTAGATGGCCACAGGGACTGGCTACAGGTTAGGCCCTGCAGCAGGCCAGGTACAGCAGTGGTTGGATTAACATATAGTAACAAAAATTACTATGGGGGTCATTCTAACTCTGGCGGGCGGCGGAGGCCGCACGCCAGAGTTCCCCCTCCAGAACACCGCTCCGCGGTCCGAAGACCGCCGCGCTGATTCTGTGTTTCCCGCTAGGCTGGCGGGCGACCGCCAGAAGGCCGCCCGCCAGCCCAGTGGGAAACCCCTTCCCACGAGGAAGCCGGCTCCGAATGGAGCCGGTGGAGTGGGATGGGTGCGACGGGTGCAGTTGCACCCGTCGCGAATTTCAGTGTCTGCTAAGCAGACACTGAAATTCTTTGTGGGGCCCTCTTACGGGGGCCCCTGCAGTGCCCATGCCATTGGCATGGGCACTGCAGGGGCCCCCAGGGGCCCCACGACACCCCATACCGCCATCCGGCCGCCAGGAACAGGATGGCGGTATGGGGTGTCGGAATCCCCATGGCGGCGCAGCAAGCTGCGCCGCCATGGAGGATTCCTAAGGGCAGCGGAAAACCGGCGGGAGACCGCCGGTTTTCCCTTTCTGACCGCGGCCAAACCGCCGCGGTCAGAATGCCCTTGAGAGCACCGCCAGCCTGTTGGCGGTGCTCTCGCGGTCGTTGACCCTGGCGGTCAATGACCGCCAGGGTCAGAATGACCCCCTATATGTTAATAAAACCATGGAAATTCACATAAAAAGTCAAAAGTTAAAGGGACATTGTAGGTAGGAAATAGAATAAATAAAAAAATAGAAATTCACAAAAAAAAACACAGGTTACAGGGACCTTCTAATTAGGCTCCCATTTTAAATGGACACAACCATAGAAATTCACCTGCTATAGAAAGAGTTATGTCAAGTAACTATAACTTGTGCCCTTGCCATGCACTAATTACCCAACCAATTACAGCACTCATGACATATTTAATAACATCACTGATACTATCAATGTAATACTTGCAGTAAAATATTTGACCAAAACACTGTGCATGTCTGTGGTAGGAGTTATTGTTACCTTAGGGCACAAGTTATTGTCACTTGTGATAACTCCAACTATAACTACAGAAGGTAGTTATAGTTAGGACAATGTTTCCATACAAAATTTTTTTTGTGACTTGCCTATATCTATGACAAATCTTTACAAAAGTTTCCAAAAAAAGTACCCCAGTGATTCTTGTTGCGCACAGAAAGTTTCAGGGTGATCCGTCAAGCGAGGGCTGAGAGAAAGGGGAGTCAAAAACATGTGTTTCCCATGTTAATTCCCATAGGAGTTTTAAACTTGACCACTGGATGGAATCACACCAAATTTGGCAAAAGCTAGCTGTTGGCTTGCAGATCATGCTTTTGCTTATTTGCTGTAAATCCATTCAGTAGGTTAAAAGAGAAAATAAAGGGACACTAAATTTGAATATCTAGGGCATCAGATCATCCCCAATGATTTGAGAAATAATGACGAGCTCTTGCTTTGATTGGCTGCCAATACTTCAACCAGGAAGTGCTGGCAGTCATCTTGGAACACAGCTTAGAAAAAGTGAAAAAAAGAAAAGGGGCCACGGTAGGAACACCCTGACTCCCCCACCCTTGTTCTTGGGGTCACACAGGGACCCCAGCTCTGCAAAAAAGCATTTTTAAAAAACTGTTTACTGCAAGTTCATGAAAATCATGGATTCGCAGCAACAACAAAAAAAAAATGAAAGAAAAACAAGCATTCTTTTTTAACGCCCCTTGGTGGGCAAGGTCCCGAGGGCATTCTAAAAAATTAGGCATGTGTTAGAATTCATTTTGAATTGCTTCGTTTCTTTAACACGTGTAAGTTTGAGCTTTTGTTGTCTCTGAACGCACTGTCTATCACATATGTTATCTTATGTATATTTGTCTAGGTAAAATAAGCCTGGTTCCACGCCATAGGCTTGCAGCTGGTTTCTTTCCCTAACTGTGGCACTGTACTCATTATAATTGTGTGTTCAAATAACTAACTGACCTCGGCTGTGGTATTTTGGGGAGGGAAAGGCTGATATCTATACCTTTGAACCACGTAATCCTTTGAAGGGTCTCAAGAATGTGGTGAGTCAGGCAGCTGCAGAAGGGAGGCAAGGACAAAGCTGGGAATGGAACCAGTGTGTGGAAACTGATTAACTCCTTAAAATATCTGTATGACGTATATCATTATTTACACATTTTATGTATCCTTTGATGTATGAGTATAAATATCACTGTTAAACGCTTTAGGCCAGCACACTTTACTTCGGGCCTGGGATGCCAGTGGTAAACCTGTCCTCTTTGCTGCAGCAAAAATAAACAGACCTTTGGTCATTGATTTTTCACTCCGGCTCTCCGTGTCAAAAACTCCTTTGTAAATGCATTTGTAAGTATCTGCAAATATGTGCATTTGACAATTTGGCGCCCGAACAGGGACCTTCCAGTGGATATCTTCAGTAGCTCTGTCACGAGACGTGCTGCCAGTGGGGGGACGCCGTTCCGGAGGTGTAGATTCCAGGGGCCCCTGCACAACGACTTAGTTTCAGAAGCAGCTGCATCTTATCCACCGGGCAGGTTTCCCCCCGCTTTCTCATGATGTCCCAGCGAAGTCCCTGAAACATCGGTGTTTATCTTGACGGATTAGTCTGACACGGGCGGCCGGAGAGAAATCCAGGAAAAAGCAGATAGTCAGGTAAGACTGTTCCTCGCTGGCTATTTGTCTGCTTTAACTTGCATTTGAGAGAATAATTGTTTTTGGATAACTTATCATTTTTGAGAATGATTAGTTCTTGGTAAATTTGCATTTGTACAAGGTACCATTTGACAATTTGTATTACATGTGTTTTTCTTGTTTGAGTAATTTGCCCAGGCCTGGAGCAATTTGTAAGTTGGTAAATATTTGAAAAAAGGGTTTTTTTTTCTTCTTTCGGTGCACATTTGAAAAAGGTTTTCTTTGGTGCACATTTGAGCAAGGGTTTCTTTGGTACATGTTGCATTTTGAAATTTGGTGTGTGTGTTGCCTTTTGAAAATTTAAAAGTTAGATATGGGAAATAAGAAATGTTGGCAAGGGTTATGTCTTTGTTTTCGCCGAAATCATGTGCCACGTTTAGATAAAAGGCAACCGATCCCAAAAGAGGGAACACCAGGGTGGGACATGTTAAAGGATTATGGTTTAGAGAACAATTTGTACAATAGTATATGGCGCAGATATACTAGACATTGTCCTGACCTCCAGTGGCCAGAGGATGGATCTTTTGATTTAAAGAAACTAACCTACCTACAGGAATGTTTGTTTCATAAAAAGGCTAGACAACATATGTTTGAGGTGTACAGAAAATGGGAAATGGAAGCCAATAAAAGAAAAATTAAATCAGATAAACTGATAGAGAGGGAAAATAGGAGAACCATTATGCAAAAGGCCGCCCTTTATCACCAGTCCCAAACCCAGAAAGGGATTGAATCTGAAGATAGAGTCCATAGGGCTCAGGTGGAGGGAAGTTATGTATCAAAGCCAACAGAAACCAAACATGCATTAGAGGAAGATGAGGTAATGCTACAGCTATTAGATAATAGCCCTACTGCACCTCCACCTTACACACCCCCTGCAGTAGCCCAACCTAACATGGGGGCACCGCAACAGCAGCAAGGGCAAGGACACAATTTGGGAAATCCAGGTGCACCACTACAGCAGCATGTGCCACAACCACCACAGCCTCTAGCCCAAGCTACCCCAATAGCCCAAGTCCTAATCCCTCCACCACCTGCCCCACCACTACCATCCAGCACTGCAAGGTTACAAATAATGTCCCCTGCCCCTAATACCCCAAATGGACAACGCTGACAGTGCACAGTCTTACACTCACTTTCACCCATATGGGGCACACCTATTAAGTCGATTTCGCCCCCTAGTACCCGCTCCACTATTGGGGATTGGGAAAAACGGGTTATCAAGAATCAGTCAGAGAACTGGATGTCACAGCCTATTTACACCCACACCGATATTATGGACACAATACAACAGATGTCACATTTTGGACAGCAATTAGCACTGCTGTATATGATTGAAAAATTGGAGAGGGATTGGAAGTCTTGTATTACAGATTCTACCCCTCTCCCTTATGAACAAGAATTAAACCAATTATGGCGGGACAGTAGGGCTTGTATTCTTGATAGTAACAGTATAAATGAGGGAGTACGCATTTGTGTCATAGCCAGGGAAGATGTTCTAAATAGATATGACAAGGGGTACCCAATGAGGGAAGTGCACCCTGATATGCCCACTGCAGCTGCAGTCGCAGCAGCAGCTGCCGCCGGACAACCAGCTCCCGTGCCGGTGGCCCAATTTGTTCATATACCATGGAAAAGGGAGGAGGTAATGGCTATAAAGAAAGACTTGCCAGACCCTCGAAAGAATCCAGCTGGATTCTATCGGGACCTTAGAACTGCCATTTCCACCACAACCATGACACTCAAAGACATTGACTATTTTTTTGGTGTTTTATTGGGTCCTGAAGTTTGGCATAAAATTAGAAGAGTAGATGATGCACCTACTTTGGGAAATACATGGGGGGGTTTAGAAGCACGTGAAGCACAAAGGGCACCAGGAACCCTGCCGCATCAGGATATTTTAGATTTACCTAATCGGATATTGACTAAGTTAGAAACTGTTATACCTCTTCAGACTGTGGATTGGGGAAAGCTTGCCACTTATAAACAGAAAATAGGTGAAGATGTCCCAGATTATTTTACTAGAATTGAACAAGCTTTCATAGATTTTAGCGGTCAAGACCTCGCCACCGTAACAGGTGTCACACTATTTGTAGAACGCTTTGTTAATGGCCTTCTACCTGAAATATCACAAAAATTAAAAGCAACAGAGAGTTCGTGGATGACGAAGGGACAGGCAGAGATTTTGCAGATGGCGCAATACTATGAGAGCAGGTACAAGGAAGAATTAGAAAAGAATGAGAAGTCAGTAAAAGAATTGAAGAAAAAGGTATTATTACAGCAGGCATACCCTCAGCGGGATACAACCCCTCAGCAAAGGGGTGGCCCACCAAGGGGACGGGGAAGGGGTCGAGGCCGAGGTGCATCTGCACCACCCCAAGACCGCCGATTAAATATCAACCAATGTGCCTACTGTAAGCAGGATGGACATTGGCGTGATACTTGCCCATTACTGGAAGGAAGACAAAGTATGTCACTTCATAGAGGGAACGCGGCAGGTAATGCACGAGGACGAGGAAGAGGTAGAACTGATCAGAATTCGCAGAATGAGAATCAGGTCCTGCGTAACACTAATATTTTTGACAATGCATTTGAACGACAATATTATGCGGATGATTTCTTTTCTGAATCCTACAATTATTAGGAGAGCCACAGACAGGGCCAGGGGCGAGTAAGTATTCCTGTAGATCAAAATGGTCCCTACATTGATGTAAAAATCGAAGGAGAGGGCCATAAGTTTCTTCTAGATACTGGTGCCACCAGAACATCTATTGCACATTCTGCAGTCCCCGGGGCTCCCCTGTCTGGGCTTCATACCACATCAATTGGGATTTCTGGAATCCCCGTGGTGAGCCCCATCTCAACACCTATGAGAGTAACTGTAGGCCCATTTACAGTACACACGCCACTCTCTTTAACATCAGGTTGCAATGAAAACTTGTTTGCATTAGATTTGTTAAAGAAATTAAATGCAGTTATTCACTGTTCAATGGATGGTGTCTATGTAACTATGGATAGTGTTTCCCCAACTCGGTGCATGTTCTCACAGGAATACGACTTACCCCCAGAGCTAAAGGAAATAGACCCTCGCTTATGGGCCAAAGGCAAGAATGATGTAGGCATTATGGATATCGACCCTATTGTAATAAAAATCAAACCAGGTGCCCGGTTACCTCGTGTTCCTCAATACAAATTACCTAAATCAAGCGAAAAAGGGCTCAAGGCAGTCATATCTGATCTTGTGCATGCAGGTGTCATAAAGGAAATAGTGAGCAGCCCATGTAACAGTCCAATCCTTCCTGTTGTAAAGAAACGAAATGATGCTAATAGATTAGATGGTGAGCAATCATGTACTGATAACACGGTATATCGATTAGTTATTGATCTCCGAGAAATTAATAAAATAGTAATTCCCCAGTTTCCCGTGGTCCCAGACATGAATAGTCTTTTCACCATGATCCCACCCTCTGCGTGTTTTTTCACCGTAATCGATTTGAAGAACGCGTTCTTTAGCATTCCAATTGCCGAAGAATCTCAATATTTGTTTAGCTTCGCGATTTTTGGTAGATCATTCGCGATGACAAGAATTCCACAGGGATTTGTTGAGTCCCCGAGCATATATAGTCAATGTCTTAAACGTCAATTAGACCAATTCAATCCACCTACAGGCTCTGCATTGTTGCAGTACATTGATGATATTTTAATTGCCTCAGATTCCATGACACAATGTAAGACTGATACTGTTGCATTATTACATCATTTAGCACCTCTGGGCCATAAGGTGTCCCTTCCAAAATTGCAGTATTGTAGAGAGGAGGTCACCTATCTAGGACACCTCCTCTCTAAGGAGGGAAGGAGATTACATCCAGACAGAATTAAATTGGTTCATACAATGACTGCACCACGCACCCCTTCTGAAGTCCGAGCATTTTTGGGATTTACATCCTTTTGCAGACAGTGGATTCCAAATTTTTCACTTATAGCAAAACCATTGACTGCTCTGACACTTTCAGATGTGCCCTCTCCTGTACATTGGACTGACAAATGTGAGGAGGCTTTTCAAGAATTAAAAAAGGCGATGTGCTCTGCTCCTGTATTGGGTAATCCGGATTACAGCAAGCCATTTGTTTTATTTGTGCATGAAAAGCATGGCTGTACATTGTCTGTTTTGACACAGGACCAAGGTGGGAGACAACGCCCTTGTGCATACTTCTCTTCCACCTTGGACACTGTGGCGCAAGCTTTGCCTACTTGTCTTAGAGGAGTGGCTTCTGCAGCAGCTGCGGTGAAACAAAGTGAAGGGTTTGTTGGTGGCAATCCGCTCACTGTGATGGTTCCTCATGCCGTTGATATTTTGTTAAACAAGACACAGACGCAGCACCTCACCAGTGCTCGTCTAACGGGTTACGAATTAACATTGTTCAGTCCAAATATTACTTTGAAGCGGTGCAATGTCTTGAACCCAGCTACGTTACTACCCCTCCCTCAGGACAATGTGGAATTTGATCATAATTGCATTTTTGCCACTGAGGAAGAAACCAAGGGACGGGTAGACTTAACAGACACTCCCCTATCTGACCCACAGGGAGAGCTGTTTGTAGATGGGTCTTGCTTCAAGTTACCAGATGGTACGACCACTGCAGCCTATGCCGTCACCACAGTCAAAACAGTGGTTGAATCTCATAGAATCCCGCAAAATTCGGCACAGGCTGCAGAATTAATTGCCCTCACCAGAGCTTGTGAAATAAGTGAACATTTTAGTGTTAACATCTACACTGATAGCCAATATGCGTTTGGAGTAGCTCATAATTTTGGGCGACTCTGGGCGAATAGAGGCTTTATCACGTCACATGGCACTACCATTCAGCATGGCAACTTGATTGTGACACTTTTGACTGCTCTCAGCCTGCCCCGTCAGGTCGCAATCATTAAGTGTAGTGCCCACAAAAAAATTACTGATGATATAGGACGAGGAAATGCTTTTGCAGATGCTACAGCGAAAGCAACAGCACGAGCACCATTTGACAATGCATATGTTGAGAGTAGCATCAAGGGAGAGCCCCAGTACGAAGTATTAGAAAATACCATGCAGTGTGTGAGAGATATTCAAGCAGAAGCAACAGCAGAGGAAAGGGAACAGTGGGAGAAGAACGGTAGACTAGACAGTGAGGGTTGTTACACAGATGACACAGACAGAAGAAGATGGATGTTACCTAATTGCTATGTACACGCTATGGTTACTATGGCCCACAGTCCTGCACACATCAGTGCCCAAGGCATCAAGACAACTTTGGACCATGTTTGGAGTAATCCTCTGATATCCAAAGCTGCTAATAACCTGGTTAAAAGTTGTATGGTGTGTGCAGTGCACAATGCAGGAAAAAGGGACCCCTACGCCCCCTGGCCACTTTGCCCCTCCTGATCTCCCCTTTGAAGCTATACAGATGGATTTTATCCACATGGAACCGTGTAACAAACTGAAATACGTGTTAGTGGTAGTATGCATGTTTTCAAAATGGATAGAGGCCTACCCATTAAAAGACAATGGTGCCCTCTCTACCGCCAAAATATTACTAAAAGAATATTTTCCTAGATACGCCTTGCCACGATTAGTCTGGAGTGACAATGGCAGTCATTTTTCTAATGAGGTAATGGAGAAGGTCTGTACCGCCCTTAACATCAAACATCGATTTCATGCTGCAAATCACCCACAATCAGCGGGCCTTGTAGAAAGGTATAATTACACCTTGAAGAGCAAAATAGCTAAGATTTGTGCTGAGACCAACTTAAAATGGCCAGATGCTTTGCCCCTAGCATTAATGTCCATCAGGATGACTGCCAGTAGCAAGTCACGATTATCCCCCTATGAAGTTGTCATGGGGAGGCCAGCCAATATCTGGGGGGTACCACGACCAAAGAAGCTTTCTGAAGTGCAATATCCTTTGTTTGTAGATTACTGTAAACAATTGACTAAAGATTTGCGTTTGATCCACCAACAGGTCAAGGCCAGCCTACCGACTCCTCTTGAAGGCCCTGGTCACCCTTTTAAGCCAGGGGATTGGCTTATGACAAAGAATTTTCAAAGAACCAACAGTCTTCAGCCCAGGTGGCGGGGGCCAGCCCAGGTACTGCTTGCAACACAGACAGCGGTGAAAGTGGAAGGAAGGAAAAACTGGATACATGCTAGCCACTGTAAGCGTGCACCAATTCCACTACAGAGTACTCTAACAGCAGAATTACCATTGTCTCCTGATTACAGCGAAGTAGGGAGACAGGAAACACCTTCACAAGTTTCAAGTGCTACTTCTGCTCCTGAGGTGACACAGCAGCCCAGTGACGAAGAGTTGCTGTTTGAAGATCAACAAACTCATCGATACAACCTGCGTCCTCGCCCATCCAAATGAACAGAATTTTGAAGGTGCGTAAGGTGGTGACCCCTACTAAAAGTTACATTTACATCACCCTGATAGCTCCTAGCTTGGAATTGCAAACTGAGGTCTCTTCTGAATGGCCAAGGAATCCTTTGCTCAGCAGAATACGGCACGCCTGCCTTTGTGAAATACAGTTCCCCGCCTTCACCGCCACCGGCATTTCCGATGCCGTTGATGTACCAGCATTAAAACGAGCTATCCTCACTGTTGTTACGCACACTTTGGGCGACGAGGTTGTAAATGACTGTGATGACTAAAATTCCAGCATGAACACGGGTGACTAGCCTGTGCAACGACACCAGAACATTGGTCAGAACAATTGTCTCAACGAGAACACAAGTATAGTGGGATGCAGCTTGTGCAACGCTATTCAAGCAGTGGGTAAATGGAGTTAACAGTTCTGTGACTGGCGAGAAAAAAAAAAACCAAGTACCAGTTCTACGGAAGCGGCCAGCCATTAGGGTTGGTGCGGTTTGTAGTCCCAGCGGTAAAAAAAAAAAAAAAAAAAAAAAAAAAAAAAAAAGAAAAAAAAAAAAAGGTGCCCTTTTTCTGTTTAATACCCAAGCACATCACTGATCTGGTTGAAAATTGCTGGCCTCCGCCCTCATTTTTGCTGAGACACTGAACGAAAACTGACAAACTATACTGAAGACGAACTTTGAAGTATCGCGACTTACTCACTGGGAGTTGAGACTCACCAGGAGTTAAAACTTGAAAAGGAGAAGCTAAGGGACCTAGGATCAAGCCAACATCTATTGTCCTGTATTTGAGAAAAAAAAAACTTGTTCATGGACCAACCAGTGCAGCCTAACTGCTAGAGTGGAAAGCACGGCGGTGCTGAACCCTAGTGGGTGTGAACATTGAAGGAAAATTCACTTATCTGTATCTATACGTATATGATTATTAGTATAGTGATATCAATATTTTGCATTTACATATTTGGTAATTGTGTGGGTATATTTTTGAACACACGTAGGCGGTTGAGACGAGTAAAACGGTATCATAGAAAAGTTGTAGGACCAAGGAGAAGAGCACAATAAAATTATGAAAATATATCCATTTGGCAGGACAAATATCCCTCTAGAGAATAGGGAAGAGTGGCCTTATAACTATTTCTACAAAACAATAATGAAGTACCTAGTGACCCTTATGTTAATATGTATAATGTCCAGTGGTGTTGCATCATTGTTGCAAAATCCTACCTTACATCCATTGATAAAGGTTCATGGAAAATTAGCGGAGACATTAAGTCTCACTGACTGCTGGATTTGCAGGCACTTGTCTAGACACCCCGAGGATCCTATAGGCCTTTATGAAGTACCAGTATCACCAAGCGAATATGAAAGAGGGGAAGTGTGTCTTGTACCAAATACCACTTGGAGATGTGACCAACAAGAATATCAATGGTACCCTAGGTGTGCGGTGCTCCCTAATACCCAGGCAGAATACAAGCTCTCCCCGATGCCTGGAGAGAATGCCACACTTAAAATGTTTCCCATATGTTTTGGTACCTATTTTTATGGGCAAAACCCAGAGGCAAAATACATGGGAAAGATCCCTCCTGAACAGTGTGTTTACACTTTGTTATTTGATATAAAAACAGGGAATTGGGATCTTGAAGGAGAGGAGAAAATAGACAGAAATTGGACAGCATTAATTAATGGGACTCATCAAAATTACACTGTGAATTATTGGAACCTGACTGTGGGAGAAAATGAGATTCTAGTAGATCCAGAAGGATTGTTATATGATCCCTCCAGAGAACAAGATAGAAATGGGAAAAATTCACCTGTAATATTGTCCCGGGTTTTCCTTGGCCCCCTCTGGACGGCTAGATGTTCATATGTTGCACCCTGGGCAAATGTATCATTGCTAAATACAATCTGGGAAGATTACAAATATTGCAATAATTCTGAGCATGACACCCCAGAGGGTGTAGGATTGCCCCGAATAAAATACAGCATTATAAATTCACAAATCCAGGGAGGCATGTACTTCGTATGTGGAAGAACTGCATATAAAGTACTGCCTCTAAACTGCGAAGGGATATGTTCACTGGCATATTTGGCACCCAACATTACTGTGATATCAAATATATCATCTTCCCAGCCCCTTAACATGGGGAGTTTTGCACATAGGTACAAACGAGGGACACCCATACTGGAGGAGCGAAAGAACTGGGTATTTCAAGTATTACATGTTCTTATTCCCGGATTTGGAATTTTCGATTTACAACTGGCAATGATGAATATGTCAGCTGAATTAGCCATTGCATTTAATGCCACCAGAGAGGCCATAGGAAGTATACAGATAGAGATAAACTCTGCAGCCCAATTGGCGATACAAAATCGGCTTGCCCTAGACTTGATTACAGTACAACAAGGAGGAGTATGTGTTTTAATCCAACATCAGTACCAGCAAAAGTGCTGTTATTTTGTCAACAAGTCATCAGAGATAGAATTGGATATTGGGAAAATAAAAGAAGCAGTACAGGTATTTGAAAAGGGGGGCCAATATGAAGGAGGCGATTGGAGTTTATCATGGTTATGGTCTTGGTTTGGGGGGTGGGGCTGGTTGTTTAAAGACATACTTTTTATAATAATAGCTATTGTATTAAGTTGTTTATTAGTGCAGTGCTTACCTGCTCTCTGTTCCTGTTTAAAATTGTGTAAACTTCCGCCAGTGAAAATACTAGAAACCAATCGAGCTATGATGCAGAGAGAAGAGATAAATTCCCTAATGGCTATTGACCCCACTGTCCTCACTACAGATACTGGTTGCTCATACCCATCGGTTGTTTATGTCCCCATGAATGCAAATTTCAATGAAGTGGGAGTAAAATTCAACATATATGAGGAAATTTAGAACTATTCAAAACGTTTATTATGTTCAGAAGAAAAAAAAAACTCAAAAAGGGTCGATTGTTAGAATTCATTTTGAATTGCTTCGTTTCTTTAACACGTGTAAGTTTGAGCTTTTGTTGTCTCTGAACGCACTGTCTATCACATATGTTATCTTATGTATATTTGTCTAGGTAAAATAAGCCTGGTTCCACGCCATAGGCTTGCAGCTGGTTTCTTTCCCTAACTGTGGCACTGTACTCATTATAATTGTGTGTTCAAATAACTAACTGACCTCGGCTGTGGTATTTTGGGGAGGGAAAGGCTGATATCTATACCTTTGAACCACGTAATCCTTTGAAGGGTCTCAAGAATGTGGGGAGTCAGGCAGCTGCAGAAGGGAGGCAAGGACAAAGCTGGGAATGGAACCAGTGTGTGGAAACTGATTAACTCCTTAAAATATCTGTATGACGTATATCATTATTTACACATTTTATGTATCCTTTGATGTATGAGTATAAATATCACTGTTAAACGCTTTAGGCCAGCACACTTTACTTCGGGCCTGGGATGCCAGTGGTAAACCTGTCCTCTTTGCTGCAGCAAAAATAAACAGACCTTTGGTCATTGATTTTTCACTCCGGCTCTCCGTGTCAAAAACTCCTTTGTAAATGCATTTGTAAGTATCTGCAAATATGTGCATTTGACACATGTTGACCTGGTAACTGCCTCCTCCCTGGGGCACTATATGTAAACAATTGTGGGGGGGAGCCCGGCTCCCCCTCGCAACCCCGTGAAATGCCACCTACTCACTGAGAGCAGTAAATTGATGCGGGGAGGCTGGATATCCCTCCTGCAGCCCCGGGGACCGACACTTCCCCGTGACAGAATAGTAAAGTGATGCGTGGCACGTGGCCCCCCACAGTCCCAGGGACTACCACCTCCCTGGGGCTAATATTTAAATTAAAGGGGGCTGCCCGACTCCCCCAGCAGCCTGGGGACCACTCCACCCTGGGGTTGAGTTGTAAAGTTGGAGGGGGGATGCATGGCCCCCTCATGGAACCTAAAATGGCCCTGGGGACCACCACCACCCAGGGCTGGCTCCTGCTATGTCCTGGGGTACCCACCCGCCCTGCTAATTACCGCACAAATTAAAACACTCATTACATTTTTTATATCATTGATAATATCATGTTATATTTGCAGTCACATTTTTGACAAAAAACTGTGCAGGATGAGGGTGCAAGTTATAACTTTTAGGGAACAAGTTATAGTTACTTGAGATAACTCTAACTATAACAGGTGAATTGCTATGGTTTTGTACATTTAAAATGTGATCCTACCTATAACGTCCTTGTAACCTTTGTTCTTTAAGTGAATTTCTATGTTTTTAAATTCTATTTCCTAAGTATAACATCGCTGTAACCTTTCATCTTTTCAGTGAAAAAAATATATATATGTGTTTTTGCAGTCCACTGCAACTCTTTCAGTCAGTCTTGGCTTTGCTGTATATCACAACCCTGATAGTGAGGTGCTACAATATTCACTTCTGTGTTACTGTAGATTAAGAGATGCTGAAGTATGGTGGTCCCAGGAAAACAGAAGAAAAAGAGCTCAGTTCAAATAATAGGTGTTCAATAACTTCTTATTTCCCTAGATAACTGCAATCCAAATATCTCACAAGATCCAGAGATGTCCCCTGCATTTGCCACTTGATACATGGGACTGGCTGAACATGGCCCCATTCACAAAGAGATTCAGAACTCCTTCTTCATTGCCAGAGAAACAAACAGCCTTGGTACCAAGCAGTGTGATAGAAGCAGTATCAATTCCATTGTTGTTCAGAGAAGTACACCCAGATGCTGCAGAAGTGGTGAGAGATTAGTTGTGGCAGTTTGTTGTTCATTTTCTTTAGTAGATGACAGCCACTTTTATTTGTCACTTAAATTGACACTTCTGGTTGAGAACATAATAGCACTTGCAAGTGTGTTTGTGCATTCATACCAGTGACAGTATGGGCAAAGAGGGTATAAATATTAATGATGATATGTTGCTTGGCCAGGGATCCCGGAGGTGGGCCATATAAAAACTTTGTACATCAGGTAGCATAACACAATAGGAAATTACTAATATAGAAAATTGCGGAAATCACTGAAATCTGATCTCACTGAAAGCTACATTGCTTGCTGTTGCGGATTTCATTGATGGACAATTCTTCCACCCTATGTGATCTATGTTGGCTCCAACCTAGTTATTCACCTTTCAGACAATCTATCACTGTTTTCGTTCTACTATCAGCTGTAATCATTGCCATAGTGTCTTCAGCTGGGAGTATGAGTATTAACTTCAAATGCAAAAACAAAAACCACATAATCCTCAAGAACTGGCATATTACATACAAGGCAGTGGCAATCAATTCCCAACAATGTATATCTATATTCAGGGACAATGCTAAACAAAAAAAATTAGTTAGGTCTGGTAAAAATCAGCTTTAGCTTCTAGCAGTAAAATCTCATGCTATCAATACTTTAAAAACTCTGAAGAGTATCAAAGAAATAGAGTAGGATTTGGGACAAGAGTGGGCTTTGTGACATGCTTCAAGCCACTGGCTCTCTTGTTTTTCCTCTTTGGGCCTTGCTATTAAGGCTTGTTAGTCAAGCCCAGTGGATTTAGTGGATCTTTACATTGTTCCTTTCACAGCTTTGGAGATGAGGCATAATACAAAGTGTTTCTGTGACATGCTGGACAAGGTTTTGCACTGCTTGTGATTATCTCACTGGACAGATCCAAACGCAGGGGCAACTATCTGGTTGATTGAGAGCTTCACCCGATACAGCTGTTATTAGGTTGCTTTTTGTCATCCTGAGTGTTTGTGGAGCTTTTCAAAACCCTGCTTCTCCTCTGCTGTTGCTGCTGCTGGTTGCTCCTTACCACACAGAGAGGGTCATTTTGACCTTGGCGGATGGCGGAGGCCGTCCGCCAAGGTACCGCCGCTGAATGACCGCACCGCGGTCAAAAGACCGCGGCGGCCATTCAGACATTTCCTCTGGGCCGGCGGGCGCTGCCCCTGCAACGAGGACGCCGGCTCAGAATTGAGCCGGCGTAGTTGCAGGGGTGCGACGGGTGCAGTTGCACCCGTCGCGTATTTCAGTGTCTGCTTAGCAGACACTGAAATACTTTGCGGGGCCCTCTTACGGGGGCCCCTGCAGTGCCCATGCCATGGGCATGGGCACTGCAGGGGCCCCCAGGGGCCCCGCGGCACCCCCTACCGCCATCCTGTTCCTGGCGGGAGACAGGATGGCGGTAGGGGGTGTCAGAATCCCCATGGCTGCGGAGCGCGCTCCTCAGCCATGGAGGATTCTGAAGGGCAGTGGTAAACCGGCGGGAGACTGCCGGTTTACCCTTTCTGACCGCGGCTGAACCGCCGCGGTCAGAATGCCCTCGGGAGCACCGCCAGCCTGTTGGCGGTGCTCCCGTGGTCGGTGGCCCTGGCGGCCACCGGCCGCCAGGGTCAGAATGACCCCCAGAGTATCCAAAATGTCTTCAGATCTTCACATACCTTCCATTGCATTGCTGCCTCAAGACATTGAATAACATGTAGAGGTTGCGGAGATAATATATTATTACTATTGATCTCTATTGGTAGGGTTTAGTTTACATTAAAGGAACAACCTTTTGTAGCAACAATATGATAACATGATTGCCTTAGAATCCTAGACTCCCAGGGCCCTATTCACAAAGGTAAACTTACACTTTTGGTCTAAGTTTAGACCAAATGTGTAAGTTTACAACTTTTAGGTATTCACAAAGGTAAGTTACAAGTAGTATCTTTAAGTCCGCAGTCGGGCGGTTCATCCGCACTCAGGGTAGATTATCCGCACTTAGGGTGGATCATCTGCACTCGGGCCACATCATCCACACTCGGGCCGGATCATTCGCACTTGGGGTGGATGAGGCAGAAATCCTGTCAACACATACAAAATGCCCCATACACTGGACAAAAGGGAAAGGTTAGTTTTTTACCTCATTTCCCACTTCCCACATGTGCTGGGTGCAACTTATTGCGCTCATGTGGCTCTTCAGCCACTTCGCCACAATGCACACATCTTCTGCAACAGACACTGCTGGAACTCCATTAACATGCAGGGTGTTTGTGATGTAAGTGGTAGCTTCATTGATGTGTAAGTAGTGTTCCCAGGCAGTACCCATTGAATCAATGTATTCCGAATGTCACCTCTTGCCCGGCAGATGGCAGTGGGAGAATTTGGCAACATGTGGTTAGTGGGTGAGTATCAAGCACCACAACACAGTATGAGATTTAAAATTGTGTCTTTATATGTGCACAACCATTAGGCAAAGCTGATCCTCGTGCGACTTTCATGCCCCCAACAGACACAGTATGTACCACTTCATACTACATGCACTATACAGATGCATGAGGGACATTTTTAAATATCACTCTGTTTCCTTCCGCAGGTGATGCTGCATATGCACTCTCCCCTCATCACACCATACAGACATGCAACCACGATACCTCAGCAGAGTTACAAAAGGGCACACAGACGTACACCAGCCATCATTGAACACAGTTTTGGGCTCCTGAAATCAAGATTGAGATGTCTTGACTGTACAGGGGGTGCTGCTGTACTGCCCACTAGCTTATTGTAGCCTGTTGTGTTTTGCACAACATAGCATTAAATCATGGCTTGCACACACTTCTGAACCCTCAGCCAAGTCTGAATACAGGTTGATTTAGATGCCCAGGGACGATGCATGGAAAATCCAGTTGCACGGTATCAGAAAATCACGCTGAGAGGGGTTTGAATCGTTATCAACCTCCGTTAGCAGGTGTTGTGCATAATTTTTTCAGCCACGTTGCATCGATCTTCCAGCCGCGATGCAGGTGGAGTGTTGATCTCAGCCGCAAAGCTGGCGGAGCATTGTTTATCAGCCCCGTCACGGAAGGTGCGCTGAAAATGTCCACACACGGAGGTCTGTGAGTAGATTTTCAGTTCTTGTCTGCCTGCTCCACCTTTCAAGGGCCCAGGAACTGGATAGGGTGCCACTTGGCAGGGCAAGTGTCTCAGCAGAGAGTCCATGTGTTGGCAGGGGAAATCTTTGATGGCCCTGAGACTTCATCAACAGGAGGCAAGCTCAATTCAAGCCCTTGGAGATTTTTCTCAAGTAGGAATGCACAACAAAGTCCAGTCTTTGTCCCCTTTCACATGCAGAATCAGCAACTGCAGGATAGCCCGACAAAGCATAATCACAGGCAGGGTCAGCACTTCTCCTCAGCTCTTCAGCTCTTCTCCTTGGCAGAGGTTCCTCCTGATTCCAGAAGTGATTGAATTTTCAGGTGTTTTGGGTCCACTACTTATACTCCTTTCTGTGTTTGAAGTAGGCAAACTTCAAAGGAAAGTCTCTCTTGTTTATAAGATCCTGTCTTGCCCAAGCCAAGCCTCAGACACACATCAGGGGGTTGGAGACTTCATTGTGTGAGAGCAGGCATAGCCCTTTCAGATGTAAGTGATCATTTCTCCCCTTCCTCCCAGCACATATGGCTCATCAGGATATGCAGGCTAAACCGCAGCTCCCTTTGTGTCACTGTCTAGAGAAGAGGTGCAAACAGCCCAACTGTCAAACTGACCCAGACAGGGAATCCACAAACAGGCAGAGTCACCAAATGGTTTAAGCAAGAAAATGCATACTTTCTAAAAGTGGCATTTTCAAACACACAATCTAAAAACAAGCTTTACTAAAAGATGTGTTTTTAAATTGTGAATTCAGAAACCCTAAAGTCCACATTTCTATCTGCTCCCATAGGGAATCTGCGCCTTAATAATATTTAAAGGCAGCCCACATAATAACCTTTGAGAGAGATAGGCCTTGCACAATGAAAACCAAATTTGGCAGTATTGAACTGTCAGGACATATAAACACATTAGTATATGTCCTACCTTCAACATACACTGCACCCTGCCCACTGGGCTACCTAGGGCCTACCTTAGGGATGCCTTACATGTAAGAAAAGGGGAGGTTTAGGCCTGCCAGGTGGGTACACTTGCCAAGTCGAATTGGCAGTTTAAAACTACACACAGAGACAGTGCAGTGGAAGGTCTGAGCCATGTTTGCAGGGCTACTCATGTGGGTGGCACAACCAGTGCTGCAGGCCCAATAGGAACATTTGATTTACAGACCCTGGGCACCTCTAGTGCACTGTACTAGGGAGTTAATAGTAAATGAAATATGCCTATCATGGACAGCCAATTACCCATATATTTTATATAGAAGCACTCGCACTGGATAGCAGTGGTAACGTGCCCAGAGTAACAAAACAGCAGAAACCGAGTGCAGCACACAACAACTTGGGAAACGGAGGCAAAAGGTTAGGGGAGACCACGGCAAGGATGCCAAGTCTAACAACTGTGCTGGGAAGTCCTGTAGTGTAAAGTGTGACCACAAAACATTCCATTCCTCCCTCAGTGTTCCTGCCCTTCCTAAATGTTTGCATATGTGGCATTTGATTTTTTTTTTTATTTCTGTTTTAATTTCAGATGCTATGCCCTGCAAGTGGATCCTACTTTCCCCATGTGAAGCATAAGCTCCACATGCGGATAATCTGCACTTGGGCTTAGAATCTGGCGACGGGCTGGAACCTAATGACAATCAACAGGAAATGACACAGAGGAAATGTAAGGCAAGAATTCCCTGAGAGGAACTTCTAGGTAGTCATTTTCTTGTCATTCTAAGTCATCCTCTGCTCCAGGCTGGAATCTCTGTCATTCTGCTCCTCTGTCCACCCTTACTGCCCCCAACATGGCTGAGGGACTTGAGAGGAGTCAGTGAAAGGGAATTGGACATATTAGCTGGTGGTGGGTGCGGAAAACTACCCTCAGCTTTATGGGGGCCCGAGGAGCAGCTGAGCACTGCAGCATGTGCCAGTATCTGGGAGCAGATTGTACAATGCTGCAGTGCTTTGCGCAAATACCAGTGGCGGATCAGGATATGGCACAAGCATTGCGAGGACCTGAAACATTGGGCCCGGCTGAGGGCCTAAGAACTGTTGGGACAGTCCTCCCAGCCCCACGAGCACCGGCCCATTGTACAGAAGGGTCCCGAGTACAGCATGGCCAACCCTCCATGCTCAGCTGGAAGATTTGGAGCAGCAGAGATCTTGTAAGTGTATTGCCTGCATACTGTGTCTCCCAGCATGGTGTGAGTAGTGATAGGCTGTACCAACTTGTATCACATGTCACCATGTAAAGAACCCGGCAATTGCAATAGCAGTCGTTAGAGCAATACCCCATGCAATCACATTGGAAGCACTGCCCAAAGTGCATTCTAGGAAAATATATCACATATGAATTTATGTGAAGAAAGACAATGCCTACACCATGGCTGGTGAAGCAAGGGCCTTATCACTGCTGAGTGCAATGACAAAAGGATGGTCCAGACACTGTCCAGTGTGAGGTCAAGTGGTTACATTTCCTGTTTCAGATGCTGTGACACGCATGTTCTTTGTGTGCCTCTCATGTCTCTTTTCACAAGATCACAGAAATTACAGCAGTGGTCATGAAGCCAATGCCCCATGGGATCACATTAGAAATTCCGACCAAAGTGCATCCAGGGACTTTGTAGTGTGCTGGATACTACAGGGGAAATAACCTTCACTCATGCATTTATGTGAAGAAATACAATGCATAGGCAATGACTGGCAAAGTAAGGGCCTTATCACTGTTGGATGCAATGTCAAAAGGACGGTCCAGACACTGTCCAGTGTTAGGTCAAGTAGTTACATTTCTTGTGTTGGATGCTGTGACATGTATGCCTTTGTTGTGTGTATCATCAGTATAAAGGTATTATTTCATGTATCGTGGAGTACTTGTCTCACACAAAATGGTTCCAGGTTTTCCAAGGTTGCTTGTATGTCTCATGTTACAGCTAGCTAGCTAGCTGAGCCAACTTAGCACATGTGTCAACTGGTGTGCAGCACCAACAGTCAGTCCTTAACTGCCAAATGTGGCACTTGCCATGTAGATTGGCAGGTAGTTTCAAGCATCCTCCAATGCATGTACTCACAGCTTAGCAAAGGTCAGAAGCAAGGGCTGTTTTTTACTTGTATACTCATTCAAGCATGTATGTGGAATCAGACCATCCTACACAGCAGATAATATGCAATAGTTTGAGACTGCCAAGTCTGCACTTGACAGGGTGATCATAGACACATGGCGTTGGGGCAGGCAGCTCTATCCAGACTGTGTTCCATCTCCACTTGTAGACTGGCTTGTGAAAATGGCTAGGTAGTGAGGACAGAAAACCATTGGCCCAAATTATTTAGGGTACTGTGAACTTCTGTGGAATCATTCACATATACAGCTTTTATGGCCCTTGTGAATCTGACCAAGATTTTTAGATCAAGGTTAGGCTTTGTAAATACAGTAAGGTTTTCCACCCACAATTGTGACAGATGTCAATGTGTGAGTTATGTCTGGATATTTCAGTGATAGTACACAATCTATTGGGAATCTAGGTCACCTGGAAAGGGTCAGTGAGATCAAAGGAGAAGAAAGTCATAATTTCTTCTTGTACTCATGTACCTTGTCATGATTTGATACCCACTACATAATGTTCTCACTTCTATTTCAGTGGACCTGGCAAGCCAAGAAGTCCAGAGAGAGGACTGGGACCAAGGAGAACTACCTGGAGACGATGGTGGGAACGGCCTCTATCATCCACTGAAGAATAAGAAGAAAAGGAGGGGACGCCTGTACCATCTACAGGCAGGGGAATGGGCCCAACTGGATGTACTCTGAGGACAATGACCAGGTAGAGGCTGCGGGAAGTGCAAGTGGGCCTTGATCTGGACACCTCTGGCCAGATGAGGTGGATGTCACATCTGCCCCAGACATTGAAGATCTTGACTAGCCAGATGTGTCCCCAGAGCATCATTCAACATCACCTGGACCTGCTGCTGACCCCTCCCTACAACATGAATCCCGAAGTCCAACAGGGCTCCTAGCTACCACCCCTGCCACTGATCCCCCTCCAAGTGCCTGCCTTAGTCCCACAGGGAGCTCAGTTGTCTCCAACACCCCACATCCCTCTTCTTCTACCCAAATTCCTGCCTGTGTTGTGACCCCTGTGGCTACATCCCAAGGAAGGGATGGTGCCATCTGAGGGGAAGCAGGTCAACCTCTTTCAGCTCCTGTAGCAGTTGATAGATGAATAGCTTAGGACCCAAGAAAAGTTGGCCTATTCCCTGGATTCTTTTAATGCCACCCTCACTTCCTTGGGTACAGCCATGATATTTGCCCTGTCTCAGCGTCCCTTCCACTCCACATCCATGCATCTCCCACTTGATCGTCCAACACTGTTTTGTTTCCCCCCACCCCTGTGCCCCCTGTGTGACTCATTGAGAAGGTGGATAACCACAATAACAATTGACATATGTTGCAGTGCTCACGGGGATCTCAACTGCGTCTTATCAGTTTTGGTGGTGAGGCTATTTGTGATGTTGCGCATTTCCTGGAGTACTTAGTTGCAGGTGGGTGTGGTGCCTGTCAGGAGTAGGGGTCTGCCTGGACAGGAGATGTCTGAGCCTGTCCAGTGTGGGTGTCTGCATGAATGGGGGTGTCTGAGCCTGTTCAGTGTAGAGGTCTTCCTGGACAGGTGGTCTTGGAGCCTGTACAGTGTGGGGGGCTGCCTGGACAGGAGGTCTCAGGCCTGTACAGGGAGAGATCCTTACAGTGCATTGGAGGGTGCATGCAAGGGGAGTGTTCCCATCGTGGATTGTTGGGGGCCCAGTGCAGGTTGCCTAACCAGGGGTTGGAGGTGGGATGGTACAGGTAGATGTCCTGGCTCCCCTCCATGCATTGACTGTAAAGGATTTTGTACCATTTTGAGTATCCTTTCCTTCATCCTCATAGCCAATGCATGGTTGTTGCACTCTGATCCCTCTGTATGCCCATGATGTCATTCAGCCTCTAACCCATGTGTTCCTAGGATCTATCCATTGTCTCAAACACCTGGGTCATTCTGTGCACCAACTGTGGGAGTTGGCGCATGTCCTGTTGTGAGCAGGCATGTGAGACAGTGTAGCCCTTATGTCACAAATATCCTGCCTCACATCTGTCTGCTGCTGGAAAACATCTTCCTTCCACTCTCTGAGATGTACATCTGCCAGTCCTCTCTGCCTGGGATGGCCCCAGATACATCCAGCAGGTCCACAAGCAGGTGGGGTGGTGCCAAGTGAGAGGTTTTAAGGAGTAGATTTGTGCCTAGAGGCTACTTGCTCCTCACCAGGGCTGGCATGTTCCTCAAATGTTGGAGAGAAGGTCTGGGAGTCACTGTCAAAGTAGGAGTGTATAGGGGAGCCAACATATCTGACCTGGATGTGAGGGCTACAAAGATGTGAGCTGTGGGTTTGGATTTGTGAGGAATTGGCAATCCTTTGGGGTGTATGATAGGGCACCATGCCAAACTCAGCAGATGTGGACTTTGTTTGTGAGCTGCATGGGTCAAATAGAGTGGTCAGGGGATTGGCCTTCACATTATTTGAAATCAGCCCCTGATCTCCATTCTCATCTAGTTCCTCCTTCTCCTGTGCTGTTCTCAATTTGGATTGCCAGGTGTCCATCACTGGTGGTTGCTCCATCATCTTCTTCCTCACCACCTGTGAGACAGAGGTTGCAACAGGCTAAGTATTTGGCTTAAAACATGATGTGGTGCAATACAGGTATTGGTTAAAAATATCTGCAATTCAACAGATGTTTCACATGTGAACTGGTTTGTCTGCCTCTACACGTGATAGCTCACACTGTGGCATTGCAGTTTTGAATGAAGTTGTGAAATGCATAAGCAAACTCATCAGTTAGAACAATAGGCCTGTGTGGGACAGTGATCCCCCTAGATGGCAGCTGCTGGACCGGGCTCCTTGAGTGAGTAGCAGAAGAACTGGTCTATGACCTAGCAGCTTTTGAAAGAGGTGACACCATGGTTACTATTCTCCATGTATTGCATGTGATTATGCACACCTGACATAAACATCACTATTCTTTTTGGGTATGTTTTACACACCAACTACGCGTGGGCTCTCATTATCCTAAATGAGACTACTGGATTTCTAGGCAGCAGGATCGATAACGGTGTGGGGGACTGAGTCTGACCCACGTGTAAGGAACTCTGTCACCCTAAATCCGGTTGTTGCTCCGGCTAACTAGCAGTGCCTCATTTCTCCCACGGGGAAGAAATGATTGGGCAGCCGAGCGCATGACATCTTTGGAACTTCTCAGGGAAGTCGTGGTCACTCAGATCCAAACCAACTCTCTCATTCACAATATGGTCTCATATACAAATGACAAAGACAGTATAAGTTTTATATAATGTTTTAATAAAACGACTGTATTTTAGATATTAAGGCGTGAGCCGCAATAACCAGAACAATGCAACATAGTAGGATTGATATAGTAACCAGGAGAGTAAAACATAGAAATAAAGCTATCATAATTCCTAACCGTTTCTACTCTCCCTCTGCTTGTTCTATTTGGAGCACAGCATCTTAAGCTTTCAGCTTGCCTTTCTGTATCACTAGGGAGACGGACACACTCATACCTGAGCAAAGGCCTGTGATCTGGTTCAGCATCTGCAACGAGGCAGTCAGCGTCTAGTTGTGGTTCCCTGGTCGGAATCTCCCTCTTACATGTATTGGGACAAGGAAGTGATTTTATAACTAACATGTCATCGTGATCACAAAATGTTCCTACGCAGGAATGGCAAGTCTAGACTCCTACCACGTCTATCGGCAATGTACCAGACTGTATCCTTGACTAAAGCACAGAGTGAATATGTTATGAAGAACTCCAGTGCTGAAGTAGGCAAAACAGTGTGATATGAATAAAAAACAACACCTTAGAACTGGCTATTCTGTAAAATAACAGTACGAAGCCTAATAGAAAGCATTTAGAGTAAAGTGCACAGAGGCTCTAAGCTGTTAGCAAATGAATAAAATATATTTAGGGCAAAGTGCACAGAGGCCTAAGGCCTGAAGCTAATGCGCAAAATATACGTAAAACTGACCACACTACACCCTCCCCTTGTCGGTAGCAAGTGGTTCCAACAACATAAAAAAAAAAAAAAACATGACCTAAATTTAAACCCAACATTTCGACAAGATGAGAAGACAACAAAGTCATAAATTTAGGAAACATGTGACGATAGAGCGAATTGCAATACAGTGTCAATTTAGTCGGGAGAGAGAGAAAAAAAATCCAATTGTCAGACAGAAGCAATAGAACGTAGAAGCTTCTCCACTTCGAGATAGGTCAATATCGGAAGATCCACGCCACAAAGTACCATGGAGCAGGTATGTTCCAAAGCCCCAAAACCATTCAGGGCGGCACCCCGTGTAGTGCCAAGAAAAGAGACAAAACCATCTTCCTCCAGGAAGGGAATCTCATAATCCGCTTCACGAAGCAAACGCAACAGTAGTGCACAAGTCTGGGAATGAGCCCTAATCGGGAACATCAACAGATCAAGATCAACCACTGGAGAGCGCTGCAGTGAGAGACAGAAAGCCAGTGCATGTTCAAACGAGCACCAAAGGCATCGAAACACGGGTTGCACACAATCCAAAACCGGTCGGAACGACAAAGACCAGTCACACTCCAGATGAGCCAGGAGTGTTGCTCCAAAACGCTGCATCATGCGTTCACGACACAGCTGTGCTGACAGGAGCAGCAATACAGGATCTCGTTGCGGCGGGACAGCCATTGCGAAAACATAGCAACAACAGCAAAACTCCAGCCAATAAAGCCAAAGTAATCGGGAAACCCCCAAAAATGCTTCCGAAAATAGAGTGTATAGCCGAAGGTATCAAACCGAATATGGAAGAGAAGGTGTGAACGGAACCAACACCAACGGCTTTGAAAAAATGAGCAATACCAGCAGTGCTGGATGCATTAAATATACGCCCCACAAGTTCACCGAAGTGACTCGGAAATTTAGTATTCAAAAGGGACTGTATCTCCGCCGATGACCTTGCCACTTGAAGTGCGTAGGTCTCGCTAGCAGATGTAAGGGCCACATGCTTTTGAAACAATAAAGCTTTCAGCCGGCTCAACTTGTCGAAATCAACCTTGGAAGTAGCAATATGAGGCCAGATGTCCGCTACCTCCCTAAATTCAGTAGGGGGAAACAACACATTCCCGCAGCACGTAATGGCCTTGTTGACGACAACGACGTAAACTATTCCGGCACGCATGCCACAGCAGCGTTCGCTGTTAAGAACAATGTAACTGCTGTTAGAAAGCACCTGGAAAGTGTTTTTAATTACCGGGACTGGAACTCCCTTCAGATAACAAGCTAAGTTAGCAATCGAAGCATTACACGCTCCGTGCAAGGACAGCTGTTTACAAACCATGGAATGGCTAACAGAAGCTTCGCATTCACTACCGCTAAGAAAAACTTCCCGCAAACCATTAACACATCTGTACTGAAAAGGAAGCTCCCACACCTCTTGTATGTAACTGTCACCCAATAGTTCATATCTACCCACCGGAATGTGCTTCAAACAAGAAGTAAATTGCAGAGTGGAGATAGGCAAATTAATAACCCCATGAATCAACCACTCAGCTGACGGAATCTCAGCCACCGTAAAAGGCAGTTTCTCCAACTTTTCAATATTTAACATAACATACGTCGCTTCCTTCTTAGCCATCAATTGTTGTTGACGAGTTAAATTAAAGGAGATAAAGATCTCTCTGGCACGAATGTGCTGCCATGGAACGCGACCCGCCTTCAAGGTCTGAAGAGTCCAACCCAGCTGCATGATAGATCGTGTCTGACTCTGCCCATGATATAAAGAAGACATGTCTGATTTTATAATGTCAATAGCAGAAGAGACAATGCTGTCAATCGTGTAAACACGGTCAGAAAGGGTATGCATGCCATTATCAACAACAGACAAAGTCTGCAGCAGATTTTCTTGATCAATCTGTCTTAACCCGGCTGCAGCCTCCTGCTGGGAAAGTTTCCAAAACTCATTATACACTTCGTATAAGAACCTTTTTCTCCGGGGCACCTTGGGACCTGATAAGAAATCTTGTAAATCAGTACCATTAGACAGTAACTTGAGGTGTGACTTAACTGCACCCAGCGTGGAGTACTTCAACCATTGTTGACAAAGTTTCCCCACACTGTATGTAGTTATTATATCAGCATGTTCTGGTGAAATGTAACGAGGGTCTGCCCTACTAGTCCTGAACCCCCCAGAAGAGGTAACAAAACGTTGATGACACTGATTAGTGTCTACAGGCCACAATAACCACCCGCCCGGATGTAACGCTGAAGCGTTAAGCGTACCATTCTGGACCCAATGCGTAAATTCACTAAAAGTAGCATTCACATAGTGCTGCCAGTTATTTAATTTAGAAGGGACAGGTATACTAGGCAAAGTCAATTCTCTAATCGACGCCAAGCCCAAACAACTAGTCTGTTGTACTGTGTCATTGAGGAAAATCATTTGCACAGGGATAATGCATGCTCAAAATAATGTATCTCTGCCTTGCATTTGCCAATTTTTCGTACCCCAAACACTTTTCAAGTCAACAGTCTTCAACCAGTATTCATATCCTTCGACCGAAAGTTTAGAAACAAACGAATTAGAATACAGTAATTTAGTATCGGTCAACAAAATTTGCTTATTAGAATACGGTGTCACTTTAAAATAGTAAGACTTAGCATTTCGCTGATCATGCCCAGAAAAATATGCAAATTTATCATTATACGTTTTCGAACTCCCTTGTGGAGGAGTCGAGCAATGTTCCCATTGTACATAATTAAAGATGGACTTAGGGCTACTCGCTTTGTGAATAAAGTGGTGTCCATAATAGGTGTAGCAAAACATATCACCATGATTATCTCTAAATTGGTAAGCATCTTCATCGTCATAGACAGTATAATATTGCAAATCTTTTAGCATAGCATCTACTGTCTTCACATCCCAATCATCAGAAACAATGCCTGGAATAACAATATCATTCATTGATAACTTAAGAACATACGGTATTTGAATCAATTCAGTGGGACCATATATATCAAACATTACTTTATCCCACACAATTCCATCCGGAATTGGTATTGCAGAAATGTTCACATTGGATAAGTCTCTTCGAACCATATGAGACGAAAAATGTGGTCTCAACACAGTCTCCACGTGCTCAATGTCTGATCGATCAGGAAGAAAAGGACCATGTATTACCAGAAAAAAGGTAACCACAAATCCCAACCATAAAAAAATAGTCAGTACAGCCATAAAAAGCCACAAATAGTTCCAAGGAACAACAAAATATGTACGTTTAAGCCAACCGAGTAGCTTACGTGGACCTCGGATTGAAGACAGCGAAGACGAAGAGCTGGATACAGCCGCATCCGCGTCGTTGAAGCAGCCAGAGGCAGTTCTTGCAAAAGGTGCAACAGTGAACAAGGAAGCTCATGGAGGTTCTCTCCTAGGTACGCAATAAATCACATGTTCAGAAACATCAGTAGAACGTACAGCAACTTGAGAAAAAGAATCGATATCAATCGTGGACTGTGGAACAATCGCAAGATCATCTTCCACCCTCCCCAAGCTCGGAGAGGAAACAGGGTCGGTGCAAATCACCTGCAGCGGGACTTCTTCCCCAGTAGTGAGAGGGATGCCGGAACTACTGGGTGCCCCTCTTGGTCTGCTCTGCAGAATCGGCCACATGTTGTAACTTGACATTATCAATGGAAACAAAACGATTTCCTTTGGCCCCTTGCAGCGACGGCAAAATCACAGTTCCGGTGCCGCTCACCCCCAACACCGGGACAGGTGCTCGATAAGAAGGACCAAATTCTTTCTTTACTGCGACCTTTTCACGCACTAGATCCCCAATCCTGGGTATCCAACCAGTAGGTGTTACTGGCTCATCCTTAATTCCAGAGGAGGCAGCACTCGCAGAAGAGTTATCTTCACTAAATTGTTGTAAATCCTGTAAAACAGTGACACGATCATTTATGTCAAAGGGCGTATCTGCCGCCTCCACACCAGGACCATCTAGATCAGGAACATACATTCGTGTTCCGAACAGGCACTCATATGAAGTACGAACCCCCAGTGACCTTCTAGGCAAGTTATTAAGTGCTCTCTGTACTCCATACAGGTGGGCTAGCCAACTACGACCCGTACCTATAACCCTGGCTGTTAAGGATTGCTTTAAATCACGATTTAAACGCTCCACGACAGAATTTCCCTCGGGATGAAATGGAGACGAGAATTGGAATTGGACCCCCAACTAAGCCATGGTGTCCCTGAATGCCTTAGAGGCAAAAGCAGGGCCCTGGTCCGAATGAAAAGCCGCAACTGCAAATGTATCGACAAAGATACGCAAATCTTTAATAACAGTCCGAGCGTCAGCCGAGCGCTGTGGCCAGACCCACACAAATCTGGAGCACGAATCTACAGCAACCAATATGTATTTGTATGCACTATCTGGTGTCAGTGGACCACAATGGTCCAAGTACACACACTGTAATGGTCTATTTGATATCAGAAGAGGAGTCTGCTGCGGGCGTCTAGCCGACGATGCTTTAATTTGTTGACAGACGTCACAACAAAGGACATACTGCTTTGTCTCCTTATAGAGACCAGGCCACCAATAACGGGCCTGTAAAAGTGAAATCGTGGCAGCCACACCAGCATGCGCAGATGCCACCCCTTCATGTGCTGCAGAAATTAATCGAGGTCTCTCAATCTTATTCGGTAACTCACGTACACCAACGCCTGGAATATGAACAACAGCATTTAGTGCACCACTCAAGCAGTAACTATATTTAGAAGGGAATCCTTTAGGAAATGGCGTGCCATCAGCCGAAGCTTTTATGGCAGCCGAAATCGCTATGTCTGGTTTTGAACTCGAACGAGTTACTGCGGCTACAGTGGCGATAGCCACTGCCGACTTTGCAGCCTCATCAGCCAAAGTATTCCCAGCAACGTGTATTCCAACGCGCTGGTGTCCAAATGTATGTACAACATGGACTTTAGGAAGCGTTTCTTTTAGACCCGCAACCTTACCCCACAACAATTTATGTTTAATGGCGTTGCCTTTAGAATCTCTGAACCCACTCATTTTCCAATAATGCAGATATTCATTGAAGGATTGCACACAGTAGTAGGAGTCACAGACCAGCAAGGTCAATATCGCCGGCTCTGCATGCTCCAACGCTAACAAAAGAGCTTTGAGCTCAGCCAGCTGCGCCGTGCAATCTCCCAAGGTTTTAGTATAAGTATGTCGGGGGCAGAAGACGTCCCCCTCCATAGTCCCGCTCACCACCGCACATGCAGCAGAATACTGTTGTTTAGTCCCAACCGCCGGTTGCGCAGAGCCATCGGTATACATGACCACTTCATATTGGTCAATAGGCAATGTGCCAGCAGGAACTGGATACTCTATTTCATATTGAAGAAATTCTTGAGTCTGCAGCTTAGGGTCAAATATATAATCCACATCAGTGGCCGTCAAAGACGTAGCCCATTGTATCCACCGCGGGTGTAAAGCTTTCGAATTAGGAATACTCGCTTTTGTAACAGCCTCTAAGGCCGGAATTGGGGAAACGACAATAATGCGTTGGCCCTGGGCTAGCGGTCTTTCTTTGATCACAGCCATCTGTACTGCAGTGAGAATTTTCTCAGTCTGTGCAAAACGTTGTTCTGCAGCAGAATACAAGTGGGACTTGTATGCTATCGGGACTGTCTCCCCTTCATTAAAGGTGACATACGTAAATCCAACAGCCCCAGGAATCACCCTGATGACCAAATGAGTTTTATTGTCCCGTGTGTGTAAATGTTTAACCGCTAAGAGATCATTCTGCAACTCTCGCAGTATGTGTGTATGCTCAATCGTCCAAAATCTACTTGAAAAATTCGGGCGAATCAGTTCATATAACGGTTTTATACGTGTAGCATAATCAGGAATGTAAGTTCTGCCAAAATTCAGAAACCCCAACAAAGACTGGAGCTTCCGAACCGTATTAGGAGGCTGCAGTAAAGCACATTTCTCCAAAAAATGTGGCGCCAGGCTCTTGCCCTCACTCGATAACTCAAATCCCAGGAAAATAACACTGAGGAAGGCAATCTTCGATTTCTTAAAATTAAACTTATAACCAATATCAGCAAAACCCACAACAATGCGCGATACGCGACTGAGATGTTGTAGAATCTCATCGTCCATCAAATAAATGTCATCAACATATGATAACGCCTCAGGGTCCAACTCGTGCAGAAGTTCAGTCACACGAGCCGAAAACAGTCCTGGGCTATTCTTATACCCCTGAGGTAAATGACAAAACTTTTTCTGAGAGCCAAACGCACTGAAACTGGTATAGTACCGACTTTCGGGTGCTATATTCTGGCAGAAAAATCCATTCGAGATATCCAAGGTTGTTTTGTATTTTTTACGCACTATATTATTCATAAGCGCAGTGCTATGTGAATTCTGTATTGCATATGTGCGTGTATGACTATTCAAATGTCTGTAATCCACCACTATCCTATAGGAATGGTCCGGTTTAGCAACCGGAAATAAGGGATTATTCATCGGCGAGACACAAGGCTCAATCACACCTTGGTACTCCAATTGTGTAAGAATTTTCCGAACCGATGCCCTTGCTTCAAATTTAATAGGATATTGCGGCTGTTGCTGAGGTTCTCCTTTAATGGGAATGACATGATAAGGTGAATGTTTATCCCACCCCACATTATTTCTATATAGGGCGGGGGCTTGTGCCAGAGCCCATGATTTACCATATGACTCCGCTAGTTCTCTCGGAACAAGTGGTGAAAAGGAAGGCGCTATAACCTCCTCCCCAACCGGACAGTCGCGAACAAAGTCAGGTGGCCAATCTTGTTCGGCCAACAGGACATCATATGATTTCACCACATGGTCCCAAAAGATGGCGTGTACAACGCGGTCAATGTCCCCTTCTAATCGTAGAGTCACAAGATATACTTGATCAGGATCAGAAACTCGCATATCCGCCGTCTCGACTTGTATGAAGTCATCAGTTGCTTTCGCCTCCAGATGCTCTAGAAGACTCCGGCAAACTATTGTGACCTCTGCCGCGCTGTCTAACAGCGCTAACGCCCATGTCTTGTTCGTCAAGAGAACCCTCTTCTTGAGCGGCATGTCTAACTGAGACTGCTGCCACTTTTTTCTTTTTAAATTGCTGTTTTTGTTGCAGCGGTTTCTCTTCTTGTTTAATAGAAACCTCCGCTGAGCGTTGTGAATCCTGTCTCGGTTTCACGTACTCCGTCCTCCGCTCTGACCGCCCACCTCTCTCACTTCTTTTCTCTGAGTAGTCCTGAAAGGAACGAGATTGGCGCGTATCAGTATATTGATATCTATCAGGCGTCTTCAAAGTATCCCTATTCCTGAGATTATACTTATTTTGTGGGGTCTCTGGTTCCGCACCATCTTTCTTAGGTGCTTGCTGTTTCTAATCCCAGCGCTTTTTCGCACCCACAGGTTGCTGTTGCTTAGAATTATCCTTATTATTTTTACCCTGCAACTGTGGCTTCTGCGGTCAAGCCCCTAGGCTATCACGACCAATACTAGAATATGTTTCAGCTATTATTCTCGGAAGTTCCCGCTCCTGATTAATCTGCGGAACGTCCCGAAGACGCATTCGCACTGCTAGTGCTACAGCCTCCCCCTTGAGATTACTCAAAATAATAGAAGAAACCGCGTCAAAATTACCCATCAATTGCATGCCTAAATCTAAGGCAGGGGCAGCCCCATATTTATCCTGAATTTGTTTAAGCACCTCCAGCAAATTAGCCAAAGTCGGTGTACCGTGTGCTGTAGTATAGAGTGCGGCAAACACCGTGCCCCAAGTATTACAAAGATCCACCGTAGGGGAAATACTGCTTCCAGCGTATTAATTTTTTGCGCCAGCCAAAATGGAGTCTCCTCACGTTTAGCCGGTACTTTGCCCATTACAGAGTGTACAGTGGCCGGATTGATTCCCGGTACCACCGCATGTGGGTGAGCTGGAGCAGCACGCGCTGCATTAGTATTTAATGTCTGCATCACAAACTGAACTAATCGTCTGTAAGTTGCAGTTAATTCCACATATAAACGACGCACTTCAGCCACTGCCACATTTGCCACTCCAGGATATGGTGTATATGTAGCCAATAAAGGCCAGGTCGGACCATCATTACTCAACGGACCTAACCTTACTGGTGTTACTGAATGTGGGAGGGCGCCATCAAGCCAATTATGGTGTTCTTGATAAGATAAAGGTATTTCTAAGTATGCATAAGCCCTGTATTGTCCAGGGACATTCGCAACAGTATATTCGTGAAAAGTATTTGTACCCCCATCAGCTGCTGGAAATACGACCCAAGAATACAAAAGTTCTGTTCTATATGCTGCATGGGCGTCCACCACAAAAGTGACCGGACCCCCCTGGACCGTCAGTCCATGTGCTATCAGATGACCCGTGAGCGGCAATCGCATATTAAGCGGTATATTTATTACAACTGGATTCGCCATTAGTATAACAATAATAGCTCTAGGACAGAGAAGGCACACCAATATCAGGGTATTTCCTTTCAAAGTTCAAGCTTGAACAACCAACCACAAAGTATGAGGATGTACCCAACCCGTGGTGGCGGAAACCCTCAGCCCCACGGACGTCTCCGTATACGGAACCGAGGAGTCAAAATATATACGAGACCGAGAGAGTCAGTCGGACCCAAACATTAGAGCCAGACCAAACGTTGGCGGCGCCATGTCGCGTGGGCTCTCATTATCCTAAATGAGACTACTGGATTTCTAGGCAGCAGGATCGATAACGGTGTGGGGGACTGAGTCTGACCCACGTGTAAGGAACTCTGTCACCCTAAATCCGGTTGTTGCTCCGGCTAAGTAGCAGTGCCTCATTTCTCCCACGGGGAAGAAATTATTGGGCAGCCGAGCGCATGACATCTTTGGAACTTCTCAGGGAAGTCGTGGTCACTCAGATCCAAACCAACTCTCTCATTCACAATATGGTCTCATATACAAATGACAAAGACAGTATAAGTTTTATATAATGTTTTAATAAAACGACTGTATTTTAGATATTAAGGCGTGAGCCGCAATAACCAGAACAATACAACATAGTAGGATTGATATAGTAACCAGGAGAGTAAAACATAGAAATAAAGCTATCATGATTCCTAACCGTTTCTACTCTCCCTCTGCTTGTTCTATTTGGAGCACAGCATCTTAAGCTTTCAGCTTGCCTTTCTGTATCACTAGGGAGACGGACACACTCATACCTGAGCAAAGGCCTGTGATCTGGTTCAGCATCTGCAACGAGGCAGTCAGCGTCTAGTTGTGGTTCCCTGGTCGGAATCTCCCTCTTACATGTATTGGGACAAGGAAGTGATTTTATAACTAACATGTCATCGTGATCACAAAATGTTCCTACGCAGGAATGGCAAGTCTAGACTCCTACCACGTCTATCGGCAATGTACCAGACTGTATCCTTGACTAAAGCACAGAGTGAATATGTTATGAAGAACTCCAGTGCTGAAGTAGGCAAAACAGTGTGATATGAATAAAAAACAACACCGTAGAACTGGCTATTCTGTAAAATAACAGTACGAAGCCTAATAGAAAGCATTTAGAGTAAAGTGCACAGAGGCTCTAAGCTGTTAGCAAATGAATAAAATATATTTAGGGCAAAGTGCACAGAGGCCTAAGGCCTGAAGCTAATGCGCAAAATATACGTAAAACTGACCACACTACAAAGAGAGATGCTAAAATTGCCATATCTACTAATCTACTGCCACAAATAATTGGTTCTTTTCAAGGGTAGGGTATTAATAGGTTACCACATCATATGTCACACTTACCTGACAGACGGATGGCAGTGAGTTGGACTACTGCAGCCAGGATGTCTGCTAAACCCCAGGATGGTGTTATCCTTAGAACTGAAGTTGCTGCAGCTGTACTGTAACATATGTATCCTTTACTCATTGTAATGGATGAGGGTGTACATGTACATATAAGAGGTACAGACCATTGATCTACAAGTTACATGCAACCCCTAATCAACCTAGTTTTTACACTTAGAGGCAAACATGTATTTGGAGGTTACTGAGAGCTGGAGGATGGAAATAACTAGGATGTCCTGCACTGGCTACCTCTGGATACACCTTCATGTTCATTGGCATCATGCATCCTACATGTGATGTGGTATATTCTAATTTGTAAAGGAGTCTTCCAGAAAATGCAGAGCTGGTTAATCTTTGCACATCCGATTTTGTCAGTACATTGCAAGAAGCTGAAACAGCACAATTGTGGTCTGAGTTGGGTCTGAGTGAGTCAATAGCAGGAGTTGGTACAGAAGGTGGGAGCAGTTGACCGTGCAAAGCTTAGATGCTGACAAAGGACCTAGGGACATTTTTACAAAAAAGTGGCGCATCAGTCCTGATGCACCACTTTTCTTTGTTTGTCCCCCTAATGACACCATGTGTGCACCGTATTCACAATTTGGAGCACCATGGCGCACGTTAGGACAATAACGTCAAAACGTTTTGCACAATCATGGCACTTTGCAGGATTAACACCATAAATGATGGCACTAATCCTACAAAGTCAAATGAGCCCTATTGAACACAATGGCAGTGTCACTTTAACACCTGCGTCAGGCAGGCATTAAAAGTGATGCTAAAAATGGCACAGTGAAAGCTTGTAAATTTTACTGCACCATTTTTTTGACATCCCTGCGTGGGAATGCCCACCCTTGCATGCATTATGTCTGCCGCAGGCATAATGTGACACAAGGAGTTACAAAGTGGCACAATGCATGCAGTGCGCCAGTTTGTAAATATGGTGTGGGGAAATGGGGAAATAGCCTCCTTAAAGCCACATTACCTTAAAAAACTGATGCTAGTGTGGCGCAAGGAGGCACAAATTGCTTGTAAATATGCCCCTTAGTGTTTTAGCAAAAAGACTTGTGCCTAAAGATCAGTGGTCAAGTGAACAAACTGTGCCAGTAGTACAAGTACCCCCAACAATTCCAGAAGAAGCTGAAGAGTCTGATCAAAGTGACAGTGATGCATAAAGAACAGTAGCTTGGATATCAAAGCAAAGAAGAGTACCTTGTCAAAAGCACACAGCACCTGAATGGACGTATTTTGCAGAAAATGACTGGGAGAAGGAACTTGTACCCTTTTGTTTCAAGAATACATATCCAGTTGAACATTCTTGAATTCTCTCTTGTGGCAGTGCTGAACTTTGAAATTTCATAGCCTAAGACATTATACCCTGGATATGATTTGAAGTGTGCATTTATTAGAGACATTTGAACTTTTATTAGAGACATTTGATGCAAAAAGGTTTCTGCAACTAATTTTTGAACTTTGCTGAATCTATTGCTTTTCTCACAATGAACAGGGACTGAAAGACAGGTTCTATTTTTGCTGCTGACATTTGAATTTTTCTATTTTTGCTTTTTACTTTTTACCGGTCTCAAATTAGAGAAATCATGAGGCCAAATAGAAGTAGAAGTAGTACACCTAGGTGCATTTGCGTAGGAGTGTTAGTTGTGACAGTTACCCGAATGATTGTATTGCTTATCAAATTAAGTGTACCTACACCTTCTAGATCAACAAATGTTAGATCAACTGAGTTTCACAGTTCCTAGTCACAATAGAATGCATACACTAGATGATAAGGAGTTACATGAAGACAGTTCAAGAGGAGATCTTTCTTTAAATATGTTTTACAAATTGCTTCATGAGTACATTTATACAATGGATGCAAAGAACCGCTACCTCTGAGCACATTTTCCCGCATCAGTTAATGAGGGAATTAAATATGACAGTCTACCCTTGACATATGGTATTCCATGTGGTTAATGACATTTTTTATGAATGAACAGGAACATTTTCATTATAATTACTCCAACTATGATCCTGTCTTTTAAGAAGTACCCATCATGAGGCACCTGAATACAGTTTCTAAAGAGAAATTTATAGACACAGTAGGAGGGTTCTTGGAGCTTACCTTGACATTTGGTACATTTTATGATCATAGAAATAATTTGACCTGCATTCTTACCCCAGTAGAAAAGTTGTTTTTAGAACAAGACAGAAAAAGAACAGTGAACACAAAGGCAAATAAATAATTGGGGAAAAAATGAAAAAGCCCATTCAGCAGCAGTAAGTCAAGCTACCTTGACTTTAGATAGGCAGCATGTATGTGCATATAGACCCATGTTGAAAACAGGCAAAAAATTTGTAGGGACAAGTGAATGCAGACATGTGTTTACATTTCAGAGTAATTTGATATTTTTGGTGTAATGATTCCATCTGTTGGAGAGATCTTGATAAAGCTAAGAACGCTGTCAACTATTGTAGATAAGTTCTCTACATATACAGCAGGTGCCTTCTTGTTAGTCACCACTGAAATGGTTGCCACAAGATGAATGGTTTTGAAAAATTGTCTTGCTTTAAACATCCTTCTTGCAAAACAGGCAAAGGTTGTAGGAAGGATGATGGTTCAACAATGTTGCACTTTTATACCAGTGAACACTAGCGAGCTAAGAAAGTACATTAAGAATATGACTGTCCTGAAGGGGAATTTAAAAGAATTAGAAGCAACAGCTGCCCTGGAAGGCATAGGAAGTTTTTTTAGCAGTTAGAAAGTGGTTTGGATATCTAAGTAGTGGAATTATTGGCAGTACTGTGAGATCTGTGCTAATAAGTTTTATGTGCCTTTATTGTGGTTGTATTTGGTTTTTGCAAGCTATGCAAGGGAATGAAATTGAAGAGAGGAGAGAAAGTAAGAGGAAAAGAGGAATTTCAACTTGAGAATATACAACGTATATTTTACAGTGACTTAAAACAGTTAGAGGAGTCCAGAAGATTATGCTTGGCACAACCTCAGTGATTTTGATTCCGTTAGACTGTAAGTTTAGAAATGGAAGTCCTATTGTTTCACTCATAGAGACCCTGAGAAATTAACCTTGAGGATGGTACACCAAGAAACAGATAATGTGAAGATTGATTTGATTTAGAAATTGTTCCAAAGTTGTATAGGAGATCAAAATGGATGTCTTTTCATGATGGATTTGGTAACTTGTCTTCTTGTTACAGATGTCTGTTGTATGATGCACTATGATTGGACAATAAAATCATTCGATCCATGTGGTTTTACTGATGGACAAATCATCATGCACTTTGGACTTTAATCTGCTGTTTCTCCTCAGATCTGAGGATTCTTTCACTCGGACTTTGAGAGATACAGAGCTCTTTGACCTTGCTTTGCACTTTCTTTGATGAGAGAAACTTAGGGCCAGATGTAGCAAAAGATTGCGAGTCGCAAATGGCCCGATTCGCTATTTGCGACAGTGCAAATTCGGAAATTGAATGCACAAACCCCATTTCCGACTTGCAAAAAGCGAGGGGAGCCGTTAGCGAGTCGCATCAGTTGCAACCCCATTTTGCGACCCGCAAATAGCAAGACGCAATTTGCGAGTCGCAAAGCTTATGCAATTGCAACTCGCAAATTGCGACTAGTCGCAAAAAGCCCAGTTTGCATGTCCCATTTACCACTAACTCAGAGCAGGTGGTAACCATAACCAAAGCATAAAAGGAGACCCAGAAAGCATCTGGGTTACTCAAGATGGCGGAGATATACCTGATAGCAGTGAGGAGGAGAGTCCACGCCGCACAGCAGAGGAGGAGGAGGGGCCACAGACAGGAGAAGATATATAGAACAAGGCAGACTCTTTTTCAGCAAACTGAGGATGAGATATACGATAAATACCGCCTTAGCAGCGCAGCCATACTAGAATTAATTGAGTTACTGAAACCACAGTTAGAACACCAGACTCTGCGTGGCTGCGCCATCCCTACGCATGTGCAAGTGCTATGCTCACTGCACCTCTTGGCCTCGGGGAGCTGTCAGGGGGTCATTGCTGTGGCAGGTGGGGTATCCCAAAGTGCAGTGTCCAGGTTCCTCAGGGCCTTCCTAGATGCCTTAGTCACGCACATGTCTCCCTTCATATACCTACCAAGGAATGAGGCAGAAATAAACAGCACCAAGCTGGACTTTTACCGCATTGCCAATTTTCCCCATGTCATAGGGTGTGTAGATGGGACACACATTCAAATATGCCCCCCTGCAAATCTGGAACATATTTTCCGCAACAGAAAGTGTACCCACTCACTCAATATTCAGGTTGTTTGTGACGCCCATTATGTCATCACCGACATTGTAGCTAAGTTTCCAGGCAGTACCCATGACTCATACATGTTTAGGCATAGTGGGATACATCAACGCCTGGAACGTGGGGAATTTGGAGACGGATACCTCCTAGGTAGAGCTACAGACACCTTGCAGATATACACACAGGTCACTGTGCACAACAATCAGGACTCCCTAACAGTGTACTTTTTGTGCCCAACAGGTGACAGTGCATATGCTCTAAGGCCATGGATTATGACTCTGTTTTTAACACCCAGGAATGAATGTGAGAGGCGATACAACAATGCACATAAGAGGACCAGGAATATGATAGAGCGCACCTTCGGACTCCTGAAAGCAAGATTCAGATGCCTCCACCGCAGTGGAAGTGCCCTCCAGTATACCCCCATTACAGCATTCAAAATTGTGGTCGCATGCGCCATCCTCCACAACATAGCCACCCGACATGGGCTACCTCTCACCCCTGCAGACCCAGAACCTGATGATGAAGAGCAAGAACAACCACATCGCCATCATGGGGATAGGAGTATAGCTAATCAAGGCAGACTGAGACGGGAACACATCGCCACACAATACTTTGGAAGGCACGTGTCAACTCCAACCATACTCACCTATTGCCAAAAACTCCATTTGTTAAGTGGAACAAAAAAAACGATTTTATTAGTGCAGAAATGAAACTATTTACAAGTACTGAATGTCCATGGGCATGAAAATGCAAACCAGGCATGTGGCACATTGGCGTCATGTGCCACTTCTAATGGTCCGGGGTAATCTCTATGACCTTCTGCCCCTCCTGCCAGCCTGGCTGGTCCCTGGTGCTTCCGTGGTGCTCTGCCTGCTACTCCTGAGCACCCTGCTGTCAGTGGCAGAGACACTGCTCACTGTCGAGTCCTCCTCACTGTCCTGGGGTGTTTCCCCTGTGCCCCTAGACATATTCCGTGCCTCCATCAAGTCAATTATGTGGGTGAGACGTCCCAGGCCCCTAGCCACATCCCCAGCGAATTGGCCCATTTCCACCTGCAGCCCAACTGTCCTCCTCGACAGGCCTGTGGTGTTCATGGTGAGCCTGCCGATGGATGTGGCCATCCTGTCCAGTCTGTGCAGGAGCTGACTGTCCCTGGGCCGCCCACCCTCGGCCTGGGCCAGTAGTCCTCCCGCCAGTTCCCTCATGGCTAGGGCAAGGTCCCCAGTGTTCGTGCAGATCATGGTCATCCTGGAGTTCAATTGCTGCAAGCTGGCCTGGTTATTGCGCACGAAGCGGTGCAGCACACCACTAATCCTCCCTAAAATTCAATTTTGTAGGCGCTGACCATGCAGCAGCTGTGCCTCACTGGTGCTGGGAGGTAGTTGGCCGGATGCAGACTGCAGCCCTGATGTCCTGGACCTGCGACGCCTGCGCAGCGGTGGCTGCCCTGTGATTTCCACTGTCTCATCCCTGCCTGTTGCTGGGGCAGCCTCTTGGGATTCTGTTGCAGCAGGTGTGGATACTGCAGGGACGCTGCTGACCGTGCAGGTGGGAGTGCTGGCGGGTCCTGAGGTGTCCTCATGGGGCTGGCTGATTGGAGTAGTGGTGGTGTCTTGTTGGAGACCTGTGGGACATGGGGAACAGACTGTCAGTGTCTACTATCTGTTGCACACTTCCTAATAAACATTTGCCTATGAACTGCCTACTTGACTACATTTCCCATAATGCATCATTCTGGCGTTTGCTAACCTGAAATGGAGCTATCTTGGTTGTGCATGCCCCTGTGTACATGGTGGGTGGGGGTATGGCATTGATAGGGGTACAGGCATGTCACATGGTACTCACCGGTTGATGTGCTGGGCTCTGAGGTGTCCAGGTCCCCAAATCCAGACACTGCCTCCTGCTCCAAGGTTTCCTCCACCCTTTCTTCCAGGGGTGTGGGTGGTGGCACAGACCATGGTCCCCCTCCTGTGCCTCTCATCTCCCGGAGCCTTTCAGTCACCCTCTCCTTGGTCCGGGAGCGGAGGTCATACCACCTTTATTTTATGTCATCTATGCTCCTGTGGCTCACCCCCAGGGAATTTATTTTGTCCTGGATGTCCTGCCACAGCTGTTTCTTGGTGGCTTCAGGAACATTGAGGGCTGATTTTCCAAACAATTCGTCATAGTGCTAACAGCATTCGTCTGTCAGCACCTCCAACTCCCTCTCATAGAACTTCAGCTTCCTCTTCCTTGGAGTTCCTTCCATGGCAGCTGCTGTATGTCCTGTGTGTAGTTCAGCAGTTATAAAAGGGTGTGGTCCTCCCTCCTCCCAGGTGTATTTGTAAACTTCCTGGCTGTGATGTCATCATCATGTGCCAGGAAGTGTTTCCAGAGTGTTCTGGAGTGGTTTCTGGAGTGTCCTGCTGCACCTGTAATCAATTAACAGGCTAATCGCAATTTGCGACATCCACTCGCTAATTGTGAGTTCGTTTTTTGCTCAGTCGCAAAAAGTGACCTCGCAAACGGCGGACTCGCACACTGCGTTGCGAGTCCGGGCGCGAGTCGCAGTTTCGGCACTGTTTTTTTGCCTGCATTCCGATTTGAGACTTGCATTTTGCGAGTCGCACCAACTCGCAAATTCCGAGTCGCAAATTTTTTATTTGCTACATCTGGCCCTTAGATTTTTCCTGACCAATAAGAAGACTCTTGACCAAGCTTCTGGAATGGTGCCACCTTTTGTCCCTAAGTTTTGTAGCCCAGGATGTCAGTTAGTGACTTGTTATCCTTAGAGATGCTCCCTTTGCTTAGCTATTTAACTTAGACAACTCTTAGATTACCTTCAGGTCCAGGAGAGTTGGGCATCATTTGTTTTCTGAACATCAGGTTCTTCTTTTATTATTTTGTGTTGCATTTACTGAATGTTTCGTTTGCTTTATGTTTCATTTGCCTAAACTTTTTCCATCGTTTAGGCCGTCCTATGGTGATATTGTATCTTCATAGCTTGGTTTTGAGAATTATCTACATTAGCCTGAGTATCAGTTTTTTTTTAGTAAAACCATTTAACTTTATTTATGACTTGGGTTTTCCTTGTATGGCCAAACTGGTCATATTGTAAATTAAATGTTGTTTGATTGTGATGTTGACCTCTCTTACCCCTTGTTATGGTGAAAAGATCTGTCGACCTCACTTAGCGCATACCTAAAATGCTCCAGCACATCCATGTTGCAAAAAATGGTAATGCTGTCTTTCAGCCCTTGCCTTACCACTTGTGCCATCCCGTACTGTCTCCTTTCTTGTATGGACATTCTCAGTTGTGTTTCCTCACCTGTGCCTTCTCATCTGTTTTCTTTTGTCTGGGTTTTCTCATCTCTCTTCTTACCTATGTCTTTTGACCTATACCACCTTCTCAATTGCTCTTTCTCATCTGTTCATCCCCATCTGCTCCCTTGTGTCTGCTCTAAACCTTCCATGTTTTCATGCAAAAGATACAATTAAATAACCTTATTACATCACAATCCATATCAACATGTCACATCCCAAACCACAGCCTACAAAGCCACAGCATCACATAACATTCCAAAAAATACATAACATAGCCTAACAAACAATATCACTCACAACCTAACATACATGACCTCTCACGCACATAATGCCATTATACATCACAACATTCCACACTACACTATTGCATAACATGCATCCTATGCCATGGCATAACAGTTGAATTTCACTTTAAAATGTACTGCACCAGTGCTTTTTGGAACCATTAATTAAACAAGCATTTTCAATGCAACGGGTGTCGCATTTGTTCGAGTTAGAGCTATTAGCGTTGTAAAGCAAAAAAAACGGAGCACGATCGTGCTATGTAAAATGCAGCGCAATCGCGCTGCATGTTAAATAAACAGATAAAGTAGTCCAGGCTGAAAACATCGAGCCTCATATGTTTTTAGTACTTTACCGGTGCTGTGTAGGTGGGCTAAACACTGGAAAAGGCATGACGTATGCATGCCTTTTACAAATGAAAGCAAGCGGATTTTAAAAGGCAAGCCCACGAACCAATGTAAGTGACTGACGTGGCATGGGCGTGGTTTAAAGCCCAAAGAGAGACTACAGAATGGACGGAGCACTTTGTGCTCGCCCATAAAAACTACCAAGGACTGAAGAATCTCGTTCACGTATAAATAGGGCAAACTATTGGTTTAGCAAATGTTTTTTTTTTTATGTATTTATATGCAGATGTATAATATTGTGCATATACACTTGGAATAAGTTTGTGCATTTCCAGCAAAAGGATTAGCAAATCAAACAGAGCAATCACACACTATGCATTAATGTCATTGCATACTTCTCCTCGTTTACCAACATCCATATAATTAGTGTCGAACACACATATCCTATTAAATCCAACATTCAGCTGTTCTACCTATATATATATATCCCGGTCTTTCATCACAAGTACACAAAAACTATTACAGTCTGGCACAAGCTCGTGGGTTGCAGTACGTGAAAATGTGCAATCGATTAACACAAAGTAATTGCTTTACCCTAATTTACAGAAAACAATTGTGACTATGATGGATATTGAGTACGATGTTGCACACCGTTCATTAGCGTATAGATATATGGATTTTAGGAAGTGCGGCACTTCTTGTTCATAAATTAACACATGGCTTGCGTGAAATCTTCATGTAATAAGTGAAAAAATAATGTCTGTCTCCCATGTGTTTCTTTACTGCTGTGTAATGTACTTGCAAAGGGTCAAAGTAGGCTTAAAATTATTTGCTAGACTGCACTTTGTGTGAAAACAGTTCAATCCTTTCAGATGTTCTGTATTAAAATTGAATTACGGTTTAACTCAACACAATTAGATCTAACAAGGTGCCCATAGAGCCCACTGGGAACGCCTCATAACCAAATTTTATGGCCTCGTCTAGTTGACCTTACAATCAACGGCGGTGACCTTTGCTTTGAAATGCAGTGCAAAAATGATGTTCACATCACATATGCCTCTTTACTGGAAAACGAATGAGAGATAGGATTCAATAATTGGCAGAACAACTGCAACGTCGCCTGAAATAGAAATAATTTATAAATCTAATATCGCCAGCACTGCGGGTGTTTTAGGAGATGGGACAACGCTCTGAGATATTTGTTAAATATTTGAGAGTCCAGTGGTGCAAAAAGCACAGTATTTTGCTGCTATAAGAAACTATTATATGGACAACTGCTGAGTTTCACAAAAAATAGTCATAAAAACATTTATTCATTGCCGATATAAATCAAAACGCAAGGGTAAGCTTTGTTCTCGAGACCAATGGTGCCATTTGCAAAATCCTTTCATCTGTCTCTTTAGATCTAGCAAGCCAACAGAATCACATTTGACATTTTTGAGGAGAAAAGAAAGTCAATTGTATTTTTGTCAAAAACAACGTATCCACATAGTGAACATGGTTTAATAAAGGAAACACAGTAATGTTGCTGGTCAGACAGATTTGTCACCTTGCCCTCATCCAAAGTTTTATCTTTGGACTTAAGAAATGATTTAGACCATAGGTACTCGCAAACAATTTCACAGGGGCCACAAAGTTTTGTCATTGATGTGACGTAGGGCTGCATTGATGCCAGTAGCGTGGCATTCTTGGGAAGGGGGGGGGAGTGGGTGGTGGTAAGGTGGGGTAATGCAAAGCATGTACATCTAGGGCCATATTTATACTCTGGTTGCGCCGAATTTGCGTCGTTTTTTTCGACGCAAATTCGACGCAAAACTAACGCCAACTAACGCCATATTTATACTATGGCGTTAGAGGCGAATAGCGCCAAAGTTCCCGGAATGTGCGTCATTTTTTAGCGTGAACCCCTTCCTTGCGTTAATGATATGCAAGGGAGGCGTTCCCGTCTAAAAAATGACTCCCAGGCCTTTACGTGGTATTTATACTCCCGGGCAAAAGAGACGCCCGGGAGTGGGCGTGACTAAAAACGGCGCATTTGCGCCGCTTTTTAACGCCTGGGTCAGGCATGGCGTTAAGGGACAAGTGGGCTCAAAATGAGCCCAGAGTGCCCTCCCCTGCCCCCAGGGACCCCCCCTGCCACCCTTGCCCACCCCAGGAGGACACCCAAGGACGGAGGGACCCATCCCATGGACATTCAGGTAAGTATTTTATTTTATTTTTTTAATAATTTTTTTTGGCATAGGGGGGCCTGATTTGTGCCCCCCTACATGCCACTATGCCCAATGACCATGCCCAGGGGACAGAAGTCCCCTGGGCATGGCCATTGGGCAAGGGGGCATGACTCCTATCTTTACAATGATAGGAGTCATGTTGATGGGGGATGGGCGTCGAAAATAAATGGCGCAAGTCGGGTTACGACGATTTTTTCGACGTAACCTGACTTGCCCCATTTTAAGACGCCCATGCGCCATTTTCCCCCTACGCCAGCGCTGCCTGGTGTACGTGGTTTTTCTCGCGCACACCAGGCAGCGCCGGTCTGCTTGCGCCGGCTAACGCCATTCAATAAATACGGCGCCCGCATGGCGCTTCAGAATGGCGTTAGCCGGCGCAAAACTTTTTGACGCTAAACTGCGTTAGCGCAGTTTAGCGTCAAAAAGTATAAATATGGGCCCTAGTGTCTGAATTGCACCTGCGAAATGAGAAAACCTTGGCTTAATCGAAGTTTCCACACTTTACCAAACTGTGTGATCCTAGGCAACTATTTTATTTTACTTGCCCTCCTTTCTCTTCATTATTATTACATATAAGAGGACCTCGAAAAGACATGACTTCATAATATATGCTTTACAAAACCTTTGCCGTTGTTTAATTTAATAAATTATAATGTTGTTCATATATAATGGGAACCCAGGCCACCCTAAGCACGCACATAATGGTCTTGCCTCTGAGTTCACCATTGGCAATGTTGTCAATGTGTGGGGAAGAATGAATATTTCTTAATTCATGCTTGAAATCTATCACTCAAAAAAATACTTCTCAATGCACTGATTTAATATGATGTACTAAGGTGAAATGGTTCTGCACGTTAATCAAATACACCTTTTGAATTGTGAAGAAACCTTATCACATTTTCACTATTTTGATGCAAGATGGGTTTGAAAATGAATTTTCTACAGTGATAGCTTTTTCACCATGAATGGTCGTGACTGCCTGAGTTGGGAAAATCTCACCGGGTGCTCTCCTAGCACCTGAAAATCATGCTGAGTGATGCAAATTCTCATTTGTGCTCTCCAACGTACCATTAGGGAAACTGCCAGCAAGAAAAATCTCCGCCACATGTGTGTTGGAGAAATTTGACTGGTACTCCACATTACGCAAAGTGGTCATAAGTCCTCCAACTCCACCAGCGAAGCTGAATTTTGCACCCACTCCGAAATAATCACTAACTCTGGATTGCGATCAGGAAGAGATATATACTGTTTACATTCATATTAATTGTAATTTAAAGTCCTCTTTAATGGGTGAAGTAAATTTGTAAGTCACAACTCTGAAAATGGCACTTTCAGAAAGTTGACATTTTCTTGTTCCAACCACGTGCACCTTCTATCCGTGCCCTGGGTCACATGCTTGTGAATGACTCCACTGTTGGGTTTGTGTATTGTGCCCAGACAATAATTCTAGTTTTTTTTGTTTCTGTAGACATGATGGGTCATTCTGACAGGATGACTGGAGAGGGGCTGTACCGTTTGTCCCCCGAATAAACAAAGGAATTTGACACCAGAGTTTTTCTGCCATTTGTCAATTCCAGACAGTTTAAAGACTTGGCTGAGGAAGAACTTTCCAGAACCAGATTTGAGGGATTGTACAGAGTGTTTCTCCATGCAAAGAAGGCACAAGATATAAATGTGAGACCTCCAAAGACACTATTCAGAACACTCCTAGAGCTGTGGAAGGTTCAGAAAAAGCACTACACTGCTGCTTAGAGGTTTGCCTTGGTGGCTAAGAAGGAATATGAGACCTGCTTGGGCTCATCCCATCATAGCCACAGTAAATCCAAGGGTCAGTTGGCTGACCTCCTTTGTGAGTTACAGAGATATAACAAGTTTCAGAGGCCTCCCTGAAACTGGCCAGCTGAACCTCTGCCTCTGGACTTACCTGGACCTGCAACAGGACCTCCCTGAGCTCATTGCATTCAGCCCAAACTTGTGACTTTCTCTTGATCTAGCATGAGCAGATGACTGGAAGCCTGACTGGTTTTTGAGGGTAAAGCGCCAGATAATTTAGGGCCAGATGTATCAAAGGGTTTTTCCCATTCTGTGTCAATGGGAAAATGTGTTCGTACATATGGCCCTTAGTGCCTTGTTGTGGTTAACACTGAAAAGGATTGCTTTAAGTGGGGCTTCCATCCCTCTCAACTAGTAATCCAATTTCTTACAGTCAGCACATTAGGTCTGGCAATTGGAGTATGCTTTCTGAAGGAAAAATCCCAGTTAGACTGCCTCAAAAAAGAGCAGGAGGCTAAAGGTTTGGTAGACAGGGTACTCAGTCATATTTGTGAAGGAGTACACAGTCCACCACACTAATTCAAGCACAAAGTCACTTTTTTCAGAAGCCAAAATCCTCCAGCTGTGCAAGGCTGGAAGCTGTAGCAAGATGGAGCTTCACATAGCCAGATAACTTTAATGACAATGTCCTTATGAACCACATTTTAGCATGGCAAAATGCTCAAAGCCCAAAAATCTGGTTTTCTGCCCTCAAAACATTGTCATGGTACCTTGAAGGTGAAAACAATGACTACGTACCAAATATTTCCAAGTGCTGGAAAGGTTCTTCCAGGTCAGTCTTGCAGCCCCTCATTCATCTGGGAAAGCTTCTAAGAATCAGATCTCTAGGTCTCCTGCACGGTTAATTCCTCTGTGCACAACTGAGCCTTTTTTTAATCAGGAATGCTCAGGGGTTTTGTGTTACTAAAGCACAAACTTAAGAGACTGACAACTAGGTTCAAGAAAATCTGTCACCAGGCAGGTCGCTCCCCCCATCTGCCACGCAGCCCCCTGTGGGTTGAACCTCCGTTGCTGCCTGACTACTCGCTCCCTTTTTTCTGTACCCCTGCGCCTGGCTTCTGTGCCACTTCGTATTTTTCATTCTGTGCCCCTGTGTTTTGCTTTCTGTACCCCTGTGCTCTGTTGTCCCTCTCCCGCTGTTTTTTCCCGCCGTTTTTTCCCCGGGTTTTTCCCTGGATTTTTCCCTCGCCGCTGAGCCCCTGCTGCCCCGCCCCCTTCCCTCCCATTGGCCGCCCCGCTCCCACCTCCCAGCTGCTCCTCCCTCCCTCTGCCCTCATATGGAGCCCGCGAAGCAGCAGTGCGCAGTGGAAGCACGAAGCAGCAGCGCGCAGCGGACGCACGCAGCAGGCGCACCGCTGGCGCACCGAAGGCACGCCTAAGGCAAGCCCGTCTGCGCCCATCCGCGCCTGGACCGCACCAAGCACCAGAACCCCTGGAACCCGCACCCCCTGCAACGCCAGACTGCACTTCGACGCAAGCACCCTCCACGCACTCAACACCAGACAAGAACACCCCTGCTACCGGGCCACCCCGAAACGCACCCAGGGGCCTTTCACCTGCCGGAACTGCAGATTCACCAGCATCCAAACCTCCACACCACCAGCCAGAGAACCCAACCACCTCCGCTGCATCCTCCTCAACACCCGCGCCGCTCGCAAGCACGCCATCGAACTTTGGGACCTCCTAGACTCCACCGCCCCGACGTCGCCTTCCTGACGGAGACCTGGCTGAATGCCACCTCAGCACCAGACATCACCATAGCCATCCCACAGTGCTACAAGATCTCCCGCAGAGACTGCACCAACGGAGTGGGAGGAGGAATCGTCATCATCCACAAAGACTCCATCAAAATCTCAACGAACACCGATGACACCCTCACCACCGCCGAGCACATGCACTTCCAGATCCACACCGACCACAACACCACCCTCAGAGGAACTCTCATCTACAGACCTCCCGGACCCCACCCACAGTTCAGTGACACCATCGCAGACCTCATCAGCACCCACGCCCTCACTTCCACGGACTACATCCTCCTCGGGGACCTGAACTTCCACCTCGAGAACAACAACGACGCCAACTCCACCGCCCTGATCGACAACCTCGCCAACCTCGGACTCAAACAGCTTGTAACGACACCCACTCACGCTGCTGGACACACACTCGACCCCATCTTCTCCGCAAGCCCCCACGTCTCCTTCAACCACACCACCGAACCACACTGGACCGACCACATATGCGTCCACTTCACCTTCAGAAAACCCACCACACACCACCGCACCCAAAAGCTACCACGCCGCTACTGGGGCAAGGTCACCGAGGACCAACTGACTACCGCCCTCGCCCTGAGACCACCCACCGACCCCACCGACCCAGACACCGCCGCAACCAACCTCACACAGTGGATCAACGACTGCGCCAACACCCTCGCCCCTCTCAAGACCTCTACAACCAACCACACCAACAAGAAAGCCGCCTGGTTCACCGAGGACCTCCGGATCTCCAAGCACACCTGTCGAAAGCTGGAGAAGAAATGGCTCCATGACCGAACACCAGACAACCACACAGCCCTCAAAAGCGCCACCCGCAGACATCACCCACTCATCAGGACCGCCAAGAAGACCGCCTTCAAGGACCGCCTAGACAACAACGCACACAACACCAAAGAGCTCTTCAGCATCGTGAAAGAACTCTCCAACCCCAGCTCCATCACCAACTACATCCCGCCATCTCAAGACCTGTGCGACTCCCTGGCCACCTTCTTCCACCGCAAGATCACCAACATCCACGACAGCTTCAACCCTGACCCTCCCGCACCCACCACCGAGTGCACCACCCCTGCGACTACCAGTCGAACCAATCGCCTGACCATCAGGTCCAGCGTCAGCGACAAAGACACCATCAAAACCATGAACTTCATCCACTTCGGATCCCCATCGGACCCCTGCCCTCACCACGTCTTCAACAAAGCCAGCGCAGCCATCGCGCTCCACCTCTGGAAAACAATCAACCGTTCCTTCAAGACAGCAACCTTCCCAGAAAGCTGGAAGCACGCCGAGATCAACGCCCTTCTGAAGAAGCCCAAGGCGGACCCCAAGGACCTCAAGAACTTCCGGCCCATCTCCCTGCTCCCTTTCCTGGCAAAAGTGACCGAGAAGATTGTCAACAAACAGCTGACCTGCTACCTCGAAGTCAACAACATCCTGGACCCTTCCCAATCCGGTTTTCGCAGTAACCACAGCACCAAAACCGCCCTCATCGCCGCCACTGACGACATCCGGACCCTGATGGACAAAGGAGAAACAGCCGCCCTCATCCTCCTGGACCTATCAGCAGCCTTTGACACGGTCTGCCACTGCACCCTATCAGCACACCTCCATGACGCCGGTATCCAAGAGAAGGCCCTGTCCTGGACCACATCCTTCCTCTCCGGCAGAACCCAGAGCGTCCGCCTCCCACTCTTCCGCTCCAAAACCACCGAGATCATCTGTGGCGTCCCACAGGGATCCTCCCTCAGCCCGACACTGTTCAATATCTACATGGCCCCCCTCGCCCACGTCGCACGACAACACAACCTCAACATCATCTCCTACGCCGACGACACCCAGCTGATCATATCCCTCACCGAAGATCCCCACACCGCCAAAGCTAACCTCCACCGAGGAATGAAGGCCATAGCCGACTGGATGAAGGACAGCAGACTGAAGCTGAACACAGACAAGACAGAGGTCCTCATTCTCGGACCCACCCCATCAGCCTTGGGCGACTCTTGGTGGCCCACGTCACTAGGCACAGCCCCGGAACCCACGGACCACGCACGCAACCTGAGGGTCATCCTCGACTCCACTCTCTCCATGACCAGGCAAGTCAACGCCGTCTCCACGTCCTGCTTCAACACCCTCCGTATGCTCTGCAGGATCTTCAAATGGATCCCCCTCAACACGAGAAAAAACGTTACCCAGGCCCTCATCACCAACAGACTCGACTACGGGAACACCCTCTACTCAGGAACTACAAACAAGCTCCTGAGATGACTCCAACGCATCCAGAACGCCTCAGCCCGACTCATCCTCGATGTGCCCCGCCGCAGCCACATCACACTCCACCTGAGAGGCCTGCACTGGCTCCCCGTCAACAAAAGGATCACCTTCAAGCTCCTGATCCACGCACACAAAGCACTGCACAACACCGGACCCACCTACCTCAACAACCGACTCAGCTTCCACACCCCCACCCGAAGCCTCCGCTCAGCCAACCTCGCCCTCGCCACAGTCCCCCACATCTGAAAAACCACCGCCAGTGGAAGATCCTTCTCCTACCTCACCGCCAAGACCTGGAACACTCTCCCCACCATCCTACGACAGACCCAGGACCTGCTGGCCTTCAGAAGACTCCTCAAGAACTGGCTCTTCGACCAGTAGCACCCCCCCTCCCCAGCGCCTTGAGACCCTCGCGGGTATGTAGCGCGCTTTACAAATGCAGTGATTGATTCATTGATTGATTGATCTGTTAAGATTTCTGGGTACCAGTATATCAAGAGAACGAGTACTTAAATGAGTTATTTTCTAATTATGTGTCAAAAATCTCCTTCGTCATTGTCTTCCAAGGACACTTGTGAAGAAGTAGAAATTGAGGTGTCATATTTATCCTTTCCACTAGCCAGTAAGGGAAGATATTCTACCACACAATCCTAACTATTTTTCTACAGTCTCGCTACCACTTTTTGTATGACTTCCCCTTTGTTTTGCTGTAACATTAGACAGGAGACCTGTTGTTTCAAGATGTCAGAACCCAATTGTCAACAGTCAAGCCTAAATTCAGCACATTAGCCACTTTCCTATTTAGATGTACTATCCTCTCATCTGATAGTAAAAGCAGCTGGCACCTGTATCAGTATCTCCAAATCAAAAGAGGTAGTGTTAAAGTTGTCCTTCATTCTATCTCCTGTTCTTGTCCACTCACAGATAGCTAAGTACTAACAGGTCAGTATTTAACATTTGTTAGGACTGTCAGATTTAATTTGGTATTCCCCCAAATGATTTGCCTTACTCCTCCATTTTTGCTGATCTCATTTTTGTTGACCATAAGACTCTGTGCTGTTTACCATTGCTAACAATGGTAAAGTGCGTGTGCTCACTCACTAAACCATGGTAACATTGACTTGCACTCAACTGGAACATTCAATTTACATATAATTCAAGAGTAAAGGGGTACTACATGTAAGCAGGGCCTGTCAATGAAATGCTACTAGTGAGCCTGCAGCACCAATTGTACCACCCACTTAGATAACCTGTCAAACATGTCGTTGGCTTACCATTGCCGTATGTGTGTGTGTGTGTGTAGTTTTAAACTGCCATTTTGACCTGACAAGATAAACCTCTTGGCAGGCCTAAAACTTCCTTCCTTTTTAATACATATGAGTGACCCCAAGTGTAGGCCCTAAACAGCCCATAGGGCAGGGTGCATTGTATTTAAAAAAGTGGACATGTACTTTAAACTTTTACATGACCAGGTAGTGAGAAGCTCCTGAACTCATTTTTCACTACTGCAAGGCCTATTGCTCCCATAGCATAACATTGGGTTGCTTTATGGCATTTAAAAATAGATAACTTTTAATTGGGAGCAGTTTGGAATGTTGATAATGGTGTCTAAAGAATTGCAATTTAACACCCTATTTAATGCTGAAGGTGGATTTTAATTCATGATTTTAAAAATGTTTTTTTTAGAAAGTTGGTATTTTCTTGTACCCATCTTTTGCTGCCTGCATTCTGTATCCTGGATCGCATGACTAGATGTAGCTGGCAGTTGATTTTTGTATATTACTAGCAGACAGTGAGACAAAGGGGGAATAGGTATTGGCAGGATGAGTCATCTCTGACTTGATAGGAGGGACTAGCTGTCACCTACTACACTTGCACATTACAAAGAATGTGCCTCAACACACTCACAACAAGTGTGACATGTCTTTTGTGATCCCCAACCAGCTGGGGATAGAGGAAGAAGGCATGAAATTCCAAATTCCTCTGGCGTGGAATCTTCCAGGACCTTCACCCACTTCAAAGCTGGCACCAAATATAAATATTGGACCCTCGGACCCAACTCTTCATTAAATCTCTGGGCTTGTGGAAGACTCAGAAGGACTGCTGTGATGCTCTTTTGCAGAAAGGACTATTGCCCTGTTGTCAAAGTGAAAAGGACTAGACCTACTTCTTGAACCCAGGACTGACAGAATGAATCCAAGGGCTAGTTGGCTGACCTATTGATGAGATCTTTAGGGACAAAAAAGGCTCCAACCAACTTGAACCCAGCACCTGGACTCTGCCTACAATGAGTCTTGCTCCATTAGTGCTACCTCCCTAGTCCTAATCTTTTAATGTGGCCTGAAGGTGCTGTACCAGCTAAGCTTTGAGGTAGAATCGATGTAGCATGCTGCATTGTCTCACAGCCTCACATCGGACTCATCACTGCGTGACACATCTGCAATGCAGGACTTTGAAGCTACTTAGAACTTCCACTACGTGATGTAGCCCACAGCTCCTTTGAACCACTGCTGCATGGTGCATTCTTGATGCAGAAACCCACATCACAGCCTCAAATCCACCACTGCATTCCACAACCACGATTTAAGGTACACATCTTGTACTGAGCACTAGACATCAACATTGGCCCAAAATGGCACCCCTGTAATAGTGGCCATGGTGTCATTGAGCTGTTTCCACTGCTTCATAGTCTCTTGATGTTGGGCTATCTGCAGCCTTTGACTCTTCCCACGGTGGCCAGGATGTGGCCCATCCTGTCTTGTGTATGGTGGTATGCTCCCAGGTCCTCAGAGATCACCTCCTGGGCTGCAGCATCCGTCCTTTGGCCTCCCCCCTGGGCTACTAATGCCTTCTCACTGGGCCTAGCCCCCTGTGCCTGTGTCCCCTGCACAGGTCTGGCAGTCCCATTTGCACTGGGGCCATCATCATCCTGCCTGTTAGTTGGTGGTGACTCTGGCCTCTGTTCTTGTGGTCCACCAGTCTGTGGCCTGGAGACACTGGTGTGGGGTCATTTGGCCAGAGATGATGTTGGTGGCTGGGTGGTAGGGGTGTCAGTGGTATCCTGGGTGGGCTGCTGGAGGGTGACAGTCAAGGACTGTGTGATTAGCCAGGGTAATCCTCACTGTCCATACATCCCTCTCCAGTGTCTTGAGTGGGATTTCTGTCTCCATGTGGTGGCTGGCACTCCTTGGCCTTTCCGTCAGGGTGGCATGGGTTGTGGTGCCTGTGGGGGGAATGGACATGTATGGTACATGTACTAATTTGAATAAGGACGCACAGATCCTCCTTATTTTGTGCTGTTTATTCCCCTGTTGGGCCATGCAGGGACCTATTGTGAGGTTGTCCTTACATTTTGCATAGGATGTGGAGGTGCATGGCGGGTGCAGTCATGCCACTGTGATTCCTTGCAGAGGTAGGTGGCTGTGCACAGGGGGAGGGATGTAGGCCTGTTAGTGGGTTTGTGGGCATGCAGGGTGACTAGATGTAGTGATTGTGGCCTGGGTTGGGTAGTGGTCCTGGTGGAAGTTGGAGGGGTGGGTTGGTACATGCATTTCAGGTGTGGTGGAGATGAAGTAATTGTAGATGACTTACAGAGTCCAGTCCTCCAATGAGTCCAGTGAGGCCTACAGGGTGCAGGATGGCCAGTACCTTCTCCTCCCAGTCGGTGTAGTTGGGGGTGTAGGTGGGGGTCCTCCACCAGTCTACTGGACCGCAATGTTGTGCCTGGATGTCATAGACCTCACCTTCCCGCGCAGGTCATTCCAGCTCTTGTGGATGTCGTCCCTTGTGCGTGGATGGCTTCTCACTGCGTTGACCTTGTTTGCTATGGTCTGCCATAACTCCATCTTCATGGCGATGGGTGTGTGCTGGACCTGTGCCCTGAAGATTTGTGGCTCGACCTTCAGTATTTTGTCCACCATTGTTCTTATCTCCCTATCTGTGAAGCGGGGGTGCTTAGGGGGTGCCATGGTGTGTGTTGTGGGTGGTATGTTGTAGGATTATTGGTGAGGGTGCTGTTGTGCGGTTGGGTGTGTGATTTGTGTGATGTTGCGTTCAGTGTCTGCGTGTTGTGTTGTCAATCTCAGTTGTCCTATTGGCGATGCAAAGGATTGTGGGGTGTGTATGTAAGTGTTTTATAGTGTTGTGGATGTGTGTCATGAATGTGGGTTTCAAACTTGCCAATGTGTGCATTTCTTGCTGTTGGGTCCAATTGCTGGCTGTGGCGGTCCGTACCGCCAATGGTCGTTCGACGTCCACTAACCACTGCAGTGATTTGTGCATCATTATTTGGAGGATGAAGAATATGTCTGCTTGGCCGTGGCGGGGTGGGGTTGCAGCCTTTCTGCCATCAAGGGCCCTGGCAGTGGCTGGAGGTTGCAGAATTTTTGTAGGTTTCTGGTTTTGGCATCATTATATGGCAGTGTGCTGTTCACTGCCAATAGCGGTAATCTGTTCACCGTCGCCACGGCGGTCGGTGGTGTTTCCCACCATGTTCATAATGACCATCTATGTGCTCTTAGATACTGTTGTCACTTAAATGTTTACAATTGCATATCTCTGTTTCTATTAAATTGACTTTTGTTAATTTGGTCTCAATTTATTAAAATGTACTTTTTTTTAATTTTTCTATAATGGTGTGGAGTTTTTCTTGTGTATGATTTTCACTTTATCACTGTTTAAGGTGCTACATAAATATTTTACAAGCTACCTCTAAGTTTGACCTGTCTGCTTTTGTGCTGCCAGAAGGTTAAGCACAAGTTAACTTATGGATGACATGTGTGTCACCCTTACAAGAATTGTGGTTACTGATTGAGTAGTGTTTCCCCCACCTCAACTAGTAAGCCAGTTACTGACACCACTCATTTGCTCTTTTATGTTTTCTGCACTCAGTGACACTCTTATTATTTTCTAAGACAGAATCATTACTTCTTCCAGCCAAGGATGTGTATTCCTTGTCTAGAGGTGGGGAAAGTTGCAGAACTGGCTCAGGCAGAAAAAGTGAATTTTTACACAGTCACTCTTCCAATTAACTTATCAAACATCTGAGTAGACATTAAATCACATCTTGAAAATGAAGTAGGAAGTAACTTTGAACCATTTTACAAGCCTCTATCCATGCAGAGACAGGAATTAAAGATTGTAATTATATCTAGGCATATTTGGGTAAATACTTGCAAGAGATATATATTGAAATAGCCTTTTGGTTTTATTTCACTTTGGAAGCACACTGAATGTAGTGTGTCCTATTTGTATATATTAGCACCCAGGTTAGTGGCCTTTCAAGGTGCACTTTAGGGGTGGCATGCACCTATAAAAGAGGTTTTTCCTACATGGTAAAGGGAGGCTCCTTTATCTTGTGCCATAGCAGTACATACAGCCTAGCCAGAGCATGGAATGGAATAGGGCCTCAGATGTTGTACTGACATGCCAGGTCAAGACCTGGGCTTTGTTGGTGAAAGTTTGCTGGAGGAGCCCCAGGGAAAGAGTGAAGATTTCACTGTGAACAAGGAGAGGTGTTGGTGGTAGTTTGGCACATTTCAAGTGTGCCGCTCCAAATTGTTGCACCCAGGAGATGGAGACGTGGAGGCGGCTGAGCTAGGAAAAGGTAAGACTCAGTGCAGCCTGCTTCCCCTAGTGAGCCCTCTCTCATCCCACCATCACCTGTCAGAGATATAGCCTCATAAGGCAAAGGAATCATCCCAAAATAGCAAAGTGAGCTGGCAACAATTCAAATTAATACAATAAAAGGTTTTCAGCAAGTATTTGTGAGCAGTTACAGGGCCATTAATAGTAAATTCCAGCTCCCTTTTGTTACAGCCCACCCCCATAGAAGTAGAAAGCAAACATCTTTAAAAAGACTATCGAGAAAGTGAGCATCAGTAGCATTTGTAATATAACACATGTGCAAACTGGGGCTATGTTAACACCAAAAGGTCTTATGAATAGTCCCACTTCCAATTGGTTGCAAGCCAGCATTGTTCAAACAAACCAAAAACAGCTAAGCAGATGTAGTCCCTGACACACAAAGGAGATCAGAAACAATATTTTCAGAGATTAATCAACAAAGCTTTCATATATTTTGAAAGATATGGGTACAGCAAGTGGTAAGGGATTAAATGATTCCTTTGATGACCGTGCATGGGCTCATTTAATGTTCTAGAATGAGGACATGTTCCCGATAACAGCCAAGAACCAACAGGTCTTAAAACAATCAGATCTGAGCTCTAAAAATGATGAAGAACTGACTCCTGAAGGACGAATTCACAAGAAGTTACCAACTCAGAAAAAACACAAAACTACCCTATGAAGGCTGGAGTAAAATATGCTGAAAACATAATCCCTTGTGCTCCATAAGATCGAGAAGCTACTTCAGAAAACTCATAACAGAGTATTACCCAAGCCAATCGTGCTTCATTGTGGTGGGAACTAATTGAGAAAGTAATGTTTGCGAATGAACAAACAGTTATCATACATGCAGATAAACTGGATGTTCAAATATCTGTGTGGCAAATGGGCTTTTTGGTGGAGTGCAGGACAGAAAGTCACCTTGCTGTGCTGCTCTGCACCACAGAGAAAGGGCAGGAATGTGCCATATTTATCTAATACTATGCATTCCTGTCCTTTCCCCCTGTACTGGCACCATTTTAGCAGGCTAGCGCCAACACAGGCACCCTTCCACCACAGTGCAAGGGTGCCTGCACTGCATGCAGGATTGTTTTTGTGCAGGAAGCAGTGGTAATGTAATATAATACATCGATTTGTGCTGTGCTACATTAACCAAGATTTATGAACCTACGCAAGGCCACTCAAAGTGGCTTTGCGTGGCTTCATATATCTCACTTGAGGTTTGTGTCACTCTTGTACCAATTTGTGTGCTGTAAGAGCGACATAAACTAAGCCATAAATATCTACAGAAGCAACAGAAAGGCAAGCAGAGTTATCACTCCAGCTAAAAGGAAATGACCCATAGTGTCTAAGTTAGATAACTTGAATATCCTAATGATAAAAGCCCACTTAGGGGCCAAGGTAACTGAAATGCCTTGCTATTGTCTACATATAATGGATAAGCTGGCCACCTGTCCAAATATAATGACATCCATAATACAGGAGGTAAAAAGTACAGTGACAGATTTACCATCCCACCAAAATCAATAAGCCAGCCAACACCAGGACCTAACAGCACTGTCTAATTGTCTTCAGCATACAAACTGAATGAGAGTAACGTGTCGACAAACAAAACAGAAATGCAAGCAGAATTATAACTCCAGATAAAAGAAAATGAGACATAAAAAGTATCACTACTAGCACCTGTACTCTCAAGGAAAAAAAAAAGTCTAAAAAAAACTGAATAAGAAATCAAAAAACTTTTCGGCCACAGCCGAAACATTCCTTTGAGTCTTTAAAATTCATTGGGCCCATCAGGAGCCCAGTCGGATATCAGCGCATGAAGAGGGGGACAGTAGCTTTGAACCTGAAAAAAGTACAAAACTAATAATCAGTAAAGAGATAGACTCAAATATCACTGTGATAACCAACAACTCATCCACTATAGGCTCTGCCTATCTGCAGTAGGAGGCCACAAATGCCACTGGGCACAAAAAAGAGACACATGCTTTACAAATCTTAAATTCTAGGCAAACAGAGAAATTAGCAAAGCAAATCAACAACATATATAATGAAAAACATATCTGTCTGAACTAATGTGCACTCAGCAGACCAAGCCTCATTACTTCCTGTGAGGTTGATCATTCTAAAATGGAGCCAAAACCCCTGTCCTTCAAACAAATATGTCGTTATCCTGTGCTCACCAATCTTCAGAATAAAGGTAGAACAAACTCTGTGGAAATCACATCTAATTCATATGGATGCTCACCTAGAGTAGGTCTAGTAATAAACTCCATATATTTGCACTTAAAGGTATTACAAACACAAAGCATACTTAAACCCCAATTTAATTCTCTGCATGCCAATGATGAACTGTCTGTTTTTATCTTAAATCCAGGCCTTTGCCTCCAGAGGCCAGGTTGACATTTTAAATAGAGGGAATCTGTTACTGTTATTTTCAGTGCTGCCATGCCTGAAAAGGATTTCCACAGTGGACATAGAATCAGGCCTAAAATAAAAATAAAAATATTAAGTTGTCCAGCCAAAGCATAGTGGTGATTCTGGTGGAAATAAAGGCCTATATTTATACTTCTTTAGTGCCACATTTGCGCCACTTTTTGACGCAAAAACTGCACAAACTTACAAAATACAATTTTATTTTGCAACTTTGTGCCACTTTTGCATCAAAAAATGAGGCAAATGCGGCACTAAAAAAGTATAAATATGGGCCAAAGTGTCACATGTGTTGTTTGTGTAAATACACACTGCAGTCCACAAATAGCATTTAACCTTCTACAACACATGTAAATTTGAGGCACTATAGGAAAGTCCTCCTTTTCGCCCTGGTCACCCCCAAGCTTTTTGTACAGATAGTGGTGGTTTCTGACTCCTGAGTGTGCCCTGCTTACCTCTTATCAGTCTCAGGAGTGGTGCTCTGTGTAAAGTGGATATGCAAATTAGGCTAATTATAATTAGCAGTATCAACCTACCTATAAGTCTCTAGTATATGGTAGGGCATGTAGTTTTAGGGACCCCAATATAGGTAGTGCAATCATATGTGCACTGCTGAGCTGCCCAGTGTCATTATAAAGGCAGGCCAGCCTTGCCTGCTGCTTTTAAACTAAAATTGTATGCAAATTCGATGTTGGAATTAAAAGTACTTCCAAAGTCTCAAACTACCTTATTTTTTAATCTAAGTGATCCCTAAGGCATGCCCTAGGTACACCTAGGATAGGGTTTTGTGTAACTATAAACAGGGACCTTATAAAAATTGTTTTATAAGACCTGATGAGGTAAAATAGCCACATTTGATTTTCCCTCAATGTAGTGCACAGCTTTATAGGCTGAAAGGGGGAGACTTTATTTTAATTACTAGAGTGCCCATAGGAGCTGGATCTTTCAAGTTGGGAATCAAATTAATTGTTATAATAAATACCAGAACTTGCCATTGTTGGAATTAAAAGAACTAGTTCAGGAAAAGAGTAAAACTCTACCTGAAAGTTGCCAACCTCAGCTGTGTAATTTCCTTCCATGACTGGCCAACCTCTGGAATCCTGGACAGGCTGCCTTGATGAGGTGTGAATTGGCCTGGATGAACACAAAAGAAGTTCCTGGGGGAAGAGATATGCATCAGCACATGGTGAAACAGGATGGGGGGAGAGCAGCCAAACTGGTCATCAAAGGAGGGAAGGACATTTGGAGCAATTCAGGACCTCCCCCATTGCCTGCAACCCTGGACCAGTAGGTGCCCTGTTGATTAGATTAGGAGAAGGTAGGAGTGGGATGTGTTAAGGATTTTCAGCCACACCAGTGAGAGGCAGCCAAGCACTTATAACCACCCAACCCTATGCCATGCATGGCCTTTGGGCATGCACAACGCAGGTTGGCCACAGGGCCTGTCTCTGTCAGTGGATCTGTGAGTGGGTGGTGAGTGTCGGATTGTGTCTGAATGGGTGTGTAAGTAGGTGCCTACATTTCTGAGTGCATATATGAGTGAATGTATTAGTGTGACTTGTTGTGCACAGGAAATTTCAGAGTGATTCATCAAGGGGGGGCTGTGAAAAAGGAGGAGACAAAACATGTGCATTTCGGGTGTTAATTCCCATAGGAGTTTTGAAAAAGACAAAGCCCAATCCACTAGAGGGAATTACATGAAATTTAGCAGTAGGATTATCCTTTTGTATATTTGATGAAAATCCATTCAGTAGGTTTTGCGATATTAAAGAGAAATTAAATTTGTATATTTAGGGCTGTGGATCCTTTGCCACAGTTTTGCAGTGATTGTGGTGAATTTGCGAATGCTTTACATCTGTATACATAATAGGGGTCATTCTGACTCCCGCCGGGCGCTGTCACTGCGTGCCCGGCGGGAGCCGCCAAAATACCGTACCGCGGTCGGAAGACCGCGGCGGGTATTTTGAGTTTTCCCCTGGGCTGGCGGGCGGCCTTCAAAAGGCCGCCCGCCAGCCCAGGGGAAAACGACCTTCCCACCATGAAGCCGGCTCGTAATCGAGCCGGCGGAGTGGGAAGGTGCGACGGGTGCTACTGCACCCGTCGCGTATTTCACTGTCTGCTATGCAGACAGTGAAATACAAGCGGGGCCCTCTTACGGGGGCCCCTGCAGTGCCCATGCCATTGGCATGGGCACTGCAGGGGCCCCCAGGGGCCCCGCGACACCCCCTACCGCCATCCTGTTCCTGGCGGGCGAACCGCCAGGAACAGGATGGCGGTAGGGGGTGTCAGAATCCCCAAGGCGGCGCAGCATGCTGCGCCGCCTTGGAGGATTCTGACGGGCAGCGGAAAACCGGCGGGAGACCGCCGGTTTTCCTGCACTGACCGCGGCCAAAGCGCCGCGGTCAGATTGCCCTGCGGGGCACCGCCGGTCTGTCGGCGGTGCTCCCGCCGACCCTGACCCCGGCGGTCTGAGACCGCCGGGGTCAGAATGACCCCCAATGTGTTGCTCAGAAAGAATGAATGTTTTTCTTTGAATTCAGTGCCTGTAGTCCTATTAACTCCATTTTAAAAGAGGATTACAAGACTCTAAATTGAAATGCAAAAACATGCTCTGTAGGTGTATATGAAACATGAACCTGCAAAAGTTGAGAGCAATGTATTTTATACTCTTTAAGGTAGGTTTTGATTAATTATAAGGCAGGTAAGATATGTTCTGTAAACTAATACCGAGTCAGATGCGAAGTACAAGACTGGTAGGCATTGGTAAACAAGCATTGTTTAAATATGGGTCAGTCCTACTAGTGGAGAGGCTGTGTATGGTATCACACTGACAGATTCTAATGGCATGTACAGGTTGTTTGTGAGGTGTAAAATCCATGTTTTAGTACAAATTACTCATTTCTGAAATATGCTGTAGGTATGGTCAGAAACTGTTGCCATTGAACTACATACAGCACATGTTCTGCTTTACTGCATCCTCTAATTACTAGAAAAAAAACGGCATGCTAATGGTTACATTTATACTTAATAATGAATTAGAAGATGTAAACGTTTTACATGTCCATATATGATGTGCTGCTGTTTTTCAAGTGTCAAACCCATATTTTAGTAGACATTACTCATCTATGAGATATGGTGTAGGTATGTTATTATAGTACAGTGATTTCTGCTTAAACATGAGAGATGTCCTTTTCAGTTGAAAAACTTAATAATATAGTTATATACCTCTAACCGAACAACTACATAGAGTAAACCACTTATACAGGAACTGACATACATGTTTCCAAATGATACATTCTCTCTTTCACCCAGTCAGAAAACGGCACAGACACGCCTGCATTCATTCTCATACTCAGAAACTACTTTTGTATGTAGCAGTACAAAATGTAATTAGATAGACAGACACATACCGCTGTATTATCTAACAGAGGCAGTAAGACATTCATTCAGCTACTTACATACCCATTTAGAAACACTTAAAGATACTAAAAGAGAGAGTCACATAACGGCACATATACTGCAACATCTCATGGCACTTCTGTTGGTACACTCCTATATTCAGTGAAAAATATAGGCAAGAAGTGAAATAATCTTGTTATCCATGCAAACAAATACTGATTTAGTCATGGGTGTGGCCTACTACTGAAGAGCCTGTGTATATACCGTCATGGCCATTTATCCCTGTATTCTGTAACACAGGAGGTGAGGTATTTGTTCAAGTGCTTACACATCCATTTAAAAACCCATAGAGGTACTAAAAGAGAGAGTCACATATCGCCACATATACTGCAACATCTCTTGGCACTTCTATATTCAGTTAGAAATGTAGGCAAATAGGGCCAGATGTAGCAATATTGCAAATTGCGAGTTGCAATTTGCGAGTCCGAGCGACTCGCAAATTGCAACTCGCAATTTGCAATGCAGAACGGTGTCTCAGACACCGTCTGCGACTCGCTATGGGTTCGCAAAGACCCACCTCATTAATATTAATGAGGTGGGTTGCAAATTGCGGCCCCATAGCGACTATGGGCACTCGCAGATATGGAGGCCTGCTGTAGTCAGCAGACCTCCATGTCCGTGACTGCTTCTAAATAAAGCATTTTTTTTTTTTCAAGTGTAGCCCGTTTTCCTTAAAGGAAAACGAGCTGCACTTAAAAAAAAAAACGAAACCTTTTGTTTCGGTATTTTTTCAGGGCAGGTATTGGTCCCTTGGACCACTACCTGCCCTGAAAAAATATTTTGTGGTCCATTCACATTTGCGAGTGGGTTACCATCCACTTCAAGTGGATGGTAACTGCGACTCCATTTGCGACCGCATACACGGTCGCAAATGGAATTGCATACCACTGCGAGTCGCAAATAGGAAGGGAACACCCCTTCCTATTTGCGAGTCGGAAATGCATTTTGCGAGTCGGTCCGACTCGCAAAATGCATTTCTGCATAGGAAACTCCGATTTGCGACTCGCAAACAGCAATTTTCGCCTTTTGCGACTCGCAAATTGTTTCCTACATCTGGCCCATAGTGAAATAGGCCCTTATTACAACCCTGGCGGTCGGTGTTAAAGCAGCGGTAATACCGGCAACAGGCCAGCGGAAAAAAAAATGGAAACACGACCATGGCGGAAATAGCCAACATAGACAGCCACTTTAACATTCCGACCGCCACGGCGGTAGAAACAAACATCGCAGCGGTAACCACCTACAGACAGGCGAAACACAAGGTTCCACCCACTGTATTACAAGAGACCTATCCGCCACCTTTTCCGGGCTGGTACCAACGCTATCAAAAGAACGGTGGAAACAGGACTTGGAACGGAAACCACTCACCTCTTGATACCCAACGAGGAACCAGGACGCCATGGAGCCCGAACTACAGGTCCTGCTCATGCTGGTCTTCCTCCTCTTGTATCAGGAGCAGGAAAGATGCCGTCCACGACCACGATGAGTACTGCACCTACAAAACAGGGTATGGGGGAGAGAAAATAGAGTGACACACACACGCAACATGCAACACCCCAACCCCCACCCTCACCAACAACACCATACACACAAGTACAGGCAGCAACATTACATATATGCCCCCTCACCCCCTGGAAGAACGCAAGGACAAAAGGAAATGATTGTAATGAGTGTAATCAATAAAAATCAGATAGGGCAATTAAAAAAAATCTGTATATACAAATATGTACACCAACTACACAAGTCCGGATACTAATCAAATCATTGTCCGTGGATCAGTGTCCCAAAATGCATGGGCGAAGCCCACACAAGATACCTGACTGGAAATGGAGAGAACACTGCAGGGGCGTCAGATGGAAATTAAACAGGCATCTCAGGGGGGAGGGGGGGCACCTCAGCCAGATGAATGGACGACGCCACTACTCCACGAGGGGGCTCCATGCCCACAGATTGGTCCTGGGGAGTGCAAAGTCACAGTCTCTCAAGTCTCTCCAGTGGGTGATTTGTCCACTGCTGTATCCAGGGGAGTGCAAAGCCACAGTCTCTCAAGTCTTTCCAGTGGGTGGTTTGCCCACTGCTTGATCCTGGGAAGTGCAAAGCCACAGTCTCTCAAGTCATTCCAGTGGGTGGTTTGCCCACTGCTGTATCCTGGGGAGTGCAAAGTCAAGTGGATGTCAGTCTCCACTGGTTCTGGAGGGGGCTTTGTGCCCAGAGTGCTTCATCCTGCCAAGGACTGGTGTTGTGGTTGCTGTTCTCCACTGGTTCTGGAGAGGGCTTTGTGCCCAGAGTGTTTCATCATGCCAAGGACTGGGGTAGTGGATGTGAATCTCCACTGGTTCTGGAGGGGGCTTTGTGCCCAGAGTGCTTCATCCTGCCAAGGACTGAGGTAGTGGATATATCTTTCTACTGATTCTGGAGGGGGCTTTGTGCCCAGAGTGCTTCATTCTGCCAAGGACTGGGGTAGTGGATGCTGTTCTCCACTGGTTCTGGAGGTGGCTTTGTGTCCAGAGTGCTTCATCCTGCCAAGGACTGGGGTAGTGGATGTGAATCTCCACTGGTTCTGGAGAGGGCTTTGTGCCCAGAGTGCTTCACATGCAGTGTGGCAGGTCCCATTCCCTCACCTGGGTGTGCGTGCCACGAGATTGCCTGGGAACAGGTAGCATGAAATGCCATGGAGGCAGAGACACACTACACTCTGCTGCGACTTCGCCTGCCACCTGCAGGTACAAACAGTGCTGGAAGTCATGCCTCATGAACGCTGGGCAGGGTCCAGGATGTCTCCTGCAGCCTCGGATGGCTGCCCACTGGGGATGATTGCCATGTCAGCTGTGGTGGCACTGTCTGAGCACGTTGTGGGCTGGTGGCGGTGTTTGCTGCGGTGTCTGTGGCGGAGGTTCTGGCAGTGGTGCATATGTCTGCACCTGTTGAGGGACACAGCAGGACGTCTCCTGCAGCCTCGGATGGCTGTCCACTGGGGATGATCCTTGGGACTGTTGGTGAGGCAGCAGACGTGCAGGTGGCAGTGCTTGTGGCGGTGCTGGTGGAGGTGCTGGTGGCAGGTCAAGAGGTGGTGCAGGTGGCAGGTTGATGTTCTGGTTGACTCTGGTCCCTCAACCGGAGCCACCATGGCCTGTCCTGACCTGCTATCCGGCTTGTGTTCCTTCCCCACCTTTGATGTTGCTGCTGGTGTCTTGCCAATGTTTCCTTTTGGTTTTGAGGAGCCCTTGCTTGTTGGTAGGTGCAGCTTCTCCCTCTGGCATGTGGGCACCTTCTTCACCTTGGCAGGTGGCCAAAAGGCCTGCTCCTTTGCCTCGCTAGGTGGCACACTGGCAGTCCTGATTGGGGGTGCCCACGATGAGGCAGGAGTTGCTGTGACCACTGTGCTTGAGGATTTGATGGCTGAGGTGCTGGGCTGGGACCTGGGCAGCCTGGCCCTAGGGAAAAGACGGGAGGAGGGAGGTGTAGGGAAGAGGTCAATGTTAGCCAGGAAAAGTTTCTTAGGCACACTGGGATGGGAAGATGGAGGGGGTTTGGGAGTAGAGGAAGAGGTAGTGCTTGTAGGAGGTGTACGTTTGCTGAATTTTGGTGAAGCTGCAAGGGCCGGAGGCTGTTGTGAGGTGGATGGCTGTTGGGTGGGTGTGTGCCTGCGTTTGTGTACTTTGGGAGGAGGGCTCGCAGACACACTGGGAGAGGACACAGGGGATGTGTGAATGGTAGTGGGGGTGGTGAGTGCACATGAGCGGCGTGTGGTGATGGGCGTGCTGGTGCTTGTGATGGAGGTAGTGGCTGAGGATGTAGTGCATGCAGGTGTGAGTGGAGACGAGACGGGGGAGGAGGAGGACGTGCATGGGGACGTGGAGGAGAGGGGCACAGTGGAGGCAGTCGATGTTTGTGTGTCTGCATGGGGATGGTGCTTGTGTGAGTGCCTGGGGGATGTGTGGTGCATATGTTTGCCATGTCCACTCTTGTGTGTTGATGAGTGTGCATGCTGGTCTGATTGTGTGTTTGGGATAGGCTGAGGTACAGGGGATTCTGTCTGGGTGGAGGAAGTTGGAGGGGGAGGCTGGACACAGGGACAATGGCTGCCATCAGTGCTGAGGCCAGAGCATGAAATTCTCTCTGTGGGCATTCATGCTGGCCACCTGGCTAGAATGAATGCCCTCCAGGTATGCATTTGTCTTCTGCAAATGCCTCTCAACACCCTCAATGGCATTCAAAATGGTAGATTGCCCAAAAGTGAGGTGATCTCAGGCGGTCAATAGCCTGGCTGACAGGGGCAGGGGCTGAGGTGCCTGGCGCAAAGGAGATGCCCACCCTCCTGGGTGAGCGGGCACGGGAAACACGCTGAGGGACTGATGGGAGGGCGGTGCTGGCAGAGGGTGGTGGCTGTACCTTTTGAGGCGGTGGCCACAGAGGTGCCCACCACCACAAGGGAGCTCCCATCAGAGGAGGAGTCGCTGTCGCTGGTGTATGCTCCTGTCCACGTCATGGAGCTCCCCTCGTCCTCTGTCCCACTGGTGCCTTCCGACTCCGTTACTTCACCCTCCAAGGACATGTGGGATGCACCTCCCTCCTGCTCCGGTGCCACTGCTCCTCTGCCAGATGATGCTAATGCACACAAGAACAGGGTGGCAAAACAAAAAGGGGGAAAAGACAGAAGAGACACATGGTCAGTGCATGCAACACCACTACCTTTGGCGGACACAACGCACAGGGAGCAGCCCTATGCACTAAGCCATGCATTAACAGTGCAGGGGAAAGGCACATGCTCAAGGGGCACTCTGTCTAGACCCATTTAATGTACAGCTGGAACCCATGGGAGCCTGACTAGGTGTAGAGGACAAATACCACCTTTGGGGTTTGAGTGGGAATGAGGCTGCAAAACAATGGATCTACCTTTGCGCGTCTGCCCTGGCCTAGGGGAACCCACAGGCCACCACCCCCACCTCGTCAAGCAAGCAGAGTCAGCTGAATGACAGTGTACTCACCCCTTGTGGCTGCTGTGATGCCCTCAAGCACTCATCCAACTCTGGATATTCCACCGCTAGGATCCGGTACATCAGGGGGGTCATGGTGCGACAGGCACCCCTTCCACGTTGGGAGGCCATCCCCAGCTGGGCCTCCACCATCTTCTTGCTCCAGCGGCGCAGGTCCTCCCATCTTTTCCAGCAGTGGGTGCTCTGTCTATGGTAGACCCACAGGGTCCGCACTCCCTTGGTGATGGCACACCAAATACCCTTCTTCTGGTGGGCGCTGACCTAGAGGAAAATTGAAGTTATAATGGATGTTACTATCCTGTACAGTTCTTCTCACACATTACCTAAAAACCGCCCACCCTGGCCCAAACATACATAAAACACACTATCCTCACCTGCTGGCCTGTCCCCCCCTCCCTCTTCCATCGACGACACTCCATACAATCATGTGCCATCCACCATGCTCACCGTGTACTCACCTGTTTGTCTGGAGGACCGTACAGTTGTGTGTACTGGGGGAGGACCCCCATCCACTAGTTTCTCCAACTCCTCTGAAGCGAAGGCAGGGGCCCTTTCCCCAGACACTGTAGGCATTGTCGCTTCCAGACACAGGTCACAGCAGCACTTGCAGTGTAGGGCCTCTCCTGTTGAAGGTCAGGTATCAAGTGAGGGAACAGTTAGAAAATGGCGGCCATGTCCATGGCGGTGCGTACTGTCACCACCGGCGTACATTGTCATTGGCTCCTGGAACCCATAGGGCCCAGTGCTAACCAATGCTGAATTGCGCCGCGGTCTTCGACCGCCGATCGCAACAGTGTACAACGCCAGCGCAGTTACCTCATTTCACCTTGTGAAATGGGCTGGGGTGATGGTGGAGGAATGTCCATGGCAGAGTCCAGTATCTTGGTCTCACAGGTGCATTGCCCAATGGGGCATAGGAAGTGGAGCTATGGCAGTTTAAGGTGGACAGGGTGACAAAGTGGGAAAGAAGGGTGACATTCAGGAGGGTCTTATTTCCTGGCGGGGGTTTTGGCAACGTTATCTGTCTTGTTCCTGGATCTCAGGGACCATTTGCGGGATGGTCCTCCTGTCCACTAGCGCCGGTGGAGGTGGAGGGCTGTTCATCGTCCACGCTAGTGTCAGGGGCCCACTGGTGTGCCACTGTGTCCCTCATGGTGTTGACAAGGTCTGCCAGCACCCCTGCAATGGTGACCAGGGTGGTGTTCATGGACTTCAAGTCCTCCCTGATCCCCATGTAGTGTTTCTCCTACAGCCGCTGGGTCTACTGAAACTTGGCCAGTACTGTGCCCATTGTCTCCTTGGAATGGTGGTAAGCTCCCATGATGGAGAGTGCCTCGTGGAGTGTCGGTTCCCTGGGCCTGTCCTCCCCCTGTCGCACAGCTGTCCTCCCAGCTTACCCTGTTATCTTGTGCCTCTGTCCCCGGGACCATGTGCCCACTGCCACTGACCCCAGGTCTCTGATTTTCTTGGGTTGCTGGGTTTGCCTGGGTTCCCTGTGGAGGTGGACACAATGCTGATTGATGTGTCCTGGGGACAGAGGGATGGGCCTGCTGGGTTGCATCTGTGGTAGTGTTTCCTGAGGGGGGGGGGGTTCAGTGGTGGTTTGGTACTGTGTCAGGGGAACCGACTGTCCCGAGGTCCCTGATGTGCTGGGCTGGTCATCTTGATCCAGGCGTGCAGAGCTGCTGTCATCACTGTGGGCCTCTTCTGTGGGGGGACTGGATATGTCTGGCACCTCCTGTCCGGTGATGTTGGGTACGGGTCCTGTTGGGGTGTAAATGCATACTTTTAGTATCTGTGTGTGCCATCTTGTGCATTGGGTGAGGTACCCTCTACTCCTGTGGTTGCATCATTGTGTTTGCCCTTTTGTGATAGTTGGTTTGGGGTCTGTGTGGGTATCTGTACTGGACATGCTTTGGTGAGGGTGGTCCATGCACAGGTGTTGCATGCAGGGCCTTGGTATTGAGATGTGTGGGTTGTGATAGTGGGACATATGTGAGATGACGGTGTGATAGAAGTGAGGGTGAGGGTGGGGGTATGTGATGGCATGCAGGTGGGGTGGGGGGGATAAAGTAGTTAAGATATGACTTACCAGAATCCAGTCCTCCTGCTACTCCTGCGAGGCCCTCAGGATGCATTATTGCCAAGACTTGCTCCTCCCATGTTGTTAGTTGTGGGGGAGAAGGTAGGGGTCCACCGCTAGTCCTCTGTACAGCAATCTGGTGTCTGGATACCACAGAATGCACTTTGCCCTGTAGGTCATTCCACCTCTTCCTGATGTCATCCCATGTTCTTGGATGCTGTCCCACTGCGTTGACCCTGTTGACGATTCTCCGCCATAGCTCCATCTTTTTCGCAATGGAGGTGTGCTGCACCTGTGATCCGAATAGCTGTGGCTTTACCCATATGATTTCCTCCACCATGACCCTGAACTCTTCCTCAGAAAACCTGGGGTGTCTTTGAGGTGCCATGATGTGGTGTGGGTGATGTGTGGGGGGAATGTGTTGGTGTGTGTTGTTTGAGTTGCATGGATGCTGTATAAGTGATGGTGTTTTGTGTCTGTGGATGCTGGTGTTGTGTTTGCTAATCTCTCTCTCAGGCCTTCTTCGAAATTTTAGGTTGTAAGGGTTTGTGGGTAATGTGTGTGTGTGTTTTATAGTGTTGTGAGTGTGTGGTGTGTGTATGTGTATCAGGTGTGTGTATTTTGAATTGTCCAATGCAGTTGTGTTTTGTAAATGTGTGTGTATTTTGAGCGCAGCGGTATGTACTGCCAATGGATTACCGTGGTTGAAAGACCGCCGTGTTGATTCGTGGGTTGTGATACTGTGGGCGGATTCTTGTTGGTGTGACGGTGTGGGTTTTGGTATCACCAGTTAATCACTGACCTTTGGTGTGGCTGACTTGTGTGGGTGTCTGTATTGTGGCGGATTCAGAGATGTGGGTCGTAATACCTGTATCGGAATTCCGCAACGGTATGTTGGCGGTCTTCAGCACGGCGGAAAGCGGGATTTTCCACCAGGGTTGTAATGAGGGCCATAATCTTGTTATGTATGCAGTCAAATACTGCTTTGATTATGGATGAGGCCAACTACTGCAGAGCCTGTATGTGCACTGTCATTGGCCACTCAAGTTGGTCTGTAAAACCCCTTTGTCAAGTCTTATAGTCACTTTTTAATAGAAGTAATTCTCCTCTGAGGTATGCAGTAGGTATGCCATCATGTATCATTGTTTGTGGTTAAGTGATTGAGAGATACCCTTTTCAGTTTTAGAAACATTCTGATGCACTTGCAGACCGCTAATCCAAACAGTACATAGACTATACTACTTATAAAGGAACTGACATACATGTTTAGAAAGCATAGATCCCCTATCTCATCCAGTCACAGAGTGAGACAGAAAGTACTACATTTACTCACATACTTAGAAAGTATTTACATATGCAACAGTACCAAAGGCACTTCAAGACTTTCCTAACTTGGGTGCTGATGTTTTTCTTCAGCCACTTACCATAAAGGTACAAAAACAGACAGTCACATACTAATACATTTAATAAAAAATATAATGGTACTTCTATAGGTGAAATCCTATAGTCGTTGAAATGTATATATATATATATATTAATTACACCAAACAAAATTCAAACGCTGGTAATCCATCCAAGCAACTGAATTGTTTATTCAGACCAGTAGATCCATTTCACATTGTTAATTCTCCATTCTCCAAAATACAAAAATAGGGCAACGCGTTTCAACCATCACGGTCTTCTTCATTGGCCCACAAAGGAAAAAATGCACAAACCATGTGGCCCCTCCTGTCTCCAATACATCAACCATTACAAATCATAGACATGGAAGAAATATACATATATATATATATATATATATATATATATATATATATATATATATATATGTGTTTTTTTTCATTATTTCTTCCTTCCTCTTTCCTCTCTCACTTCATCTTCTTCCTCCCTTCCTTACTGCCATTCTCACTTCTTTATCACAATTTGTTGGTATACTTTACTGTTACTTTCCTCAATCACATAATTCATATAAACAACAAAAATATATTTACCTCTAAAAAAATAATAATGGAAATGATCTGACAAATCATATATTGCCTTAACATTTTTTACATCCCAATGACAACATTGAAAACCAATTTATAACATTTCTACTTTTGCTGGTTGGATGGCCACAGCCACACTACCACCAGATTAAATAAAGCCCTGAACAACTGATCATCACCATGTATCTGCTTCCTTAACTAACCAATATGTACATAAAGTTCCTCATCCTTATTCAAACCCCAAGGATGTCGGCTATTAAGCCGAATAATATACTCGCATTCCAACTTTCTTAATTGCCTCTCCCTTTCACCCCACTAGGGGTACCCCACACTCTATCAATTCCAAAATATGTAAATATATATATATATATATATATATATATATATATGGAAATACTGATACAACCTTGTCATGGATGCAGAAATGTATTGCTTTAAGGATGCCTGAGGCCTACTAGTGCAGAGGCTGGGTGCTTACTCTCACTGCCCACTCTATTTGGTCTTTGAAACCCTTTGTCAATTCCTAATTACATGTTTTAGTACAATTAAATATGAGAACATTTTTATAAACCAAGTTAAGTAATTAAAATATTTTACTTTTACTTAACTGTACAGAGTTACAATGCCATCCAAAAGTGAGCTAAGAAAGAAAGACATACTATCTCCTCACAACTGTGAAACAAAAGGGGCAAAATGCAGAAAAAGCAGGGAAGAAAAAATAAATAACTGCTGGTAAGAGAACAAACACATTTTTTAAATTGGTGTGTGGCCAGCTTCAAAGACAAAAAAAATTAATTACATAAGAAACAAAGTTTGAAATCAAATAAGAAAGAAGTAAAGGTATGATAAGAAAAGCAAAAAGTCCTACAATTCCACACACCTTAACTAGACGATATTATCAGTTCAAGCAAATTAGAGTTAAAATGTTTGGTAACAAAGTAATTCATAACCTAATGAGAAATATGAAGCAGAATAAAAAGAGAGAAAATGTTGCACAAAAGGAACGTGTTTAGGCTGTGGTTGAAGGCCTTATACACTAAAAAATAAGCTGTTTATTCTGTTTCTCAACAGAATGAAACCTCTAGAAAAAATAGTGTTGATAATGAGGAGAAAAAGTCAAAAGAAAAGATGAGTCAACTAACTTGCAATGTCTTCAGTTGTGAATGGAGCCATACTTCTAGTACTGGGCCTTTCATTAACCCCTTCTGTGCCCAGGACGTAATGGTTACGTCCTGAGGCACAGTGCTCGTGTGCCCAGGACTTAACCATTACGTCCTGTGCACAGAGCCCAGAGGGAGCGCTAGCGCTCCCTCTGTGGGGTTCCTCCCCACACCCCAAGGCAGGGATGGAAGGGGAAGACCTTCCCCTTCCACCCCAACCCCACCACCCCCGTGACATCAGCGCACGATCGTGCGCTGATTGTCACAGAGGCCTCCTCGCATCGTGCTGGAAAATCAGCTTCCAGCGCAATCTCTTCCGATCACATGGGGGAGGCCAGAAAGGCTTCAAAGGGAAGGAAAGGAATTTCCTTACCTTTGAAGTTTCTCTCTGCGTTTCAAAAACCAGATTGTAAAGCAATCTGGTTTTTGAAACGCCCACTAGACACCAGGGATTTATTTTTCAAATGAAACTGTCATGAGGGGAGCGACCCCTTGGGCAAGGGTCGCTCCCGGGGGGCATTTGATATAAGGCCTTTTCTGCCCCCCCCTTGGGAGCAGATCGGCCTATTATTGGCATAACCCTCTAGGCACCAGGGCTAATTTTTTTTATTTTTTTATTTTAGAGGTGGGGAGCCACCCCTTAGGCAAGGGTCGCTCCTATAGGGGGCAAATTATATTTAGGCCATTTCTGCCCCATTGGCCTATTGTTATGAGGCCAATCTGCCCCCAAGGGGGACAGAAACCACTAGACACCAGGGAGGTTTTTTTTTCTTTTTTTTCCGTGAATTTCACGCAAGGGGAGTGACCCCTTAGGCAAGGGTCGTTCCCCTGGGGGTCAAAGTTATTTTAGGCCATTTCTGCCCCCTTAGGGGGCAGATCAGCCTATTTTAATTAGGTCGATCTGCCCCCAAGGGGGGCAGAAACCACTAGGCACCGGGGATTTTGTTGTTGTTGTTGTTTTCAGATGGGCAGCGACCCCTTAGACAAGGGTCGCTCCCCTGGAGGGACAAATTGTGTTGTATTTATGCCATTTCTGCCCGCTTTGGGGCAGATCGGCCGATTTTAGGTCAATTTGGGCAGAAACCACTAGGCACCAGGTTTTTTTTTCTGCGCCGTAACGCAAGGGGAGCGACCCCGTAGGCAAGGTCGCTCCCTGGGGGGACAAATTTATTTTAGTCCATTTCTGGCCCCCCGGGGGCAGATCGGCCTATTGTTATTAGGCCGATCTGCCCCTAGGGGGGGCAGAAACTCTAGGCGCCAGGGCAATTTTTTTGGGGGTGTTTTTTTGTTTGTTTTTTTAAGAGATGAGGAGCGACCCATTAGGCAAGGGTCGCTCCCCTGGGGGATCGGCCGATATGAGGTCAATCTGCTCCCAAGGGGGGCAGTAACCAGGAGGCACCGGGGATCTTTTTTTTTTTAGCCAATGTCACGCAAGGGGAGCAACCCCTTAGGCAAGGGTCACTCCCCGGGGGGGTGGGGGAGGTAGGGGAGCAAATTTATTTAAGGCCATTTCTGCCCCCACTGGGGCCAGATCAGCCTATTGTTATTAGGCTGATCTGCGCCCAGGGAGGGCAGAAACCTGTAGGCGCCAGGGCAAATTTTTTGTTGTGTTTTTTTTTTTTTTTTTTTTTTAGAGATGGGGAGCGACCCATTAGGCAAGGGTCGCTCCCCTGGGGGGCAAATTGTATTTAGACCATTTCTGCCCCCCTTGGGGGCAAATCGGCCGATTTTAGGTCAATCTGCCCCCAAGGGGGGCAGAAACCACTAGGCACCGGGGATCTTTTTTTTGCGCCAATGTCACGCAGGGGGAGCGACCCCGTAGGCAAGTTTCGCTCCCCAGGGGCTTGGGGGGGGGCACATTTATTTTAGGCCATTTCTGCCACCCCCGGGGCCGGCTGAGCTAGAGGCCAAAATCCACAGGTAGGCACTTTGCAAAAAACACCTCTGTTTTCTGTGAAAAAATGTGATGTGTCCACGTTGTGTTTTCGGCCATTTCCTTTTGTGGGCGCTAGGCCTACCCACACAAGTGAGGTACAATTTTTATCGGGAGACTTGGGGGAACGCTGGGTAGAAGGAAATTTGTGGCTCCTCTCAGATTCCAGAACTTTCCGTCACCGAAATGAGAGGAAAAAGTTTTTTTTGGGCCAAATTTTGAGGTTTGCTAAGGATTCTGGGTAACAGAACCTGGTCAGAGCCCCACAAGTCACCCCATCTTGGATTCCCCTAGGTGTCTAGTTTTGAAAAATGCACTGGTTTGCTAGGTTTCCCCAGGTGCTGGCTGAGCTAGAGGCCAAAATCCACAGGTAGGCACTTTGTAAAAAACACCTCTGTTTTCTGTGAACAAATTTGATGTTTCTACTTTGTGTTTTGGGCCATTTCCTTTTGTGGGCGCTAGGCCTACCCACACAAGTGAGGTACCATTTTTATCGAGAGACTAGGGGGAACGCTGGCTGGAAGGAAATTTGTGGCTCCTCTCAGATTCCAGAACTTTCTGTCACCGAAATGAGAGGAAAAGGTGTTTTTTTGGTCAAATTTTGAGGTTTGCAAAGGATTCTGGTTAACAGAACCTGGTCAGAGCCCCACAAGTCACCCCATCTTGGATTACCCTAGGTGTCTAGTTTTCAAAAATGCACTGGTTTGCTAGGTTTCCCCAGGTTCTGTCTGAGCTAAAGGCCAAAATCCACAGGTAGACACTTTGTAAAAAAACACCTCTGTTTTCTGTGAAAAAATTTGATGTGTCCACGTTGTGTTTTGGGCCATTTCCTTTCGTGGGCGCTAGGCCTACCCACACAAGTGAACACAGAATAGCAAAACAAGTGTTATTGCCCCTTGTCTTTCTCTACATTTTTTCCTTCCAAATGTAAGGCAGTGTGTAAAAAAGACGTCTATTTGAGAAATGCCCTTTAGTTCACATGCTAGTATGGGCACCCTGGAATTCAGAGATGTGCAAATAACCACTGCTTCTCAACACCTTATCTTGTGGCCATTTTGGAAATACAAAGGTTTTCTTGATACCTATTTTTCACTTTTTATATTTCAGCAAATGAATTGCTGTATACCCAGTATAGAATAAAAATCCATTGAAATGTGCATCTCATTTATTGGCTCAGGGTACCTAGAGTTCTTGATGAACCTACAAGCCCTACATATCCCCGCAACCAGAAGTGTCCAGCTGACGTAATGGTATATTGCTTTAAAAAATCTGACATCGCAGGAAGAAGTTACAGAGTAAAACGTGGAGAACAATAGCTGTTTTTTTACCTCAATTTCAATATTCTTTTATTTCAGCTGTTATTTTCTGTAGGAAACACTTGTAGGATCTACACAAATTACCCCTTGCTGAATTCAGAATTTTATCTACTTTTCAGATATGTTTAGCTTTCTGGGATCCACCATTGGTTTCTCACCCATTTTGGTCACTAACTGGAAGGAGGCTGAAAGCACAAAAAATAATAAAAATGGGGTATGTCCCAGTAAAATGTCAAAATTGTTTTGAAAAATTGGGTTTTCCAATTCAAGTCTGTCAGTTCCTGAAAGCTGGGAAGATGGTAATCTTGCCACCACAAACCCTCTGTTGGTGCCATTTTCAGGGAAAAAAACACAAGTTGACTTCTGCAGCCCTTTTTTCCCATAAAAAAAAAAAAAAGCAAAATGTGAATAAAAAGTTATGAGGGCCTAAGCGCGAACTGCCCCAAATAGCCAAAAAAAGGCTCGGCACAGGAGGGGGAAAAGGCCTGGCAGCGAAGGGGTTAAGGAAGAGAGCTATTTACTTGAGAACACGTTGGTGCATGCAGTTGATGAAACTGGATGATGTTATGAGATAAAAGATGGTTCTCCTATTGAAAAATAGGTATTGGTACCTAGAAATGTAGAGTAAGTAATAGCTGAAGAGGTACAGGGAATATGAAGAAATGCAACGTCTATAAGTGGAGCTGTAGCAGTATTTGAATGTCAATTGACATTCTGAGGAATTTTCTACTTATCTTTCCATGCAAAAGTCTTAAACAGAAACATCATTTTAGAATGTTAGCATTACATCACTCTCAAATGCAAACTTTAGTTAGGACGTTTTACCATGTGAAGACTCCTGCATATTGTTTACAAAAAATGAATAGAGCTCTTTTGGATGGTACAGTGGCAGAGGTAGAAAATGTTTGTGATGATGTACAACTTTGTTTCTTTGGTCTTGAACAGGAGTGTAGAGAAGGTGAAGACTTGATTTCTGCAGGTGTAGCAGAAGAAGAATCTGGTATTGCCATTGATAACTTTACTGAAAGGATTAGAAAGTGTAAAGCAGTCTGTTCAGAAAAAACAGGCTTTCTTTGTATATGATGTAGATGCACTTACTACACAAGTCAAACTCGTTATGTCATTGTGTCTACAAAAACATAGGAAAAAAATAGAGATAAGTGGGAAGAATTTTCAACTTATTTGTTTGTAGAAGAATGCTTTGATTGTTTTACACATCAAACTATATGTACATTTTGTTTTAATAATTGAGAGGTCAATAAAATGCCAGCTAGAGCAGTGTTTAAAAATTAGAACTGTTTTCAATTCCACAGGAGCTTTAAGATTTGGATGGCTATGAGTCTCTACTTATACAATATGTATATCTTTTTCAAGCTATATTCTGTATGGAGCCAAAGACAGGAAAGTTACCTCTAACTAAGCTCCAGAAAAGTCCTAAAGGTAGAGTTTTGTAATTACCCCTAGATTTCAAGCAGAATAGTGAAACTATGTGGGTGCAAAACGAAATGCAATGCGGACTTGTATTTCTAGTCAATGGTGTCCCAACCAAGAGTAAAAGGATGTGGCAAGAGTTAGTAGATGTTAGTAAAGTAAAGAAATCAACATTATATCTGGTACAAAAAAATATTTACTATAAAAATGTAGATGATCTTCAAGATATTATAGATATTACACATATGGAGGACATCACAGTTTCGTCAAGAGATCAAATTGAAAAGATAGATGAAACACGATCAAAAGAAATTTATGAACACTACATTATTCATCCTTTACATTCCAAAGAGAGTCTTTAAGATGCTATTGATCTCTTTCAGATGAGAAAAGCAAAAGGTGCTCCCTTAAGTGTGTGGGAGAAAACCGTAGAAGCTTGTTGTTTTCCACAACTCTTTTTTACTGGAGTAGCTGGTAGATATGATGATCAGCCTAATCAAATACTAGCAGCAGAGTACAGATCAACTAGACTTTACTCAGAGGACCCAAGATTTCGACAATGTATTCCTTACATATTTTATCTGCTATTTGAGAGCAACTTGCCTGGCTTACCGTATGCAGTTAATCATATTCTGAAAACAGGGGTGAATATGCAGAATCTATCAGCAAGGGAGTTTGTTGAAAAAGGTACTGGAATGATGAACAGCAGGAATACAACTTAATTAATGTGAAGGCATGTCAGTGTGGTACTAACGAGTATTGGTATCGTTGTCATGGAGAACTTAAGTGCATGTTTCAGAAACCTAGGAACACCAACCTGGTTTCTGACACTCATTTGGGCCGATTATGTGTGGAATGACCTCATTGATTTCTTAAGAGAAACAATTTCAAATATAAAATATATCAGTCAGAAGAGACCTGGAAAACTCTGCTCATTGGATCCAACAAACATTTGCAGATATTTTAACCACAGGTTTCAAATAATGATGGCTTTCATCTGCAACAAAACTAATCCTCCTCTTGGCAAAATCACTGATTTCTTGTGGTGCAAAGGTGTTCCACAAACTCACATGTTGTTATGTGTAAAAGATACCCCAAAGTTTGGAACAGACACTGATGATTGTGTCTTGTCCTCCATAGAACAGGATGTAACATGTGCAACCCCAAAATAAAGTGTTGACAAGGGATTGAGACAACAAGTTCTATGATTTTTAAATCACAGGTGTGATAAATAGTGTCATCAAAAATATAGATGTTTTGGATTCCCAGAAACTATCATCTCACAGGGAAGAGTCAACAGTTTTTTGTCTACAGTGAGGCACACTCTAACACAGTAATTACCAAAAATATATAGAATCTGAAAATAACAGAATCTTCAAAATACGTAAATGACTACAAACATGTCATTCTGAAGGTATCGGATGAAAGTATTGATGTACAATTTATATCAGATAACACCATTGCTGTTGATAGGTACATGAATACCTATATAACAAAGTCAGAGAAGACAGAGATGAAAGAGGTCTGGGAAGAGATTTGTGCAGAAAAGAGTCTTAGCAAGAAATTGTATAGTTTTATTTCTAAAATGCTTTCCCACAGAGAAATTGGATCTTTTGAATGCGTAAATATGTTGAGCTCAGCAAGTTTGTTCTCCAAGTCTAGAGGAATCATGTGGGTAAGCCTAGGCATTGTAAGCAGTTATAATAAAGTATTGACGTATTTCCCGGAATTACAGTACTTTGCAGAATTTGATCCAGAGAGTACGGACATTCTAAAAATGAATATGCTTGATGCATACTACCCACGAAGGAGTCATCATCTTGAAAACATGAGTCTCTATGACGTACTTCAGTATTATACATATAGAAGTAATGCAACTGGAAATTTAGAAGAAGGAAGGTTTGCAGTCATTTGATGTGATAGTTTATTTGGTGATACACAAAACAGGAAATCTTATTACCACAGAAAGCTTAGATGCCAAACTGCAGATAGAAGAGACTTTTTCTGTTTGAAACTTTTGCAACTCTTAAAGCCTTGGCATACTGAATAAGAGTTACCTGGACAATATGATTGTTATTAAGACATATTCAATGATGTAAAAGACAGTATTCAGTGTTGTGTGTTTCCAACCTACTTGCAGTTGTTGAAAGATGAGATTTAACAGGAAGAAACCATTGCTGCTGAGATAGCCAGGGAGAGTTCACAAAGCAGCCAAAGGTCTGTAAAAGAAAGTCAAGATCTTCTTGGAGAACCAAAAATACAAAATGAATCAGCAATATCTATGAATCAGGTGGAGAATGTAATGCAACATGCAAGAGAGGAAACTGTGGATTTTAAACAGTTAGTGGAACAACTGAACAATGATCAAAGAGACGTTTATAATGAGGTGGACAAGCTGGTACTGGGAAACAAATCCTAATTAAAGTTCTCACCTGTTATCTAACACTATAGATTTGAATTTACCATGTGTAGTCACAGCACCAACAGGGTTAGCTGCACATAATTTAAACAATATTACTCAACATCAATAACTAATGCTATCTGTTGAACATGATAATAAATTAGAATTTCAGAAATTATCTGGTGATGCTTGCCATGAATTTAACAAGACATTGAACAAAATGAAGCTACTAATCATTGATGACGTGAGCATTGGTATCAAACATAATGCTTACCTTCATACACCTAAGGATGGAACAGATTTTAAGAATCAACTATAATATGCCCTTTTGAGGAAAGCATTTAATTGTCTCTGGTGACCTACTCCAACTTAATCCAGTAAAAGGACAACCTGTTTTCAAAATACTTTTGCATGAAGAAACAAGAGATTCCCTAAGAAGTATTGGCAATGTGAAAATGTGGTTAAACTTTCAATACAAGGAATTAGTGTAGAATATGAACCAAGTATCGGATATGGAATACAGAGATATACTATAAGACATTAGAGTGGGAGTCCAGATGAAAGGGGGGATAAATACTTTGGAAACCTGGCTTATCAAGATCATATTCCCATTTAACATTACAGCTACAGAAATAATGTTCAATTTCATTAAAAAAGAGAAATATATAGTTTGCTTAATGCCAATACTTCAAGAGTGCTCAAAATGTAATTAAAAATTACTACAACTGGAGAAATAAGTTATTTGGAAATTACAGCTATTTATAAAATGGAGCATCAGGGAGTCACAATACAAGCAAATTTGGATTCTTTGGAAAAATCTGTATCCATGTCAGCAGGATTAGAAAAGTGTTTACAGATAAGCAAAAATTGTCAAATTATTTTGTGATGTAATTTAACTGTTGAGCAAGGCTTAGTAAACGGTGCAATGAGTAAAAGTAATGATTTCATTAATTTTCCAAATAGAGATGAGGTAGAATATTTGGCTATAAAATTTGATTGGACATGATGTGAAGAAGATTGGGTGATGTATTGCATGTTTTTTGCTTATGAAAGACTTATATATCAGACAACAATATTTTCCTCTCTTTTTAGCATATGCTATAACCATTCATAAATCACAAGGTTTAAATGTAGATGCAGCTTTGGTTAGCATTAAAAATTCTGTATTCAAAGAAAGAAAGTCATATGTAGCATTGCCGTGAATTAGAACAAGGTTTGAGTTTGATTGACTTTGATGAGAACAAACTTAGAGCTGATGTAAGCTGTGCAAGACAATACAATCGGTTACAAAGCCTATACACTTCTCATTTAGGCTAGTACCCTGTTTATGAGAAATAGAAACTCTGCCCTAAGTGGAACATCACAAAACAGTGCATGGAGCCTCACGAAACGAAACAAGAAAATTAGACCACAGAGAGAGCTAACAAGAGAAAACTGGAAAATGATGGTAAAATTGCAGGTAATCAGTTGGAAAACAATTCAGGAGGCAACTGCTATGTAAATGTTATTCTCAATGTACTGTTCCAGTTACCAGATTTAGTAAACCAAACTAAGCAAAGATCAGATAAGAGAATGTCTTCTGCACTATACAATTTCCTGCAGCATTTAATAAGTGACAGAACTGTAATACATTCTTCTTCAGGGATCCAAGATCTTTTAGATACATGTATAGGATCATTGATGTTTATTCTCAACACTTAACAAGAGGCACAATAATTTATTATGGTCATCCTTGGAGCCTTGGAACAAGAAGAAGTAATTATTGATGATCTATTTGAACTCAGTTACAAATGGAACCAAGGCTATGAAGACTGCTCTTTTACATGTAGCACTGCAATCAACTCTGAATGGTTTATCTACTTAACATTACCAAATTGTAAAACTGTATTTTTTGACAAATTTTGCAAAACCTTTAACCAAAAATATGCTCTGCCCAAACTGCAGATCTGACCTTATCTCTCAATTGTTTCTATGAAGAACAGGAAAATAAATTAGAATAACGTTACAACAATGCTGAGCAGATGTTCCAAAATGGATACCTAAATTTCAAACTTCAAAGCTAGCGAAATATCAATTTCTGGAAGAACTTATACTACGTTGGCTATCATCTTTCATGTAGGAATTAATACAACCTCTGGACAGTACATTGTATATTTAAAAAGTGAAACTGGAGGGACAGAGTGCAATGACAGCAACCTGAAATACAAACCAAATCTTTCCTTCAAACTACTAAACTACTAAACTCATATCTTCAGTTTCTTCAACCAAAGTTTTAAGGAAAAGTTATGGGTAAAAAAGTGACGTACAGTGTATCCTCTATGTGGTTTATGTGTTTCTTAGGTATTAATCGACCCATGAAGGGTAATGTCTTTAATGATTGAATGTTAAAATTCTTAATGTTCCATAAAGCAATTAAGTTATCAAGTCTATACAACATGCTTTAATTAAAGTCTGAAACTGGAAACACATACACCAATTACAGCAGCCAAAAGTTCAAAGAATAAAATTCCTTCAAATAAAAAAAGTCCCTACTTGTTTCTCCAACTAAACTTTTACATCCTAAATGAGGAAAAATAAATCCACAGCTTGGGACTTTCTATATGCATAATGAACACTTTTGACATTATTTGGTCTAGCATGGATGATGTATGTCAAAAATATCTTCAAAATTGAAAAAGCACTTCACATTTACTTCTGATATTGTTCCAGATATATTTGTTCAAGAAAATATAGATTGATGTAATCTGCGTGTTTAAATACCTGTAGTAACTATAGAGAAAGCCACTGATTAATGAATTGTAGTGAGGGCAGTGCATAGTATCACTTATTTATAATGATCTACTGTGCATTTTTTTGTTTTTTTTACATCAATTGCTTTTTCCCTACTGTTCAAAGATTATGCTTTATACAGACCATAGTTTACGGTTGAAGAAGTATAAAAGCTGAAAAATAGGACATAAGCAAAAATGATAATTTTACTACATTGTAATGCAGTCTTTCAGTATAAGCAATGACTATTGTTATATTTGGGTTCCCATGAAGAATAAATACTAACATATCTTCCAATTGGGGCTGCAGTTGAACAGGATTAGATATCTCAAAACAGTTCTTGAAGCTCAGACATATTGCTCATTGATACCATGGAGAGTGCTTTTAACCATAAACTGCTGTTGCCATGCCTTGCCATTAGTTTCTTTTGCTTATTTCCTAATTAAGCTTTAAGTGAAATACAGCTATTTTTAAAGTATTCACATAAAAACTTAATTAATCATTGAAGCACTTGCTCATAGACACACAACAATGACAATTTACTCACCCATACATCTACTCACACAACCATTCACTCATCCATAGAGGCACTCACTCAACTCAGTAGGCACTCACACAGGCACAACCTCCCCCACAAACCCATATTTTTACTTTCTTAGACACTCATACAAGCAATCAAACAGTCACTAATTCAAAGCCATTCACATAGACAGTTACTCACTAAGGCAATTACTAACACTACCACTCACTGACCGATTGAACTACTCATTTTACAAATCACTCACCCATAGATCCAGTAAGATACATATCCACTCTCTCAAACAGGTACTTTCACAAACATTTACTCACCAATATAGCCCCTAATGGACTCCGTCAATCACCTTACATCATTCATTGACTCACCCATACACCACTCATACACTCAGCCACTTACTCATACATGCACACATGCACATGCAATCAGTCAATCATCCATTCAACACTCATGGACTCACTCACTCACCTATACATGTACCCATGCACTCATTTATTAACCCATACTTGCAATCATGTACTCTTTAGTCACCCATACAGCACTAATGTACTCACTCACTTGACCATACATGCACCCATGCAGTCAATGCCTTACCCTTACATGCACTCATGCACTCACTGCCTCACCCATACATACACTCATACACTCAGTCAATCACTCATGTACCATTCATGCACTAATTTATTCTCCCTGACATGCAGTCATGCACTCATTCAATCACCTATGCAGCACTCATGTACCCACTTCTCATACATGTACTCATGCACTCAATCACTCACCCATACATGCACTCATGCAGTCTGTCACTCATTGTAGGAAAGTCCTCCTTTTGCCCTGGGGACCCAAAACCTTTTGGACAGATACTGGTGGTTACTGACTCTTGGCTGTGCCCTGGGTACTGCTTACCAGTACCAGTGCCAGTGATCTGTGTAAAGTAGATATGGAAATTAGGCTAATAATAATTGGCTTTATTAACCTACCTTTAAGTCCCTAATATATAGTAGGGCATATAGGTTTAGGGACCCCACCATAGGTTGTGCATCCATAGGTGCACTGCTGATGTGTCCAGTGTCATTTTAGAGGCAGCCCTTCTTTGCTGGCTGCTTTAAAACTAAAGTTATATGCAAACTCAACCTTGGAATTAAAAGTACTTCCAAAGTCTTAAACTATCCTATTGTTACATGTAATACCCCCCTAAGGTGTGCCCTAAGTGCCCCTAGGGTTGGGTGCTATGTAACTATAAGCAAGGACCATATAAACATGTTTTATAAGCTCTTGTGAGGTAAAATAGTCCCATTTCTTTTTCCTCAATGTAGCGAATGGCCGCCAGATGCTAAAATTGGAAGACTTCATTTTAAATAATAGAGTCCCATTGGGAGCCAGATATTTTGTGTTTAGTATCAAACTGATTGTTATAATAAATCGCACAACTTGCCATTGTTGTATTTACTATGACTAGTTCAGGGAAAGAGCTTTAGAACTCTATATGAAGGTTGACAACTTCAGCTCTGTAGCGCCCTTCTCTGATTGGCTAGCCACTGACAGCCTGGCCAGGCTGTCTTGATGAGGATTGAAGTGGCCTGGACTGAACACAAAGGAACTGCCTGGGGAAGGGGATCTGCTCACCAGATGGTACAACAGGATGGGGAAGAGCAGCCAAACTGGTCTTTAAAGGAGGGAAGGATATTTGGAGCAGCTCAGGACCTCCACAATTTTCTACAAACCCAGACAACGAGGTGCCCTGTTGATTAGATAAGGAGAGGTCAAGAGAGGGGTGTATTAAGGATTTTTAGCTACACCACTGGGTGGTCTCAGCCAGACCTAACCACCAAAATTCAATTTCAACCATTTGGGATTTTTGATGAATGTTGCTCCCTGGGATTGATTTTTGCCATACTTCCCAGTGGTCAACCAAGGTCGCAGTGGCCTGCCTGTGATTGTACAGTTGACCCCCTTGCTTTCTACCCCAGGAGCAGAGAGAAATTTGGCAGAGCTGTACCCACACGTCAGATTCCTACAAGGAATACCATTAGAAGAAGAAGGACTGCTCTGCTGGACCCTGACCTTCACATGGGCACTGCACTTTGAAGGACTGCACCAGCTGCATACTTGGACTGTACCATTGAAAGGATTTTATCTTGTCTTCAACTGGTTCAAGAAGGGATTCCCTGCTTTCCATAGGTAAGAAATAGCTAACCAGAGTCCAGTGGTCATTTTGGAGTTTGAGCCAGGTGCATTCTGGGAGTTGGAGTCCTAGCACTCAAGGATAAATTCAGAGCATCTGGAACTTTGCGGTGAGCTGTGGACTCCTAAAGGACCTTCAAATACCTTCTGGTAGAAGATCCAGAAGTTTGGAGAAGATTGGAAAACTTTTAGTAAAAAATCTCCATAAAGGGACCAACCCGCTGCGGTGAGTCAAGCCGACTTAAGTTGACTTTGACCCGGTCTGACTTGTAGGTTCGTCCTGCTGAAAAGCTCCAGAGCCCCAGACTTCCAGGATTTCACTAGGGGCTCCCGGAAAGGCAATCCGATGATGTCGACTCAAAATCAGCTTGCTCTGGAAGGTCGACCGAGGTCGGAGAGAAAAAGCTCTCAAAAGTTGACCAGGACTTCCAGTGCAGTGTATCCGAGGAGGGCTCCAGGGACATTGGATCACAATTTAGTTTTGGCCCAGACAAAAATTTCCGTCCTAAAGAAACCGTTTAAGTCCGAAGGTAGATTTCTTCACCGAGGTCACCTGCGACACTTACCTGAAGAGGGCTTCAGGGAGGTCGGATTGGATTGGTGACTTCATCCTGCTGAAGAAAATCTTCAAGTAAAAGACTAAAGCCCATATTTATCCTTTTTGCCGCAAAACTGCGCTAATGCAGTTTTGCGGCAAAAAGTTTAGCGCTGGCTTGTGTTATTTAACAATGCCAGCCAGGCGCCGTATTTATTGAATGGTGTGAGTTGGAGCTAAACTTGGGCTAACGACTTATAAGAAAATGCTAGTCGGGTGGGGGTGGCGGTAGGAAAGGAGGGGAGTTGTGCATCAGAAAATGACACTAGCCTAGTTAGAGGCAAAAAAAATGCCTCTAACCAGACTAGTGCCATTTCCTGGTGCACAAACACCCCAAAAAAAACACCACCCCAATGGCCAGCACAGTGGACAATTGTCCTCTGGGCATGGCCATTGCACTCTGTGCCATGCAGGGGGCCCCAACTCAGGGCCACCGATGGCAAAAAAAATAAAAAATACTTACCTGGACTTATCTGGGATGCGGTCCCCCATCCTCTGGTGTCCCTCTGGTGGTGGTGTTCCTGGGGCTTGTAGAGGGCACCTGTGGACCCACTCCATGGTATTTAACCATGGAAATTAGTCCAGAGGTCCCCTAATGCCTGGTCTGATCCAGGTGATAAATAATGGTGCAAAGCATGCTTTGCACCATTATTTAGGCCTCCTCCCACCCATGCAAATTCGGTGCAACAGAACTATAAATAGGGGCCTAAGTCCGAAGGTAAACTTTTGACTGAGGCCTCCCGCTTGCTTTAGCCGAGCAGAGCTCCATCGCGGTCGGCCTTAAACTTTGACTTTGCCCCAGTCGCAGTGCTGCCAGATATCCTGAGTGTCTTCTATGTGCTAAAAACATTCATTCTTTAAAAATTCATATCTCGGATTCCCCTTATCCGATTTTATTCGTTTTGGTGTCAAATTAAAGATTACAAATATTTCCTATTTTTGTAAATTGGTTTTGGATTTTTAACTGTCTCCTGTGTTTTTGTATTACTGTTTTGTGATACTTGAAGGCTTTATACTTTGTCTCCTAAGTTAAGCCTTGCTGCTCATTGCCAAGCTACCAAGGGTTGAGCTGGGATTAATTTATTGAGACCTAACTGAACCTAGTGGGGGCTGGTGGCCTATTGCTAAGTGTAGGTACTTACCTGCTCTTAACAATAACCCACTTTCCATCACCCTCCAATACACACACTCATGCAGTCATTCACTCACCCATGCACACACGGTATTCTTTCAGTCACCCATGCACATCTCACACACTCACTCACCCATACTTGCACTCCTGTACTCACTCAGTCACCCATACATGCACTCATGCACCCAGTCACTCACCCACAAATGCACTCATGCACTCACTCACTCACCCATACATGCATTTATGCACTCACTCACTCACTCGCTCACTCACTCACTCACCTATAGATGCACTCATGCACTCAATTAATCACCCATACATGCACTAATATACTCACTAAATCATGCAGTCATTCAACCACCTATACACTACTCATGTCCACACTTACTCACTCACCCAAACATACACTCATGCACTCACTTACTTTCTCATATATGCACTCATGCACTCAGGGAGTCATTTACTAACTCACACACATATACATGCACTCATACACTCAGCTAATCACCCATACAACATTGATGCAGTCACACAGTCACCCATATATCATTTATACACTTAACCACTCATCCATACATGCACTCATACTCTCAGTCAATCACTCATACACCAGTCAGGCACTCAGTCACTCACCCATACACCAGCCATGCACTCACTCAGTTGCCAAAACATGCACTCATACACTCACTCAAAAAACTATACAACACTTGTGCATTCACTTACGCATACATCACTTATGCAGTCACTCACTCACACGTACACCACTAATGCACTCACTCACCTGTACGTCATTTATACTCTCACTCACCCATAGATGCACTCATAACTCAGTCAATCACCCATACACCACTCATTCAGTCACTCACTGACCCATACGTGCACCTTTTGTTTTTTTTTGTGTATATTTTTTTGTGCTTTTATAACTTATTTTTTGTTTTTTTGTCTGCAAACAAAATGGCAACATATGGCTGAAACAGTTCAACAAGCAACAATAAAAGCTGCAAAAAAAGTGGGATTGCAAATTACATTTAACACTTACGCTGCTTTCCTGCATCACAGAGCACGTGAACTGACTGCTCTCCAACAGAGCTGACTTTGCTGCAGTCCATACAATACATTGCCATTCGGCTGAATTCAGATGCAATGTCTCCAACATGGATCTCTACTTCTACAAGCAATGTCTGCCCTGGCTCAAATGGTGTTGCTGAAGATTTTGATGTTCCTGCAGCTTCTCTCTCCTTCCTAGTTCTTTTTAACTGGTTGGAGTGGTACATTTTTAGGTGTTTTAACTTTCATGTAGTACCACATGAGTACTTCTTACTGGATTCTCTGGAGAGCGTCTTCTAATACAGAGAGCACTTCATGATTTTACCCACAGCCTTTGACTCTCCCGATGGAATCATGAAGAATTCCCATGCAAAACTGGCTCTCCTCACTGAAGCCCCTTCATCTACAGATTCTTCATTCTCCTGTTCTTCTGTGCTGCTCCTGTGCTGGCTGCAGCATCTGATATTCGTAGCTGCCTCCTGTTGACATTTTGGGAGTTTTGAAAAACTTCAAATGCAAGCCTCTAAACAGACTACACCTATATTTGCAGATAGACCTGTTCAGAATGAATCAAGAACGAAATTCAAGGTTCAGGAACAGAGAAATGGTTGGGGCCCTTATTAACATTCTTGAAAAATCTCAACTCCAATCATATCATTTTCATTCCCGGTCACATGATCTTGGCGATGATGTGTGTCATTGCGAGGTTCAGAAATGTAATAAAAATGTTTTTCATTTCAAATAAGTCCACATAGGAAACTTAAAACATCATCACAGTAATCCCCTATAACAATAATGCTGTCTCCAATATCTGTATATATGTGTTTTTTTACAATATTTGAAAACCACGCTGTCATCGCAGTTAACAACGCCTCTGCGACTGCCGAAGTCACCACGGAAGTCAAAAACTACTAGGAAAACCTAATATAAAAAGGAAACTGTAAACATTATATTAGTAAGACCCTATAAACAAACACTGTCTATGTTATGTGCATATATGTAACTAACACTATTTGAAAACCACACAGTCATTGGGGTTAACAATGTCACCACAACTGCTGGAGTCACTGCGGAAATGCAAAAAACACTAGAAAAGTACTTTACTATAAAGCCAAATACAAAAAGCAAACTTTATACATCACATTAGGAAACCCATATGAACAAACATGCTACACAATATGTGTATGTATGTGATTTGAACTATTTGAAAGCCACACACATTGTGGTTGGTGATTACTGCGGCCAAACCCCATTAACCACCCAACCCCCACTCTGCACACAGCCTATGGACATTTGCGGCGGGAGTTGGCCAGGTCCTGCAACCAACATCCATAACCACCAAACCCGCACCATGCACCGCTGAATGGTCAGACTCTCTGTGAGAATAGGTGTGAGAGGCTGTCTCTTGGTGTGAGAGTGTCTGTCTGGGTGTGAGAGTGGGTGTGTGTGGATCTGAATGGTTCTGTGAATGGATGTGTGATGGTCTGAGTGGGTCTGTGTGTGGGTGCATGTGGGAGACTGATGATGATGAATTAATCTCTTATTGCATGATTAATTAAAATCGTTACAACAGATTAAAATAGATTAAAAAGGCAAAATAAAAGTAAACGGCAAGAAACACCCTTCAAATGCCAAAGCTCCTAAGCAGCATACTTCCATCTAGCACCTATAAGGGTGCATAATCATAACACCTATCTAAATACAGTAAAATACAAAAAACCCAGAAGAGAGTCCCACCCTGGGTTACCAAAACACAATCTGTTATACAAGATGAACACCCATTATGCTTCCATCTGCGGGCACCAACTACTTGTTCAACTGTTGACTCAGTATCATATACAATGTTCCCAGGCACGATCTCAGCTTTTTTTTTTTTTTCAAATAGATGTTCAAAGATACATACCGAAGGCCCTACTTAAATACCAAAAGCCAACCGGACTCAAATGGACTTGCTCGATAGCTGTTGACTTCACAAATCGATGAACTATAGGGATGAGCTATAGCAATCAACAGTAGGAAACAATACAAACTCAACTCTGCCACTTAGATCATCCTGAAGGAGAACAGAAGCCAGCAACATGGGCCTTAAGCTGCTATGCATAGATTACCTCTCTCAGCTTGTAATCCAGGGCTGTTAAGTAGAAAAGAGGGATTGCTTTGGTGGCAGGTGCCATTTCGTCAGAGCCATTTCTTTATAGGCCCCCTCCCTCTGTGAATACCCATGCTAGTTTGTCTCCTTACCTGGCGTAAAGCTAGACACAGCTTGTAAAAAAAATCCCAAAACAGGCTTGTTCCATGGGGACCACTGCAGTGAAAATAAGTCTTAGTGCTTCATTACATGTTCTCACCCCATATTTCAAGAACAGAGGTTTCAGAAGTAGGCGCCTTTCTGACACCAGGCATGGACAGCAGCACACAAGATGTATTATCGATTCAGTATGCTATTTACACAGGGTTCATTCGAGCCCATGCCCTTGTGCGATCTTCCACTTCCGTCGATATTCCTAGGCAGGTAAAGTTAAAAGGCTCATCTGCAGAATGTTCTGGAACACCCGCTCTCCTAAAGGTGCTTTTAAATAAAGCTGGCCTTTGGTGGTTATGTAAAACTCAAGCAAGCCATCTGCTCCATGGATGTCCCTGACTATTGAGATATCTTTGACTCTAGAGGCTTGCACGGCAAGCTCTTTCAGTTTTTTCTTCAGTACCAATTTAGTGATGGCAGGATCTGTGGAATAGGGTGGGGCCAGGTTGAACTGTTCCTCAGCCTGTGTCAGATAGATGGCCCAACTACTTGTTTTGTCTGTGAAGATAGCTTTCAAGACCCCCCCTGAGGCTGCCTGTCTCGGCCTTGCAAACACTTTGATAAAGCTTTCTGCATTAGCTTTTTAAGCATTCTTTCATTGTGCCATGCAATATGTCAAGACCCCTTTAAAGCCCAATCCGGGTTTGGGCAAGCAAGACCATGTCATCCGCGTATTGAATTATGAGGAGCACCAGTTGCCCCAGCCTCGGAGGAAACATATTTCCTCTGAGCAACTCAGCACCCAAATTAGCTATGTATAAGTTAAAGAGGGTGGGGGCGATAACACAGCCATCTTTTAGGCTTTTGTTGGTAAAAATCTTCCTGGTCACTCATGTTTTTGTAATTTTTATTGTCACCCAAGTTTCAGAATATAAGGCCATAGCTGAAGCTAGCAACTTCTTTGGTAACCCCTAAAACGCTAATTTCTTCCAAAGGATGTGCCGCACTACACCATCGAAAGCCGCGCTATAGTCAATAAAGCATGCAAAGAGCGGAGGAGATGTTGGTTTTAGTGCTTGTTGCCCAAGATATGACAGTGCCAGTGTTTGATATGGTGGGATGCCACTTGCTGAGATCCATTCATCTAACTCTTGAAGCAAAACCCTTGCATATGCTTTGCTATCTATGTCCAATAAGCCTATCAGCCCATAGTTTTCAGGGGAGGTAGTACCCCCTTTTTTTATAAATGGGTTGAAGTATTGAGCCTTCCAAGCCGCCGGAACCACTGAAAAATGTAAGCAATCATTGAAGAGAGCAGTCAGGGGTACATCCCAATATGCTTGATCTTCTATAAAAATACTCCCTGGTGGGCCATTGGGACAAGGAGCCCCATCCCCCCTCATTTTGCCAAGGATTGTTTGCACTGTTTAAATGATAATATGAACCGTTTTATCATCTAGCCCATCCATTTCATTGAGGCCAGCGGTGAGAACTTGATCCCCTACATATTTTGGGTCCACATAGAGATTTTCCACATGCCTTTTCCAATCGCTGGCAGAGATCACGTTAGTACTAGTTTCAGAATCATGGAGCAGTGTGCTGATGCAATCCCAAATTTCTCTGCTTTTATTAGACGGCAACAATGTAACCAGGCATTACCAGCATTCTTCCGTCTCTTTTGCCTTCATCATCATAGTGCGCTTTTCTATTCATTCTGTGCCGACTTCCTTAGTGCATCTGAGGCCGGAGTTTTGGTCCTCTTATAGCAACTTTCTGCCTGCCGATATCTCTTTTTATGCTGTAACCATTCCTTCGTTACTAGCTGCTTATCCACCCTGCTCTTCTTGCTTCCAGTATGAGCAGGCTGCGCTCTGTTGCAGAGATGAACTTGGAGTTTTTTTAGCACAAGCCCCCATTGATCAGTTATTTGACCAACCACCTGATGGACATTTATTGGGCCATTTGCCTGCTTCCATGCCTCATATTTTATTTTGCAGGCAGCAGACAATTTAATGCATTTTGTGAAGGGGCCTTCGGTGAGTTGGCAGCCACTACCTTTATACAAATCATTTCTCAAACTCCCTAGGTCAACTCCTATTACTACCGGGTTATGGTCACTTTCAGTTCTATGAACCACCTTGAGCTTAAGCACCTGCTCTGGAGTGCTGGGCTTAGAAAGATGTAGGGAGTCATTACGACCCTGGTGGTCTGCAATAATGTGGTGGTAAGTACCGCCAGCTGGCTGGCGGTAATTACCACCACATTATGACATTGACCAATGTACCACTCCATCAGCCACAGCAGTAACAGCTGCCGGTCTGGAGATATCCATCTCCAGCCTGGTGGCCGCCATTGTTTATGACCCCGCCTACCCCCATGGCAGTAGGCCATATCAGTGACAGGGAATTCCTTCCATGTCACGGCTAGTAGTCTCCCCCCATTCCTCTCCAGTTAACCCCCACACCCCTACCTCTTCAAACTCCCCCCACACCCCCTACATTCACACCCCCTCTTAACACACACACACACACACACACACATGCATACACACACCCATTCCCACATGCTTAGACGCATGCATACATCCATTCACACATATCCGCACACACTTCCAAACATGCACGCAGACACACATTCACATTTCACAACATACATGCACTCACACGTCCTTACGTGCACACATGCATTCACCGCTCTACACACCCCCGCATTCATGCATACACATACAATCAACACACCCCCCACACACCCAACACCCCCCACCCCCTGTCGGAGACCCGACTTACCTGGATCCAGTGGTCCTCCGGCAGGATACATGATGGATGCTGCTACCGCCAGCAGTGCCCGCCAGCAGAACACTGCTAGGCCGTATTATTGGTCATAATACGGCTGGCAGCAGTCTACTGGCATGGCACTGCTGGTGGTAGCAACGCCACCTTACCACCATCTGCCGGCATGGCCAAAGCCATATTTCTGCCAGTCTTGTGGCAGAAATCCGGGCGTGGTCATAATATGCGGACGGCTGGTAGCCGCCGCAACTGTATTTTGGTGGCCATTGCCGCAGCGTTAGGTGGTTTTTAACACCAAGGTTATAATGAGGGCCATAATCTATTGAGAATATATTTCTGAATGTAGGGATCCACGTACCTGCTACTAGGGTGCTATGCTCCATCGTTTTAGGGTTATGTATATTGAGGAAAGATTCTATGGCCAATCTTACTGGATCTCTGCAGAGCCCTCCTTCCTGACCAAGCTGGCGAATATAAAAATTTCCTGCCAACACATATTCATGGCTTGGATGTTCGTAAACAAACTCCTTCAGAAGGACCAGTATAGATTTAGCCATCATCTGTTTCCTCCTCGGTGGAGGTTAATGTATATGTTTAGCACTGTAGCCAGCGGTGCTTATTTTACATATGGCTCAGCCATGTATTGTTAACAGTCACATGTTGCTTGTAGATTTCTACCACATTGCTAATTTAATAGCCAGATTTAACTTAACGTATGTAGCAAGACATCTCATACATTTTCCAAACAAGTGTTTTGTAGGCAGGCGACTGAAATGTTATAAAGCCCTCTATGGTCAGAGGTTCTGCTGACCATGTTTCCTTGAAACAAAGAATAGCAGCCTCAGTTGCAAAGCTCTTAGTGCTACCACCACTTATTAGTGAAGCCTGGCCAGCCATGTTCCAGCTAATTATTTAAATCGCGTTAAGGTCAGTTGTGGGAGACTGGGTCAGAAATAAAACTTCAGAAACTTCATGTGTTGAGAAATAGTGGCTGTTTTTTATTGACCTCAGTGCTTTAAGAACAAATACGACCAGGGATGTCCTGATGGATTGTCTGCACAGGAGGAGCACTATGGATAGGGTCTGAAGTTGAGTAATGTAGCAATCTTTCTTCTGTTTCTCACAGATGTGGAGTTTTCAGAGCGTTGACTGCCACCGGAGGCTCTGAGGAAAAAGAGAGAATATCCAAGGTAAGTATGATGGCCAAAACAGGAGTTTCCCCTCTCCCAGACATCATGTGGGTAGTGTCCCTAGCATAGCCCACTCATGTGAAAACAAAATAACATCCAGAGAGAAAAAAACAGACAAATTCAGGGGTCCAAAAAAAAAAAAAAAAAAAGAGAAAAACAAATGTATCCACTATTAGACCCACATTACTCTTGTTTTCCTCCCTTAAGGTGCAGTGTCTCATGGTCATACTGCTGTCTTGTATTATTGGCCAAAACTCCCAAGCACCCCCAGTGATTTAGTGTAGTGGCCTCTCAATTATTTAACAATGAAAACATTCATAGAGAGCCCGCACACTGTTTATTTTTCTCCCCCCTTCTATTATGTCAGTTTCCACTCACTGCAGATGTCACAACTCTTTGGAGTTGGCATGTTCTCAGGAAGTCAGAACTACTTATATATAGATTTTCTATTTAATCTTTTATACCAGTATTTTTTGTTGTAGTATTAACAGTGTGAGTTATTCAATTTTAAAGATGTTCTTTGCTTTCTTTTTCGTTTAATCACAATGTCATTGTTCCCGATGCGCACGTGATCATGAAATAAAGGGATTTTATTGGACAAGAGAGAATTTACTTATATTCTAGGGAAAACCACACCCAGTCTTCCCATTTGGTTTTAACCTGCAGTGGGAGAGGAAGCTGTTTTTGGCTCTGCTGACTCTACTGCTGTTTTCAGTAAATATTGTTCATTAGTTTTGTTAATTTTTTATTAAACTGGCATCTAGTACCTCTCAGTACTCAGAGGAACAGTCAGATGAGCAACCTTCTCCAGATGAAAAACTTCCCCAGAAGAAGGAGTAAATTGCCAGGAAATTATTTGTAATCCCTTCAGGAGCGAAAAGGAAAATAGTTAAACTGGTAAAATGTACAGTTTGTGAAAAAATACTTTCAAGGGGATAGAGCCAGAAATATTCATGCCCAACAACAACCATTCTTTACCATCCGAAGGCATACCACAACAGGTAGTATATAAGAGATGTAAGGGAGAAAAAAGTTGGGGAAACATCACTTTCCAGTGGACAAAGGCCATCTGTAGGAGAAGTTGTGTCAAAAGAGTTAGATACTCAGCTTGAAGATATTGCTCCAGAATTTAAAGCAGTGGGGAGCTTCTCCCTTGATTGTAAAAAAAATACCAACTGGAGGTGAGCAGTCGGTCACTGAGATGAAGAATGCTGCAAAAAAAAAAAAAACACATCTTAATTGTCTTTTCTTTTGTTTCTTCAGTTTGATTTACAGTTTTTGTAAGTTTTAAGGACATTGATATGGTCTAGTTGCCATTTTATTTCAAACAAATACCCAAACAATTTACAAAAGTTTCTGAAAATCACACAAAAAAAAATTCAAATGCCCAGAAAAAAGGGATTAGGCACCGCTTGGCAGGGTAGGTGGCATTTTCAAAATGACATTTAAAAAAACAACTTTACCAAAATACGTATTTTTAGATTGAGTTCAGAAACCCCAAACTCCAAATCTCTCCCAAAGGGAAACTGCACTTAAAAATATATAAAGGCAGCTTCCAGGTTAACCTATGAGAGAGATAGCCCTTGCAACAGTGAAAAACGAATTTGGCAATATTTCACACATACAGTCTTTAACATACACTGCACCCTGCCCATGGGACTAGCTAGGGGCTACCTTAGTGGTGCCTTACATGTATAAAAAGGGACGTTTTTTGCAGGTTGAATAGTCAGTTTAAAACTGCACACACAGACACTGAAGTGGCAGGTCTTAGCCTTGTTTACAGAGCTACTCACGTGAGTGGCACAATCAGTGCTGCAGGCCCACTAGTAGCAATTGATTTACAGGCCCTGGGCACCTCTAGTGCACTTTACTAGGAACTTATGCCAATCATGGAGAATTACCCACACAATTCACACAAGGAACACTTGCGCTTTAGCCTTTGTCCGTAGTGGTAAAGTGCCCAGTGTACCAAAGTACTAAATCCAGCAAAAACAAATCCCAGCACATGGTCAAAACACAGGAAACAGAGACAAAAAGGACAGGGGAGACTACGCCAAGGATGCCAGGTCTAACAGTGAGTGAATGGATGAATGCACACATAGGTTAGTAAGTGAAAGCATGGGTACACGTGTGGGTGACTAAGTGAATGCACACACAGCATTCATGCGTGAATGAGTGGCTACATGAGTGCATCTATGAGTGAATGCGTTCATGAGTGAATACATGTGTGAGTGAGTGAGTGCATGAATGCATGTATGGGTGAGTGATTCAGTTCATAAGAGAGTGTATGGGTGAGTGAATGACTGCATAAGTGTGTGAATGGCTGATAGGCTGACTACAAAAGTGTACGTATGGATGAGTGAGTGAGTGTACATGTGTATTACTGAGTGTGTGTATGGATGCATGCATAGGTGACTAACTATCTGTGTAATTGTGTGTATGGAAGACTGAGTGAATGCATGAATGTATATATGGAGTGAGTGAGCAGGCACATGACTAGAGGTATGGGTGAGTGAGTGAGTAAGCAAGTGGATGAATGCATTTATAGGTGAGTAAGTGAGTGCATCACTGCATGTATGTGTGAATGACTTAGGCCCTCATTAGGACATTGGCGGTAAATCCCACTTACCGGCACACTGACTGCCTCCAAAATACCACCGCCCCGGAGGATATCCGTTCACCATATTATGAAACACATACACCAATCCATCAGTATTCAGCCACATGCACAAATCTGCCACACCAAAGGTCAGTGATAAACTGGCGGTATCAAAACCCACACTGTTACGCCAACAGAACAACGCCCACCACATTATGACCCACGAATCACTATGGCAGACATTCAACGGTGGTAAACCATTGGGGGTACATACCGTCACGCTCAAAATACACACACAAACAAAACAACACCACATTGGACATTTCAAACAACACACACCTGGCACCCATACACACACCACACCCACCCACTCACACCACTATAAAACACACAGTACCCACAACCCTTTACCATTACAAACAATTGCCATCAGAGAGAGACAGCAAGACCACAGACACAACCAGAACCACACACTACTCACACCTATACACCACTCACGCACCCCACATCACACATCTCAACACATTACCCAACACACCCTCACCTACGCACCTCAGACAACACCCATGGCACCACAAAGACACCCCCGACTTTAAGAGGAGGAGCTATGGGTCATGGTGGAGAAAATCATCAGGGTAGAACCACAGCTATTTGGAGCACAGGTGCAGCAGATATCGATAGCTAGGAAGATGGAGCTATGGCAGAGAATTGTGGACAGGGTCAACGCCGTGGGACAGCATCCCAGAACTAGGGATGACATCAGGAAGAGGTGGAACGACCTACGGGGAAGAAATGTTCCATAGCAGCAAGGCACCAACTCGCGTTCCAGAGGACTGGCGGGGAATCCCCACCTCCTCCCCCAAAACTCACAGCATGGGAGGAGCAAGTCTTGGCAATCCTGCATCCTCAGGACTGGACTCTGATAAGTCAACTCTCCACTATTAACAACCCCCTGCCTGTATGCCATCACATGCCCCCAACCTCACTCCCATCACTCCACCACCAACCACACACCCCACCAGCACTTCTCACTCATCCCAATGCCAAGCCCTGCATGCTTCACCAATGCATGGACATCCCTCACAGCCCTGCATGGACACTTATCACTAAAGCATGCACACTATAGAGAACTAATCATCCCACAATACACCAATGTACAAACGTGAAAGCTGCCAGGGCTAATACAACCAAAGAGGGCAAGTCACGGATGCACAATATGTCAGACACCGAAATCATAACATATCATTTACATCCCCACAAGTACCCCCGCCAATGTTACCGACGATGAGGTGCCAGCACTGTCTAGTCCCCCAATTGAAGATGCCCACAGTGATGAAAGCAACTCTGGTCTTCAGGATCTGGATGACCAACCTGGCCCATCAGGGACCTCTGGACAGTCGGTTACCCAGGCCCAGTCACACACCACCACAGAGCCTCCCCCATCAGGAAACACCACCACAGCACCCACCCAGCATACCCATACCTCTGTCCCCAGGACACGTAAATCAGCAGTGTGTCACCTCTACAGGGACCCCAGGGCACACTTCAAACCTATGACAATCAGGGACCTGGGGTCAGTAGGAGTGGGCACACGGTTCAGGGGACAGAGGCACAGGTCAACAGGGACACTTGGAGGACTGCTGTATGCCAGGGGGAGGACTGGCCAATGGGGAACCGACTCTCAAGGAGGCACTTGCAGAGATTCTGGGAGATTATCAACATTCCCAGGACATGATGGGACAGTACCAGGGGATCAGGGAGGACTTGCAGGCCATCAACAACACCCTGATCTCCATAACAGACATGGCCAATATTATGATGGAGGCAGTCACACACCAGCGGGTCTGTGCCACTAGCCAGACATCTGAACCTCCTTCCACCTCCGCTGACACTAGATGACAGGAGTCCCTGCCACAGGAACAACAGGCCACCGGCACCCCACCCCCTGAAGAAGGAGAACTACGTCGCAAGCAGTCCCTGCGATCCAGGCTGAAGCCAGAGAACATTGCTGAGACCCCCACCAGGAATAAGAGTCTACTGATTGTCACCCTTGTGTCCCACTCTGTCACCCTGTCCACCTTCAACTGACATTGCTCCCTTTCCGATGCCCCCTTGGACAATGCACATGTGATGCCAATAGACTGGACTCTATCCTGGACTTTCCTCCACCATCACCCAAGCCCATTGCACATCCCCATTTACTTCTCAGCACTGAAAAAACACCCTTGGAAAAAACAAGTATGGAGTATGTCAAATGATTGAAGGGTGTAGTTGTTTAACTATCTATAGACATTGCACATAGACAGTACAGTGATGGATACATAGTTATGACCTGTAATGTGCTGCAGTCAATACACCAGGAGCCAAAGGAGGGTACAAATATCTGAAAATAGACATGTTAAAGGGTACAATAAGTGGCCTTGAAAGTGGGACCAGCAGCCAGCCAGAGAAAATTCACTTCACAAACAGCAAGGGAAGGTGAGGTTACAGTGTTTTACCTGTGTGTCACTGAAAGTACTGTTGTATTATAGTTGTTCTGTTGTCCACATCCTCTTCCTCTGCCTCCTCTTCATCACTGTTGACAGGCTCCACCACTGCCGCATGACCATCTCCAGTCTCATCCTACTGCAGAAAAGGCACCTGGCGTCTCAAGGCTAGTTTGTGCAACATGCAACGATGATCTGGAAGACCTTCTTGGGTAAGTAGCACAGAGATCCACCTGTCAGATGGAGGCACCTGAACCTGGCCTTCAGGAGGCCAAAGGTGTGCTCAATGATCCTCCTTGTTCGCCCATGTGCCTCATTGTAACATTCTTCTTCGCTTGTCCTGGCATTCTTCACTGGGGTTAGTAGCCATGAGAGGTTGGGATAACCAGAGTCACCTGCAAATGTTGAGGGATACCTGTTAGCCAGTCACTCACCCTTAGGGCCAAGCCCACACCCATATACCAACATGCACTGGGTGGGGACCATAGGCTCACCTACTAGCCACACCCGATGCCTCTGGTGTTGAGCCATCACATATGGGATGCTGCTATTCCTCAGAATATAGGCATCATGCACAGCCCCAGGATACTTTGCATTCACATGGGAGATGTACTGGTCCACCAGCCACACTATCAGCACATTCATGGAGTGAAAGCTCTTTTGATTTCTGAACACCTGTTCATTTCTCCTGGGGGGATAAAGGCAATATGTGTACCATCAATAGCACCAATGATGTTGGGGATATGTTCCATTGCATAGAAGTCAGCCTTTACTGTGGCCAAATCCTCCCCGTGGGGGAAAAAGATGTGGCTGCGCATTTGTTTCATCAGGGCAGACAACACTCTGGTCAGTACTATTGAGAACAATGGCTGTGACATCCCTGCTGCCATGGCCACTGTCGCTTGGAAGGAGCCACTTGACAAGAAATGGAGCACTGATAGGACTTGCACAAGAGGGGGGATCCCAGTGGGGTGACGAATAGCTGAGATCAGGTCTGGCTCCAATTGGGCACACAGCTCTTGGATTGTGGCCCTATCAAGTCTGAAGGTGAGGATTATGTGCCTGCCCTCCATTGTTGCCAGCTCCACCAGGGGTCTGTACACGGGGTATGTCTCAATTTCCTATTCATCCTCAGCCGTTGAACTCTAGGGTGAAAAACGGTGAACAAATGGTCATATTCAAACATATCCTCAGAGTAAAATGCCTTGCATATTGTGACAGAAACACTATGTTAAAGTGTAGTCCCGTAAATGTGCCTATGTCTGCTGTGATGCAGTTAGGTGCCATGGCCTGTTCCCCCCTGAAATGGTGGCCGCCTGACCTGTGTGGAGGGACAAGTGTGCTGTTGTGGGAGGGGGCTAAGGACTGCCGTGCAACAACTCATTGGTTATTATTGGGCCCTATGGGCTCCAGTAGCCAATGGTGATGTACGCCAGCAGTGACGGTACGCACCGCCACGGACTTGACTGCCATTTTCTATCTGTTCACTCACTTGCTACCTGACCTTCAATAGGAAAGGACCTATTCTGCAAATGCTGCTGTGACCTGTGTCTGGAACCGACCATGGCTCGAGTGTCTGGGGAAAGGGCCCCTGCCTTCACTTCGGAGGAGTTGGAGAGACTAGTGGATGGGGTCCTACCCCAGTACTGTTTACTTTATGGTCCTCCAGACCAACAGGTGAGTACACTGTGAGCACGATGCATGGGGCATGATTGTATGGAGTGCTGTGTGTGTAAGCCTGGTGTAATGTGGGGGGTGGCTGCATGTATGGTGGTCAATGTATGTGCGTAAGGGGATGGGAGGGGTATGGTGGGCCATGAGAATAACAGGCCCGACGGTATGGCTGATCCCATTTCCTATGTATCATTGTCTGCAGGTCAGCGCCCATCAGAAAAAGGGTATTTGGCATGCCATGGCCAAGGACTTGCGGACCCTGGGGTTCTTTGACAGGCAGAGCACCCACTGACTCAAATGGTGGGAGGACCTGCGCCGCTGGGTAAGAAAGACGGCGGCGGCCCAGCTGGGGATGTTGCTCCAACGAGGAAGGGATGCCCATTGAACCCTGACCCCCCCTGATGTTTTTCATCCTGGCGGTGGCCTATCCGGTGTTGGATGGGCACTTAAAGGCGTCATAGCAGCCACAAGGGGGTGAGTACAGTTTCAGAATCTGAAAATTGCATGTGGTGAGGTGTTATCTGAGTGGGGGATGTGGGCCTGTGGGTGCCCCTAGGCCAGGACGAACATGACAGTGTAGGTCCCTTGTTAGGCAGGCTCTGATGCACTCCAGCCCCAAATATGCTAGTGGGCATCTACTAATGGGCAGGGTGCTGTGGGTTTCAGGTGTGCTGCTATTGGCGTTAGGGATTGCACTCCATGGCCTGGTGACTAGCATTGTTAATGGTAGTGTATAGCCTAGTGCATAGGGCTGTTCCCTGTGTGTTGTGTACGCCAATAGTGGTGTTGTTTCTGGCATTGATCAAGTGTATCCTCTGTCTCTTCTCCGCCCTTTTTGTTTTGTCACCCTATCCTTATGTGCATTAGCATCATCTGGCGGAGGAGCAGAGGCACTGGCGATGGGGAGAGCTGCATCCCACATGGCCCATGAGGCCGAATCCACCAAAGGTGAGGGCACCAGTGGGATGGAGGGTGAGGGGAGCATCACAGCGGAGACTGGAGGTGACACTACAGACAGTGACACCTCCTCCGATGGAAGCTCCCTGGTGGTGGCAGACACCTCTGTGGCCACCCCAACTACAGGCATAGCTGGCATCTCTTTCGCCCCAGGCACCTCAGGCCCTGCCCCAGTCAGCCCTGCTGGTCTCAGTGAGGAGTATATTGACCTCCTGTGATCCATCTCTGATGGGCAGTCAACCATAGTAAATGCCATCCAGGGTCTTGCAGCGCATTTGCAACAAACAAATGCATTCCTGGAGGGCATTCACTGTGGCGTGGCAGCCCAACAGAGATCATTCCAGGCTCTGGCCAACTCACTGATGGCAGCCATTGTCCCTGTCTCTAGCCTCCCCCCTCCAACTTCCTCTACCCAGTCCCATTCCCCTCAATCCCAGCCTATCCCAAGCACACCATCAGACCAGCATGCACCCAAATCAACACACAGAAGTAGCTCAGGCAAACACAAGCACCACACTTCATCCCACAGGCACTCACACAAGAACCATCCAGATGCAGACACACCAAAATCCACTGCGTCCACTGTGTCCCCCTCCTCCTCATCGTCCACCTCCCTCCCAGTAGCATCTCTACTCGTACCTGCATGCACTACATCCTCATCCACTCCCCCCATCACCATCACGCCTATCAGTACACGCCCCTCACTGACAGTCACCACACCCACTTCCATGCACACATCCCCTGTGTCCTCTCCCACTGTGTCTGTGCCCCCTCCTCCCAAAGTACACAAACGCAATAACTCAGACACCCAACAGCCATCCATCTCACGACAGCATCCAGCCTATGCACCTGCATCCAAACACAGCAGACAGACACTTCCTACCACCACTCCCTCTTCCTCCACTCCCAAAGCTTCAGCCTCTTCCAGCCCCAGTGCCCCCAAAAAGCTTTTCCTTTCCACCCTTGACCTAATCCCTGCCCCGTCCTTCACTTCTGGCCAGGTTGGTCAGGACCCAGGCTAGCACCTCAGCCACCCAGTCCATGGCCACTGTCATTTCTGCTACCACTGCATTTGTGAGAGGCTCTGAGAAGACACCCGTCCACACAGCCAGTGTGCCTGCACAAGCTGCAAAGGGCAAAAAGGGAGCACCAGCTGGCAAAGCCTAAAAGGGAGCACCAGCTGGCAAGGGCAAGGAAGCACCACCAGCTGGCACAGGCAAGGAGGTGCCACAGGCTGCCAAAACCAAGGAGGCACCACCACCTGGCAGAAGCAAGGTGGCATCACCAGCTGGCAAACGCAAGGAGGCACCACCAGCTGGCAAAGGCAAGAAGGGGCCACCAGCTGCCAAGGGTAGGAAGGGACCACCAGCTGCCAAGGGCAATGGCAAAGGCACAGATTCCGCATGCAGGATGGATATGGAGCCTCGTGCTTGAGCGGCATCTGAGCAAACAACACCAGCCATGGCACTTCAGCCGTCTGAGGCTGCAGGGAATGGGCTGGAGCCTCTCCCCACTACCGGCAGCACCGCCACCAGCACTGCCACCAGCACCACTGCCAGCAGCAGCAGCCACAGTGGTCAGCTGTCGAAGGCTGCAGGGGAAGGGCTGGAGCCTCCCCCCACCACACCACCGCCAGCACCGCCACCTGCACCACCAGCAGCACCACTGCCAGCAGCAGCAGCCCCAGTGGGCAGCCGTCTGAGGCTGCAGGGGAAGGGCTGGAGCCTCTCCTCACCACAGGCAGAACCACTGCCAGCCCCGCCACTGCCACCACTGAGCAGCTGTCACTGTCGGTGGGAAATGTGTAGTCGTGCCTCCATGGGCTGTAGTGTGTCCTTGCTCCTGCAAAAACTGTAGGTGTGACACCCAGGTGAGAGACTGTGACCTTGCACTCCCCAAAATCTGCATCACAGGGCACAAAGCCCACTCCAGAACCAGTGGAGGAAGGGATCCACTCACCCCCTCGTTGCCAGAATGAAGCACACTGGGCACAAAGCCCCCTCCAGAACCACTGGAGAAGCCATCCACTAGAGAGACTGTGGCTTTGCACTCCCCAGGACCAAGCAGTGGGCAGACCACCAACTTGAGAGACTGTGGCTTTGCACTCTTCAGGACCAAGCAGTGGGCAGACCACCCACTTGAGAGACTGTGGTATGCACTCCCCAGGACTAAGCAGTGGGCAGACCACCCACTTGAGAGACTGTGGCCTTGCACTCCCCAGGACCAAGCAGTGGGCAGACCACCTACTAGAGAGACTGTGGCTTCGCAGTCCCCAGGACCAAGCAGTAGGCAAACCACCCACTAGAGAGACTGCGGCTTTGCACTCCCCAGGACCAAGCAGTGGGCAGAACACCCACTAGAGAGACTATGGCTTTGCACTCCCCAGGACCAAGCAGTGGGCAGACCACCCACTTGAGAGACAGTGGCTTTCCACTCCCCAGGACCAAGCAGTGAGCAGACCACCCACTTGAGAGACTGTGGCTTTCCACTCCCCAGGACCAAGCAGTGGGCAGACCACCCACTATAGAGACTGTGGCTTTGCACTCCCCAGGACAGAGTGCTGGGCATGTGGCCCCCTCCAGGAGCAGCAGCGTTGTACCATCTTCATGCTGAGGTCCTCCCCCTTCCCCTTCCCCCTGAGGTGCCTGTTTATTTTCGACCTGATGCCCCAGCAGACTTCTCTCCATGTTGAGGCAGGAGTCAAGTTAGGCCTTGGCCTATGAGATATGGCCCTGTGGCCCACGGACATTATGGACTGGGCAGTATCCCTCCATTTGTATATATTGTAGATACTGTTTTGTGCTTTGAGGACGTATTTTTAGAACTTTATATTATTACACTGGCTTTACTCACTTCCTTTTGTCCTTGCATTATTCCTGAGGGGAATGGGGTGGGTATGTAATGTTGTTACATCTGTTTGTGTGTATGGTGTTGGGGTGGAGGTCGGGTGGGGGTGTGGCATTTGTGTGTCACTCTCTTTTTCCTCCCTCCCTCCCTTGTGTGCTAGGTGTGGTACTCACTGTGGTCATCTTCGCCGCTGTTGGTATTCCTGGTGTAGGAGGAGGTAAATCAGCGTGGGTATCACTTCTAGTTCGGGCTCCATGGCATCGTGGTTCTTCCTTGAGTACCCAGAGGTGAGTCGTTTCCCTTCTGTGTACTGTTTCTGCTGTGCTTTTGATGGTGTTGGTACCGCCCCGGAAAAGCTGGCGGATTGGCTTGTTGTAATAGTGTGGGCGGTACATTGTCTTCCGCCTAGCTGTTGGTGGTTACCGCTGCGGTGCTTGTTGCTACCACCGTAGCAGTCGGTGTGTTAAAGGGGCTGTCTTTACTTTGGGTGTGGCATCTAAAATATGTTATCCTTACATTGGAGATATTTTTATTAATTTTTTAATATATATATATTCACATTTTAAGATCTTCCCTATGTTTTAATGCATGAATGGGAAAAAAAACAGTTACTTTTCCTCATAAAAATGTGAGGAAAATAAGTACTTTGGTTTAAGACAAACTTATGAGATCCACACAGTTCAGACAACCCTTGACTCTTCCAGTTGTCTAGATTCCAGAAATGTTAGTGTTTGGTAGATTCTCCTGTGTGCTTGCTGAGCAAGGACCCAAATTCCTCAGCCATCCACATAGAAAAACTAGTGGAAGTATTGTATCTGTCCATGTGCTATCTTGGACCCTTTCCAGTTCTGGGCACTAGGCCTACCCAGACAATGGGGTAGAGGAGATATGTGGAATGTTGGGTGGTAGGAAAAGGTTTAGATCCTCACAGGTTTCAAAACTATCCCTCACAGAAATGTGAGGAAAGTATGTGTTTGTACACAAAGCTTGAGGTTCATGTGAGCCACACAAGTCAAACTACCCTGGACTCCTCTGGGTATTTAGTTTTCAGAAATACTGGGGTTTAAAAGTTATCAGTTTTTAGCTGTTGTGCTAAGGCCGAATTACTGCAGTTAACCATATTGTACAAAAAGCTTTGAGTTTGTTGGTGGAATACTATATGGTGTTTTATGTAGCCGGCGCCCCGACCCGGGCAAGTCGGGTACCAATTTTGTTGGAAAAAGATAAGGGAACACAGAATAGTTAAATGTTTGTTATTTCCAATTGGCATTTCTCTGCATCTGTGGCTTCCAAATATAAGTCAGTGTTCAGGAAGGAAGATATTTGGCAAAATTCTCTCTGAATCACAGTATTAGGGGTGTATAAATAAACACTATTCCTAAACTCAATATCTTTTGTGTATTTCAGATACATTTCAGGTTTACTTCCTATCCATTTTTCATTCTTTTCATTTTATTATGAATTACTGTACAGCAGGCTTATAATAAAACAAATATCGATAGTTGCGGCTCAGTTGTTAGCTCTTGAAATTGTGTGTTCTTGGTGAATGCACACACAGCATTTATTCCTCATAACCAGAATGGTCTACCATATGTAACAGCATATTGCTTTTCTAAATCGACTAGCAGATAAAACTCTTTTCACAATGGCAGTTTTTTTCTACTCGTTTTCATTATTTTTTTTATTTCAGCAATTTGTTTCTTTGGGAAAACATTAAGGAATATACACAGGTACCTCCTAGATAAATTCTGAATTTTCAATACTTTTAAGAAATGTATGTATAGCTTCCCTTTGAGAACTCCCTTTGTCTGAGGTTTAATCGACTCCTGTTGCAGGCACCAGGTGTACCTACACAAGTGGGGTAGTCATTTTGTATTGTCACAAGTGATGTTAATGCCAATATACATTTTATAGATCCCTGTAGATGCCAGAAGCTTCTCTCACATAGATGTGAGGAAAATTGTGATTTTAGGAACTTTTTATGGCTTGCAGGGCACTGTAGTTAAGAAAATGTCATAGGTACCATGCAATGTACACCACCATGAACTGGCCAATCAATAAGTCTATTTTACAAAACAAGTCTGGAATTGGTAGGTTTCCTTAAGTGATGGCTGAGCCCAGGTGCAAATACCCCGATTGCCAATATCTCCATGTTGCATTTTGTAATCTTTCTAGTTGGGGTGTTAGGACAAGCTACACATGTGTGGTAATGTTTTTATTAAGAGAAGTGTGGAAATGCTGGGAGCTAGGAATTTTGTAGATTCTTCCAAATTCCCAAAGGTAAGGCAATGTAAAAGTGAGAAACTTCAACTATTTTAGGTAAAGTGGGAGGTTTGGAAGGCACTGTGAGTAAGACAGCGCTATGGGATCCATCAAGGCACATTATTTAGGACTCCTCTGAGGATTTAATTTACAGAAATATCTGGATCTGTTAGGTGTTCCCAGGTGGCAGACAATCCTTAGCCTGAATTGTGCAGTCATTCAGCAAATTGTGAGAAGCCCCCTCTTTGCCCCCAGGGGAGGCAGCATTATTTGTTGGTCCCTTTTGGAGTTGTGGTACGGACCAATACTAGGGTGGGATGCCTGCACCCGTTTGGTGTGGCCAGATAGAACATCACTGACATCTAGTGTGTTTTCCATCTGCCTGGGGCAAATTAGGGGTAATCTCTCCAATCAGAACAAAGTTATATTGCACCTTCAGGTTGGGGCTATGGCCTGCTGCAATTTGGTGTCATCCCCATCCTTATGTTTGTTTTGGAACCATTTTAAAAACCCTGTTGTCCAGTGGGAAAGCCTCCTCTCTGGACTCATAAATCTTTTCGAGTGGAGGTATGCCAATGCCAAGATGTGACATCCATACCTGTTTGCTTTGCCCAAGTGAAAAATCCCAGCTGTTGGTATCATTATCTTATGTTGTGTTATGTGTATTTCTATGGTTCACATGACATTACAGCTGGCAGCTCTGATGTGAGGAGGGGGGTTTGTCTAGGTATTTCCTGCTGCGTGTCAAAAGATATGTCTTCTGGCTTTTTGAACCTGGTCGTTGCGTAGAAAATGACGTGGCTGTTCAGGTATGCCAGGCTTTGCTTGTGTACAGGACCTTACTTGTGTAGTGCTTTGTGTCTGTTTAGGAGGAACTTGAAGAAGGCCTGTCTGAGTATGGAGAGTCAGCAGAGATCTTTGAGGAGTTTGGATATGTGAGGGTGGGATCGTTTTTGGGAGTGAGTGTGGTTGCTGGGTTCTAAATGATCTGGAGCCTCTAAGTGAGATGCTTGTTGATAAAGATATTTAGTGACATATTTACAAGCCCATTGTGCCTCCTTGTGCCACACTAGTGCCATTTTGTGTATGCTAATGTGGCATTAAGGAGGCCATTTCTCTGTGCCATATTTACAAAGTGGTACAATGCATGCACTGTGCCACTTTGCAAACCCTTGCATCACATTATGCCTGCGCCAGGCATAATGTATGCAAGGGCGGCATTCCCACGTAGGGAGGCCCATAAAAATGGCTCTGTGAAATTTACAAGCTTTTACTGTGCCATTTTGTGTGTCATTTTTAATGCCTGTCTGAGGCAGGCATTAAAGTGATGCTGCCATTGTTTTCAATGGGCCTCCCTTGACATTGCAGGATTAGCCCTATTATTTTTTGTGCTAATCCTGCAAAGAGTCATAATAGCATCAACATTTTTGAAGCTATTGTCTTAATGTGCAACGTTGGTGCGCTGTATTGTAGTATGGAGCACACATGATGTTGTTAGATGGGCTCAGGGCAATGCAAGAAAAGTGGTGCATTAGGAATGATGTGCCACTTTCTTGTAAATATGCCCCTTAGTATGTTTCTGTAGCCCAGTTTGTTCATAATCAGGTCCTGGTGATGGTTCTTCAGCAATTTAGAGGGTGCCATCTGAAAAGGTTCCTGAGGAGCTTGAGGGTGTGGAAGCAGGAAGAGGCAACCATATGGTTGATTATTGAGAGTTGATTGTTAGTCACAATCCCTAGGTTCTTGTCTTGTTGGAATTGAGTTTCAGAGAGTTCATCTTTATCCAGTTTATGACTTTGGACATGCTGTTGATGAACCTTGTCTGGGTGTGGAAGCTGTCTTTGGAGGGGAAGAGGATGAGCTGAGTTTTGTTGGCATACAGGATAATGTTTACTATTTGGTCTCTGACTTTTCTTGTAAAGGGATGTGTATAACTTACTGGGTGCATCCGCTGGTCCACTGGAGTACAGGTCCATTTATTCCAGTTTTGTCATTGGATGATACTAGGGTGGGAGAAGGTGTAGAATATGGCAAAGAGGAGGAGAGGAATCAGTACTTCTGTGTCTTCTTTGCCTATGAGTGGGTGAATGTTATTGATGGCAGCAATGAGGGTGGTCTTGGTAGTGTGATTGGTCCTGAATCCAGATGGAGAAGGGGCCAGGGGGTGTCTACCATTAAGGTGGTCTGCAAGTCATTAGATAATGAGGTTTTCTAGAACCTTTGTTGGGTCTGTAGTTAGGTAATGTCTAGAAAGCTTTCTGCCTCTACAGATGGCAAACCCTCGAACTACTTCCAAGTGTGGCAGAAAGGATGTATTACCCCCCCCTTTTGTGGTGGGGGGCATGGCTCTATGCCAAGGTGGGCCACCAACAGCCCTCTGTTTTGTGTTTTTTTTTTTAAATCTGGCATTTAGTGGGATTTCGGATCCTATGTAATGAAACATGTATTTGTAGAGTGCTGCTTGTCACCCATGATGGTATCAAAGCTCTGAGCAGGGGGGTGTAGATGTGTGGTGAGGCTGGCCCTGAGTAAAGGCCATCTCATTGGTGTTTTGTAGCTATTTTAGCCATGTTCTGAGCACATTGTTTTAGCTAAAAAGGCCTGCAGCTGCACACTTTCACCCATCTACATTTTATTCAGCATTACTTTCTTTTTTTTAACAATAGCTTCATTTGTGGTGCTGTTTTATTTCTCTCTATCTTGTCGTTCTTTCAACTAGAAAAGCATTGTGTTCTTAATCAGACATATAGTTCACTTTGTGCTTGCCAAGGCTACAGTTACATAGGGTTGACGACAAATGTGGTATGTTGTGTCTCCTGTATTCATAGAAAACAACACACTCATACGTGGGGACCATTCTTAGATTGTCAGCTGGTTTTCTAGAAAACACCTCTTAGTCCCAGACACATTAGAGGGAGATTCCAGCCAGATGACCACAACTGTATGCTGATTGCTGCAAGTTTCGCTACAGCTACCTGCTTACACAGCAAGCCCTGATCCAGATGGGGATGGTGTCTCTTTAGACCACAGGCCTTCTTTTAAGGTGTGAGGGATGATGTTCTTCCAGGGGAAAACCCAAAGGGCAGATTAGGCTTAGTATGCTGTGCTCATGCTCCGTGCAGGTGGGGCGTTATAGATCTACTCCCCTGTTTAGACAGCAATGTTAGGACTGTTCTTGTGTTTTACTTTTTTTAGTCACATGCCTACTATTATTGTTCTTCATTATCCTTGTTATTAATAGGCACCTGCTTTTATCTAAGATGCAGATATTTTTTATAAATGCTTGGTTAAATATATTCTGCTTCTGTTGTCTTTGCCTGAGTGAGATCTGGGTAATTGAGAGAACAGGATGAGATCTGATGTACCACAATTCCCTGGGGAGTCTATGTTAGAATGAGCTCGGTTGCCACAATCATCTCAGTCAGAGATGGGGTGCTGCTAGTTAGCCAGAAACTCCGGATTACGCTGACAGGTGTCACCAGTTGTGAGTTGTACTCAGTACTCACAACCTAGGCGATCCTACAGCCCCAATCCAGTTGCCTCATTTACCCTAACGAGAGCCTATGCAACAGTGGTCCACAAGAATACTAATTGAACAACCAGGTCCCCATCTTCAGGAGAGAGGAGGCTGCCCTGGTGTGTTGGGGGAGGTCATTCCAGGATTTGGAAGCTTGGTAGGAGAATGATAGATCTGTTTTGCTTCTGTGGATTCAAGGTCTGCGTGAGAGTGAGAGTGGTGCTGAGAGTAGTTGTCTGGTGGGTTGGTGGAAGTGAAGCTGGTACTTGAGGTATGCAGTCCCCTATTGTGTAGTGAGTTGAATGCGGTTGTGAGAATTTTGAACTGGTAGGGCTTCTAGATGAGGAGCAAGTGGAGCTCCTTCAGGAATGGTGTGGGATCAGCATTAGAGGGTGTGAACGAGTATAGTGGTGATGTTTTGGATGTTTTGAAGTCTATGAAGAAGATGGGTTGGGATGCAGTGTAGAATGCATTGCTATACTCAAATCTGCTTGTGAATAGTGCCTGCATGAAAGTACTCCTGGTGTCCTGTGGAACCCGCTTGAAGATTTCACATAACATGCACAGGATGTAGAAACATGAGGAGGTGACAGTGTTGACCAGGGACTTCATGGTGAGTTTCGTGTCCAGAATGAGGCTTAGCTAGACCATGGTGGTTGGGGTGAGTGTGAGTCAGAGATTGGTGGGCTACCAGGTGGAGTATCAAAGTGAGCTCTTATTCCCAAAGATCATCAATCCAGTTTTGTCTGTGTTGAGCTTAAAGTAGTTTGTTGAGCTCAAAGTAGTTTTCTTTCATCCAATTGACCACACTGGTCATGCATTGTTGGAAGTTTGTCTTGGTGGGGTCAGTGTGTCTGAGAGGGAAAAATGAGCTGGTTGTTATCAGCGTAGGAGATGATGGAGATTCATGTGGGTTCTGAAGAAGTTTGCCAGAGGAATCATGTGTATTTTGAAAAGTGTGGGGCTCAATGATGATCCCTGTGGGACTCTGCTGGTGAGGTTGTTGGGTTCTGATGTGAAAGGTGAGAGCCTGACTCGTTGCGTTCTTCCATGGAGGAACAAAGCTATCAATTTGAATGCTGGTCCTTGTAGTTATCCTGTCTGTAGTATGGCAATGAATACATTGTGTGAGGATGAGGGGGGTGGTCTGTTCATGGTCGAGGATGGTGTCTATGTTTTCTGTGGCAACAATAATGGCTGCTTCTGTGCTGGTTTAGTTTTTTTATCCTAATTGAAAGTTGTCCAGGAGTTTGTGTAACTCTAGGTGGTCAGAGAGTTGTCTCTTTATGGTCTTCTTGAAGTTTTGGCTGGATAGGGGAGCAGTAAGATGGGTCAGTAGCTGCTGAGTACTTCAAGGTCAGCTGAGTGTTTTTTGAGGTGGTTAGTGATTTGTGCTTGTTTTTAGCTATCAGGAGGTAGGTTTTGATGATGTGAGTGTGTGCAGTGCTGATCACGGCTCTTCCTAGATTGTAGATATGGTGGTGACAGGGTTCTGTGGGGCCCCCTGAGTGGAGTGTCTTCATTATTGCTGTAATGTCCTTGATAGATCAAGGGTTCTAAGCTTTCATTTTCTAGTCTTTGGTTAACCAGTTGGGAAGGTCAATAGTGGTCGCTGGGGTTTCAAGTTGTTGAAGATCTTGGTGATTTTTGTCATGGAGGAAGTCAGAGAGATTGTTGCAAAGTTCTTGTGTAGGGTTGATGGTGTGGGTTTTGGCTGTTGGGTTGCTGAATTCTTTAAGAGTGGCAAATGGTTCCTTGCTGTTGCTAGAACTAGATTTGATTCTCAGTGTCAGGGCCTTTTTCTTTTACTTGATGGCAATAGTGTCCAAGTGAGGCCTAGTAGGTGTTTTTTGCAGGTGCTCCTGTGGTGGATTTCAATTTCCTTTCAAGTTTTTTGCAAACTCTCTTTGATTCTCTGAGGTCAGTGTTGTACTAGCTTGCTTGTTTTTCGGATGTTTTGGGTTTGGTGTTTTTCAGGGGCAGCAGGGTATTCTTGCAGGTGATGATCTAGTTGTTGAAGTTAGTTGTGTTGTTGATGAGGTCGTTGGTAGAGTCTGGGTAGCTTAGTTGGGGGCATTGAGCCTTTCCATTTTTGAAAATATCTTCCAGAAGTGGATTGAAGTGTTGCTAGACTTCATAGGGGTGATTGTTATGTGAAAGTGACAATAAGTGGTCCATCCATGTGAGTGGAGTGGTATGGCCAACTTTAACCTTTTTGCTGAAGGAAAGGATGGGGTCTAGGTTATGTCTGGCAAAGTGAGTAGGGGTTTGTGAAAGCTAGAGGAGGCTGATGTTCTCTAGACATTTGAGGGAGCCATGGAGTTGGAGTCTGTGTGGCCATTGAGATGAAAGTTCAAATCACCTGGGAGTATAAAGTCTTTGGAGCCCATGGCGAGGGGTGTGGTGAGGTCAGTGGGGAGGTTGCTTAAGTGGGTGTAAGGCCCTAGAGGCTGGTAAGCAAGGGTGTCTTTGATAGTGTTTTCACATCCCATCTGAAGCTTGAAGTGAATGTGTTCCATAAAAATGGCTTTGGGTCAGTGTAAGAGGTACATTTGACGGTGTCTCTATGAATGATGGTGAGTCCTCTCTTGGTTTATGGGTGTAGGTCCTAGTGCAGAATTTTATATCCTTTAGGGATGGCTGCAGTGATGTCCAGTGCCGCTGTGGGGTTTCGCAGGTTTCAGTGAGTAAGAGGAGGTCCAGTGCGTTGGAGTTGATGAGGTCCTAAATCTTAGTGGAGTGCTTGCCAAAAGGGTGGTTGTTGAGGAGCATGCATGTAAGTGGGTGTTGTTGTGTGGGGTGGGTGTGTAGTACTGCATGAGCGTATGTCTTCTTGAATTCTGACTTGGTGAGGGGTGTAGTGTATGTGGATGGTGGGAGCTGGAACATAAAGGCAGGTGAAGTGGCAATACAAGCAGGCAAAGGGGCCCATTGTGGACTGAAGTGCAGTTTGGCAGCAGTGTTTATGGTGGCATCTATGGTAGAGCATGTGGAGTTAATCAATGGAGTAGCTGCTGGGGGTATTTAGACCAGAATTCCTGGTGCTAGGCATGTTCCAGGCACAGACTGGTGCAGATTGACTTGCCTTTGGCATGATGCACTGCTTCTTCCATTACGTGGGGCCTTAGAAGAGTGGGAGGAACATGGGGGTAGGATCAGAAAGAGTGGGGAAGCCAAGCACGGGGGAGCAGGAAAGTTCAGCTGGAGCATCAGGGTGGTAAAACGCGGTTGATGGGCAAAGACTGAGAAAAGATGTCAATATGCAAAATGGAGCAGGAAGAGGAACAAAGGATGAATAAAGGAACAGTTAAACAGAGCTGGGGCACATAAAACAGATGGCACCAACAAGAAAGTGCAGTTACAGAGTCAGGGGCAGAACAATCGCCTAACAAGAAAAAAACACCAGGAGACAGACAACAACATGAGTCAGAAAAGCAAGGCAAGGTCTACATTATACTGAGCAGAAGAGAGATGCCCGGACACTTGAATGGCAGATTTTGGGCAAATACCAAAATCTACCTCATGGGGGCCTGGAAAAAAGACTGTAATCCCCCCTTTAGGAGTGGGACTTTGCCCTATGCTATGAAGGGCTGCCTCCAACCATTGTTTTCTTTGAATTCCCCTTTTGTCTAATGGTCTTTCCTGTGTTTACCCCATAAGGGGGGCAGATTGCAGACAAACACCCCAATCTACCTCACAGTGGACATAAAGACTGTATTGGCCATTTTGAGGGAGGGTATGCCCATATATCACTTGTTGGCCAAACCACACCCCTTTACATGATAATGTACTTACAGTTACCATGTGTCATGATAATCGACTTACATTGACATCCAGGGACATGTGCTATTACACTGGCACTTACCCACTCACGAAGAGTCATATTCCACAATGTCTACAAATCCACCATCAGTGCAATGGTCTAATGAGGAAAAACACAGTAATGTCCCTGATGTTACATCTATAGAGAATACTCACAACACTTCCATTTACCCAGGCACTCAAGAACATAGTCCCAGACATTAACAGTCACTCTATCATTACCTACATGATATTTTAATGAAAGCAAGTTATGCATTACAGGCATAGTCACTTTGCACTCACTCAGACACTCAGACTAAAGCTTACATACTGTTATAAGTTCAGAATCATTACATTGGTTAGTCTATAAGGACAGAAAGTCAGTACAGTGTAGTCACAGACAAAGCCATGTATATTTGTCATCATCTTGCCACTCAATTGGACAACAGAGGCACATTTAGACACCTGAATTATCACACCAAAACTGACTGTGTCACAGTCAAATGAATGAAATAGTTGTACAATGTACTTAGACTCACCTCATGGGACACTTATCAGAACACTGGCACACACTGAGCCACTATGGGATGCACTCAGGCACTTCACAAAGGACACCATCAATAACTTTTTAAAGATCTGAATGAGTCTAAATGCAGCGTGAGGTACTTGGATCAGATATAGTTATCCCCATACTGCTACTCAACCAGACACCTAGAAGCAGACTAATACAACTGCACCATATAGGAGGCTGGCCTGGCTTGTAGTGGGTACCAGAGGTACTTACACCTTGTGCCAGGTCCAGTTATCCCTTATTAGTGTAGAAGAGGTGTTTCTAGCAGTTTAGGCTGATAGAAGGTAGCTATGGCAAAGTAGCTTAGGCTGAACTAGGAGACATGTAAAGCTCCTACTATACCACTGGTGTCATATGCACAATATCATAAGAAAACACAATACACAGAATTACTAAAAATAAAGGTACTTTATTTTTTATGACAATATGCCAAAAGTATATCAGTGAGTACCCTCAGTATGAGGATAAGTTATATACACAAGATATATGTACACAAACCAAATTTAGGTAAGTAATAGCAAGAACAGTAATGCAAGCAGTGTAGAATTACAGTAGATTGCAATAGGAGCACATAGGTATAGGGGCAACACAAACCATATACTCCAAAAGTAGAATGCGAACCACGAATGGACCCCAAACCTATGTGAGCTTGTTGAGGGTCGCTGGGACTGTAAGAAAACAATGAGGGTTAGAAAAATAGCCCACCCCAATACCCTGAAAAATAGGTGTAAAGTGCACCTATGACCCCCATAGAGCACAGAAGTTGTGATAGGAGGATTCTGCAGGAAGAACAAACACCAGCAATGCAACAACAGTGGATTTCCGGACCTGAGTACCTGTAAGACAAGGGGACCAAGTCCAAGTCGCGACAGTGTCGAGAATGGGCAGGAGCCCAGGAAATGCCAGCTGAGGGTGCAAAGAAGCTGCCACAGGATGGAAGAAGCTTGGAGTTCTGCAAGAAAGAAGAGAGCTAGGGACTTCTCCTTTGGAAGATGGATGTCCCACGTCGCAATGAAGCTTGCAGATGTGTTCCTATGCAGAAAGACTGCAAACAAGCCTTGCTAGCTGCAAGGATTGTGGTAGAGGTTTTTGGGTGCTACTGTGGCCCAGGAGGGACCAGGATGTCGCCACTTGGAGGAGGAGACAGAGGGGGCACCCAGCAACTAAGGGAGCCCTCAGAGAAACAGGCAGCACGCACAGAAGTACCCGAACAGGCACTTGGAAGAAGAGTGAACCGGAGTCCATGCAAAGTCACAAAAGGGAGTCCCACGATGCCAGAGGACAACTCAGAAGGTTGTGCACTACAGGAAGGAGTGTCAGGGACAAAGGCTTGGCTGTGCACAAAGGAAATCCTGGAAGAGTGCACGGGAGCCGGAGCAGCTGCAAATCATGCGGTAACCAGCAATGCAGTCTAGCGTGGGGAGGCAAGGACTTACCTCCACCAAACTTGGACTGAAGAGTCACTGGACTGTAAGAGTCACTTGGACAGAGATGCTGAGTTCCAGGGACCAAGCTCGTCAGGATGAGAGGAGAACCAGAGGACCAGTGTCGCAGTCTTTTGGTGCCTGCGTTAGCTGGGGGAAGAATCCGTCGACCCACGGGAGATTTCTTCGGAGCTTCTGATGCAGGGTGAAGGCAGGCTACCCCCAGAGCATGCACCACCTGGAAACAGTCGAGAAAGCCGGCAGGATGAGGTGATACAAGGTTGCTAGTAGTCGTCTTACTACTTTGTTGTGGTTTTGCAGGCGTCCTGAGCAGTCAGCAGTCAATCCTTTGGTAGAAGGTGAAGAGGGAGATGCAGAGGAACTCTGATGAGCTCTTGCATTCGTTATCTGGTGAATTCCCCAAAGCAGAGACCCTAAATAACCAGAAAAGGAGGTTTGGCTACCTAGGAAGGAGCATTGGCTACCAAGAGAGGTAAGAGCCTATCAGAAGGAGCCTCTGACGTCACCTGCTGGCACTGGCCACTCAGAGCAGTCCAGTGTGCCCCCAACACCTCTGTTTCCAAGATGTTAGAGGTCAGGGACACACTGGAGGAGCTCTGGGCACCTCCCTTGGGAGGTGCAGGTCAGGGGAGTGGTCACTCCCCTTTCCTTTGTCCAGTTTCGTGCCAGAGCAGGGCTGGGGGATCCCTGAACCGGTGTAGACTGGCTTATGCAGAGATGGGCACCATCTGTGCCCATCAAAGCATTTCCAGAGGCTGGGGGAGGCTACTCCTCCCCAGCCCTCACACCTATTTCCAAAGGGAGAGGGTGTTACACCCTCTCTCAGAGGAATTCCTTTGTTCTGCCTTCCTGGGCCAGGGGTGCCTGGACCCCAGGAGGGCAGAAACCTGTCTGAGGGGTTGGCAGCAGCAGCAGCTGCAGTGGAGACCCCGGAAAGGCAGTTTGGCAGTACCCGGGTACTGTGCTAGAGACCTGGGGGATCATGGAATTGGGGTGACAATTCTATGATCTTAGACATGTTACATGGACATGTTCGGAGTTACCATTGTGACGCTATACATAGGTAGTGACCTATGTATAGTGCATGCGTGTAATTGTGTCCCTGCACTCACTAAGTCCGGGGAATTTGCCCTGAACGATGTGAGGGCACCTTGGCTAGTGCCAGGGTGCCCACATACTAAGTAACTTTGCACCCAAACTTCACCAGATGAAGGTTAGACATATAAGTGACTTATAAGTTACCTAAGTGCAGTGCTAAATGGCTGTGAAATAGCGTGGATGTTCTTTCACGCAGGCTGCACTGGCAGGCCTGTGAAAGAATTGTCAGAGATCCCTATGGGTGGCAAAAGAAATTCTGCAGCCCATAGGGACCTCCTGGAACCCCAATACCCTGGGTACCTCAGTACCATATACTAGGGAATTATATGGGTGTACCAGTATGCCAATGTGAATTGGTAAATTTAGTCACTAGCCTGTTAGTGACACATTTGGAAAGCAGAGAGAGCATAACCACGGAGGTTCTGGTTAGCAGAGCCTCATTGAGACAGTTAGGCATCACACAGAGAACACATACAGGGCACATACTTATGAGCACTGGGGCCCTGCCTGGCAGGGTCCCAGTGACACATAGACTAAAACAACATATATACAGTGAAATATGGGGGTAAAATGTCAGCCAAGATGGTACTTTCCTACACACCATCACTGATTCTGTGACAGCATAATAATAGAAAAAGTACTACAAAGCTTTTAGATTTTATGCTCAGCAACATATGTCAGGAAACTGTCACTCGCCAAGACACTCAAGCACACACTGAGAGACTTAAAGAAACAAACCACATTCTATGTCATTTTCAAAAAAGAAAGACAATCAAAAGCACTACAATACAATGACTACAGTAACTGCCATAAATTATGTGATAGTATATCACCTTTCAACCACACACTTAGGAGTATACTGACTTTCTTAGGTCCTAGATTAGAGTTCATAGAAAAGTATTTAGTCTCAGGATGATAGATAAAATATTCAGTTGCCCTGACAAAGTTCTCATCCTCTGATAGTAGAGTACTTCATTGGTCCAGAAGACAATTCTAGTCATTGACAGGAACTTCCTTCATGTTGGTTCTTGCCAAAGAGTTAAAAGTTTAACAGCAAACTTCATCAAACATGACAGTCACCCATCAAACATTTAACACGTTTTTCTTTCTTCAAAAACAAAATCCCAAAGCTGGATTTTATTTTGGAAGAAAACAAAACTAATCACCCCAAACAATGGGAGTTGCCTCCCATGGTAATGGGACATTTAAAAGTGTTTACTCTTCCTCACCACCAAATTTGTTTCTCAGTGGTAAGGGAGTGTAAAAACTGCCTATTAGAAATTGGGTTACTGAAGACTGTGGTGTGAGCCCTGGTCATTCAGCAACCACATTCCTAGTCAGGGTAAGGCACAAACAAACCTCAAATAAACTGGAACACAACCCCCTGGTAGCATAGCACAGAGGAGTCAGACTTAACTTAGAGGCAATGTGTAAAATACTTGTGCAACACTTCAAAGAGTAAACCAGTGAAAACACAACACTAATAAGTAACCCATATCAGGTAAGAAAAATAGAGCATAATTTACTAAATAAAACAAGACCAAAACAACAAAAATCAATTAAGTAGAATCGGAGTTATGAATTCTTAAAGCATAAACTGAAATACAGCACCTAAAAACAACAAGTGCCATCCACAGCTATCTGGTTGTGTAAGACCGGGTCAAAGTCAAAAGTTCAAGCTGACTGCAACGGAGTGCTGGTTGAATACAATCCCAGATTAGTCCCGCTGAAGATTTATCTTCTCAAGTTTTGTTCCAATAGTCCGTTTGCATGAAAGAGGATTGCTGGGCACGAGGAGAACTTCGCTGATGGTGGTCAGCATGATGGGAGGAGCAGGCTGGGCATCGTGGACGGGCAGACTGGAGCTTTGCATTGGTGGTCTGCGCAGCAATCAATGCTTGCTGTCTGAAGAGACAAACCTGCGGCAGCTCGCACTGATATTCTGTGTGAGTGCAGCAGTTCTGGTGCAAACAGGCCTGTTTGCAGTCACGAAGAGCCCAGAAGGTTGAATTAAAGAGCCTGAGAGCCACACCAATGGCGCAGGACCTGAGTGGCACCTCTTAGGGGTCAGGAACTCATTAAAAGCAGGTCCAGGAGCTGTGAGGGATCCTAATACATCACAGATGTTCCATTCAGGAGGCCAGAAGACTAGCCCTTTGAGTCACTCTGGTGCCCAGGGTACAAGATGGAGTTAGAGGTCCAGTTCTTCCCCAGGCAAGAGGGCAACAGGCAGCATGTCAGCACAGCAAGGCTGCAGTTCATTCAGAGTAGAAGTCCAGCAGAGTGACAGTTCTTCCAGCAGCACAGCAGTCGTTTTCCTGGCAGAGTACCCACAGGTCCAGGAGTATACTTAAGTTGTGGTATCTGAGGTCCTTCTTTTACACTGGTGCCTTGGTTCTGCAAGGTGGGAGAGGCACGTAGACAGGATCTTGGAAGTGCAAGGAATTCCCTGCCTCCTTCATTCTCTGGCTCCAACAAGGCTGAAGTGACAACACAGGTTTTTTTAGTTCATTGTGTGGAGACGAGACACAGACTATTCAGGTGTAAGGGAGGCTGAGCCCATCTCCTCCCTCCCATCCTGCCAATTATGGCTCAACCAGTCACACCTAACCACTATTGTGTGTGGCTGTCTATGAGGAATACAAAAAGCCCAACTGCCAATGACACCCACTCAAGTGGTCAGGGGCAGGCTGCAGGCACCAATTGTCTAAGGCAAGAAAATGCCAACTTTCTAAAAGTGGTATTTTCAGAACTACAATTTGAAATCTGACTTTACAATAAGTTAGGATTTTAAATTGTTATTCCAGAGACACCAAACTTGAAGGGGTATCTCTTTCCATTTGGAAATTACTCTTATAAAATGTGATAAGGCAACTCCAAAGTTATCCTATGGAAGAGATAGGCCTTGTAGAAGTAAAATGCATTTAAGAGTTTTTCACTACCAGGACATGAAAAACTTAAAAAATGCATCCTATCTTTTAAATACACTGCACCCAGCTGTCCACCTTAGGGTGACATATATAATAAGAAGGATGGTTTGGGACCTGACAAAAGTTTTTTGTTGGCAGATTGACATGGCAGGTTAAAACTGCAAACACAGGCTGTGTAATGGCAGGCCTGACACATGTTTAGAGAGCTACTTAAGCTGATGGCACAATCAGTGTTGCATGCCCATTAGTTGAATTTAATTGGCAGACCCTGGACACATGTAGTGTCACTTTTCTAGGGACTTACAAGTACATTAAATGTGGCAATTGGGTATAAGCCAATGTTAAAATATTTTAAGGTGAGAGCACAAACACATGTGCACTGGTCAGCAGTGGCAAGGAGCGCAGAGTCCTAATGCCAGCAAAAATGAGATCAGAAAAAAGAATGAAGAAAGTTGGGGGGGAAGATCACCCTAAGGCTGTCAGGTCTAACACTGCCAGTCAACCTTCTGTCAGGCCAGCGGTTGAATAGCCAAACCTTTGACAGCCCTTCACAGACATACTTTAGCTCCACCTGACTGTACTTCAGAATGAAATACCTTCAGTTTGGCACAGAGGATACTTCTGTGATGGAGTACCCTTTCCCTAAAATTCTAAATCACCCCCTTAATGTCATTCAATTTTCTTCTCATGCACAAACACACTCATCTATTAACACAGGTATCAGTTTAAATAATGTAACAGGCATAAGAAAATAAACATAAATGTTTATCTATAACTACAAGTTACAAATTTGTTTGACAGTTTTTTTCCCTAGGAGGGATAGTAAAATCTAGCAAATTATTGATTCTAGGTAATAGCAATCTCTTTTGACAGTGGTCATTTCCAATATTGTCATCATGTTATGGAGGTTGATGGTCATCTTGTTACGCCATCTTGAGACTTGAGAAAGCTTCAAACCGCAAACTATAATGAAACACTTAAAGAAAAGCAAGCACTTTCCTGGCTAAACAGTGCCATTTCAAAGTAGAGTAAACAGTCTCAACAGCCATTTAAATCATTCTAATGGTGTTGATGCATCTGCAAATCATCCACAAATCTGGAAAAAGTCCTTTGAATAGTTTAAACTTTGAAATTTCACATTATGAAAAGAAAATTGTTATTCTGCCAAATTCAACTTTTTCAAAAAATTATTAACTCCATGGATCCAAATTTTGAATCCACAGACCACGCTCTTGAAACAGCATGCAAAACTGTAGCCATGCTTGTATTGGTTCTGCAAAGGGTCCCTGAATTCTCAAGGGGATCCTACAAAACTGAAACAAAAATGTAATTGAAGTGAATCATCTGATTTTCTAAATAGTCCACTGTATCAATAAACAAGCCTACATACTGTAGAGAGAGCAGCTGAAGCTGTGTAGAACATCATTTTGTTTCCGTGAGAGACACACTTTTAGATTTTCATTCCATTAACATCATGTCATCAGAGAGGAGTGCAGTAAGTCCGAAAGCTGTCATTGCATCAGCAGAGCCACCATCTATATCACCATAGGAAGATAATGAAGTTATTGTGGTTTCTTCTACATCTTCAGCTCCTGCTTTCACCATCCTGAAAGTGAAACAACATTATGGCAATTGTTCAAAACTCTGCAGAGCGGAAGAAAGTTAATAGCCACAAGACAGTGCTTCCCAAACTGTTTAGAATCATGGCCCAATGTTTACCATGTCAAACTTTCCCAACCCACCTACCTTTAATGGACGTACGGTGGGGTGATTCTTTAATATAACTAACGCACCATGTGGTTGTGCATTGTCATTTACAGAGAACATATTTTTCATTGAAATGTCCACTAAATTTACAGACATAAGGCCTCATTATGAGTACGGTGGTCCTTAGACCACAGTACCCATAGTGGTGGTCGGGACACCACACCCATAGCGGTCTGACCTCCACATTACTGCTAGTTGGACCACCAGAATGCCACTGCCAGGATCAGTGGTTCCGACTGGTAGGCTGTGGTGAAAGTTGTGGTCAGCCACAGCAGAGCTGAGTTTGGCACAGCAGTGCTGATCATGACTTTCCTTTCCTCCAGCCTTTTCATGGGGGTGTCACTGCCAGAAAAAAGGCTGGTGGAAAGGCAGAGTTTGGGACATAGGGGGGAGCCTGCAGAGCCTTTGTTGCACTGCCCTGCATCAAAAGAAAAGGGCAAGAAAGGGCTGTATCTATGAGATATGGTGCATTTCTGTCCTCTTCCACTGCACTGGCACAAAGTTGGTGCAAGGGTGTCTGTGCTGTGGGAATGATTGTTTTTTAGAGGAAGGGACATCTTCTTGCACAAAAACAATCAATGGAGTAATTTTCCTACTTCTATATGTGCTGCATTCTGCAGGAAAAAATGAGGGTAAACAAAGAAATTTCTCCTTGTTACGCCTCCCCTGGGGAGGTGTAGGCTTTTGACCCATTTCCATTTTTTCAAATCCTTGTAAGTCTAGGAATGTCTAAAAATCCATGGGTATTGCAAGATAACACCCACCACAATGCCCATGGAGAGACTCTTTGATGTGGAATAAGCCAATGCAGCAACTTGCGCTACGTTGCCTTACTCCATATTTACAAGGCCATGAAAAGCCACACAAGGTGGCTTTGTGTGGCCTTGTAGGTGTAAATCTGCAGCCTACGCCACCAGTGCAAAAAGTGATGCACCGGTGGAGTAAGCCACTTGTGAACATGCCCCATAGTATTTTGTACAAGAAGGGTGTTCATCCATTACAAAACCTATGCTAGACTCACACACACACACACACACACACACACTTGAACTATGGCACAAAGGTGTGTGCATGGCACATGGCAATAACAATCAGAGCCAGAGTTAGGGAGAGGGGAGGAGAGAGCCATATTTCAGAAAATATGGAGCCCTGCTGCTCTATCCTTCTCACGCATTGCAATTCAGCATTTTTCAGTGCAGCACTGTGCATCTTTATTTGTTGCTTGGATTTTCCAGACCCACTAAAAATTGGCTTGGGAGCCAAAACAGTTTGGGAAACATTGCCCACAAGGTGGCTTGCACTTAGTTCAACCAAGTCCTGTTGAGAAGCCTTACAGGGCAATATATCTCCTTGGAAACAGACAGGCTGAATCCACACTTCCAAGCTAGCAGAGTCTACTTTCCAGTGGATCAATACGTCTTAAAGAGAATAGTCTGTTCTATTATGGCCACCACTCTTACCACCATTGCCTGGAGTGAGTGCTTTGATGTCAAGCTGTCTGTTGGTGAAGTCCTTTCTCAAATACTCTTCCAATGAGCAGAGCTACACCACTAGGACACAGACTAAGCCTCTCTGCCTGACTGCGTAAATGGCAGATGTAAAATTGCAGGTGAAAGGTATTTGACTACTGCCTCCCGTTGTGTCATAGAATTAAGACCAGACTTCGATACCAGCGCGCACAATTAGTGAATATATATATAGGAGGAGGCAACCCTCGTACTGGGCAGGAGCCCTTTAACTTTGCACAAGCGCTCCCGCCCCGCGGGACGCGCTCGGAGAAAGCGGGGGAAGGAGGAGGCAACCCTCGTTCTGGGCAGGAGCCCTTTAACTTTGCACAAGCGCTCCCGCCTCGCGGGACGTGCTCGGAGAAGGCGGGGGTAGGAAGAGGCAACCCTCGTTCTGGGCAGGAGCCCTTTAACTTTGCACAAGCGCTCCCACCCCGCGGGACGCGCTCGGAGAAGGCGGGGAAGGAGAAGGCAACCCTCGTTCTGGGCAGGAGCCCTTTAACTTTGCACAAGCGCTCCCGCCCCGCGGGACGTGCTCGGAGAAGGCGGGGGAAGGAGGAGGCAACCCTCGTTCTAGGCAGGAGCCCTTTAACTTTGCACAAGCGCTCCCGCCCTGCGGGACGCTCGCGGGCGGCGCCCGGGCAAAGCCCGGGCCAAGGGTGGGCCCGTCCTGTGCCCATCAGCGACCGGAGGAGGCCGGGCTGGGCCACACCATTTTCATCCTGACTTCCAAGGTTGGTGACCAGTGGACGAATATACTTTAGCCACCCGGATACCTTCCCAATATAGGTTCCAGTAGAGCAAAAACAGGGTGGGAACAGGAGAGGAAGAGCTCCTACGGAACAGACTGTCAAACTTTGGGGCTGGACTTAAGTGTCTTATTAAAGCAAGATGGGTAGACGGAAGGGGGGGATGCCTTTGGAAAAGGCCGGCAACAATAAGACTCTAGATGGTTTCCTCCAAAAAGCGGTTGGGGCATTAGAAAAAGAAATTGAATTGGTGGAGCGCCGTCTGACTGTCCCCCCACTGACGGAGGCTCCACCGAAAACTCCACCACAACCTCTTCACCCACCCGCTTTTCAGTCTGCCTCGGCAACTCCACCCCCAACCACCCGAATGCCTGTTGCAGAGCCCCTGGAAAAGGCTATACGTCCTCTAGAAACTACACAGCTTATGTCAGATAGGCCTGCACTTTCTCCAGAGCTTAGCTCAAAGGGCAAAAGGAAACAAGGGGAGGTAAACTTAAAGAACAAACGGTCCCGTGTTTTGAACTCCCCCAATCATGCCGTGCCTACTCGGACCAAGGACTATACATCTGCCCAAACTACTAATAATGTCAGCCCAGACATAACCTTTACATTAGATTTTATAAAAGACGAGCTCGCCAAAAAGCTATACCCTATAACAACTCGCCTATCAGCTATTGAGGAGAAACTTGACAGTCTCATCCAACTTAATCAGCCGACCATTTCTTCCTCACTAGATTCACAATATTCCCAACAACATTTTCCCCCGTGCCCTCCAGTCAACAGTGCTAGTAGCCTGCCCCTATCTTCAAGCACGGTCCACAATTTCCATTCATTTTGCCCTGATTCTTCGCATCAACCAGTGAAGGCTTCAACTGCTAGACTGGCCAATTCCCCTAAAACTAAGCGCTTAAAGAGTGATCCCCTCTTCCCAAGGTGGACTGATGAAATAGCTTTTTCCATGAATACGGGCCCAAAACAGAACAAGGATCAGACCCACCCTCCTGCAGACCGGATGTATAGGGATCTAGGAACCAGTATGAGAACTTTACACCTACCACCGGAAGCTTGCCCTTATGTGCTTGTTATCACGAATGTTCCTAAGCTTAAGCCTAACATTTCCGAATCATTTACAGAACTGAAAAATAAGGTCATCCACTGGCTACATAGATACGCTAGATTTGCTTTTCATATGATACCCTCAATACTAATGGTGAGGAGGGTGGGTTGGGTGGGTCCACTCATAAACCCCAGTACAGGGGATTGTATTGTTATTAACTTCGATGCGCCTTCCCTTGTCCAACAGCTTTCCCTGAATGTGTGCCAATCTAACCCTCTAAGGGGAGTAGCCTCCCTATGTAGGCTCCAGGCTTTCTACCCTCACAAGGCTGTACCAGCTACTAAGGGGGAAACAATGCCACTCAGAGGTCCCACTAGGGTGCAGATGCAGCCTGACCCCCAGCTGAGACGCAGCCCCCTTTCGTTCTGGCTTTCTGAAATCGATTGACTAAAAGCCAGCACTGTGTATAGTTCATTTCAGCCTCAAGGTTCAAAAAATTGGGATAAGAAGTGCCCTATAGTCGGAAACATTGAAACACACGAAATAAGGCAAGGTAAGTCTGAGGTTGAACAAACCCCTACTGCAGACACCAGAGACCCAACGTCAATTTCCGCACTTGTTCAGCCAGATCTTTCTAAGATGGAAACTAGTATCTGGCTTCCCTCCTGTGCCCAGAGTTCTGAAACTTATATTGGGGGTGCAAATATGGAGGGCAAGGTGATTGAGACCAATTTAGCCACGGATTTAATAGACCCCAGTAAGCATGGATATTCCCCACCATCTCAGATACTTGAACGGCTCACGCCACCCCCCGTTTTAGATGGGACAAGAAATATCTTGGGCGATACTGTAGTGGGAAATTCAAACGTGGCTGGTATATATATGACTGAAAAGGGTATAAAACCTCCCCACGACACCCCATTTGCAAGAGAGAACCTTGTGGTTGAAGCTCCCCAAGCCAAAACAGATGGCCTAGATACCATCCTTAGTTGGAATATTGCAGGGTTGGAAAATAAAATGAACAACCCTGAATGGGGCAAATTCATAGACGCACCTAAAATATGTCTTTTCCAAGAAACGTGGGCACTGGAGCCTAAATACAGAATTGGTTATAAAAGTTACTGGGTCCCAGCAACTAAGGTGAATTCAGGGAGACCCTCAGGTGGGCTGCTTATATGGCTTAGCTGTTCCCTCAAATGCCGGGTTGAAACAATTGACTTGGGCTGCCCCGATTTGATGGGTTTATCAATACCATCCCTTAGTGAGAAACCACTTTTAATAATCAATATCTATAACAGGAGCCTGGGTAGCAAATATGAGTCCGACACATTGACTATTTTGGACAGCTTTCTCTCTTGCAAATCACCCTCCCACTTTATTCTTATTGCAGGAGATTTTAATGTCACTTTCGAACCCTATTTGCTGGCCCAGGAACTATACAAAGATGAAGACGAAGACTGGGGTATCCCTCAACTGGTGTCAAGCAACAGACCAAAAATAAATAGATTAACACATCAGGTTGTGGATATTACGTTGGCACATGGCCTGCGGGCCTGCAATGGTCGCTCCCGTTCGGACCCAAATCTTCACCCTACATTTAGGCGTGGGACACAGAAGAGCCAGATAGATTATATTTTGCTTGACATCCGCTTGTGGGGCTATATGGTTGACATTAATATTGTAGAACATGAGGAAAGTGACCATGAGCCATTGATTTTATCTCTTTACCCCTACTTGAAGTCTCCTGTCACAAGACTCACGAACAACAGCTCGCACTGACCAACAATAGACGAAATGTCAGATGGGAACCCCTGAACACCAACACAGTCACCTTGGCATCTGTCTACAGGCAGTTGGCTGATCACATGGATTGCATTTCTCAGCCTTTAGAAGATAGTGGTGGGCTTATAGCAGCCCACACTCAATTTTTTAATTCTCTAAAAAATCTTTTTACTAAAGAGCCTGCAAAAGAAGTTAAAAAGAAGTGCAACACAAGGTGGTTTAACGATGCATGCAGGGAAGCACAGCACAAACTGCTGAGAGCTTTAAGAGGAGGCCAGTCAGATCATATAAGGGAAGCTAGGAAAGATTATAAACAGGAATAAAGTAGAGCCTGTAGGAGATGGGATGAATCTAGATGGGTTTCCCTCCTGGAGTCTGCTAAAATAAACGACACCTTGAAATTTTGGAAACTGGTGGCTGATGCCAGTGAAGAACCTAATCGTTCACCTGGTGCCTCAATACTCCCTGTAGAGTGGACAGATCACTTTTCCCGATTATATTCTGGGATTACCAGTGTTACTACCAGGGAATTGAGCCATATCATGATTACTGAGACCCCCAAAATTGAATTTACCCTGGCTGAAACCAGGGCTGCGATCGTTTCACTGAAATGGGGAAAGGCCCCCGGCCTTGATAAAATACCAGGCGATTTATACAAGACAAACCCGGATATATGGGCCCCATATCTGAACCTCATTTCCAATGCGGTAACTGCAGGAGCACCTGTCCCGAGTTCCTGGATGGAAGCAGAGATAGTTCCCATCTTTAAGAAAGGTAACCCCTCTAACCCTGTCAACTACCGTCCAATCTCCTTACTTGACAACTTCCAAAAACTTTTTGCAAAGCAAATTTTGTCCCATCTAGAAGAATGGATTCTGGAAACCAATGCCATTTCTGATCTACAAGCAGGGTTTAGGCCAGCAGTTAGTACCATAGATCAGGTGCTAAGATTTTTAACAATAAAATGGAAGACTGTGGAAGTAGGAGGGGGCAACCTTTTTGTAGTTTTTATTGATCTTAGAGCCGCGTTTGATCTGGTCCCCAGAAACCAGCTATGGCTGACACTAGACAATATGGGTATCCCACATGGCCTCTTGAAACTTATCGCCCGACTACACGAGAATACTTATGCACAAATCAGGAGCGGTAAGGATGGTGATCTAACAGAAGCAGTGGCTATCGAGAGGGGAGTCAGACAGGGGTTTGTTTTGGCCCCTACTCTTTTTCTTCTATACATAAATAATTGTATCAAGTATTTAGCAAATTGCATTAATGATTCCCCAAAGCTGTCCGGAAACAAAGTTCCATGCCTACTCTATGCATATGACATTATCCTCCTGTCTAAATCATCTATGGGAATCCAAAATCTGGTTAACCAGTTCGGGGTATTCTGCAGAGATTACGGGTTAGATATAAATGTTAAGAAAACTAAACTCATGATATACATTGCCCCGAACAAGAAGCTTAGAGCAAATATAAAGATGGACTCAATTCACCTGGAGAGGGTAATGGAATACGATTACCTGGGCATCAGACTATCTGATAAGGGCAGTTGGGATGCAGCTATAAGGAAAGGGGCATTAACCATCAGCAAAAGATGTGGAGCGATAGGATGTAAGGCTTGCACTGCAATAAGCCCCCCTCTGACACTTATCTCAGAAATTTACAAAGCCCAAATCCGTGCCGCGGCCCTATATGGAGCAGAACTTTGGGGATCTCACAGACAACTGGACACTCTTCAAATCAAAGAAAATAATTTCCTTAGACACATATCCAGACTAGGGAAGGGCTCGCCGATGCTCCCCCTAAGACTGGACCTGGGTCTAAATAGCATTAAAGATACAGCATGCTTAAGACCACTTCTGTACTGGGTCAGACTATGGAAAACGGAAGAACTCGAACCCTTCAGGTCAGCAGTTAAAGAACTATTGCCACCTTGCTACGGATGGGAAAAAGTAAGGTGGCTAAGGGAGATGAAAGCGGCTTGGGTCAAACTGAATTTATCCCATTATTGGGAGAATCCCGAGATGATTCCTGGTAACGCTAGACGCCTGATCAAAGATCGATATTGGGAAAAAATTAATGAGGAATCTCTCGGCTCAACTGGGTTAGGTCGGCTGACAGCAGAGTTTCTGCTGGTCAAACACGAACCTCTGCCTGAAAGCTTCCTGGATCTCCCTATACCAGCCCGTGCCCGCTCTTTACTACTTCAGTTCAGATATGGAACATTGGCAGTCAACAGCTTTACGGCTTGCTGGTCGACCAATAGTCCTTTATCTGACAAATGCATAAACGGCCATCTATGCAAGGAAACTTCTGAGCATGTCCTATTTTTCTGTCCTTTGTACAAATGCCCTCGAGGGAATTGGATTATTCCTCTGTGCAAAACACTGTCAACACAAAACCGAAACAGTGTATATAGAATGTGTAAATATGACACTTCCACGCTGGTAGTGAGCTCTGTTTCTAAATATTTGGCAGCAGCATGGAAAATCCACAGTAGAATCATAACAGATCTTAAATCCACTGGTTGAAGAACGGTCTAGAAGTTAGCGAATTAGCATCCTGTCATAATAGTCTGGGCAAAATCATTTGTGCAATCTATCAAGGACATAAGACTGTATCTCCGAGCATGTTGTCTAGTGGGTTACCCCAATTGAAGTGACTCATAAGCCCCTTGGCGGATATAATTTTATAAATGGCAAGATGCAATTTATCTGATCAACTTATTTAAGAGAACTGACTAACTTAGGGCTCCATTTTCCACTGATTGACTTCTAACTTTTGTAAACAGGACCTATTGTATGTAGTTTCTATGTCTTATCTTATGTACAAATCCGTCTTAGAATAGTTTATATGTTTTTAACAATTGATTCGTATTATTTTAGCATTTAGCTTCTTGTATAGGGCAAGATCCAGACACTATTTTAAGAGTCTTGTCTTAATTATTTATGAAACTTTTTATGTAGTTTTATGAACCCTTTTTTTATATAAGCAGTGTACTAATTGCTAATGTCTCTTTTTACCTGATGGTCTATGGTTTTTATCCTTCTGTATGTATGATTATTTTTTAATTTCTCAAATGGTCCAAGCCTGGACCGAATAAACTATTGATTGAAGCCTTACAGGGCAATATTCTTTTAGCGTAAGTGCCATGCAATAACCAGAGTGACCACCGGGATGCAATTTTCACGGACTGTTTGTTATTTCACCCTAATATTCGTTGTCCATTATAAAAGGTTTAATGGATGGCATTTGTCTGAAATTTTAGCATTTCAAATAAAGGACAAAATAAATAGGAATTCCCCTTCTCCACTCGAAGGGAGGAAGTCTACTTTTCTGTGTTGCCGGGGGAGAGGCAGACAAATAAACAGGAAGCAAGCTTTCTTCTCAGGGTGCCTGCTTCTTAGAAAGAAATGCAATTATGTGCATTTGGTTAAATCAGCAATCCTAAAAGCTGCTCTGGAGCCTGCATAGGACTTAATTGATTGAATCACTTGACGGATCCTGTGACAATGGTATTTTCTTTTTGAGAGGTACTGTAAGGTTACTGCAAGTTGAGCGGCAGAGTGCATGCTTTTAATGGACAGTTATAAAAAATGTTTACACTAAGTATAATCTGTATATTACTGAAATATATACGTTAGAGACTCTTTTTATCTTTACCTACATTTATATGCACATTTTGTGGCAGACTATAAATTACTGTGTGTAGTGCACGTTCAAAATGGTGACCTACACATTCAGAGTGCTTCCAGGAACCTCCCTTCTCTAAAAATACGTCACTTTTCCCTGCTGCACCAAACAGGAATCAATTCTATGGTCCTCTGATTCCACACATGTGCATCTGTAGTGATTGCATGAACCTATAGAGGTTTCATAACTTTAAATAGTACGTTTACCACTAAATAGTTTAGCTTTCATTTATTTTTTCATTTGAGGTGTGTGTTATTTTACATATAGTTGATTGTGAAAGATCAACTAAATAGTTACAGAATATTTTGTTCTTTTTAGCGAAACCTTTGATTCCACCTCCACGTTCACTGACCCCATCCCCATTGCAGTACACATACTTTTGTATTGTACTGTTTAGGCCCATATTTAGCATTTTTTCTGCAATGCAGCAAAACAACTTGCATGCTGTGTGAAAGGGAGAGGGCAGGAATAAGCCATGTCAAAATATGGTGCATTGCTGTCATCACCCTGCATTAGCACAAAATTTGCAGCCTAGAGCCAAACAGGTACACTTGCACCGTGGTGCAAGGGTCCCTGTGCTACAGACAGGATTGTTTATGTGCAGGGTGCAACACCTTCCTGCCTGAAAACAATACTGACAGGTATTTTCCTCTTTCTGAGTGTGCCACAGGATGCAGCAAACTCAGAAAGGAGAAGCAACCAGGAGAACTAAAGATATTTCCCCTTGTTGCATCTCCCCTGTGGAGGTGTACACTTCCATGCATTCCCAGGTCTACCAGTGTTGGTAAATCTGGGAATTCTTAAAATATATGAGTGGATGCATGGAAACACTCAGGCTCAATCCATGTAATGCAGCATAGCAGATCTCAAGGGAGCAACTTGTACGGCCTTGAGTTATAACAGATTTACCAAGACATGTAGGGAGCCTCGGCGTGGCATGGTAAATTTCAATCTAGGTTTTAAATCGCACTGCATTGCAAAAGGGAAACGCAAAACCTTGCTAAAGCTACCCTGTAATGTCTAGAAAGAAGCCAGTGATATTAGGACATGGTATCCTGCCCTCCCTTACCTTCATTATGGATCCTTTTCTCTTTTAGTTATTGTGTCAGATTGTCCTGTGACCTCTATTTATTTAACACAGTGTATTATTCATTTTACAGAATTGTACAGAAATACTGTATTCTAGTTCTAAAGGGGATTAAGAAAAAGTGGCCTAAGTACACTATGTGTAATCAGGAAGCCTGTGTTCAAATCCCGGATTATTTGCATTACTAAATTGTGTGATTTAAGTCAAATCAATCAACATTATGTGCCCAATTTACTTGATAGTGATATTTGAAAATACTTTCAAGTAAATTAGTTTTGGATGGACTGTGTACCAAAACTCACTTGTATAATTCATTAGCCTGTAATGTTCCACCATCCATAATGATAATTGGCCATAATGTAAGGGACACCAGATAATTGATTCACTTTGTTCACTTCAGTTGTTGTCAAAAGAGAGGGTTAAGAAATGTTTTAAAGTTCATGTTTAGAAATTTTCACTTCAAATAAATATCAATACAAATTTGGGATCTGATATACTAAATTGAAACACTACCATATGTTTTTTAAAAGATGTTATTGTTGGATGCCAAAAAGAGGTTACATCATGTGATGCTGTCCAGCTATGTAGCAAAAGAGTCCATTGTACATTTACAGAAGAATGGTGCTAGGCTACATACATTGATGAAGTTAGCACACAATTTAAAAAGTTTTCGGTGCAACAAACTGACCCATAATACACTGTCCATCCCCATTATCCTGCTCAGTCACCTCTGCCTTAACTATCACCATAGGGAAGCAGAGCTATGAACCCTGTGGGTTTATAAGAAAGTGTACTAGTGGGGAAATCCAACAGTGTGTTGGAGATAGGTGCCCATGGACCACTGCCTCATGTAGTTGCCTAACTTTCACAAGAGCAACAAGTTCATAGAAACCAAGAGTGTGTGTGTTAGGGTGGACTACAGGGAAAGTGTATCGTTTTTGGTGAAGCCTTTAAAGTCCTCCACCAAAATATCCCATTTCTGTGCAATAATATTTTTTTTCAATCACTCATTCCTCCCTGTGTAAAAGGGTGCTCTCAGATTGAAAGCAAGAGAGCAAGACCTTGGTCCAACTTACAATAGTCAGAGGAAGTGAAGCCTTACAGTACAGTGTAATATTATGTTTTGCTGGAAGAAGAGCCAGGTCGAGAAATTTGGTGGAGTGTTTCTCTAACGTAGGGTGGCGGTATATGCCCAATAGGACTATTCCTGAGGAATTCATTAGTACACGGCCCATCATGGTTGACATCATGTAGAGAACTCTCTCCCATTATGAAATGAGTGTGAGGCAAGACAAAAGCATATGAAGCAAATTGACATCTAATTGCATACAGCAACAACAAATGCAGCTGAGGTTCCCTGGTATATTTTGGTAATTTGGGCAGTTGCAAGGTAGTCTCAGTTCAGAATATTAAATTGAATATATTTAAAACGGGAGTCGCAAGATACTTTATGGGAATATTCCAATATTTTAACCCAGTCCACATGGTGCAGAGGTTTGGCCAGGCCAATCTCCCAGTTAGTAATGCTTCCCAAAGTGTTTGTCAAAGGTTTTAAAATGTTTAGAAACATAATCAAAATGTTGCTGGTGTATTCCCTCCTGGAAAGACTGGGTAAATTTGAACAGGTCGGATGCCCTTGACATTGTGCTCAACAAGGTCAATTCAATTCAATTCAAAACAATCTTTATTCGGATTTTACTCCATAAAAGATAAACGATCTCTTTAAAATGATAAAAAGGATATACAATAAAATACTTCAAGAAAACATTGCTAATAAGTAAATAGATATAAACCTTTGCTGCAACAGATTGGGCGGTTATTCATTCTCATATCGAAGTTTTTCTAAATAAGACAACTTTTTTCTTTGTTCTATGGCATGTAGGATACATTTTATCACTGCTTCACATTTCTCATTGGTATCCAATTTAGATAAATAGTTAAAAGCTTTTCTACAATAAAATAACTTGTTAATAACAAATAAAGGTTTTAAAAATTGTTTCCTAATATCATGATAAAATTTACAAGATATAATAAAGTGCATTGTAGATTGTGCAAATCGTCCCACACAGGGACACTTCGGTAGGCTTTTGCTCCAAATCCTCACCTTTGGGAAGGCTACCAAAAAGTGCAACATTCTAAAACTCAATCAGGTCAGATAAAATCTATGCGGAATGTTTGTAACTGACAGTAGGTAATTTGGTATTACCTCATTATTTTCAGTCATATAAAGTGCTACTGTTGATTTCATGCATTCTCTATTTTCTCTATCACTATCCCTCCATGCCATTAATTGGTTTTTCAATTCTTTCTTAATAAATTGGAGGACAATACCAGGGTTCTCCAAATTTGGAGCTAGATTTATACCTTTCAACAGATCTTTTAAATGCATGAACCATGGGATTCTATCCCAATATTCTAATGTAAGACAATCTTTAATAATCTTTTGGGTAAAATTCGTCCCTTCTTTAGACCAAATGCCATGCCAAGCCGACAACGTATTGATATATATTAGATCTTCCACATAAAGGGCAGTCCGGTTCACTATTGTACCATGAATGTGGAGGTGGTATTTGGGACTGCAATTAATCTGTCAAAAAATGTGTTCTCTAACACTTGTAATGAATGGATTTCGGGCATCAGACCCCAAAGGGCAGAACCATATGTGATGCTGCTGATTGATTTGCTTTTGTAAATTTGCAGCATTTCCCGTAGGGGTTTATTACCGATTTTTTTGAAAATCTAAAAATAGCCTCAGTTGTCCTGATATACTTCATCTTGATAATTTCTAGATGTTGTTTCCAATGACCCATATTAGAAAACTGTATACCCAAATATTTAAATCCATTCACCTCTTCACATTTATGGCCCTTAATAAAATGAGTTTTCTTCCTCGCCTTTCCCTGTCCACAAGTCATTACCACTGTTTTGCTCATATTCAACATCATGTCTCTTTCCTCCATAAATTCCACAAAGCCCTCAATGAACCGCTGCAACCCATTTGTAGTTTGTGACAGCAAAACTACATCATCTACATATAAAAGAATTGGGATAGAACATTCTCCTATTTTAGGGCTATCAATTTCTATATTTTTTAAGTGGGCATCTACTCCATTTATATACAGGGAAAATAGAAGAGGCGCCAAAACACAACCTTGGCGTATTCCTCTCCCTATCCTAAAACCTGGGGTACACTCACCATTTCTTCCATATCTCACCCGTGCTGTTAGATGATTGTATAGTTGCGCCAAGAAGCTTATTATATCTGAAGGCGCACCCATATCTATTAAGACTTTCCACAGCTTAGCATGATTCACCAGATCAAAAGCACTGCTAAGATCTGCAAAACAAAGGAACACATGACCCTTCCTTGCTATTGTATATTTACTTATTATTAAGTTAAGGTTTATGCATTGTTCCAGGGTACCAACCCCAGGCCTAAATCCCAATTGGACCTCTGTGAGTATATGATTGTTGGTTGCCCATGATTCTAATCTTTCTAAGAGTACTCTTCCCAGCAATTTAACAGAGGTATCTAAAAGTGAAATTTGCTGATAGCATTTGGGGTCGCCTCTATCTCCCTTTTTAAAAATAGGAACAATTATACTTTCACTCCATTTTGTTAAGATATATCCCTTTGTCACACTCAAAAAAACTTGGGTCAAAATAGGGCACCATAAATCAACATGTGTCAGATAGGCATCTACTGGCACCCCGTCAGGGCCCGGCGCCTTCCCTTTCGGGCATCTTCCCGTAGCAGATTTCACTTCCACTGGACTAACTGGTTTCAAGAAGGGTGGCTTGATCTCAATTATCCCAATATTTGATGGGTGGATAGTCAGATTATCTGGGTTAAAAATTGAGCCGAAATGAGAAAGCCATTCCAATGAAGGAACGTGTACTTTTATTTCGGGTATATCACTATTTTTTAGGAATGGTTGATTAATTGTTTTCCAGAAAAGGGTACTATCTCTTAATGTCGTTGCTTGCTCAAGATTAGCCCATGCCCTAGCTCTCAGTTGTGCCGTCCTGGTCTTTAATGCATGTTTGTAATTAGAGCGCTTAATAATTACTTCTTCTCTATTTCTTGGTCGGACCTGAAGGGCTTGTTTTAATTCCTGGCTTGCGGATGAACAATTATGATCAAACCACCCCACTTTTTCACTCTTTTTGTTCCCCGATGTTCTCACTAGGCTTCCTGCAATGGCGTTTCTAAGCTGGTTAAAGGATCCTAGAATCGTATGTGGATTTTGATCATATTCTGTACATGTGAAAATTTCTTGACGGTGTTGTGTCACGACTTTGTTCATCACATCTATTTCATTTACCCCAGTCCCCTTAATTACAATTCCATTTTCCCTTCTTATTCCTATATCCATTGCTAATCGTTCACCTATGTTAAAGGGTTTAGCTAATCTCATAGTCAGTAACAAGGGGTGATGATCACTATAGATGGTAGGCTCAATCTTCAGCGATTCGACCATGTCCATATTACTCTTGGACATTAATATATGGTCGATTAATGAGAAATGTCCTCTTCCTATAAACGACGGAAGCTTCACTCCTTTATGCCCATCTTGTTCCATCAATTCTAAATCATGTCTAAATAATATTTCATTCAGTACAGTTCCGGAGTTATTATGCAAGAAGTGCAATTGGGCACTTCCCCCCATCGTCGATAAATCCACACGTCTTTCCTATAGTATTCTGGCATGTCCCGGTGTTAAAATCTCCAACCCATATTGTTATATAGCTTGAAGTTATATCATTTACAAAGGCCTGTAGATCATCCTGAAGAGTCAATGCCACTACTCTATTGGTGCCATCAAATTTATTATTGTAATAGTTTATTAATACAATTCCTAAAATCCCATCTATCCGAAAATATAAAAACTGATAGTGAGGGGAATCAAGGGAGGATTTCACCAGTGTATACGGTACCAGTGTTGAAATCAATATTGCTAGTCCTCCCTTTGCCCTACCCCTGGCTGAGGCCGAGGCTGGTGTGGAGAATATGGCATAGTCTTCAATAAAAAAGGATCCCGTGTGCCATGTCTCTTGTAGGCAGATTATATGTGATGAACTTCTTATGGTCTGCCATTCCTTCTCAACCATTTTCGTTTTTACTCCAGCTATGTTCCACGACATGAGTATAATTAGGTCTCCTGCCAGGGATCTCCCATCTGTCTCAGCGTCGCCATTACAACTTAAAGATTTTAATTTTGGCACTACAGTAATAGATTGTGTTTTGTTGGGTAACAAAATCACTTTTCTACTCGTGTTCTCCTGCAGTCAATCTAAACCTTCCATGTTACTCAGGGGAGCAAATCGGTTGGAATACTCTAGTTTATTATGCCTATCCAAAATACTGGGTATATTCCCTATAGCCCCTGTGTCTCTTGTGCCTGAGATATTAATCATTCTATAAAAGTATCCTAGGGGAACAGCCATAATCTCCCTTCTCAAGTTTTTACAATTTCGATGTCTTATATCCAAATCCACTAGCAGTTGGCCCACAAAGCGAGGATTACGAAAGTTGAGCACAATACAATCTCCCTCTTCTTCCTCCAGATTTCCCACGCAGTCAACTCTCCTTGCATATAAAATTTCACAAAATAGTATATCTGTTGTACATATATTCCCTGACATCCATTGTACTACTTTATTAAGTAAATCTGGCCAGGTCTCAATGGTGTTTGGTCCCAATTTGGGATCATTTTTGAGAATGATTGTATATGGAGTAGCATCTGGCGGTAGTTGTAATACCTCTTTCACAGGTCTATTTCTAGTCAAGGACTGGCATCTATGATTTCTATCCAATTGCTCCATTTGATTAATCATAGGTGCCTTGGACTGGGGGATTTCTTCCTGTATGGGGTACCGGCATTTCATACTTCTTTTGTTAGGATCTACTATCCCTGTCAATGCACTTTTCCTTATATCTACAACCGCTTGACTCTCATTTGATATAGTATCACTACCAAGGGGCAAGGTTTTTGCTTTAGTCATTGAGTTAACACTTACTTCTATCTTAGTTATGCATTCTTTTATCTCCTTAAATTCTAACAATACTTTTGTCTCTATATGGTCTAACTTGCCGTGCAGTTTCTTAAAAAGAGTTTCCATACGTTTTTGTAAGGGACCATCGTTGTCTGATGATAGTACTACTGCATGACCCCCGTGCATTTCTGTAATTATATTATTACCCTTAGGGAGCTGTGGAGATGGTAGCATAGACTTGGATTTAGTCATCTGACTACTTCTTTTTTTCTTGGGTGGTGAAGGAATTTGGTCATCTGTACTGTTCGATGCATTGATTTCCTCTATTATGTCTGTAGGAAGTGAAGAGCCTAGGGAAAATCTAGGATCCACCCCAGTAAATTTTTCTTTTGGGGATTTTAATTTGGATGTTAAGCCTACAGCCTCAAAGCTCACTTTGGTGATAGCCTCATGTAGGACATTTTTTGTTGCCACTAAATGTGGTTCAACATTAATAATTTCTTCATTTATTTTCCCCATTGCATCTGTAAGGTAATTGGTAATCGTATTAGCACTTCTCTGGGTTTTTGTATTAATACTGTTCCCTATTTGATTTTGCTTTCTTTTCCCCATTATATATAAGGGGTTAACTATATTAGGCACTCTTAGCTAGTCACAGCAAGGTATATGCAAATAACTAAACCAAATATCATCAGGGTGTGCCCAGCCCAGCCTCCTCCGGGCTCTGGCGGGCTTGAGGCGGGAGCACAAAATAATTATTATGGGCTCCTGCCCCTATCCACAAAACCGGCACCAGCAGCAGGTCTGAGTCCTGTAGCACGCTGAATCATGGCATCCATAAGGGAGTTAGCTTGATGAAGAACACGTCCCAACCCTGTATGTAGGTACCCATACCAGTGAGTACCGAAAAAGATGTCAGGGGGGTGGCCCAGCCCAGCCTCTGTCAGGAGCTGACGGGCACAGGACGGCGTAGCGGGAGCGCGAGTCTGTATTTAAAGGGCTGGCCGCCACCCCCTCCTCGCAGGGCGGGAACGTGAGAGTTTTAAAATTAAAGGGCTCGTGCCTTCAGATTCAATGTCCTGCCGCCGCCTCCTCCTTTGTACGCGCTTCCCGCATAGCGGGAGCACAAGCCTGGATTTAAAGGGCTGGCCGCCGCCCCCTCCTCGCAGGGCGGGAACGCAAGAGTTTTAAAATTAAAGGGCTCCTGCCCTCGGATTCACTGTCCTGCCGCCGCCTCCTCCTTTGTGCTCAACAAAGTCATATTGTGCCACTTGAATTAGACATTCCTAGAGGCAGTCACATAAATACCATAGTGAACAAATAGTGCTATGTAGAAAATAGTAAATAACTGCACTGATAAACTAGTCTTGTGTGGCCTCTGCTTAGATGTGTCTGTACAATTGACTTTTTGTCCTGAGTTTTGACCCTCTTTCCTGAATTTTTGTCCTGAATGTTAACACTTTGTCCTGAATGTTTTACAGTCGTATCCAGAATTTACCTCCATACCATGTGGTCACCCTAGCTAAAACATAAATACACCATACACCCTACTGACTATTCAAGGACAGAGCTCCTGAGGCAGTGCCAGGACCAGCTACAAGCAAGGGCACTGGCTGGCATGGTGAATACTTGAGGATGCCTATTCCATTTGTAGTTATTGACCAGTGGGGAATACAAACCTGAATTCCTTATTGAAAGCATTTTTATTTATGTTGTCATGGTGTTTACAAGAATGTGATTTCCTTTTGACTAACCCAATACATGATTTGTAGTGTTTCTAAATTGCAGGTAATGTGTACTAGCATTATTATGTCTCAAAATGTCATGTAATGCTTACTAAAATAGACACATTGATCCAGATTCTCAATGCTGTCAGGAAATGCAGCAAAGCACCCAGAGATGCTGTGCCTCGTTGTGTGACAGGGAGAGAGCAGGAGAGCGTCATATTCACAGAGCTATGGAACTCTCGTTCCCTCTCCCCAGAGCTGGTGCAGATTTGTGCTGCTGAGCGCCACACACATACCTTAGCACTACAGTGCTAGGGTGTGTGCATGAGTCTAGCATAGGTTTTATACAGGAAGTGTACCCTTCCTGTACAAAATACTATGTCTAGACAAATTTAAAAGCTGTTCCTACTTTTTATGTGTGCTATACAGTGCACAACATAAGCAAAGTCGGAAAAGTACGGAACATCAAACATTTCTCCATTTAACATCTGTTTTCAAAAGACGTTAACTTTTGGTGCAAAACGCTGTCTACTAATGTTAGTAAATAGGGTTTTTCAGCAAAAAGCATAGTTGGTTGATTGGGAACACCCATGTACCATCCATGTACCACCCATGTAATGCCCCCTTGGAGGTAGGTATCGGGAAGCCATGCTTAGCACTGCTTTGCATTACATTTATGGAGAAAAAAATGTTGTACATGTTACCGTCACTTTTGTGATGCGAACCCAGCGCAAAATGTTTGTGAATCTTCTTCATTATATGTGTAGATAGCTCCTCATTAACAAAGATTTGAAGCAGGGCAGCATCACAAGCATTTTTGCTGCCTTACCCTGCATCAAAACAAATGTCTGATGCCTGGGGAAAATTCTAAGGTAAGGAATCTGCAACTAAAAGTCTCTATCAGATCTACAAGATACAGCACATTCCTGCCCTTGTCCCTTGTGCTGGTGCACAAATTGCAGACTGCAGTACACATAGAAAGATGAAAAAATGGTGAGAAAAAATGTTAGTTCCTGTTGCCCTACTCTTACGGCACCCCTGGGGTGGTGTTGGAAACTGACACATTCCCAGGACTATGGAACCTTGTAAATCTGGGAATGTGTCAGATTCCATGGGTGTTGCTAGGACCAACCACAGCAACACCCATGGAATGCCGCTTTGTGTGAAAGTGAGCCATATCTACAAGGCCATGTATAGCTCCTCAAATTAGCTTTGCGTGGCCTTGTAAATATGCACAGACTGCTTGTAAATGAGAGGGTGAAGAGTTATAGAATCATACAGTTGCAAATATTTGCCGGAGAAGCATTTGCCTTCTAGTTCCACCAAACATCTTGTTTCAACAGGAAAGTACTGGCTAGGAATAAAAAGGCAGAAACATATTTTCAGTTGTTAATTTTAATTTAGGCACATCCAAACTTCTCTTTATTCATTTTAGCTAGCTTTTATTTAAAGAGGACTTCTCTTGCCTTAAAATCACCTAACATTTTACAGATTACCGCATCACCATTAAAGCTGCAGAGGGCGATCAGGAAACAGGCGGTTATGCTTCTTGAACAAAGCATGCAAGAACTGTTTCCAAAATGTAAATCATATCATAAACAGGCAGCACGCAGGTAAAGAGGATAGGGCTCAGTTATTCACCAAACAAACCTACAACACAATTGCAAAATGTTTACAATCATGATTAAATGATAACAATTGCAAAATGTTTACAATTATGATTAAATGATACAGTTGATTAGATCATTACAAAAAAATCACTGTGAGGTGTTTCCTTACAGAATCATATGCCATTCCATTAACATAATATTTCAGAGCCTGGATAGTTTTATATATGTATATATATAAATCGCCCAGGGGTCCATAGCAGACTCTGCACCGTTCAACATAGGGGCCTCAATTACATGTCAAAGTGGAATTATGGCATGTTTTCATACGTTGTTTCTGCTCAGCCCGAATATAAGATTTCAGTACCTGATTTTTCTGTATGTGTTATTTCAGCAGGATTTTCTGCATGATGATTTACTCTCCCAGTCTGGATGAAATATCATATGCGGAAAAGTAAGCACACAGAACAACTATTTTAACTTTCAGAATTTCGGAGGAAAGAAGGACCGGGGGAATAGCAGCAAAATATTCCTTGAGCAGAGCAGGGGATAAACCTTCCGAACGATCACCTGAAGTCTTTCAAAACATGAATCAAACCAATGAAACCTAAAATATGAATGTCAATGCTGACATTAAGCCTCTTAAGGGCTAGTTCTTTCCTCCACTGGTGTTACGTAAGTTTTGGGGTGTGTGGGATTAATGCACTCAAACCTTCAGAACTTTTCTTTACAAGAGCTATCCAGGCCAAATTGAGGTCCTTTTTGGGTTTGTAGATTCCCCTGGTGGCAACAGAGAAAAAAGTCCAAATATAGATACATTTTTTATTTTTTGGAAAAGGTGGCAACAAAGCCTATGCTTTAAAAAAATGGCCTCAATGAAAAATGTGCTGTGCTAGAATCACCATCTTCCTAGCTTTCAGGAGCAAGCAGAGTTGGATTTAAAAAACACATTTTTTTCTTACAATTGTGTTCGCATTTTTCCAAGAGGCAGTCAGTCCATTGTTCTGAAATTTATTGTATTTAAAACATATCTTAAAAAATGCTTACATCCCACCCTTGGTTTTGATGTGTTTGTGTACTTGCCACTTCCATTTCCGCCATTTGTATGGGTTGTAGCATACTGTTTCCTGTTGCTGTTTGTGTGCTCTTTCTTATCAGTCTCCCATGGCCCAATTACTCCTTTTACTCCACTGTTGAACTTTTTTGTCATAAGACCTCCCTGCAGCGGGGTTATGTGAAGAGCAGGACCAGGTCTATTTACTCTTTCTTTTTAATAGTACTATTGGTGTGTTTCATTTCAAAGCAGGACCGGGCACCCCAGAACCCCCTTCCTCCGCCTGCAAGCTGCTAAAGTTGATAAAATCCAGGACTCATTTCTTTCCTAACACCTTGACCATCCCACCCGCAGAGACATTCCTGATTCAAAATGTCTGACGCACATGAGCCTTTGTTTAATTTCCAGCCCCTAGTTCCTCAATTATGCCCAGGCCCACAAACAAGAGCCAGTAAATTTACATAATCACACGCTGATTCATATAAAATATGTATTATTTGGAAATGTTTTTAAGAATGTAAAATTATTAGAAGTGTGAGATGTCAATATCGTTTTTTTTTCCACTGTCAACAAAAAAACATCCCAATATGACTGCTGTTCGTTCTTTGCTGCATTGAGCAGATCTGACGTCTATTTGCCATATTCCACTTTGATTTTCATTACAGAGAATGACGTCTCACGTCACTTCCAGTCTGGAGCTATTAATCATTAAGGGTAGCAAAGTATGAACAGTAGGGAAATGGGCTTGGTCTCTCTTCTCTCTGCTTCGGAAACATCATCATGGGTGTTTAGCAGCTGATCCTCTCCTTATTAGAAGCCTAAGACACACAAAAAAGCATTATCCATCCTGCTGTAAGTATTGGAATTTGCCAATTGGCTCAGTAGTTCCCATTAGCAGGGCATCGCTCTCAAAATAAGGAAGCTGTTGTTTCCCCTCAATTTTATTTATGTAACGAGTTATTCATTTTCCCTCATTTTATTGCTGCTTGTTTATGTTAGAGTCAGCATAGTGTGCTTAATTTTCATGGACAGTAAGGTTCAGTGGTCCTAAAAATGAGAACTCTACTTACTTTTATTGTTCTTGCTTCTGTCAACAGATTCCTTATGTTAGAATTCGTCAGCATGTCCCCATTTGGGACATTTCTGAGCTATGAAATGCTGATTCCTGACTTCAATCCTATTTCCCCCCTTCCTGTGCCAGAGGTCCTGAGGACTACTGTTGAAATTTGTGACGAAAGCCTAACCATCTCACTGCACCTCCTAAGGTTCTGACATGGGGCAGGGTGACCAGAAAAAGGTAATCCAAGCTCTGCATTGTCTGACACAAACATGTGGCAAAGGCAGGCATGATCTGCCTTACCGTGAGTCAGCTGGCATATGCCTTACTCGTTCCTTCAGTGATCTAAAGTGTAGCTTGCAGACCACGGGGATATTTGAAAGTTAGCTAAAGACAGCCCCTTGTCCATTTGTGTGCTTCTGGCTTTAATCTTAAATTACCAAACAAAGCATATAGTGTGGATAGTATTTAGTTAAAATGGCTAGCATATGTTTCAACTGTTCAAACACAAGCGAATTTAGAAAACAGAGTGCACACTATTTCACTTATTGCAGTTGTATATTCAGTTAATTTTAAAACAGCAAAGTGGTTGCTGTTGGTGGTTTTAATGACGTGTGGTTTTTGGGGTGGAAAACCTGTCTACATTTGGTTACATCTTTGCAGTTTTCCTTCACAAGGAAGAAATATTGGAATATAGGATATAAGGACACACTACAGCCCACTGTCTGTCAAATTAGATAGAACAAGGATACCTCCTGACCCGCCTCTACAGATGCTTAAATTGACTCTTTTTGTGTGGAATAATAAAAATCGTAGAGGCCGATTCTAAAACGTTTTCATATATGAAGCAACAAATAGATACTGATTTATAAAAAGTCCACCAAGGAGTGACTTAGGAAGATAGGACTCAGAGCCGCGTTAGTGGTTCCCCCAGGCTTGTGAGAACTTACCTGGCCTTCCTGGCTTTGGCGTGGCAACAGAAACTAGAATAAAAGCCTTCTACCTGCATTCCAAGAGACTGTTGCTTGGATGCATGTGATGACCGACCTATCCAGTCTCAAGGACATGAAAATATCAATGGGAACATGTTCTGATCTTGAATTGTACAACTGCGGTTAGCGGTCAGTGCGCCTTCTGTGTCTTTTGTGCAAGCACAAGAAATAGAAACTTGCTACCTCTTTGTGATATAACACTTTGGGGCTTATCTACAACACTTGTGATGATTTAGCCATTACCTCATTGCTTTTGCCATGCTTTCCAAGCATAAAATCAGTACAACTGTCCATCACAATCGTGCATCTTGGACATTGGTAAACTACCATTGCATAGATCACCTACACCCCTCAAATTGCCTCCGCAATCAAACCTCCTTTGAACAACATATTTTAGGGTCAGTTTTATATAGGATCAACATAGCACAAACGTACAGGAGCGATTCACATTACCACAGTTTACCGCACAATATATTGCCTCTCTCAATAAACAAGTCCTAGCACTTTTACAGAGTTTCTTTAACTTATATTGCACAATTGCTCAACAAGCTAAAACTTACATAAAAAGAATATTAATCAAATAGGCGAAACCTATTGCATTTGCCAATGCTTGTTCCTAATAGATGTGGTTTCATTGAACTTTTAGTTAGTGGTAGAAACAGCAATGGTGCTGAAATGTTTTTCAGAGGGAGGTAAGTGTTGCCATCAATGTTACATCTCTGAAGTCATAGGTTTTGCAGGAAAATCCAAGGGTCACACAAAGAACAAATGCACAAACGTTTTCAGCAAGAGGGTGGTAAGGGTCTAGTATTAAGTTTGTGGTGAGTTTTGAAGCACATTGTCATAGCCTTTTTACTAAAGCATCTTGTGGTAGCACACTGTCATTCAGAGACAACACACACCCTCCTTTGAAATAGACACTACATTTTCAGAGATGTACAGTTTACTGATACAACTATATAGCACACAATCAAATTTGTGTGGAAAGCAAATTTTAGATAATATATACCATTTGTCATCACCAATTAAAGTATCTTGATTTGTTTTGAGCCAATAGTTTCATTACATTTCTGTATTGCAAAAAAGTGATGATACATTGCTGCTTTCCTAACTGCTGATATATTCTGAAATATTTGTGCAGTTTAATTACAGGTATTTAAATTGTGTTGTGTGTTAGAGAAACATACATCCTACAACCTTTCCACTCATGCTCCCTGTGCCCCAGCAAGATTTGCACAGAATTAATTTTACTAAATCCTTTTACTGCTAATCAGATAAATTAAACATCAGACACCATGATAAAAGAATAATAATCCATTTATCACAAAAAACACATCCTGACATTTGACCTCCTTCTTTGAAGCACACCAAATGTAACAAGATACAAATAAACTTTGAAGACATCTTTAGTGCTCATTCACCTTCTGAACTTCAGCCTGGTTATTTTGAGAATGCTGTGCATGCCCACATACTTTCCAGTGGCTATGAGGAACAAATGTTAAACCCACTGGTAATTCCTGAAATCTATACATTTCTGAGAAGTAGACACAATTCAGCAAAAAGGTCATTTGTGTACATCTCTCAAGGTTTCCCTAAACAGACAATTGTCAAAATTGAAAAAAATAAAAAACACAAGAAAATGAGTAGCAAAACTGCTATTTGTGACAGTGTTTTCCTCTGTAATTTTGTTGTCACAAAGGCAGATCCACAAAAGCAGCATACTGTTATGTATAATAGACCCTTCTGTCACCAGGATATATATTGTTTGTTGTTTCTCCAAAAACATGTAATACCTAGATTAACAACTGAATTGCACCTTCCAATCATTTGTTATTGTGTGCTGACTATACAACAATTCATATGGCAAAATATAAGAAAAGAAAATGGGCATAAAGGAAGTCTATATATTTCTGAAAGGTACACAAGAGAATGAGTTTAGTAACAGTGGTTATTTGTGCATCTTTGAATTGTAGTTTATCCAAACGAATGTGTGCTAAAGAGACCAATTTGAAAAAGGTCTTCTTTCTTGCACACTGGCAAACATTTGAAAACCACAAATAGAGAGAAATCCAAATGTTGATAGCAAATGTTGAACTATTCCGCATTCCTGCATGTCTCACAGTAAAAATTATACACTGCTTGTGTGGATACAACCTGGATATGCCACATGTCACCCAGCAAAATCAAAGTTTTTTTTCTACTATATGCCTGGAATATGGGTTCGGACCTAGCTTAGCCACTACCCAGGAAAGCCTGCTGTGCCCAGAGTTCTCTGAAAATTAGACATCCTAGGGACTCCATGGTAGGGTGGTGTGATATGTGGTTTTTGCAAGAATTATTTACCCAGAAACCCTTGCAAAGGTCAAGCTTTGTCTTAAAACACACATTTTCCTCACATTTATGTGCGGAAAAGTTACCTAATATGCAGGCATTTCCAACCCTCACTGTTCCCAAAAAATAGAACCTTACTTGTGTGTGTGAGCTTAGTGCTTGTGACAGAAAAGGGCTCAAAATACAACATGGGAAAATCATATTTTTCCACCTAATTATGACCCTTTTTTGGCAATGTGGGAAGCTGTAGATAAGATGCCAAATGCACATAGGAGCTGCACGTAAGAGCCACAGGAAGCAGAAAGGGAGAATGGAGCTGCGTTGAGGATACAGCTGATGTGGAGTTATGGAGCCAAATCCCACAAGCGAGTTGTACCATGCTAAGCAGAGAAGTGGGTATGTCAGGAGCTCACCACAAGCAGCAAGAGGCAACAGCAGCAGCACAGCAAGAGCACTGCATGAGCAAGGCAGAGCATAGCAGAGCAAGGTAAACAGAAAGGGGATGTTTTTAGTAAGCAAGCAAGCAAAAAAGAATACAATCTTGAGCTACTCAACCCTTGGCCCCCTGCACCCTTGCACGCCCAACCCTAAATTATGCTTGGGAACTGTTCAGAAGCTATGAGGCTTGCTGTTTGTGCAGCATTCAAGCAGGTGTCATTTTCCTGTCCTCTTTTCTCTCTACTCCACCCCTGCCTTGAACAGTCTCAGTCGATGTGGGGCAGCTAGGTTACAGACACCCACTTTTCTGAACAATACTGAATGATATTGAGCAATACTCAACATCAATATATCAGAACAGAGCAGTCAGTGATATTGAATAACTTTCTCTGGAAGCTGGTACAACAATCAAGCAACTAAGCATGCCTGTGCCAACTGCAGGGGAAGTGAGGCGGTGCCAAATAAGAAGAATGGGCAGACCCGGTGGAGATCCACGACACCTGCTTGGGCAGCGCTGACAAGTTGGTGCTATAGTCAATGTAGGGCAGAAGGTAGAAAAAGGGGGCACAAGAGAAACAACAAACCAAAAGAGGACACCAAGCCTACAACATTTTCAAACAAAACAAACAAACTCACCACTTCAAATGCAAATAACGGGAAAGCAAAAAAAGGTAAAACAAAGAAGAGCAGAGCAAAGAAAACCAAAATGCCAATACTAATTATGGGGCTGTTAAAAGCCTACAGCAGGCTGGCCAGTCAAAGTATGCAGCCAACTTACTCCCTCATGAGGTCAGGGAAAACAAGGGGGCCTCCCCCCACCAGCAAGGAAGAGCTAAGGGAAAAAAGATGGAACCCACTAAAGGAAGTAAGAAAACACAATGCCCTAGACATTTTTTACGCAAGGCCACCAGTCACATCATGCAGCATCAATGAATCAGGGACTCACTTCAAGGGAATATCCCAGCCAAAAATGTATTCAAAGTTCTCCTTTTTCAAATCTGCATGTTTCACAATGTTATCATTGTGTAGCAGAACTTAAGCTCTGCAGTTAACTCTTCAACCCCTACAGCTTTTAAGGGGCAAGCGAAAGGCATCCACACAGCAGAGGCTCCTACAAGTCAAGTACCCCATAATGCCAAGGATGTACTCAAGAGAAAGGACAGTACTTCTGTGCCAGTTTCATCCACCTCGCAGGCCAAGTGGTTAAGCCTAGAGGGATCTGATGACAGACATGTAGTATGCCACCCGGGGGAGGCCTCAGCACTTACTAACCAGACAAATGGGGTTGGAAACTGGAAAGTGTGGAAACTAGGCCTGGGCTCAGTCATGACCCAGGAAAACCTATTAAACACAGAAATTTCTGAAACTAGACATCCAGATAGTCCAGGGTCGTGTAACCTTTGTGAATCTCACCCAGAAGCCTTTGCAAACTTTAAACATTGACTTAAACACTCATTTTCTTTACATTTTGTTGAAGAACATTCCTCAATCTCCAGAGATCCACATGTTTCCTACCAATCACCATTCCCACATGTCTCCCAATATAAACAGTAGCCCATCTGTGTGGGCAACACACACAGCATTGCAACTGAATGTTAAATTACAACCAATCAACGTAGACCTTTTTTCATATTTGCGTGCCTGTGGAATTTGGGCCCTAGCTCAGCCAACACCAGGGGAAACCTCCCAACCATTTCCACTTGCCTGGTGCATTTTCTGCATTTTATTGCATTTAATTTCCATTTAAATAAATAAAAATATGATTTAAGTTTAAAAATCTATTTTTTCAAAGTGTTTTACCTTGTCTAGTGCTATTACTGAATTATATTAAATTTAAATTATTAACAAAAATGTGTAATGCATATGTCTATAGTGTTAGTTTACAATAAATAATTAAACACACCTGTATGAACACATTGTGTATTTTGATTTATGTCACATTGAATGTAAGTTTCTATTATAATGATGCAAGCTTGCACCAAATTTGAAAAAAAAAAAAAACATTGATACTGGTGTGTTTCTTTAAATTTGTTAAACAACAACATTACACACTTATGCATTACACATTTGAAAATAAATGCTTGTAAGCGAATTTTTAAAATGCACGAGTCCAGACCAAATGTAAGCAGACAATTGAAATAAAACCAGTAACAAAAAAAACTTACCTTGAATTCCGGCTTCATGGACAAGTAGCAGCAGCAAACTAAGGACTTGGACAGTCTGGTTCATAATGAAAATGGAAAAAAGAAACAAACTTTAAGTTTCTATCTTATATTCATTTGAAACCGGCAGCTCAGGTGTGGAAGTTTACCAGCCACGGTAAAGCTTACAGGAAGACAGATTACAATTGGGCCAGTGGAAATATTGGCCATACTCCCTCCGATAGCCACTTTTGCCTATGACACCGTCAATGTGGTAGGGAAATTTTGGCAAAGACGGTGGGACTCAGACAGGTTATCGGCTATAGACCCACCAGCCTCTCAGTTGAGAGAACAGAATGCCTAATAGGTGGATGGATTAACCAATGGAAAAGTGACGTAGGGACCAGGTCTACCAAGATCTAAATCAGGCCCTAGGTCTGAAGGTAGAATTCTTTACAGCAACCTCATCCAGCTGCTCTCCTTATGACTACATTGGATACCACCTGCAGGCTTACCCTGCTGCTCTTTATCTTCTCAAGCAACTTTTTAGAAATGTCTTCTAAGACCAAAGGTAAGTGCTGACTGGGCCCAATGAACTCTTTCTAAGTGGCTTGTGTTCCATCACAGTAAGCCATATTGTTTTACTTTGACCTGATCTTGTTCAACTAAATGTCTGTGAATGGTGCTTTCATCTTTTAGGTGATAGTTTTTATCTTCAGCCTTACAAATTCATAACTCCAGTTCTACTAATTGGACTTTAATTGTTTTGATATCAAATAATTTATTAAAATGTGTGGCATTTCTTCTTTATTAATGTGTGTGTGTGTGCTGCCTAAATACTTTATGAATTGCCTTTTAGTTAATCGTGGCTGATTTTGTGCCAAGCTACTAAAGGGTTAGTTTAATGGAACTGTGGTTCAACCTGACAGGGATTGTGACTGTTTGCTTGAGCAGGGTTAACATTCAATTTAACCAACAATCTAATTAATCACAAATGAAAGTAGAAGTGCAATAATTATTTCAAGTGAATTAAATTGTACACAACACACCTAGTAACCTGCCAGAGGTTAACATGGATATTGGATGGGTTGGGAAATGTCTAAAATGAAGTAAAATAAAAAGAAATGTATTACATATTGTCTTTGTGTCAAAGGGACATCTTTAGGTTGTTCCACTAATTAGTTGTTATATTTTAAAAATACCAGTGGAAAGAAACTGTTTGAAAGAAAAATACCATCTATAGCTTAAGCATAAACATGTGGGCATAATTAAGAAAAGTGGTACTGCACCCAATGGCACTCCAAAGGTGGCACTGCACCCAGTGGCATGCACGCAGATCAAGGCCAAACATGTGCTGGCATGGAAATGGGTGTGTAAGGAGTTGTATTGGCAGATCAGGTATTGATGGGTGTCTACACCTGGACACATGGATTTAGATGTGATAGACTTATGGATACCAGCTTCCTAGTTGTCAGACCTCCTAACATATGGTCCACTCCCTGACTCCATGTATGAGTGGGTATGCCTTATTGGATGACTAGGACAGTTGAGATGATGGATAGTATGGCCCTTCCCCCTTAGGCACAGGGGGGAAGGAATACCAAATTTGTAGGTAGATGTGATGCTCATAGTGTAGGTGATCTGGCTTGCATGTGTACCTATCAGCACTGGCACTTTATGGTTACCAACATAATTCCATTCTCCCAATAACATGTTCAAGTTACTGGTGATGTATTGTTGAAAATTGGCACAGATGATGAGGGATTTTGGGCCTGATCTATGTGAAATGTGTGCTTCCTTTGCATTATTACATATTTTGCAAAAGCAATACACACCTCCATGTGTTTGGTTCATATTCATGTTGTATGTCACTTTGGTGTCAATGATAAGATGCTAAGGCAGAGTTGTTGTTGCATTTATCAGGGCTATTGTATTATATGGAATGTCAGTTGGAGTGCATGTGTAATTAGATGTAGAAGTGTAAGCTAATAATCTGTACATACTCCACACAATGCTAACACTGATGGTTGCCTGTCTCTGTTTAACAGCTGCCAACATGATCAATGAGGAACTGAGTGCATTTCAAAAGAGGGCAGTCTGGTTCTGCCATATCCTGGCAGTGGACTCTGGGTTCCAGAGGATGGCTCACTGCTATTGTGCTGAGAAATCAATAAGGGAATTGTTGGCATTCACACAAGGGGGCTCCATACTGGCAGAGGCCACACAGAAGAGACCTAGCTCCATAGCAGTACAGGGGGGCACAGCTGCCACCACGTCAACACCCACAACTGCAACAGCTTCGACCTGGGTGCAGCAGCCCTAACCACCTGCTGCCATTGACCCTAAAATGCTGCAGGGTCTGCAGAGGGACATTTCACTTGTTTTGCAATGGTTGGACAGTGTGAAGAAGGAGGTGACTGCCAATAAAAAGAGACTGAAATATATTTAAAAAAACCCTCAAGATGGCTAAACTATGAGGGTCTTCATAACTGTCACCTCCCAGTTGTGTCCCCTCCCTCCTCATTTGTATTCATGTTTTATAGTGGGTTTTAGGGGGTTAGTATTAGGTTAGTGTAGGTATGTAGTTTAGATATGCTAAGAGTATTTGGGGGGTGGGTTTTTTACTTTTTACATGTTAATTGGTGGGTGGGGGTTATATTGCGGTATATATGTGTGTAAAAAAAACAAAAAATATATATATTTGTTTAGGTTTAGTTAGTATATGTGTAGTATAAGTATATATTGGCCTGCATGTGTCTCTTAGCATAAGAGGGATGGGAGGGGGGGGGCAATGTTCACTGTGTGGTGTTAAGTGTGTTGGGTAAGTTTAGCATAGGGTGGTTAGGTTTAGTTGTTGGTTAAGTATAGTTAGAATAGGTTAGTTTAGGTTAAGATAGGTCTTCTTGATTTTTTTAGTTTAGTTTCATTATTAATAAAAAAAAATGGAGTACTCCTTTACTTTTTGTGTCATATGCTTGTGTATCAGGGTTTTCGAATGAGTGCACAGTAAAAATTGTGTGATGGCTTAGGGATTCTGTCCTGCCTCCAAATCCCTCTCTTGACATGTTCATCAGCTGTTTACGACTGAGCTGTCACATTGGCAGCAACAATACATCTACTATGCATCTGCCGTCCAGTGTACCCACCACTCAAGGTGACTATATTTACTTTGTATGGGACAGGTAGCAATTAGGGGCCTATGTAGGAATGTTGGGCACTGTGGCACATGCAACAACAGCCTACATTAAAAATCGAACCTGCAAAACTGACCAGTGGCAATTACAGATGAGGTTAAGTACCTCTGTTTCACACCAATTTGTACTTCCATCTGAAAATATAGCTCGAGAGCTGTTTGACAGCCATTCCTACTGTATGTAGTGAGTGGAGCGTACATGTGATCTACATTTTTGACATGTATGGGATTAGACCAGCATTGTCGTTTATCATGTTGTATGTAGATATGTGTCCCCATAGTCCTGCACTCTTGTACTGACACTCTGTGACTAAGGACATGGTTATACACATCACAATTCCTAAGCACAGTAGATGTGTCACAATACACAAAGACATGTTTGTGTAGGAGGCGTTTATTTACAACTGTCGTAGGACAGTGTTTACAATGTTCAGGTCAGTGACCCCATTAGTGAAACCCATGCAATTGTGAAACAACACAAGTCCAGGGTTGAGGGACCTGTCATGGGATATGCTTGGGTGAAGTGTTGTTAAGTGGGGAGGAACATGATTTGGCAATTTGTAGGGGAGAGATAATGACAGTCCATAGCAGACAGGTCAACAGTGTGTCTTTGAAGAGTCCACATATCCAACTCTTCTAACACTGGCATGATTTCAAGCAAAGGACAAAGGAAAACACTGGCCATGTGGCAAGGGCTGGTGCAACTGGGAACTCTTACAGGTGAAGATGATCTGTTCCACATCTTCATTCTTCGATGTGTGTGGTATCTCCTCTGCCCTTGATGGTGGTGGTGGTGAGGTAGAGGGGGACACACACACTTCAGTGGTTGGAGATGTTGACTCCCAATTCCCAGCAGCTGCCATCTGTGGAACAGCATATGGCATCACTGCAGCAAGGAGGAGCTGCCGATTTGTTAGGATAGCAGCAACATCCCTGTGGTAGGCAGCCATGTCTGCCCTGAGGGAGGCCACTTCCCGGTGCATGGAGTCCAGCTTATTCTAAATCGCAATGCTGCCAGTTTGAGAGGGCAGTTGGTGTGGCCTCTCCGTCATGGCATCAGCTATGTCCCACAGATACTGCTGGACTCCATGCATTGTGGAGAGCATGCCTTTTTTTGGCTGCAGTCTGTTCATTGGCCATTACGAGGCGCGTGCGCACACCCTCTAGGCTGGCTGCCATAGTCTGCATCCCCACCACCACCTCCTTGGCCAGCTCCCGATGGACTCCTACCACTGTCCTCTCAAAGCTGGTCCCTGGGTCCTCGGAGTCCTCAGCTGTGTCGATGCTGGCAGGTCGTACTAATGGGGTGCTACATTATTACTCCTCCTTGCAACTTGAAGTGGTATCTGGAGGGATACAAGGACCTCTTGGAGGGTCTCTTGTGTGATGGTTGCCAGCTGGTCATCCAGGTCATCGGGGTACTCCAGTACATGCAGATCAGCAGGAGAGCCATTATCCTCTGCAATGAGATTATGTAAAATAAATCTTTCTGTGTTGTTGCAGTTTAATATGTCACATCATTGACTTGTTATTAAAGGCTCATTGTCATCTTAGTTCCCAAACATTGTTCCTGTACATCATGGTTGCAGTCTATCAGCCCTTTGCCCCACCTGAGTGTCACATGAGGTGAAGCTCAGCTGACACAATTGGCTGCATCATATCTACTAGGTATGATGTAAATCCTTTTTGTGGCTTTACACCATCTTGTCATTGTCAACCCTCCCTATAAATCCAATTGCATGGTGAGGCCTTGCAATGGGTGTTGCTGTGCCCAAGCCACAGTATAACACATAACAATATGCCCCTGTCCCAGCCTCACATCTTTCACATACAACTATGCGGTACTGAAACCTTGCACCACCCAGGGATGACCTTTGGAAACCTAGCAAACCTGCACAGTTTTGAAAACTAGACACCTATGGGAATCCAAGATGGGGTGGCTTGTGGGGCTCTGACCAGGTTCTGTTGCCCAGAATCCTATGCAAACCTCAACATTTGGCCCAAAAAACACTTTTTCCTCTCATTTCCGTGACCGAAAGTTCTAAAATCTGAGAGGAGCCACAAATTTCCTTCCACCCAGCATTCCCCCAAGTCTCCCGATGAAAATGGTACCTCACTTTTGTGGGTAGGCCTACTGCCCGTGAAATGAAATGCCCCAAAAACACTATCTGGACACATCAAAATTATCAAATACAAAACTATCTGTTTTTGCAGGGGGAACCTGCGTTTTTGGTCCTGGGCTCAGCAGCCATCTAGGGAAACATACAAAACCCAGAAATTTCTGAAAACTAGACACCTGAGGGGGATCACCGCACTGGGCCAGATTTCATCCCACCCAACATCAGTCTCCCGGTAAAAATGATTTGTTAGGTGGGCCAAGTGCTTGTGACAGGGAAGAGCCAAAAACATGTTGAAATTGAGGGGGAACCTAAGCGGGTCCAAAAGGGCAGTTTAAAAAAACTTTTTTAGGCTGACAAGTGCAGCAGAATTGTTATCGGTATAGATGAGACAATGCTGGGTGGTAGGAATTTTGTGGATTCCTGCAGATTCAGGAAGGCTCCATCACAAAAATGTGGGAAAAATGTGTGATATCCAGCAAAGTTGGAGGTTTGCAGGGCATTGTGGGTAAGAAAATGGTGCGGGGTGCAGGTGAAACACACCACCCTGGAATCACCTAGATGTTCAGTTTACAGATGTGTCTAGGTCTTTTGGATTTTTCCACATGGCAGCGTCCCAAAGTCCATAAAGTGCAGCCCTCACCATTCCAAGTGAGATGATTTTGAGAGTTAGCCAAGCTCTCATGGCCCAAATGTAAAACCAAAACTCAAAATAATCAAATGTCTTCTTACTTGCTGTGGGATAAGATGTTTTAGTTTGTGGGGGAGAGCTGAAAAATTGTTACCCCCTTCAGTTGGGTGTGGATCAGGGGTAAATGCCCCATCTGCCCACTGGTGGGCATACCAACTTTGGCCCCATGTATTTGGGGTGGGTGTATGGCTATACCCCCACCCTCTTATTTTGGAAAAAAAATCTCCCCTGGTCTCCGGTGGGCTTTCTGCCCCCATTTAGGGCCAGATGGGCCTTCCAAAAATAGGCCAATCTGCCCCAAAGGGGGGCAGATATGGCCAACAGTAATGTGCCCCTATGTGGAGCAACTCTTACCCAAAGGGCTGACCCCCTAAAGAAAACACACACACCAATCCCTGGTGCCTAAGTGATTTCTTTCCCCTCAGGGGCAGATTAGCCTAATAGAAATACGCAGATCTGCCCCTAAGGGGAGCAGAAATGGACAAAAATAAATTTGCCCCCAGCAGGGGAGCGACCCTTGCCTAAGGGGTCGCTCCCCTTGCTTATAATTGGCGCAAAAAAAAAAATGCCTAGTGGTTTCTTCCCCCCTTGGGGGCAGATCAGCCTAATAAAAATACGCTGATCTGCCCCCAAGGGGAGCAGACATGGCCTAAATATAATTTGCCCCATAGGGGAGAGACCCTTGCCTAAGGGGTCGCTCCCCACCTCTGAAAAAACAAAAAAACAAAATAAATAAAAAAAAATCCCTGGTGCCTAGACATTTCTTCCCCCCTTAGGGGCAGATTGGCCGAATAACAATAGGCCGATCTGCCCCTAGGGGGGGGCAGAAAAGGCCTTGAAAAAAATTGCCCCCTGGGGAGCGACCGTTGCTCAAGGGGTTGCTCCCCTTATGCCAGTTTCATTTTTACAAAACATCCCTGGTGTCTAGTGGGCATTTCAGAAGCCAGATTGCAGCACGATCCGGCTTCTGAAATGCTCTGAGAGACTTCAAAGGGAAGGAAATTTCTTTCCTTCCCTTTGAAGCCTCTCAGGCCTCCATCACATGATCGGAAGGGAAATGCTTTGCATTTGTCTTCTGATTGCATTGGAAGCAGAGCTTTCAGCACGATGGGAAAGTGGCCTCTGATGAGGTCAATGCCCTGACATCATCAGACGTCACTTGGGAGGTTGGGGGGGGTCAGGGGTGGAAGGGGCAGGGCTTTTCCTTCTATCCCTGCCGGAGCACTGTCCCGGTGGATGCAACCATTACGTCCCCGGCACAGAAGGGGTTGAACCTAGGTCTCTCTAATCTGCCAGTTTATCTGCAATTCTAAATAATGTCTCTGTATGTATGTAGTGTTATCTTAGTATAGCATGTTCTGTCATCTAACTGGCAAAAAGGTTCCTCCATTTAAATAGCTCAATCTATTAAAATAAAGTTCACACCTTTGTCAGAAGTTCTCACATCAACTGATTGGTCACTGAAGAGCTTCCTTATCATATAGTCCACTTTCATGTCCAGGATACCATCTGTCTTATATTTTCTCAGTTTCCTTAAGTCATGAAACACTGCCTTTTGGAAGGCCTCTATATTGCCTGATACATTTTGGACAAATGTGGACTTTGGGCCAGAGGTACAAAAATCTAGAGTTATGATTTCCTACATGAGGTTCTTACCGAATTGCAATTAAGAAATCACAATTTCTGATGTAAGAAAACTTAAATCTTTGAAATAGCTCTACTACTGGGTCACAAATTGACTTACCTTATGACTATTAATGAGATAGGTCACAATGTGTGACATATTAGGAATCACAGTCATCACAGGGATAGTGGCCTGTTGAGGTCAGCAGATCAGCATGTCTGTGACTGTTTTTTGGGAAAGCATTTTTTTTAATGCAGCCTCTTTTCCTTAAAGGAAAACAGGATATGTTTAAAATGAAAAAAAACAAAAAACTTCTAAGTTTAATTTCTTAACATTCTTAAAGGGGAAAGGGTTGTGAATGGGTAACCACCAGTTTAAAACTGGTGGCAAAGTATTACTGTTTTGGAACAAAAATTCGGTCACAACCCAGTAATACACACCATACAAATTCAGTATTGAGAAGACACGCCCTAAACACACCTTCCATTATCGAATCGCTAATACGATTGCGATACGGTAACATGTTATTGAATCACAATTTGTGATTTTGTACACGTGAAAAAATATTTTTGCTGTCACAAATAGCCCAACTCCACAATTTGTGGCATTTCTGACAGCACAAATGCTTTGTACATCAGCCACCAAGTTCCTAAATCGCTATTCATATTTATTTCTATCCAAAATATAGAACCAAAAGGAATCGCAGTTCTGTGTATGTCTCCTTGTTCCTAAGACATTCCTGCTCCAAAATATATAATGCAGTCTAATGTTCAATGTCCCTAATCCTAAACTAAGTCTCTCCCACCATTCTATCTTGTGTTCTGTTCATGAATTCGACTAATAAAAATTGTACAATTTGAGCTTTCTACAAAACCTAAATATATCAATGTGTGCATCCACGAAACCAAAAATCTGGTTAGGGCAGTTTGATATTTGCAGTCCTAAATTCTGTCATTCCTCTGTAGCTAATTTATAAGTGATAACAATGATTCAGAACCCTTTGCCTCTACAGCTTCTTTCCTTTAGTCATTCACTTCCCCAAACTTGATTTAGGTACCTCTCTTTCCTTTTCCGTTGCTTCTCCTGTTTCTTTTACTCATGTTTTTCCTCCTCCACCACTTTAGGTTGTATTGTCTGTCCCTTTTTCAATAGCTGGTACTCGTTTAAAAACGTTACCTTCTTCCCATTTTTTGCATTGGCATCACTCGAGCTTCCAGAAGCTTAAGAGTCCACATTTGAGGAAGTTCTACCCCCATTGATTGTCTCCGGTGTAATGATTGGTTCCAATAGTTGTTAATTACAATCCTTCAATATTTACTTCCAGATTGAATCAAAGATTTTGGCAAATTTGAAGACTGAACCCTGTGCATAATATTGGTTCGTACACCAACATATTATTTTCTTTTTATATTTTATAAATTGCTTATATTTATTTCATCTAATATCCCTTCATGAATAGTAGTCTTTGATGTGGGTCTGATTTGTCTTCCCTTAACAGCTCATTATGTAATTCATCAATCTGTTCTACTATTGATGCTTTGTCGATGTCAGCATACTTAATAAATATTTTCCTCCAATGCATCAAGCATCCATTGCTTTCTGACAACTATTCACCAATTAGTGCTGAGAGCGGAGCCTCATAACGATGTATTGTGTCGATTTGAAGCTCTTTTGGAGTATGTCCCACCTCTAAAAACTTCTCCAATTAAGTTATTTCACATCCTGTAGCTCAATTCGTTTTTATGTATCTTTTCCAGTTTGTCCTTTCACTTCTTTATTTTCGTTCATTTTTATAACTCGAATTACATTCTTGAATTTTCTCCCAACGAGCTTTCACTCTGTGGGATAGTACTGTTCTTAAGTTTGAAATGCACACTTCAGTTTTCTGCTGCATGTCTGTAGTCTTTTGGCCATTGGACTCACCATCACCCCCAAGAAGGGACGCACACTGCGGTCCACATCGTTCTCCCTGTAACCATAAATGACAGCTTAGCTTGCATAAGCCTGCACATCATCTTTTTGGCGTGTACAATCTTAAAGTATTGCTCCACCTGATAAAAGGGAATTCCCTGAACTATTATCTTACCCTTGGAAAAACGTTTAGCCTTTTGGTGCTTTAGTAAGCTTCAGGGGGCTATGGTATGGTATGTCCCTGCAATTTGTAGTTATTGACTTACCTTGCACAGCATCCTCCCTCCGGATCTATTGCTTCAGGACAATCCTAATCACTCATACATGTTGGATGAACAATGTCGAAGCCTGAAATAACAACAGGGGTCCTGCTGGCCAAAACATATGTTCAAACACTATGCCCTGACTCAACCCACATTCTTGCAATTAAAAGAGCTCAGCAAATGAGTTGCACCTTCTCTTCTACGACAGCAACTCTCTAGAATGCACTTCCACTTTTTGCGACGTTCCTGTTTCCTTAAGGTTCAGAAGAATATAAACCCCTGGCCTTTTAAGATTTATAATTTGACACGGTATTGGCATATAAGTCAAGACATTTGTTCTTAAAAATGTAATAATAGAACAATTATAGAAAAGAATGGTGTGATTCACCGAGTCAAATGTGTTCAGGTTCCCTTGGTCCAGGCATTCAGGGTTCCACAACCAGAGATCTCGGTTCTTAAATGGAATTCTCATTGCAAGTCAAATGTCTCGAGTTGCTCACTGGGTAATTTGGTGTCAAGAGCCTTGCCAGAAGCTCTTTCGACTGCACCATCGTGATTTGAATCAGCAACATCTCAGTATTCAGTTAGATCGATAAGCTGTGAATTACTATATCAATTAATCCTGCAGTTCTAGTTAACAATATTTAGACCTACTGTCCGACAAGGAATCTAACTGTTTGGGAAGATCATGTCCCGTGGTTCGCAAATTATCATTATTTATTTGCCATTTGTAGAGCGCATAAATACGAGGAGAAGGTGCTCTGGCGCTGAGCAATGGCCCCTGTCCTCCAAACGATTTATTAGATTACTTAAAAGATTTTCTCTGATGTTCTCTAATTCAGTGATTAATTCGAGCTCATGGTGGTTTCCTGTGCGGGGCACCAGCACTCATTTTCGAGGGCCAGCACTTATTTTTCTGCCTCAAGCATTTACTGCAAATAAAAGGCACATATGGGAAAGACGGAGGAAGAGAAAATCGAAAAAACATCACAAAAGGAGAAAGCAGAAAGCTGCAAGAGTGAGCTGAATGGGCTGGGAGTGGCTGTAAATGGATTACAGAGGCCCGAGATGGCTTTAGGATTACGCTGCCTCAGTATTCCATGCTCACACATTTCATTGCAGCAGCTGCATGTTCCAGAGGAGAGCTTTGGGCACCGGCACAGTTTTCTTTACAAATTAAGCACTGCCCTAATTACTAGATTACACGAAATACAGATATATCTTGTGCAACCTCATCAAATGGTGCAAATCCAAATGAGAGCACAGAGATAGAAGCATGCTATTCCAGAGGTGGGAGGCCTGTACAGTAAATGCTCTGCCACCTAATCTCTGAATTTTGAAGTTGGACTGCAATTCTAAATTAGATTTTGAAGAGTCCAGGTGGCGAGTCACCTGGTAGAGTAAAAATGTATTCTAAAGGTAGAGAGGGCAAACATGATGGGTGACTTTGCGCAGTGCACAGAGACTTAAACAGAATCCTTTTTGATATAAGAAAATTAAGGAAAGGAGCAAGCCAAACATGCCGCTCTAGTCTGGATATGGTACAGACACTTGATAAGACAGGCAAAGGTGCCAAGGAACATGACAATTCTGTAGTACAAATGATTTAGGATTGTGGCCTGAATAATCACTGGTTGGAATATTATGAGACGTAGAGGTAAAATCTTCCAAAACATTTTCAGGAGTGGAAGACAGGTGAAGGCTCACCTGTTCACTTGAACAGTCATGAATAAATCATTGTCGAGATGGAACCCCAGGTTCCTCACAACTAAGGATGTAGGAATGGAAATTGGACCAGAGAGGGCCAAATGTTAGCTGGAAGTGAGTGAGGGATATCATTCCTAGTGTAGCAAAGGACCTTGGTTTTATCTCCAATAAGCTTAAGGGAATTTACAAACAAACAACTAGTATTGTTACACATGCATAGATGAAAATTCTCGTAGATAGCAGGTGCAGCTGAACCCACTGAGTTGTCAAGCTTGGTGTAATCCATATAATTCTATAAGACAACACCCTGGTTGCAGACCAGCTGATCCAGTGGTCTCAAATTAATGTTAAAGAACATACAGCTTAATGATGAACCCTGTGGGACTCCCTGCTTGATGGCTCTAAACTCTGAGTGTTTGAGAGAGCAATGAATCATTTGTGCTCTGTCAGTGAGATAAGACATGCACCACTTCAAAGCTTTGTTCCTCACGCCTAGCTTGGCCAGACTGGATAAGAAGATATCTTTGGAGATGGTGTTAAAAGAAGCCAACAGATCTAATAATACTAAGGCAACAACATTGCCTTTGTTGGCTGTCATCCAGAGATCATCTAGGACAGAGACAAAGGCAGTTTCCATTCCATGACTGGGTTGAAAGTCAGTCAGTCCAGCAAATTATAACTCTCAAGATAATTAGAAAGAGATGTATACACATACTTTTCCAAGATTTGTATCGGAAAATAAAGCTGTGAATATGTAAATTTGCCAAGAATGGAAGGATCAGCTGTAGTCTTTTCAGATAGGCTTTTCCCTACTCAGAAGGGCTGTCCCAGAGGTCAGGGTGTAAATTATGTACAAAACATCTGATGAAGCACCAGTGAAACTATGCCACTGTCTCAAGGGGATAGGATCAGTCCAACATCTGGAGTAGATGAAACCAGTAAGTTACTCAGAATTTGCAGTAGATATCTGCCCAAAATTCCTCAAAGCGGGAGCAGCGATCTTCATTTCCAAACAGGAAGATGCTGGAACGTCTGACCGTTAACGAGATAACTAAATACCTTTGCCAAATAGCACACAAAACCTTTGAATTAGTCCATCAACTGGATGCTGGTCCCTAAGCTTTCCTGTTGATTGTCAACATCAGCAATCTCCAGGAAGTGAACTACTTCACCTCCCAACTCAATAAGCAGCTAGATCAGATTGTGAGCTTTCCATTTTTAAGGACTGGTGCTATGCATTTCTTCCATTCTCAATGATTTCTTTAGCTGTGATTCCTCTCAACAGTAATGGCAAGAAAGTGGATTATTATTTGGGGTGGGTAACTGTCCACCTCAAGGAATAATATTATTCATTGTCATGGAGAACCCTCAAAATCATTTAATTAACCTAAGCTCAACTTTTGGTAGTTATGGCATCAGCAGACCAGCTTAACTTTGGGAAATGTTTAGAGTATTTATCCAGTACTAAAACAGTGATGAAGTCAAAGCAGCAATCAGAGAAAAGTGTAATAAACAAGATGACAGCAAAGCAACAAAAATCCAATAAGTGGAATCAGATATGTGAATTTTAAAACATTTAAGTAAAAATAGCTCCAAAAAGTGCAGAGTATCAATGATGGTTGATTCTCGCATTAGTCTAGGACCAAGGCACAATGTTAGGTCTACCACAACTGAACCCTAATCAAATGCACCAAGTGGATTGGTCTCAATTAAAGTCTGGAAGTCAAATAGTTTGAAAAATGTTCTAAATTCTATTTGAAAAACGAACTAGGTCAGTTTTCTGAAGCAAAGCATTTACATTTTTTCTAAGTCCAAACGCAAAATGAGGCTCTGTCACAAGAATTCCCTACGCAGGATGCCGCTGAAACTGGAGTCGCTGTGTGCAACCAAAGGTAGATGCTTGAAGCTGCTTCGTCCAGCTGGCGCTCTGGAGCTTTGCAGAGTTCTCAGTGAAAATGTTCTCAATATTAATGCGGAACAGGACTTGATCATTTTTTGCAGAGGTGAAGGAGTCTTTGAGCAGTACAACACTGAACTCTGATCATATACTGTGGGGGTACTTTTTCTAGTGAGTCCCGCTCAAGCCCTTGAGACTCTGGAGGAAAAGGTTTCAAAAGTTTCCAAATTCTTCTTGTGCCCAAACATCCACTTGTGTGCACTTCTACTGATCACAGGATCTCAGAGGAAGGCACTTAGGGCCAGATGTAGGAAGCCGTTTGCATGGTGCAAACTGCGAAAATCGCAGTTTGCGACATGCAAACAGCCTAACGCGATGCTCATTCACAATTTGCGAGTCGGTTACCGACTCGCAAATTGTGAATTTGACTCGCAAATAGGAAGGGGTGTTCCCTTCCTATTTGCGACTCGCATCGCAATGCAGAATTTCTTTGTGACCGCGAATGCGGTCGCAAAGCAATTCGCAGTTACCACCAGTGTCACACTGGTGGTAACTCATTCGCAAAAGGGAAGGGGTCTTGTGGGCAAAAAGGTTTTTTCAGAGCAGGCAGTGGTCCAATGGACCACTGCCTACACTGAAAAAACGAAACCAAATGGTTTCGTAATTTTTTTCATTTTGCAACTCGTTTTCCTTTAAGGAAAACGGGCTGCAAAATGAAAAAAAAAAACTGCTTTATTTAAAAAGCAGTCACAGACATGGAGGTCTGCTGACTTCAGCAGGCCACCATCCCCGTGAGTGCAGGGACTGGCTATGGGGTCGCAAAATGCGACCCACCTCATTAATATTCATGAGGTGGGTCTTTGCGACCCCATAGCGAGTCGCAGATGGTGTCTGAGACACCGTTCTGCATCCGATATTGCGACTCAGAAATTGCGAGTCGCACCGACTCGCAATTTCCGAGTCGCAATATCGGACTTTGCTACATGTGGCCCCTAGTGACTCTTGTAATGCCAGGAAGAGGGCAACAGAAAGTCCAGTCCAGGCCCAGTCACTGATGGTCAACTGGGCACATCAGGGAAAAGCTTATGTATCTGTAGCTCACCAGTAGGTCAGCCAACTGAACATTGGAGTCCAATTCTTTGTCCTGGGTACAAGAGGGAGCAGATCATGTCCTTGAGTGTTCTTCTGGGGTCACAGACCACAGGCCCACTTAGTAAGGCCCATATTTATACTCGGTTTGCGCTGAATTAGTATCATTTTTTTACACTTATTCAGCACAAACCTAACTCCATATTTATACTTTGGCGCTAGACACGTCTAGCACCAAAGTTATGGAGTTAATGTCATTTTCAGGACGGAAACCCTACCGTGAGTCAATAAGATGCAAGGTAGGCGTTCCCATCCAGAAAAGGACGATATGGCCTTTGCTCCATATTAATCCCCCGTGCTAAAATCCAGCACAGGGATGGGGGCCTTAAGTAATGGTGCTTAGCTTGCTTAGTGCCACTATTTAATGCCTGGGTGTGGAGACCATGGAAATTGCCCACAAGTGCCCTTATCTGGCCCCAGGGACACCCCCGCCCACCCCCACCCACACCAATAGGACACCTAAGGATGGGGGACCCATCGCAGGTAAGTCCGGGTAAGTATATATTTTTTTCATCAACACCGCTAGGGGGCCCTGACTTGAGGCCCCTGCACGATGCTGACTCCAATGGCCATGCCCAAGGGACATTTGTCCCCTGGGCATGGCCATTGGGGTGGTGTGCATGACTCCTGTCTTTATTAAGACAAGAGCCATGTCCATGGGGGTTGTGCGACAGAAAATGGCGCTACACCGCTTAGAGGCAATTTTTTTGGCCTCTAAACAGTGTAGTGCCATAATTCGGCACACAAGCCCTGGTTCCCCCTACGCTTCCCCCGCCCTGTTAGCATCCTTACCAAGGACGCTGACAGGACATTAGCGCCGGCTAGTGCCATTCCATAAATATGGCACCCGGCCGGCATCTTGGAATGGCGCTATACTTTTTCACGCAAAACTGCGCTAACGCAGTTTTGGTTAAAAAAGTATAAATCTGCCCCTAATTGTCCCGAGGATGGTTCCTGAGGATGCAACATGAATGTCTGGCAAAGGCTAGTTGGTGTAGGGTGATTCCTGACTCCATAACCCATGGGGTAGAATTTCACATGGGCAACTGTACCCACTTTTGTGACAGTTACTGTTTGCCCTATCGCAAACAATCCTACAGTGCCCCTCTTTCTCAAAATCCATGATAGAAAAAGCCTTTCTCCCTTGTGCAGAGCCTGTGTGTCCACATTGAGGTGCTGCCAAGAAAATGAGAAGTTCTCTCTCCTGTGTCCCTGTGTCCACTCGACCCATTTGTTAGGGGTAGCTTCCATCATACTGGGTTTGGTACAAACCAGACTATTGGGACAACGACAGCTTCGGTAAGATCTCCCCTTTTTATTTACTTGTGCAAGAGTAGTACCCCTAACAAGTTAATAAAGTTACTATGTCCACCCTAACTGTTCTACCTGGAAGGGGGAGGAAACACCTCCCCAAGGCCAAGTCATTGTCTCTGCTCTGGGAATAGTTTTCACACACCTTTCACACCTCATTCAGGTCACGTACAGGCTGGACAATTGCTGAAGAGGTAATGAAAGCAGGGTGAAGGAGACTCTCTAAAAGTTACATTTTCCAATATATTTAATAGAAATCTGACTCTACCTTTAGATTGTGTTTTCATTAAATATAAAAATAAGAAAAGAAGTCTGCAGCTGGTACAGTTCCGGTTTATAGACTAAAATTTATAGTAAACATTATAATGACATTTCATATGTGCCTGTTACAGTCTGACCAGTGACAATGTTGTTTTGGGTCTAGTCACTTGGGGAGCTTGCCATTACTAATGTCACATATGTTTCATTTTTAAATATTAAGCACCCTACATTGATGGCATCAAGGTGTGCTTATCGATCAGTTAATTTATATTTAAAATCAGATTGTTCTGCCTATCAAAAGGTAATTTTGACAAGTCTGTGCAGCAGCGTTCATGCTGCTGCTCTCAGGCTAAACATGGTAGGCTTAAAGCCATGTTTTCACTGCCACTGTAATGGATGGCACGATAGGTGCTGAAGTCCACAGGTGCCATTTAACTTTCAATGCTAGAGCTGCATTTCTGCACCATAATCTATTCATATTTGAAGGTTAATTGCACCAGTCAGATTGAATCCAATTAGTACATGTTTTAAAGGGGCGCACATGCACTTCACTCCTGTTTAGTGGGGGTAAAGTGCTCAGAATCATAATGCTAATGCAAATAGGTCAAATCTAAGAAGCCACAGGAAAAGATAGTCGTTTTCTGCAAGTGTCTAACTCACCTACAGTTATTAGACCCCCTTTGGCCATCTCAACGATGGTATCCATCCTTCCTGGTATCTTCCTTTACACTGCACTGCCTAATCTCCTCTTTGTGCCAGTCCAACTAACCTCTATATTTCCTGTGCCGATGTAAACATTTATCCATGCCTAAGCAACCTGCTAATTCGCAAATTCACACAATTCGACATGTGAGTAGCTTATTTATTGCAGGTTTCTTTATATTTCGGCACTTGTCGAAATTCAATCAAGATGTAGTCATCAGAAAACTTTAATATCAAGTCAGCCCTATAATCTTTGCTCCGGAAATCACGATCCGTTCCTTTATTCCTGACATACCTTCACGTTCTGTTCAGCTGAAATAAAAGCTGTCATCAAACCGAACGCCTCAAGAGATTTCTCACTGGGGTGAAGCAAGTTAATGATTTCCACTCGTGCCATAGGGCACAGCTGACAAGCAAACTATAAATCAATGCTAGGAAAGGCACGGGCCAGGCTGCTTGTTTACTGGGCTTGTTAGCATATTTGCAGAACTTTGGAGAACCAGTCTTAACATAAACAAATAGCTACAAATCTAGAACAATGGACAGAGGAACTGTATTTCTAATTATTTGAACAGTACACTCCGAAAATCGACATTCGCTGCCGATTCAAAGTTTTGGTACCTATCATATCTACATCGTAAACCTGGGACCAGCACAGAATATATGTAATAACATGAAACAGATTGAGCATTTTGGACTTAATAAAATGTGTATATATAGCGTGTGTATTAAACAAATATATGTTTAACTTACCAAGGTTAACAGAGACTGTTTCCTTATGCCTTCCAATAAAACACATTTTAAACTTGTCCTTACAGCACGTGTCTACACGTGCACGATAGCCACCGTGTGTTCAATGTAGCACAGATATGTACTGTGTAGAAACAAAATACATTGCTTTATTCTTATTGTAATGTATAAGAACGGACAATATCTTTGGGTCTTAGCCAAGATATGTTCACTCACCGTCAAATAGGAGATTTCGAGAAAATGTACAGTCTGCAATTTTACGATGCCCCAATGGCGGTTTTTTCCTGTGATTAATTTGTAAATAAAAACGTGCCAGTGACCAAAGCCCTCCTTTGAAACTCGCGGCTGCAGCAATTCAGGCCCGTATTTATACTCCGTTTGCGCCGAATTAGCGTCGTTTTTTTCGACGCAAATTCGGCGCAAAAACTAACGCCATATTTATACTTTGGCGTTAGACGCGTCTAGCGCCAAAGTATGGGCAAATAGCATCATTTTTTTGCGTGAACGCCTTCCTTGCGTTAATGAGATGCAAGGAAGGCGTTCCCGTCTAAAAAAATGATGGCGACGCAAATGCGTCGTATTTATACTCCCGGGCAAAAATCACGCCCGGGAGTGGTCGGGTCAAAAAACCCCGCATTTGCGCCACTTTTTAACGCCTGGGTCAGGGTAGGCGTTAAGGGGCCTGTGGGCTCAAAATGAGCCCACAGGTGCCCTCCCATGCCCCCAGGGACCCCCCCTGCCACCCTTGCCCACCCCAGGAGGACACCCAAGGATGGAGGGACCCATCCCAGGGACATTCAGGTAAGTATAATTTTTTTTTTTTTTAATTTTTTTTTGGTGGCATAGGGGGGCCTTATTTGTGCCCCCCTGCATGCCACTATGCCCAATGACCATGCCCAGGGGACATAAGTCCCCTGGGCATGGCCATTGGGCAAGGGGGCATGACTCCTGTCTTTACTAAGACAGGAGTCATTTAAATGGCGTCTGGGCGTCGAAAAAAATGGCGCAAATCGGGTTGAGGCGATTTTTTTGCCTCAACCTGACTTGCCCCATTTTAAGACGCCCTAACGCCATTTTCCCCCTGCGCCGGCGCTGCCTGGTCTACGTGGTTTTTTTCCACGCACACCAGGCAGCGCCGGTCTGCTAGCGCCGGCTAACGCCATTCCATAAATACGGCGCCCGCATGGCGCTTCAGAATGGCGTTAGACGGCGCTAATTTTTTTTACGATAAACTGCGTTAGCGCAGTTTAGCGTCAAAAAGTATAAATATGGGCCTAAATGTGCGAGCACAGAATACTGAGGCAACTAATCCTGATGCCGTCTCAGGCCTCTTTAATTTATTTACGCCACTCCCTGCCCTTCAGCTCTTGCAGCTTTTTGCTTTCTCCCTTTGTGACGCCTTTTAGTTTTTCTCTTTTTCCGTCTTTCCCATTTATGTATTTTCCTCGCAGTGAGTGGTTGAGGCAAACGAATAAGTGCTGGCCCTCAAAAATAAGTGCTGGTGCCCATACCAGAAATCACCTCCTCAACTTAAGCACTGGATTTTGTATACCTTTAACTGTTTCTTTATCAAAACCGGCTGACATGCAATGAAATACAATCAATGTGTGCACAATAAAGGTTCATCAAGCACTTGTATTTTATATGCTGTTTGTGAGTCCTTCAAAAATGTATTTTTTGAGCATACTGGGCTATGTGTTAGAGCAGCTCAATCACCTGCATCACAAATTACTTATAGTATTTATATGATTTATTTCACACAGAATGTATCTTGGTCACCTGGCATACTTGAAAATGTTGCCCCATAAATTGAGAAAGATGTTGTCATCCAGGTGTAGGTCCAAAAATGTTTCATATACGGAACTACAATGATTCAGCTTAGAGAAGAACACTGTAAACGTACCTACAGTAGAACGACAATGCATTTCAGTGAAAAATAAATACAAGATTAAGGGCATGATTACGAGTCTGGGGGTCAGAAAACTTGACCTCCAGACTCACGGTGAGAAGACACACCAGGTCCTTTACAAGTTTCCCACTGGGCTGCCTGGCAGACACCAAGGTTCTGCCGGTCAGCCCAGTGGAAGCTATGCAGCAGCCTTGGACTTGGCTCCATATGGAAAGTTAGAAAGCACACTGTCTGCAAAGTAAACAGTGCGCATTCAGTACTAGGCAGGGGGAACCCTACACTGCCCATGCCATGTCCATGGGCAGTGCAGGGGCCCCTCTGTGGCTCCCGGCACTGGCTTTCCAGCAGCCTTTTCATGGTGGGGTCCTCGCCATGAAAAGTTTGTCTAAAAGTGGGTTTGTAATCAGCCAGGTGCGCTAAGTTCAGCGCCACCCTGACTGGTTACAAACCTGACCACCTTCACCCCGTTGGGATCTATGATCCTGGCGGGATCGGGGTTATTTAGGGAGGTCTACACACCAATGTTATAATTGGGCGGTTGGTCCACCTGAAGTGTGGGGGTCCAATCATCAATGTGATTGTGGTGGTCCTCGGACCGCCTCACTTGTAATGATGCCCTGAATTTCTTCAACATAATTATGCCCCTGACTATGCATGTTTACATTATTTACTATGCTCACTTTTTGTTGGTAAGGGCAGCAGCTGATTGTCAGGACCGAACAGCTGAGTTCCTCAGGGGCAGAAGCTGGACCTAAAACTCCCTCACCAATATCTGCAACAACTTATAATACAGTCAGCGCAAGACATCAACAAGGGGGAAAGGGGAAGTGGATAAACAAGAGAGACTGCCTTGTGGGAGAATTCTTAGCTGCTTGCTTCTCTGGTGCTATATGAAAAATATACCTGTTAAGGAAGGCAAACATAAACAGAACACTTACATTTGAACAGATATTCTAATGTCAGGGAATATGCTTTTCATATTGGTATACTTCAATACCTCATACCCCATATAGCAAGATTGGTGCTTCTCTCTTTCATGTAGCATTCTGTCACTTGATCAATTAAATATCACAGTTAACATGAAGAGGTTAACAACTCTGTGGCAGAATGATATTATAGATTGAGTGAGTGATATGTCCAATATGAGGATTCACTTGTAAATTAGATCTTCCTTTTCGGTATTGCAATACAATGTCGAATAATATTTACTTAATATTTTAAGTTTTTGAGTAATTGAATATTCACCAGGATAAATAGTCTGCAAAGTCTTTTCTGTGAGAAATATCGTTGCTGCTGGTAATTGATATCTTCAATTGAATGTCTTTTGCAAAAAAAAGGAAAATATGTCTTGACCTAATTTGCTGACTGAGACTCAAACTCTTCACTAACTGTAAGCATGGAGATACAGAATATACTTGCGATCTGAAGTTCTGAGACACTGCTTCCGATGTCTAGAACTACAAGCCAGGACACACCCACAGGTGCTTCGACTGATGGAAGTTTTTGTTCTGTGAGGAAACTCATGTGCGCTGAAGAGACGTTACCAGCGTCTCCAAAGGACCAGTTGAAGTGCGCTGCCTTCCAAGGCGAGCACCCGGATCACAAGCTGAATCCAGCTTTTGCTCTAAACACTAGACTGCTGACTTCCTTAACGTGTCCGCCATCTTAGAATGTCTCAATTTGCAGCGTGTTACAAACACATGAAGACTGGTGGTCGACAGAAGTTTTGCGGATGGCATTTCGTTCCTCCACTGGGGATATCATTGGGCTCTTGTTAGCCTCTGGTCTACTGGACTTCTGTACAGGTGAGTCCTTGTTCCTGCAATAATGGTCCTGACACTGAGGTATGCACAACTAAAGTTGTCACAGGATATTTACTTAATAAGAAAAATAGTGACTGTAAATTATACATTGTTTATTTTTTATCAAATTCACATACACACTAAAAAGTTTAATTTATAATTTTTCTAATCTATAACCTTTACATCAGCATAACCTTCAGTACAACATAGCTGTAGTTCAACATGCCATGACCATGACCTGACAAAATGTCTATTCTAACTGTTCTATACGCTTGGAGTAGTACTTAAAATTAGGTACTGAAGCCATATCAAATTCCTGACAACTGAAATATTGGTGCATGTCAATGTCATGATTTGTTGGTGTGAGTACAGGTCAGTGTAAACTTTATTGAAGTGTGCACCACTTGAAGAAAGGGTAGTGTGTAGAGCAACACTTACAACTAAATGATCTAAACAGTGTGACTACTGCAAATGTTGAGCTAAATTTGAGGATCCTATACAGTTTAGCATTAAAGGAAGGCTGTATTTGTACATTTCCATATGGAAATTTAAATCTTATATCATAATTTCATGGGAAGCTTCTCAAATTAGGGAAATCCTACTAAATGTGGCAAATGCTCCTTTACAGAACATGTATAAGGAAACCACTTATTTCGTGAGAAGTATAGCTTGTACTATACCAATGGAGTGGTCTACAAAGTGTGCCTCCTGAAGCTAGTTGTGAATGGGGCCAAGATGGTTACCACCCACACCAACACCATCCACCTGTGAAAGTCTAGAGAGCATGTCATGCCAAACTGAACTGAGCACTTATTAAATGTAATAATGTAAGCCAGTGTTAGCTTATGGGATGTCCACCCTGAAACAAGAAGAGTCATGTTCCATTTAGCACAAGTTTGTTAGCTCAAACATGCTCCCTCACATCTAATTATGCAAACTGTGCTCAGAATACCACTAAATGCAAATCAATACAAATAGAATTGCAATTTTTCCTTCAACTTCTTTCTGGGTTTCATCTCAATTATTTTAGTGCAAAACAACATGAACAGCAGTGTGAGCAGACACTCACCTCCATATCAGAGATGTTTTAAGGCATGGCAAAGTGGGCTTTGGCACCAGGGCCTTAGTCATTTCAGGGTCCCCTAAAAAAGGCTTCTCAACAGTTTCTATAACACTTCTGTTTCATTCTGACAACCTGGATTGCTGCTGAAACATAAATGGCTATTACCATTTCTATTCATTAGAATTACAGTAATGGGAGACTGGGTGACATGGGAGGTTTTTATTGAAATTTTGCAGAGAAACATTTTAGCCCCACATAGGATCCCAAAAAATTGATTCACAGCTAAATGATATCTCACTCAAGAGTAAAGAGACGGGAGCACAGATACTATTTCTTTTTACACTAGTAAGTTATGTTGTACATCAATACTGTTTTGCCTGATGTAACATGTCTTCTGAACAATAGGACCCAGATTTAATAGCACTTTGCGACTGGTTTGCATTACTTTTGTAATAGAAAAGGAAAACAAAGCATTAGAAAGCTGGAGCCAAAGTAACACAAAGTTTTGTTATGTGCTGCTTTGTGTCAAGGGAGAATACCAGGGATGTTACATGGGTGTTCCCATACAGCCACCCATGGGTTTTGATGCAACTGTCTATCTATTCAAAATTTTAGACCATGATTTGTGGCAAAAATGTACACCTCCCTGCAGCAGGCATAGAAATAGTTGCCCTGAAAGTGATATTTCAATTTCTTCAGAGTTTTCAAGCTCTGCATGTGCTCAGCATTGTACTGTGCACATGCAAAGTGGGTCAAAGTATTAAAACATAGTTTTGTACTGTAAGGGCCTCCTTCCCGTACAATGCTTTTCACAACTATTACATCTTTGCTCCATGGTCAGTTGCCATATGGCAGCCTAAAGTGTGCCAGACCTGGCAGAGAGAAAAACAGAACCATATCTTAGTAGTGATGATGTTTTTTCACTTTCCATTTGACAAAGCATGCTGGGTAATCATGGTTGCTTTTCTTCCTTGTGTGACACTTAAGTACATTTCCCATGGATATAAACACATTTGACACATGGAGAGGTGTATGGCATGTATTTATATTTGTTTTTGCATACTACTCCTCACATACTTCATGTTTCGACACATTTATACATGTATAAAATGGTATATTATACGAGTAAGAGTGATACACAGGAGGTTGGCCCTATTTGCTCAGACGTTGTCATTTTGTATGAAGGAAGCTTACTTGGTGTCTTTCCATATGCTGAACTAGCAATGTCTGTGAAGATAGCTTGCAGTGCTTCAGCCTGTGATGTAACTCCTCTGTTTGAGAGAGAGGGTTCCATTTGATGCTGCCTATTCTGTGTGAAGGAAGCTTGAACTTCGTGTTAAGAGGAACGATTGTAAAGCTGCTGCCCACATTGGTGTTTTGTGCATGTCATAGAATGTTGCAATCTTAATATTTACTGTGTTTGATCAATTATGTATCTGAGAGAAACTTACACTCTTTGTGCTTCTTCTTTGTCTGAAGGAATCCCACACTGTTACTTCCTGTTATTTTCTGTAGTGATGTTTGCACTAATTTTGTCTTGATTGTTGATTGTTAAATGATCTTTGCTCTGCTATTGCTTGCACTATGCCTGTGCTATATGTTCAAAAAAGTACAAAGCTGCTCCTTTAATATGCCTCCATTAAAACTGGGTTGTATCCAGTATTCCTCCAGTACAAAAACAAGTAAAGGAAAGACATATGTGCCTTTTTTAAAGGCTACTTCAAGCATTTTGCCAACGATTATTGTTATCTTTAAGTATGATTTGCAGGTTTTGTAAATGGATCAGTTGCATTGTGAAACATTTTTGCTGATTTTGAAAGTTTGACATTCATAATAGTTTGTTATATGCTAGTCTTGAGGGGTTGCAGATAAGTGAGAACATTTATGTCCCCTGTGCTAGTTATTGTCCCAAATCAGTACTCAAAGGACATGTGTGCTATCAAACGTATCTCTGTAACCTGCTAGATATGGGTAACTGTTAGACCTGACAGACTTAGGGTGGTCATCACCCAATTTTTTGCCTGCCTTCTTTCACTTTTCTGACACTGTTTTTGTTTGTTTTAGGACTCTGCACACTTTACCACTGCTAACCAGTGCTAAAGTGCATGTGCTCTCTTCCTTAAACATGGTAACATTGGTGCATCCCCAATTGGCATATTTGATTTACTTCTAAGTCCATAGGAATGTGCACTACATATCTCAGGCCTGCCATTCCAAGGCCTGTGTGTGCAGTGTCACTGCCACTTTGACTTGGTATTTAAAAAGTACTTGCCAAGCCCTAAACCCCCCTTTTTCCATATATAAGCTATCCATAAGGTAGGCCCTAGGTATCCCATAGGACAGGGTGCTATGTAGCTAAAATACAAGACTTGTACATATGTGTTTTACATGTCCTTTTAGGCCAAAACTCCTAAATTCGTTTTCCACTACAGTGAGGCCTGATCCTTCCATAGACTAGCATTAGGACTGGCCTCATATACTTTTTTGAGTGGCAGATTCTGATCTGAAAAAGCCAACCAGGTCATATTTAGTATGACCAGAATGGTAATAGAAAATCTTGCTTATTGGCGAGGTTGGATTTTATATTACTCTCTTAGAAATGACACTTTTAGAAAGTGAGCATTTCTCTGCAATTAAAACTATCTGTGACTTACAGCCTGTCTCTAATCAACATCTGTTCGGTGCTGGTTGACAGCTCCCTTGTGCATTTTACACAGACAACCACAAACACAGGACCCTCAGTCACACCTGCATTCATCTGCATATTGAATGGGTCTTACTGGGCTGGAAGGGTGGAGGGCCTGACACTTAGATTTCAAAGGCAAGTGGCCTGCGCTCACTCACTGAACTGCTAAACCCCCTGCTGGGACCCCGGCAGACAGGACTGAACTGAAAGGGAAACTTGTGCACTTTAAAACCACTCTTTGAAGTCTCCCCCACTTCAAAGGCATTTTGGGTATGTAAAATGGGTCTCTGAGCCCACTAAACCAGACACTTCTGGACCCACACCTGCACCCTGTTGAGAGGAGCTGCCTGGTTGCCCAAAGGACTCAACTGGACGGCTTTGCTGAGGAGGGCTGCTGCCCTGCTGCCCTCTGACTTTGCTGAGAAGGACTCTGCCTTCCCCAAAAGTGCTCTCCAAGGGCTTGGATTGAGCTTGCCTCCTGTTTTCTGAAGTATCAGGGCCAAAAAGACTTCACCTCTTCAGGAAACTCCTTTTGGATCAAAAATCGCCATACCGCCTTCTGAAATTGATGCAAAGCCTATGTGTTGCATGACTAAGCAAGTAAGAGCTGGGTAACCTAAGGCCTAATTTTACTTTTAGGTATTTTGCTATACATAATCCACATAATCTGAGAGTGGCCCTGTTGTTAAACAGTTCAGTATGTAAGATCTGTGCAATTTGAAAAATAATGATGCTGTCAAATATCTAAGCGTTAACAATAGTTGAAGCATAATAGATAGAAGTGTTGACTCAGCTTCAGTCTGGAAGGTCTATATAACGTGCAATTGGTTTGCTATTAGGGGGTCTAATTTTGAACAATTGTAACTGAGGGATGGTTTAGATCTTGAGTTTAGAAGCTGTTTGTAACCTGAGGAGTTCCTACCAAGGCCTGTAAATGTCGTTTAACCTTGATCATAAGATCTTTGTTTGAAACTCGAGCCTATTTTGAGATCTGTGTAGCTAGAGACATTTTTTTTCTGATGAAAACTAGAATGTGTATGATCTGTCTTATATAAACAAAGCTCAATTTTTTATTTCAAAATATGTGAAGCATGTTGATCCCAATTAGCTATATCTCAAAAAGGTGTATAGTAGTTGGATGTTTAACAAACGTATTCAGTTAGTGTAAAATGTTCCTGAAAATACTAAAATACACCCCGCAGTAAAGTCGCTGTGTTACGTGTTCAACATGATGAAATTGGCATATCCCTTATTGGTAAATTTCACTTACCTCATATCCCCCATTATGTGGTACAAAAGGGTACCCAGGGCCTAGTTGGATACAACACACATGAGCCCTCATTATGAGTGTGGCAGTCGGACTGCCACAGACAGGGTTGTCTTGACTGCCCAATTATGACCGTGGCAGATGGACCAAGGTATGACCGCCAGCACCGCCAAGTTGCTACCTGTTGATAGCCTGGCAGTCTCAGCGGTCGCAATCCACCAGGGCAGCGCTGCCCTGGGGATTACAAGTCCCCTTTGCACAAGCCTTTGCATGGCGGTGGAAAGGGGGCATCGGGTGCCCCAATGGGGGCAGTGCATCCGTCACACATTTAACAGCCCGAATTACGGGCAGTGAAATGTGCAATGGGTGCCGTCACACCCGACGCACAACAACATTGCCACTGGTTCGACTACGAGCTGGCGTCCATATTGTGTGAGTTTTCTGCTGTTTTCGCCTGCTGGCCCAGTGGAAAAATCCTAATAGGGTGGGCAGCATACCGCCAGCTCTGGTGATATGCTTGCTGTAGTGGCTTTGGCGGTCTTTCAAGACCACCAAAGTCGTAATGAGGGCCATGGTACCATTAACTTCAGTGACAGTGCAGTCTTGATTGCCAGCCTTCCATAAGTAGCCTGGCTTTGCCATTTTAGAATGCAATTTCAACCTGTCTAAATAATCCCTTTTTGACAGGTCAAAATGTTCTTTTTAAATGTTAATGGATCACCCTTAAGTATGTCTAATTGCTGATAAGGTGCATGGTATTTAACAGTAGGTCATGTAAATGTTCAGTGTTACATGTTGGACCTATCCCTATCTGCAGGGTTAATCCAAACATTTTGTCTTCACCCACAACTTTTTTTAAATTAATTTGTGCTAGCCTTAGGACTTTGTGCACTTCTAACCAGGGTTAAAGTGGGTGTGCTCTCTCCTCTAAACATGGTACAACACCAAATGTCAAATTCTATTTGCTTGTAAGTCTCTAGTAAATGGATACTACATGTGCCCAGAGCCTGTAAAATGAAATGCTACCTGTTAGGTGTGCAACACTCATTGCGCCATCCACGTAAGTAGGACTTCTATACATGTCTCAGGCCTGCCACTGCACACTGTGTGTTCGGTTTTACGTTGCCATTTCATCTTTGGCAAAATAAATCTCTGAAGAGAAACTTTTTTCAGTTCAAAACCAGTCTCTACTTACATTCCTATAGTAGATCAATAGGAAGTACATTCGCTACCAGCCTGCCGTGTCAGTATGTTTCAGAGTTTGAAAGATTGCACATCTTTTCCCCCACTAATCCATTTAAGTACTCAATCAAGTTGTGGCGTAGATACATTGATAATACCCTGATGGTTTAGGAAGGGGACACTGAGTCCCTGCAGGCTTTCATCGAGTGGATCAACAACAGGAATTGTTTTTGTTCTTCACTTTCAGGGCAACTATTTCTAGACCTAATAATAAAACTCAGGGGTGGGAGTTTGGTTACAGAAGTCTACCATAAACCTGCATATAAGAACAGTCTGTTATCATTTAAAAGCTTCCTTCCCAAGACACAGAGAGAGAATCTCTCATATGGACAGTTCCCGTGAATTTGCAGAAACTGCTCAGAGGTTAGGTATTTTGACAGGGAAGCCCCGCAACAACAATAGAGAGGCTCTATTGGAGGTCATTGTACAAGCACCAGTAGACAGGAGTATCTGTGTGACCACATTTAGCACAGCCTCAAACTTCATGAAAAGTTTGTGAACAAAAATTGGAGAATTCTTAATTCAAATGGACTAGGCTTGGGAAAGCCTATGTTTTCCTTTAGGAGGGGCAAACATCAAGAGCCTATTGGTCCACACAAGACCCAGAGACCCAATAATACTGAAAAAACAGAGACTGTGGTCTCGTCCGCTGGTCACAGGCCATAAAGCTGCCAGCTCCTGCAAGGCCTGCCCACTGACATAGACCACTAAGGAGTTAGAACTGGGTCTAGAATACTCTTGGAAACTGATACAAAATACCACATGCAACTCAGTAAATATAATATATCTGATAAAATGTCCTTGCCAGAAGGGTGAAAATGTGGATCATGGAGCACATGAGTAATGTGAAATGTGGCAAAACTATGACCTAGGTCTTGTGACATTACCATGAGCATAATAATAAGGTAGAAGACCTAAAGGGGGTAGTCATTGATAAACCCTTCATTCCTAGCAATGTTGGGGATGTGAAACAGTTCCTGTTTCAGTGAGAGCAAAGATGGGTGTACAGGAGTCACCAGAGAGGCCGGAATGATGAAATACCCTTAAAATACCTGAGTACCTCATATTAGAGGGTTTTTTGAAGATTGATGAAGAGGCACAGGGATATAGGCTCCCGTAGATATAACAAATAGCTATTAAACCTCAGGAGGTTTTTCGATAGCCATAAATGCAGTCAGTGTGTACTTTTACAAATATAACTGTACAAGCCATACAGTATATCAGTGTTGGGGCGGCGAGCATAGACCGCCACACCAATAGCACAAATGCTGTAATGGCCAGGCATAAAAGAGGATTCTAGAGATAAACACTACTGATTTGGGTGAACCCTCTGTTCAGTGAGAGGCCATGTGTAATAATGTGATATGCATGATACAAAACACAGGGAACATGAGATATTTGAGTGGAATATGGCATAGGGGCCACCTGAGAAAAGAATTAGTACTATCCTGCTTGCACAGGAAATAGATGGAGGAGGAATAGGTTGGATTGGAGTATGGGTAAACAGAAGAATTAACCTTCAAAGATGTCTGACTATGGGGCACATAGGTGCAAATGGGGTCCTAAGTGGAAGACGGACTGTGAAGAAAATATCCTGGGGGTATATGAGAAAGAAAGAGCATAAATATAATTGAGATTATTTTTCTTGTCCATGTATGAAGTCGTTTTTTGTAATCACAGGTTATCGGGGACCTATATAAAATACCAACTCCAAAATGGTGGCCAGGGTGCCTCACCTTGACTAAGACCATGCACAGCTGCCATCAGATAGGTCATAGCTGAAGTACGATGCAGCACTGAACATAAATAGGCAGACACCAGCATGCTTCCCCATCTTCAGAGGGTGGGGAGTGGCTGGATGGGTGGTGTCAGACCCTTAATGATGTAAGTGGGAAGGGGGGCTCAAAGGGCAGTATAACCAAACAGGGTAGTAGGTGAAGGACTCACACTGGCAACCAGGAACTTTACTCCCCTCTGTGGATTCCGTTATGTGGAGGAGGACTGAGGTTTCTGAGTGGAGTGGCCAGTAGTATGCCTTAAAGTGTCTAGCCAGGTCGCAGTCTAGCACATAAAATAAAAGAGCAATGGACAAAAGACCACATAGTGGGGATAGAGACCCGAGATGGTAAGATGTGCCCTGACCCTCGTGCTATTCTGGTGCAATTTGTGAATTTCAATTCCAGGCTCTATTGGCCATGGGAGGCAGCGACTTTAACTGAAATGGCCATGTATCTTGACAAGTTGACCCTGGCTTGGCTCTCTTTGGGCAAAGATAATTTCTAGTGCAGCCAGTCACCCTAGAGGAGGTGCGGGGGCCATACCCTTACCAGTAAATGGGAAGGAATCGGACAGCGATGGACTCTTTAGGGAATTCTATCAGAAATTTGTAGACCTACTAGCACCACAATTACACACAATGAATGTGGAGGCCTATGAAAAATTAATATTGTCCCCAACCCTTTGTGAAGCCCTCACAATAACCCTGTTGATACAGGTCAAGGTGGTAGAGAAATGTGAATCATATCGACCACTATCACTATCCAACATAGAATCTAAAATACTAGTGAAAATTATAGCTGTTCTGCTTCAGCGCTCATCCTGGCACAGGTTTTGTCCTTCTCCGGCCCACCTCTCACATTCGGCTGTTTGCGATTCTACACCAATTAGACCCCTTGTTCCAGATGTCATCAGTACTCTTAGATGTTACCAAGGCATTTGATTCAATACAGTGGGACAACATGTATACTGTGCTACATCTTATGGGCATGCCCCAGGCATTGACATGGTGGATACGCTTTTTATACGCAGACCCAACAGCACAAATGTGCACCAATGGCAATATATCAAGCTCAATAAAGATATGCAGAGGTACACTGCAGGGGTGGCCACTGTCGCCAATACCGTTTGCCATCTCATTCAAACTGCTGGCATGTAGGATATGGCAAAGACAGTCTGAAGTGGCACCTGGATTTCAACACCACCCCATTTCCATTTTCCTCAAGCACGTGACATGATATTATACGCCAGATACACAACTATCACCCCCCATACATGAATATATTCATTACGAGAAATACTCGGGCCTGAGCATAAACTGGGACAAGTGAGCCATTTCCCCTCTAATGCAGTGTAGTGAACTCCATGTACTAGATTATCTCCTTGGGTGGTGTACAGAACCATCAAATATCTAGGAGTGTGAATACATGAGGATCCTAAAATCATTATCCATCAGAACTTTGGACAAGGGGGTCTCTATATAAGAAGATCAGACAGTCTAGTGGATGAAACTCCCTCTGTCATGTACAGACAGGGTGGCGATCTTGAAGATGGTCATCATGCCCAGATTCCTATATTTATTCATTAGTATCCCTGTCATTTTGATGAAAGCTTTTTTCGAACATTAAGATCCTGTCTGATAATGATAGCTTGGGCAAGGAAGCAACCCAGACGGAGATGTGAAACACTTACTAAACCTTACAAACGGGGGGGGAGAGTATTTGCCTCCCCAGAAATGTACCTTTATTACTTATGTGCACAGGTTCAATATTCACACTACTGTTACTTTTCTGTTACATACCTACCAAACTTAGCAATAGAAAGCGATGACGCACATCCTATATCTGTACATGTATGTAGGGATATCATTATATCAGAACTCAGCATAGAATACAGTACCACAAGTACCTGACAGAAATTGAGTGTAAGAGTAGAAAATCTCCATTGTACACTCTGGCACTGCCACCAATGCCACCAAGTTATAAAAGAACACAGGGCTCTCTTCATGCTGTGAGAACCTGAGCTGGTGAAAATGGGGGATGTCTACCTAGATGAGATATTAGGTTCATCTCACTGAAGGCAAAGTATAACCTTGCTGCTAATGTTTAACATTCACCAACTCTGGAAAGCATTGAAAGCACTATACCCACACTTTTCAGATGCACCATCCATGTTAGAAACAATGCAGGTAATGCTTACCTGAAACTTGTGCAAAAGTCTCATAGTAAGGTTATACAAAGCTGCACAAAGTGAGGACCCCACTGACTAAGTCAAACAGCTTGATAAATGGAACACTGGGTTAGTTCCACAGATGACTCAGGAAGACAGGGGGTTCTGCCGTACACTTATCAGCCGACTAACATCTAATTACAATTTGCAAATTATATACTTCAAATACTTATAGCACATGTATTACACTCGACTTCAACTGCACAGATATGGTCTACTCGCTGACCCCCAATGTGTGCGCTGTGGCACCTCTGGCGCAGATTTTCTACATATGGCATGCAACCTCTTTAGCCACTTTTGGGTGCAGCTAACTCAGGACTTATCTAAGATGGCACTGGAGAGGGTAGATTGTACTCCACACATCTGTCTTCTAGTCTTGTCAAATACCAGAAGCCACCTAATCGCAAACTGGTAGCAATATATCTATTGTTGGCAAAAAGGAGGGTGACATTGAACTAGGGGAAAAAAGCAGCTCCCAAATTTGAGCAATAATTGATTGATGTAACCTACTGCAGTGACCATTTAGACTTGTATGCAAAAGAACTACAAGTGGCATTGAGACCCAAAAATATAGGGGTACCATTTACAGCATATCTCCTGTCAGTAACAGCAGATACTAACCAGTGATAACTGCACTGGTCTATGTTGAATAGATACCAGCTTTGTATCACAATAATCAAATAGGTTGTATAAGAGCATATGGATGAATATCAAATGTGACACTATGAATGTACTGTGATTGTATTGTTCAACAACACGTTCTGATAAAAGCTAGCTTGTCAGAAGGATGTTAGCTGGGACCTGGACCGGGCCCTCATTTGGTACCTCAGTCCAGCAGGTACCAATCCCTGTGGGAAAGAAGCTGCCCCAGAACTGGTTTAGAATGATCACAGAAAAAAGATTTATTTTTTCCTCTCCAACCTCTGGGTTAGGCACACAAGCTCTGCGCAGGGGAAGAAATGTTCAGGCATTTTGATGTTAGATTGAGGGGGCACTGTGAAATTGTTTACTATAGGGCACACAGAAAATGAACCTTTAGCCTTTTAGTTAGGGAGGACCCAGGAGTCAGTCCTACCCGCAGGCTGGTACCAGGCATAATGTGACACCAAAAGTACTCTCCTGAGCACACTTTCTGGACCTGTAGAAGGACCTGCCATTTGTAACCTGAAAAAAACTAGCAGAGTGGACCTGCTTCCCTCTTGTACCCAAGACAAAGTTGTGGACTCCAAAGGTCATAATGTTGACCTTCTGTTTAAGATACAGGGGAACAAAAAGCTGAGCAGCAAGAGGCCTTTCTCTGCAAATGCCCAGATGATCAGTTCCAACTAGAGCTGCCCTGGGCCCTGCTGCTGGCCACTGTCGGAGTAAGACATGATCCCCAAGTGCTGTCCCTAAGTTCTTGGATCCTTGCCTGGTATATAAATCTACTCCTCCTAAACTGTCTTGAAACAAGGGACTTAAAAACATTTCATCTTTAAGAACCATAGAAGGACTAGGACCAACCTGCCAAGCTGTTCCTACGAAAGTGCATTGCTGCCAGGCCAAGGATTAAGGTAGCTCTCACTTGGGGTTTTTGTGCAACTGCAATTTCCATTCAGTCGGGCCTTGAAAAGAAGGTATCTGGCTACATGGAGTGCTATTCAAACCGTCCCTGCAGCCTTGCCACAATGGAATGATCCATGTTCTAAAAAGAGATTAAGTCCAAAGGTAGAAATAATTACTGGACAAAGGTGCCAAAATCACCAGCCTGATGAAGGGCCTTCCTTGGGTGCAAAAATCTAAAACATCCCATTCAGCGTCAGCGGGAACTCATACAGTGACTATCCAACATTGTGAAGCCCTCTTCGACCACAGCTTACCGCCTTGCTTCACTGAGAATTTATGACTTCCATTTGATAAGCTGAGGAGCTTCTTTACAGGTCCTGTGCGCTGCCAGTGTGTCACTTTCGTGATTCACCAGTGGCGCATAGTACAGAGCCATATCTATAAGGCCATGCAAAGCCACTTTGCATGGCTTTTCATGGCCTTGTATATATGTGTAAGACAGTGCAGCACAAGTTTCTGCATTGCCTTACACTGCACTAGGGAGGCGCACCGTGGGCTTTGAGGTGAGGTTTTACACAAAGCATCCATGGATTTTGATGCATTCCTAGATTTAAAAGAATCTGTAAACCTGAGAATGCGCCAAAACTGTAGGTCTCCCCAGGGCAGGTGCAACATGGAGATATATCTTTACTTCTCCTTGTTGTTTCATCTTTCCATGTGTGCTGCATTCTTCAGGGAAATGCCTGTCTGGACTGTTTTTGTGCAGGAAGGTGTCCCTTCCTGTACAAAAACAATCCTGCTGACAATGTAGACACCCTTGCAACATGGTGCAAGGGTGCCTACTTTGGCACTAATTACCAATTGGGGGGAACACGGGGGGAAGGTCAGTAATGCACTGTATCTTGTAAATATGGAGCATTTCTGACCTTTCCCTGTGGCACAGGATAGCACAGCAAGATCACCAAAGATAAGACCTCTGAGCGGGTAAAACCTGGTTTCTGTAGCTGTCCCGGGCTCCATCACAGTCAGCCTTAATTTACACCTTGGTACCAGTAATCACAACCAGATAACTATGGTTGGTACTTAATGCTATTTGGCTGCATTCTTACATTTAATTTATAAAAAAATTAAGAACTCTGGATTCTCTTATAGAATTGTTGTCATTTTTAATTCTTTTTATTTATTAATATTTACTTAGCTTCTCTTAACTGGTTTAGGGTTTTTCTTGCACTGTGTTTTAAATTGTAACTATTTGGCACTTCATAAATGCTAAGCACATTACCTCTAGGTAACGTCTTTCTGTTCTGTTCCCTAGCTATCAGGAGGCTGAGCTCAGATATATTTAGGGCATTATTCATTCACTCTGACACAAGATGTGGTTAATACTTGAGGTGGTTACTCATTGCCCTTTACTAATACCCCAGTGTCTTACACTGTGTCAGCTGTAGCAGCTGTAAGGGCAGCTCTATCACTTCTTATCCCTGCAGATATAAGTTTTCACTCTCTTCGTCACTTAACAATATACGTGTTTGAAGAAAAATGTCACCTCTTTCTTATATATGAAAGAATACTCTTTAATGTATCCCCTAAAATGTCCTAAATGAGAGACACAGAACATTCTTAACTGGAGCAATTCTTAATTGTTATTCCAGGGCATCTCAGGTTCTTCCTGAACTTTGTTGTTTAACAATTTATATTATATCATGTACTTGCAATTATAGTGCACTGGTGAGCAGTGACTGGGTTTGCATTGGAGTGTACAAACAATTTCTAAACAATTAAAAAATGAGTACCAAGAAATGTGCATGTTTTGAAGTTAGTTGACAACTATAGGTTCCGTCAAGTTTTCATCAATTACTGAATTCTGCAAAGGGAGGGGTTTCTCTTCTGTTAAAAAAATAAAAATAAAAACAAGCAGCAGAAAGAAACATAGAGCATGGATGAGGGGATACAGAGTCATGAAAACATGTGTAAAACCTACCAAGTAGAGAACTCTGAAATGAGCCTTAGGTGGATGGACAAGAATACATAAGAGTGCCTCCCATGTTAATGCCTCCCAAAGCCTGAGAATGTATTTTCATACGTTTTTCATTCAGAAACAGTTGGAGTGGAAGAACTAGCAGATGGAGAGGAGGCAGCTGATTTCGAGAAGCAAATCCAAGCTGATCTCTGGGCCTGGTGTAACTAAATAGATAGACTCAAGAGGGATGAATTCAGCAACTTATAACTATACAATGATCACATAATTATTATTGGAGCAATGTATTGAAGTTACATCAATCTTACTTTATTATTTATCAAACAAACTTAAACAATTACTGTGTGGAAAAGAAACAAACCTACTATCTCATTTAGCACGTACAGTAATCACAAAACACCACCAAATCATATGAATGTCCATACACATATGAACACCATTCTTTTAGAGAACAGATGGCCCATGCATGTAGTCCGATCATGAAGCATTTCGGCTAGCTCATTGATGGCCTCTTCAGGACAATATAATGAGCTTGTGTTCCCAAGATTACACCTTTCTGGCCTTGAACACTAAGGCTTCTTAAACATCAGGGCAATTGTCTCTCCCAGTATGTGTGTGGCAGTCTTGGGTAAGGACGGAGGGCTGAGGATGTAAGTACTCAAGGTGGCTCCGTCCCTAAGCCGTCTCATTCAGTCACTCTAGGTTGTTCATTTGCCTGGATGACGGAATAAAAATCAGCAAGGTTGGCGGGGGCCTCGGAAATCGTGACCCTCTGTGTATAACTATGTCTTGTCTCTACTACAAGTCATCCTTGGAACATGCTTAAATCCTCAGCTTTTTCACATATACACTTCTTGATGGAGTATTCAGGATACAGGTTTTTCCCTCCAGTTGTATTGCCTAGAAACAAGTTGCTTGCCATGTAACATTCTGGCTGCTGTAGGACATTGTATTCAATTAATTGAATGAATAGCATTCTTAAATAATAATTAAAAACTTGTAGATCACTAGAAGGCAGAATGTTACAGTCTGCCATTTGGGAGATAGAAGCAAAACAGAGTGTCCACAGTGCATCTAAAAAATGAATGTTTTTTAAAGGTTTTGCAAACCAATGCCCAGGCTTGTGTAGATAATATCAAACCAGTGTGTATGCAAGATTTGGCAGAACATAAATGATACATTTAAAAAAAACTGAAATCAGAACCTCAGGAGAGCTGATGCAGCGTTCATAAGCTAGCTAAGCTCATCCACTTATGAAAATCTGTCATTCGGCTGAGGGAGAGAGAAAACATAAAAAGTAATTTCTTCCTTGATCCTCTTGGCCTGTCCAGTACCAGATGGGCCTAAGTGTAGAACAAGTACTGGAAGGGTTAATTTACTGGCTCCTAGAATCTTTCTAAGCATGAGGGAGGAGTTAATGCAGGGCATCAGTTCCTGCATTGTGCAAAGGAGGAGTGCAATTTCACATAAGTCCCCCAATGTATTTGTGAAGTGCAAGAGGGGAGTACTTTACAGCATTTATCACATGATTTGGTCAAGAGTGAAGAGAGGGAAGGTTATTTCTTTTTCCCTCCACTGCATTATTGCAGTGTATAGCCCATATGAAAGAGTACACAGGTCTTAGGCTTACTAAGCAGTGGCAATAATAGGACTAACAGAGGGGCATGGGGATGTCCCAAACAGTGACTGAACAGTACACATTGGTGATTCTTTATTGCTTGACTAGGACAAGTAAACTAATGCATAGTTCCTTCTGGGGCATTTTGCCAATGTAGAAATTTTGTGTATCTGAAAAACTTAGCTTCCTTGTGAGGGAGACAATAGCTACTGCCAGAAGCTGTGGGAAGCTCTCCTATCCATGAGGAAAAGTCCTGCCTAAACATATGGCGTTACAAGTAAGCAAAGGCAAGCGACAGTGTCACATATAAGCCTGTCCCAGTAAGAAGGACCATTTTGTTATACACACTACTAAATACTATGCTATATCTTACAAATATATACATTGCTAGATGAAAAGCACCATGGATGACTTTTTGTGATCACTGGCAACCACTTAGAGGGGTCATCCAAACATTTCAAGTGAATTTCAGCAGTCATTTTGTAAGAAACACATTATGAGTATGTGCGAGTTCATTGTCATTATTGTGATACGGCTGAACCAATAAAACATGTACAATCATCACAATAACCAAATAAGACGTTTACAAGAAATAAACAGTGTGTTTTTCTATTTGTTTCCTATATTAGGCATCAAATGTGAATGTAAAAACAACCCCTAGAGAGCATTACAGTGAAAAAGCATTGCAACTAAGCATGCAGCCCCTAGAGAGCGCCACCACATGAACATTGTATTTGTACACTTTCAGGCCTTCTATGCCTTCTTGGATGTTATCATACACCAGGACCTACAAGGCAAAGCACCAGCTATAGAGCAAAAGCTCCAGTCAGTGGAAGGCTTTAAACAGCATTGAAATCCAGGGTAAGTGACAATTTTGAGGTCCCCGCAACTTAGGATGAGGACCCAGAAAGTATCCTATGAAGAAAGGCTGCATTGTGCTGAAGAGTTTGGTCATGGCACTGTTGTCCTGGGCCCACCACAGGCAGAGATATGGGGAAAAATGTATTCCAAATTGGAGGCCCGCAAAGCATTATGGGGCAAGTTCAGTGGAAAGCAGTCAATACTTGAATAGAGGCTCTCCTGCTATGCCCAGGAGAGCCATGTTGATATTTTCCTTTTGTTTTCTGTCCATGTGTCCTTGCGCCATTTTTTGTTTTTGTGCATCAGGGTTCCCGGTACCACTCGGGTACCCTAAGGAAGTACTTTTTTGGAGGGCAGCTTGGGGAGCCAACCCTCAGCTGCCCTCACTGGCTCCACAAGTGTGCCAGCAGTCTCTATTTGTGTCTGCCTGCTACAACAGGCAGATGTGTAAGCTGTGTGGCCACCTCCCACTCCCCTCCAGACATGGGCATGGTGGGAGAGGGGGAGAGTGGACCACTTGGGGGGTGCAGTGGCACTTCACCATCCTCTTAAGTCATTCAAGGCCCAGGGATAGGGTCCTGGGCCACTTCCACCTTTTGCATGAGGAACACAATGGCACTACCCCATCTTTTAAGTCCTGGACAAGTGCAATGACGCTTTCCCACACTGAGACGCACTCTTGGTCCAGGGGTGGGACTCCTTTAACATAAATGTGTCCAGGGGATGAGGTCCCGGTTGTTATGGAAAGATGGGGATGATGCCACACGTGTGCCCTCTCCCCCAACAAAGGGTCCACAGTTTCCTTGTCCTGTGTTCTGGTACACCTCAGGTGAAAACAACTGAACTGACAGCAGAACCCCATATGCTCCAAGGGAGAAATGTAGGTCAAAGGTTGCCAAAATTTAGATTGTCATAACTTGGCCCCCGTTGTGCCAATTTGGACAATCCTGGGCTCATTGTACTACTCGTGGTGAGCTCTATCCACCAGTGGCAGTTGCAGAAACCCTCTTCACCTCCAGAGTGGTGCAGTCCTTAAAAAGCTGGTCCTCCGGGATCTTTGTACAAGTTCTCCTTCTGTGCTTTATTGGTGGATGCAGAAAAGTCCAGGGCTTTCCCCAGCTGGTCCTCAGGGGGCAAGGGGCCATCCTACTGACCCTTGGGTAGACCCACTGGTTCTGGTGTCAACGGGCAGAGTCCTGGTTCCTTTCAGTTCTCCATGGCAGTCCCAGGAACCAGCAGGAAAGCGGCTAGAAAATCTGCAGGCAAGGAGAGAGTTTTCCCCTTCTGCAAGAGTTTATAAAGGGGAGAGGAAGGTTCCAGAGGACAGCCTTCCCTTGCCTTCTCCACTCATGTCCCAATTCAAAATCAAAAATGGTGTCATCCAGGAGCCACTGGTTGACATCAGCTCCTAGGGTCTCAGTTCCACCCCTTGCCAACATAACTGCAAGGGTATTGCACACTAGAATTTCAGAAGGAGCCCCCCCAGTGGATTAGTCCCAGTTGTCTGGGCACTCTCCTTTGTTCTGTGGTCTTTGGCTGGCCCATCCCTTGTGCGGTGTGACAGCTGGGTGATTGAAACAGATAATTCCGTCCCACCCCTTTCCTCCTCAGAAGCAGAGAGAAGTACTTCTAATGGCTCCTTTTGCGTGGTGGCGGTCTTTGTTCTTGCTGCTGGAGATAATGTAATTATTGGGCACAGCAGGGTGACACAAGTCCTGGGCTCTGATCCCCTGCTGAGCCAGGAAAATATGGAAACTCTGAGTGACCCATAAGATGTACACTTATCATTCTGAAAGTTACAAATTTAGTTTTCTTGCACGTTACATTCCAATAAAAAATGTCAATGGTCTCTGTAAACAAAGGGGAAGTGAAACTACATTCTAAGGCAGTTCTCTCCCTATGTTTAATATCGGGTGCCACTATATATAAAACAATATAGCACCCTGATTTACCCTAATAGTGTACACTACCCTTATGAGGCCTATCCCAAGGGAATACCTATTCCATGCAGAACTGTTATCAGACTCTGCATGACAGTAGTCTCCCAGGTGCAGCCTGCACACGTCTGCATATGCATCTATGCCTGTGTTCACGTGTAACCAGCCAAGTGCCCCTTACCCTTGTTGGGTCACAATAGCCTTAACTTAAAAGGTGGACACCAGCGTTAAACATGTGCAGTCCATTTGCCATGTGATTACCTTGGGTGGGGCACCAGTTGTGAGACTCATCCACAGTAAAAATTCAAAAAAATGGGTTATCAGAAAAGCAAAAATATCAAGTAGTACAGCAGGTGCGGAACACAGTGCAAAAACTAAATCCCCATACTAAACAGTGTTGACTCAATCTTCCCAGTAAAAGCAAAGCATTTCTTAAAATACTAAATCTATCTTCCTTCTAGAATGACCATGAGCAAGAGACATTAATAGAAAGCAGTCCTCCCAGTCCCTTTTGATAGGCACCAATCCTTACTGAGATTGTACATATGATTGATGGTGATCAAACATCTGGGCTCAATCAATATGACAACGCCAACCAGTTCTGGAGTTGTATCTTGGGGCACTTGTAAGTGGGCAGATCATTTCAAAAATAATAAATGAACCCTGCAACATGGTATGTTTTAAATGTGACCTTTTGGGCTCAGAACATGTCTGGCTGTGGCAAGTGATGTTGGTTTTCTCCAGACGGATTGTTGCAAGGTCCAGAAACTTCAGGAAATCCAGTTCTTTCCAAATTAGGCTTTTCAATGTTTTGACGGGCACACTTCTCAGCCTGTTGCAATAGTTCATGAAGCTAAAAGCAGCTAAAGAAATGATATTCAGTAGGCCAAACTCCAGCCTCAGCTGGCTAATGCCTAATGTCAATTTGTGGAGCCCAGATGGGAGAACCTTATAGGAGGGCTACATTTACTTAAGCTTTGAAGGTGTGCAAGGTATAAGAGACTTTTGGACATTTTAGCTGTTCAGAGAGTAATTACAATTGGTTTAGCATGAAGCTGAATTTTCAGTGGGTTTGTATGGGTTCTAACATACACAAATGTGCACTCTTCTATATCGGCTATTATAATGTCAGGCACAAAATGAAAAGAACCTGTGTCCCACTGTTCAAGAATGTAGGAAGTACTAGCCACTTAGTACAAGAGCATAGTTTTTGTTCATTTAGGCATTTGGTGCACTGAAATACAGCTCTGATTAATCTTGGACAAAAAAAAAACATTTATTTTCATTGAATTAAAACAATCACACAAACAGCAAACATACCCCTTCTTTATGCTCTCATGTGTGAGAGCAACTCATCCTTTTGAGTGGGTAATTACCCAGTTCTGGATGATTTCAGTATCCTATTTTTTGTCTGCAGGACCTAGAGGCCATTTGTAAAAATATGCAGGATGGCTTCACACACACCCTGAGTGTCATGATTCATCCACCAGAGAACGCTCACCACTCCTCTTGGAGTAGTAAATGAGGGGAGCCTTGTAGTCTCACGGTAGTCAAAGGTCTAATCATACCGTGGTATCTAATTAGTGTTTGTATTCTCCTATTGATGCTTTGCTGTGGGTTTCCCACAGTTGGGGACCATTCCACAAATTCAGTACAAAGCATTTTGCCACTTCCAGCAATTCGAAACTGGTAGTGCATGCATGAGTGTGAGCATATAGACAAGGACAAACTAAGAGGCCATTTAAGAGCTGAAACATGTTGAACCATTTGGACACGAGCCACATACTGAAGCCTAATATGCCCTACCATGTTTTTTAATCTTTTCCTCACCACCCTCCTAATAAAGTGTAAAGCTACCTGGGGTAGATGACTGTGATTTGTAGACCTTGTCTATATCCCTCCCCCATTTCTTGGATTATCCCTGCACGTTCCCTCAGTATACAACGAGGAACAGCCTGCCACTAGAGTTTTCTCGAGTGAGCGCAGGATGGTTGAGGATGAAGCATTACACCCAGGGGCTATGTTAGGCCATTCATATATTTTTATAAATACCCTAAAGATCCTGCCTGCAAAAATTGGGATACTGAACTCATCCAGAACCAGTGGTTATCCACCCAAAAGAATGAGATGCACTCAGATACAAAAGCATGAAGGAGTGCATTTATTTTTGTGTGATTAATATTCAGTAGGGAGAAGGCAAGCACAGCCCCCTATAATTACTCTCAGCTTCCCCATCCTCCCACTTGGAAAGAACAGTTTTGCACTGGATAAAAACATACATTTCTGGAGTTAACCCTAAATTTGATAGGTTGTCTAAAAATAAGTCATACTAAACATTCTTTCCTGAAATTCCCAGCCAGCAGTGAATTAACATGCTAGAATATGATGTGTGAAGAAAGGGTATGTTCAGGGATGTGTTAAGTATTTTGAGGGCCTTGGGCCAAATGTATTTTACATCCCCCCCCCCTTTCAGAACAACTTTAAATTTGTCATCCTTTTGCAGCTCACTCTCACGCTGTAAGGACAGTGCACAGGCAGTGCCATCCGAAGAATTATTGGGGCCCTGGGCAAAAACATATTTTTGGGACCCTAGTTTAAGCTAGTTATACTTAGTAAGGGGTATAAAATACACATTTCCACGATGTTAATACCCATACTGGTTCCTCTTTTATCAAGAAATGTTAACATTTGCAAAAGTCCTTCAATTACAATTAGAGTTTATCAAACATAAGAGAGAAACATAAAATTGAGAAACTTAAAAAAAAAAAAAAAAAAAGAAAGGGATTACGTTTTTTTTAAACAATATCATTTATTTAACATGCTGGTATATTGCAATATTCTCAGGAGCAGTTTAGGTTAAGCCCATATTTAAGAAAAAGTGTCACACCAAAGCTGATAAGCCACTTTTTCTGTGCCCCCTTTACTGGCACCTAACCAGACCATGGTTGCACTGTATTTATTATATGGCACACCTTCACGGCCATTAGCACAACAGCATCAACATTTTAGATGCTATTGTGGCACTTTGCTACACTGGCGTCAAAAATGTTGATGCTAATGTAGGAAAGTGCAAGGAGGCCCATAGGTTTCTATGGGAGGATCATTGTAATGCCTGCAATGAGCAGGCATTAAAAACTATGCCAAAAATGGTGCAGTGAAATCTGTTAATGCTCCCTTGCATACATTATTCTTGATGCAGACATAATATGGCACAAGGGTTTACAAAGTGGAGCAATGCATGCATTGTGCCACTGTGTAAATATGGTGTGTGGAAAAAGCCACTCTAGCGCCACCTTAACGTCACGAAAATGAAGCTATGGCAGCGCTAAGCTGGTGCTAGGTGCTCTTAAATATGCCCCTACATATTTGCTATAGTACATTAGTTTATTGGTATGTAAACTCTGGTACATGCCAATGTAAATAATGGCCAAATGTTTACATTTATGCCCTGACCTTCTCAATAAAAACTCTACATGCTTGTTAAACATCCAACTATATACACCTTTTTATTAATTAGCTAGTTGGAATCAATGTGAATGTCTCAGATTTTAAATGTCAAAAACTGAGCTTTGTTTGTATAAGACAGATCATGCATATTCTAGTTTTTATCAAATAAACAATGTCTCCCATTACACAGATCTCAACACAGGCTCAGGTGTCACTCAAGAAAGTTATGCTCTAGTTTGAATCATTTTTACAGGCCTTGGTGAGAGCTCCTCAGGTTACAGCAACTTCTAAACTCAAGCCTATAAACCATCCCTTTGTTTGCAACAATTGCTCAAAATCAGACCCCCTCATAGCAAACTTGTTGTACATTACATGGATCTTCCAGACTGGAGTCAACAATTCTATCTATTATACTGCAACTAACTTTCAAGACATTTGAGAAAGAACAGAAAAACATGATGGTCAAATTCAGGTCCAGGGGTTACCCAGAGAGAGTAATCAAGAGTGTTTGCCAAAATCGAAGATGAAGAGAGACAATCTTTTGATTCCCCAAGTTAAGAAGAAAGAAGAGGATGCAGTACTTACTAAATATAATGCTGCTTCAAATCAGGTGGGAAAGATCTTAGAAAGGTATTGGCATTTGATTGAAGCAGACAGAGTAATTGATGAGTTGGTAAGTTCCAGTCCCAAGATAACATACAGAAAAAGTAGTTTGCTACAGGAAATGTTGGTACATAGTAATCCAGTTAGATACAAGGATATAGGGCTTTGTGAACAGCAAGTCTTTCTAGGTGTCCCAACTGTAAGGCCTGTGCACACAGCACCAATCACAAGCCCTTCAGATTACCCACAGGTAGGGAGGTGAAGATTAAGAAGTTCATCAATTGCAATTCTGACTTTGTGGATTATGTCATAACTTGCCCATTTCGATTGTTGTATGTCGGTAGTACAACCTTTCCGGTGAAAAAATGTATCTTGAAACATTGGTGTGCCATTAAGAACAATGATGTGAATTACCCTGTGGCACGAACCTGCAAACAGGGACATGATAGGAAGGTTGACAGAAAGTCTTTCTTTGGAATTGACAGGGTCTTGTTGAGCCAGGGAGGAGAAGATAGGGAACTCACCCTAAGAAGAATGGAGTCCGAGTATATTATCAGGTTGAATAGTAAACATCTGGGAGGACTCAACCAGGGCTAAGAACTCTTTGTACATATTAGATGATATTATTCTTGAATTTTGAGATTAGATGTTTAAACATTTGTGGGCGTAAGATTGGCAGTGCGAGCGTACATGTCATATGTTAACTCCTCTCTGTTTTTGCCTTTTTTCTTCTTTCTATTTTGTTGCATATTATGGGGAACATGTATTTAGGGCCAAAGAGAGGTTTGCTTTGTGAGAAAGTAGAGGATATGCTGGCATATATGTGTGTCTGCCACTTGGCAAGTGTTACATTTGGAATTCATTTATTATTTGGAGATTTTTTTTTATACAGGATCACTTATTTATATATATGCATTTGGGTTTATAATGAACAACTCATTTATTATAAATCTTTTATTTTTAGATTGAGGAGTTTCTTGATGAAAAAACTTTATGAATTGGGTGATCCTTATTCTTATTTCTGTGTTTTTAATGAGAAAGACAAATATTGACTTGTAGTTTGCATGTTAGGCAGGCCAAACTATGTTTGCAAGATCGTACTATCTCATCTGGAGTGCTAAAGTCCCTGTAACCTTTGTATATTAAGTATGTGTAATATATATATATATATATATATATATATATATATATATATATATATATAATCACTTGCGGGCAACCTCCCCTGCGCATGGGTGAAGGCCATGCATGGTGCAAGATTGGATGCTTATAGGGGATTGGACTCAGGGCCAGGCCAGAGGGCAGGTCCTGTGACCAACCGCCGTTGCGCACGGCTAAAGGCCATGTTCGGCAGTAGTTGGATTAATGTATAGTAATTAAAATTAATATGCATTAAAAAAATAGAAGTAACAAAGGTTACAGGGATGTAATATTTAGGAAATAGAATTTAAAAAAACCAAAGAAATTCACTTAAAAAACAAAGGTTTCAGGGATATTATAGTTAGGCTCGCATTTTAAACGTACGAATCCAAAGCAATTCACCAGTTATAGCTGGAGTTAGCTCTAGGTATAACTCATGCCCCAACGTAACTATAACCTGCGTTCTTGCCGTGCACTCTTAATTACCCCACAAATTACGGCACTTATGCCATCTTTCCTAACATCATTGATAATATCAATGTATTATTTGCAGTAAAATGTTTGACCAACAAAACTGTGCCTGGCGAGGGCACGAGTTACAGTTACCTTATGACACGACTTATATATGTATACAAACAAATCAAGCATGTTAAAATTTCATCAACCAGTATTTCTCCTTAGGGTCTGATTTTTTTGTTTCATACAATAAAATAGACAATATTCTGCTATTTCTAGCATATTAAATCTGTCAGTGTAACAAATCAATGTTGTCTTCTATGGATTTCCCAAAAATGATCTTGTTTATCAAAATACTTAATTGCTAGATAACACAGCCTTATCATGGGCCTTACTGTATCTGTGACCACTGTTGCAGAAATATTTACTGTAAAAGATGCGCCTTCTTCCCAAGCAGTCCTCAAGTACAAAGATTTCATCTGATCCTGGCAATGATATTTCCTAATGCACCATTACTCTGCAGACACAGGGGTCATGGAAGGCAGTCTATTGGGAATCTGACACTTTATCGGAAAATACCTCTTCTTTCGATTTACTGTACTCTGACCTTCATTGCTGATCGACGACTAAATTATATTTTATGAATCAAAAGGACGCATTAAATACTCTGAAATAACTGCATTGCATTTCAAATAGACAATATACTTCAGCTCTGAAACAGTGTTGTTACCTGTATTTGATCTCAAACAAGGCCCCAATGAAAAGAAGAATGGATGCAATAAATTAAATAGTAGCAGTGCATTTTAAGGTTGTGAACAGTGACTATTGCATACAACAACAGAAGAATGACTTAACTTTTCGTACATATTTAATGTTCCAGTAATTACATTCTTGAGGACCTTGATGCACAGTTACTAGATAGACCTGGGATTTTAAGATGCGAGTTTGGAAATCAACGTTTCTTTCTATTGCAGAATGAAACATGTAAGCAGCATGATCAACAGAACTACTAATTAGTATATTTTTGGTAGCTTTTAATCGAAAGTACAACCTATTCTTATTTTACATACCGTAGTCAATGTGCATGTGTTAAACCGAGGCGACAGAACTGAAAAGCAAATAACGTTCACAATTTCCTACAGTTTTACTTGGTATGTTATAGTTATCAGTCTATTTTACTGGAGAATGGTGCCGCCTGTGTGCAATCCAAAAAGAAGATACCAGAGAAAACAAAAAGTTAGCACCAGTGACACGGGCACATACAATCCTTGGTTGAGTGGTTTCGAAAATCCCAGTGCAGCACCAGAACAAAATAGCAAAATTTGAAAATGGTCCTCTGAAAAAAATTACAGCCTTGCCTATAACAATGGAAAATATTTTGTACCACTGTTGAAATCCCAAAATACTTGAAACATGAAACGGCACCAAGGCCCATATTTATACTTTTTGATGCAAATCAGCGCTTGGGCAGATTTGCGTCAAAATGTTTACCGCCTGCTAACGCTAACGGAATGACGTTAGCCGGCGCTGCGGCCTGGTTAGGGTCAAAATAAATTATGGTAACTGGGCAGCAGAGGCAAAGGGAATACTGCGGGTTGTGTGCCAAAGAATGGTGCAAGTCAACAATATTGGCTCTAACTTGACTTGCACCATTTTTGGATGCACAACCCCCATGAAAATGGCTCCTGTCTTAGCAAAGACAGGAGTCATGCCCCCCTGCCCAATGGCCATGCCCAGGGGACTTATGTCCCCTGGCCATTGCTATTGGGTACAGTGACATGTAAGGGGGTCCAAGTTAGCCCCCCCGTGGCACTTTAAAAAAAAAAAAAATTATACTTACCTGCACCTACCTGCACTCACCGTGGATGGGTCCCTTCATCCATAGGTATCCTCTAGGGGTGGGCGAGGGTTGCAGGGGGTGAACCTGAGTGCAGGGAAGGGCACCTGTGGACTGCATCCATGGTCTCCCACCATGGAAATGAGCCCACAGGTCCCTTAACGCCTGCCCTGACCCAGGCGTTAAAAAACGGCACAAATCAGGCTGGGCGCTATGCTTTAAGGCCCGCCTCCTCCTGTGCATCATTTTGAGTCCGGAGGATAAATAAGGTGCACAAGCCTTAGAGTTATTTTTTTTCACGGGAATGCCTACCTTCCATGTCATTAGCACAAGGTAGGTTTTCACATACAAAAAATGATTCAAACTCTATAACTTTGGCCTTAGATGGGTCTAGCACCAAAGTATAAATATGGAGTTGAGTTTGCGCCGAATTTGCGTTAAAAAAAATGACGCAAATCCTGCGCAAACAGAGTATAAATATGGGCCCAAGTGAGCCCAGCTAGGAACTCGCAATTAGTTGTAAAGATCAGCCAGCCTCAAAAAGAGTGCTTATCACTTGCTAAAAAATTGCATAAGTTATTGCAAATGTGGAGATTCAAATGACATCACTTTACAACTTCTGAGGATTATTGCGGAAACCAGTCAAATTTAGCATGAGGAACACAGATAAACGATCAGGTGATTATTGTAACTGTGAAAAAGGAAACTTAACATTAACAAAACAAGAACTTAAGTTGACATGAAGAACAATGTGAGAGAGCAGAATCCTAAGATTAAGTAAAGAGTACTTTTAGGGTGTAGATCAGTTAGCCAATTATGTGTACACATGTTAAAAAAGGCGAACAATCAATGACCTTCTTTTAGACTCAGTTGGAGTACTACATCCAGGAATGCTGCCTTTATGTTATGAATGCAGCATTGCACTGGCAAACGATCCTAGGCCCGTGAAAGGGCCAACACGCTTCATATGTAACTGTCTTTAACTATCCAGCAAGCGGCCAGGTGCCAATTTGAGATACTTGTATTGGGACACAAGATACCATTGTTTTGTCGCTCACAGCATCCTCACAATTATTGCCATGGCAAGAGTTGCTATAGATGGATTCAACAGAGTAGCAGTGTGTCATTTGTTTATTTGATTTGATTGCATATTGTAACTCTAGGAACTAAGAAACTGCTAAATACCTCATCCCTTGCATGTATTTTGACCTCTAAAATGTGGTAAGTAAGGCCATGATTTATAACGCAACAGACTTACTCTAATAGCGGAGATGGATATCCCCTGCCCGAACATAATATCCTGTCCACCGAGTAACCCGTCCACCGAGTTCTAAATCAGGCCATAAGTCAGTAATTACAATTGTCTTATTTGAACTTTAGGCAAGGTCACAGTAAAATTGCACCAAAACTACACAAGTGACAAAAGTCACACCCATGTGGGATATTTTTAAAACACTCGAAAACAGTGATTCAGGGCTGCTATTGCTGCTACAAGACCACAGTAGTCACATATAAGGATGCACCCTTTTGACATTTCTAAAATACTATTTCTAACTCTAACTAAGACACCTGTAAACTGCATCCTGGAGCCCACAGTGCCTAAGCCCATGGTGTGCACAAGTGAGACATGCTAGGCTTACAATCCGCAAGGTCTCTGCAGTACCATAAGTCTAGAATGCTAATTAGTGCATGTGCCACAGTAGCATTGCCATCTGCAAAGGCATGGTTGGTGTATAGATATACCTGTTAGACATGGCATCAGTGACATGGTCTTCCCTAACTTTTTGCCTCTACTTCACGTGTTGTTTCTGTGTTCTGCACTTTTTGCTGTTTTGTTTGATCTGGACACTTTTACCGCTGCTGACCATTGCTAAAGTGTAGGTGTTCCCTGTATAAAGTGTATGTGTACATTGGCTATCCATGATTGGCATTTTTGATTTACCAGTAAGTCCCTAGTAAAGTGCACTAGAGATGCCCAGGGCCTGCAAAACAAATGTTACTAGTGGGCCTGCAGCGCTGTTTGTGCCACCCACGTTAGTAGCCCTGTAAACATGGCTCAGACCTGCCACTGCAGTGTCTGTGAGTGCAGTTTTAAACTGCCAATTCGACTCGGCAAGTGTACCCACTTGCCAGGCCTAAACCTTCCCTTTTATTACATGTAAGACACCCCTAATTTAGACCCTAGGTAGCCCAATGGGTAGGGTGCAGTGTATGTTAAAGGTGGGACATGTACTTATGTGTTTTACATGTCCTGACAGTGAAATACTGCCACATTCGGTTTTCACTGTTGCAAGGCCTATCCCTCTCACAGGTTAACATGGGGGCTGCCTTTAAATATGATTAAAGTGCAGATTCCCTTTGGGAACAGATAGACATTTCGAGTTTGGGGTCTCTGAACTCACAATTTAAAAATACATCTTTTAGTGAAGTTGTTTTTTAGACTGTGTGCTTGAAAATGCCACTTTTAGAAAATGAGCATTTTCATGCCTAAACCATTCTGTGGCTCTTCTTGTTTGTGGATTCTCTGTCTTGGTCAGTTTGACAGTTGGGCTGTTTGCACCCCTCCTTTAGACAGTGACACAAAGGGAAATGGGGTGTAGCCAGTATATCCTGATGGGCCATCTGGGCTGAGGGAAGGGGAGGAATGGTCACTTACACCTGAAAGGGCTGTGCCTGCCTCACACAATGCAGTCACCAACCTCCTGGTCTTTGTCTGGGGCCTGGCCTGGGCACGGCAGGATTTTGACTTAGGCCTACTTCAAAGACAGAAAGGGGTATTAGAAGAGCACCCAAACCCCCTGAACATCAGATTACTTCTGGAACCAAGACATACTTCTGCCAAGGAGAAGCCCTGGAGAAACTGGAGGAGTACTGCCCCTTTGCTTGTGACTGTGCGTGCTTTGCTGGGTTGGCCTGCAGTGGCTGCTTCTGCCTGAGAGAGGACAAAGACGGACTTTTGTGTGACTTCCCACTTCCCACTGGTGAAGAATTTCCAAGGGCTTGAACGGAGATTGCCTCCTGTTGTTGAAGTCTCGGGGACAACAAAGACTTATCTCTGCCAGCACTTGGGCTTTCTGCTGAGAGTCCTGCCTGCCAAGTGGTGCCCTAACTTGTCTCTGTTTCCTTGAAAGGTGCATCTGGTGGAAAAGGACAGAAATCCATGCAAAAACCACTGTGCAGGGAAACTTTGCGGCTGAAAAAGAGCGTGTCGCCGGCCTCAAGGCTAGAATCGACTCTCCACCTATATCGCAGCTGGAAGATCGACACAACGTGGCTGAAGAAATGACACGCAATACCGACAGTGGCTGCTGTTAACGATGCAACCCCCACACAGCGCAGTTTCTTGACACTATGCGACCGGATTTCGCTGCAACATCGCTGGGTGTGGAAAATCAACGCAAAGCCTGCCCAGACCTGAGGTGCCTGTCCAGATCGACGCAATTGCTCTTTTGCAGGAGAGAAGAAACAACATGCACTGACCTGACAGGAGGAGGAACGACACGCGCTCTCTCTTGTGGTTGAGAAATCAACGCATCGCAGGCCTTTTTCAATGCACACTCACCTGTGCAGCTTTATTTTGACGCTACCCAAGTACTTTTGTACACTAACAAGGATCTCACTGTTTTCTAAAGGATTTAAATCACTTTTGCTTTTTAAATTCACAAACTTGACTTGTGTATGTCCTTTTTTGTCATTTTGGTCTTGTTTTGTTTAGATAAATATTATCTATTTTTCTAAACCTGTGATGTGTCATTTTGTAGTGTTTTCACTGAGTTACTGTGTGTGTTGGTACAAATACTTTACACCTTGCTTCTGAAGTTAAGCCTGCCTGCTCGTGCCAAGCTACCAAGGGGGTGAGTGGGGGTGAATTGAGGGTGATGCTCCTTTACCCTGACTAGAGTGAGGGTCCTTGCTTGGACAGGGGGTAACCTGACTGCCAACCAAAGACCCAATGTCCAACAATAACTAAATGACTACTTCAACTTTCTAAAAAGCAGGGTAGGTGCTTTGATTTTGGTGCAATTTATTCTACCTGACACATTAAAAAATACTGGGAATTATTCTTGCCCATCCATAGTGCATGTACTTAAATGTTGTGTATGTGTCTCATGATCTCGTCTACGTGCCAATGGAAACTCTCCAACGTGAAAAATAAAGTCAATAAGACTAGCTTGAGAAAACATGCCTAAAATGGCTTTTTGTTTTTGGTTCCTTTGCGTTTTGATAACTTATTCTATACCTTTTTCCCGCATCGAATGAGGTGACAATGCACTGACAAGCATATAATGATCCCGATTATACACAAGTCCATCATCTTTTTATATTTACAGGACTGAAGGCGATTACATTTTGAGAAGGGACAAACGTGCTCTTCTTGCATGCTTTATGTGTGTAGGTGCATGTATATATGTACTGTTTGTTATATTTGTCTTGACTAGTAAATGACAGTTAGGGTGATGTATGTATAGAAAAAGCTGGCCTTATTTCTGAGCGATAACATAGATTTAATTCTGAAGAAAGCCCTGGACCCTTAGGTCCCTCATATTGGGTGTAAGAGCATTACTTCTATAGGCACCCCTTCTTAATGTTTTTATTCATACCAGGAACACCAGTAATAAAGGGATACCTAGGAGTTCTGAGGTTTTGTTAACACTCCCTGGTAGGAAACTATTCTAAGGGCTACCCGGAATATGGTCAATCTGATCCTAGTTTCTAGGGACCAAGGAACAAGGTGAGATCCGATGATGAGGCATGACTCCAATAGGGTGTGTGAGTAACTTATAAAAAATCAAGGATGATTGTAGACTTGTGATAACTCAAGAGTACATTAATTTATGAAACTATTCCTTGTTTGGGTCACCACATTGTGTTGTATATCTCGACTTAGGAACAAGTGAGAACATTCACCTGCATGGCATTTAGTTTATTATTGAAAATCTGTTTTATTAGTAAGCTTAGATTTTTGACAAAACTGTCACAAATATGATTTTTACATTAAAGTGTACCAGAAGACACAGCGGTGAGTTGCAAAAATACTTCTTGTGGGCATTCTGAAAATATCTGTGGGAATGCATTCCAATCATTCCTTACCATTAGCTTTGCAGTTTGTAACTCATATTTTCTGGCTTTTTATTTGTTGTCTTTACTTCTTTTAGGCTGTGCAGCATGTCTTTGTCGTTCCCGGGGAGCAAACCATGTTCATGATAACTCCTTGTATTCTTCAATGAGGCCTCTCTTTCTGGAAACTGGTCTTATTAACTTGTCACATTTGCTATGCATTCAAAGACAGAGGTGAAATGTCAGATTCTGTTTTGTGAGGGAATTGGGTGTTTGCCTTACTTTCTCTGGCATCAAAGTGAGGGGATATATGTGAAACTGTTTTTTTCTAGCACACAACAACATTTAAATATCTGTAAATGAACTATACAAATATTTCACCATATAGAAGAATTATAAAAGCACAAATGAAGCACATGTTTTGTTATTCTGAAGAGTGGTGGAAACAAATATTTTAATACTATCAAAATAAATCAGGACACTAGATGATTCTATTTCCACACATTACTGTTTGTGCGTGGTATAGTTGTATTAATAAACTTCACACTATGCCACTCCACTCTCCACTCCACAACACTTTACTCCTCTCTATCAATCAATCAATCAAATACATTTCTTAAGCGCACTACTTACCCGGTAGGGTCTCAAGGCACTGGGGGGTGTTTACTGCTCAAAAAGCCATGTTTTGAGGTACTTTCTGAAGGTTAGAAGGTCCTGGGTCTTGCGTAGGATGGTGGGGAAGGAGTTCCAGGTTTTGACGGCAAGGTGGGAGAAGGATCTGCCGCCGGAGGTGGTGCATTGGATGCAGGAGACTGTAGCGAGGGGAAGGTCGGCGGAGCCAAGCTGTCGAGTTGGTATGTGGAAGTTGATTCGTTCGTTGAGGTAGGCCGGTCAAGTGTCGTGGAGGGCTTTATGAGCATGGGCAATGATTTTGAAAATGATCCTTTTGTTGATGGGCAGCCAGTGTAGGGATCTGAGGTGGGTGGGGATGTGTTCGTGGCGAGGGAGGTTGAGGATGAGACGTGCGGCTGTGTTCTGGATTCACTGGAGTTTTGTCTGAAGCTTGGCTGTGGTCCCTGCGTAGAGGGCGTTGCCGTAGTCCAGTCTGCTGCTTATAAGGGTGTGGGTGACTGTTCTTCTTGTTTCTAAAGGAATGCATTTGAAAGTCTTGCATAGCATGCAAAGGGTGTTAAAGCAGGAGTATGATATGGCGTTTATTTGCTGAGTCATGGAGACAGATGACTCCAGTATGATGCCAAGATTGCGTGCATGGGTGGTGGGTGTTTGGGGTGGTCCGAGGGTGGTGGGCCACCAAGAGTCGTTCCATGTTGTCTTGTTGGGACCGAAGATGATGAGCTCTGTTTTGTCTGAGTTCAATTTGAGGTGGCTTGCTGTCATCCAGTTGGAGATCTCGAGGAGCCCGGCGTGCAGGTTATTCTTGGGGGTAGCTGGGTTCCTAGTGAGGGAGATGATGAGCTGGGTGTCGTCACCGTATGAAATGATGGTGAGGCCGTGGGGGTGGAGGATGTTGGCGAGAGGAGTCATGTAGATGTTCATAAGGGTGGGGCTGAAGGAGGATCCTTTGGGGACCCCACAGATGATCTTGGTGGCTGTAGACCAGAAAGGAGGGAGGCAAACTCTTTGGGTTCTTTCGGAGAGGAAGGAAGTGAGCCAGTCCTGGGCTTTGTAGTGAATTCCGGAATCAAAAAGGCGTGTGCGGAGGGTTTGGTGGCATACAGTGTTAAAAGCTGCAGAGAGGTCTAGGAGGATGAGGGTTACGGCCTCGCCCTTGTCCAATCTGGTCCTGATGTCATCTGTGCAGAGGGGGGTCTCAGTGCTGTGGTTTTTGCAGAATCCAGACTGAGAGACGTCGAGTACGTTATTGTCTTCTAGGAAGCGAGACAGTTGTACGTTTACTATCTTCTCCATGACCTTTGCGGGGAGGGGGGGAAGAGAGATGAGACAGTAGTTTGTGAGGTCTTTAGGGTCTGCTTTGGGTTTTTTGAGAAGAGCGTTCACTTTGGCGTGTTTCCAAATATCTGGGAAGGTTGCAGTGTTAAAGGAACTGTTGATGGCGGCCCGGAGCTGGGGAGCAATGATTTGGCTGGCCTTGTTGAAGATGTGGTGGGGGCAAGGGTCTATCGGGGAGCCTGAGTGGATGGAGCTCATGGTTTTGCTGATTTCTTCATCATTGGTGGGGGTCCAGGTGTTCAGTAGGTTGGTGTGGCAGGGTGTTGTGGTGTTGGTTGTTTCGAGGTGGTGATAGTGGGTGCTGACGTAGTGAAGCTTTTTTGTATGTCTGCGATTTTGTAGTGGAAATAGTTGGAGAGGGAGTTGCAGAGGTCTTGGGAGTGTGGAGGGTCGATGGTGCAGGATTTGGGTTTGGTGAATTCTTTGATGATGGCAAAAAGTTCCTTGCTGTTGTGTGTGTTGTTGTCTAAGCGTTCGTTGTAGAGGGACCGTTTGGTGGTCCGGATGAGTTGGTGGTGTTTGTGCATAGCTGTTTTGAGGGCAGAGAAGTTGCTCATTGAGGGTTCTTGGCCCCAGGCTTTCTTGATTTTTCGGCATTCTCATTTGGAAGACTGAAGTTGTGTGGTGACCAGGGTGCGGTCTTGATGGTACGGATGTTGTTGTTTGTTTTAAAAGGGGCGAGGGAGTCTGTGCTAGTTTCTAGCCATCATATCAGGTTGAGGGCGGTGTTGTTGGGGTTGTTGGTGTTGGGAGGTGGAGCTTGTGCGAGGTTGGAGATCAGGTGTTCTTTGGAGATCTTGTTCCACTTGTGGTAGGGGGTAGGGTGTTGTTGTTGATGGGTGGTGGGTTTTAGGAAGGATAAGTGGATGCAGTGGTGGTCAATCCAGTGGAGTTTGGTGGTGTTAGTGAAGGTGATGTGGCTGCTGGAGGTGAAGATGGCGTCTAGCTTGTGTACGGCTGTGTGGGTGGGTGAGATGACCAGTTGCTTGAGGCCGGGATTTGCAAGGTTGTCCAGCAGGGCTGTGGAGTTGCAGTCGTGGGTGCTTTCCAGGCAAAAGTTAAGGTCCCCAAGGAGTATGTAGTCTGTGGAGGTGAGGGCGTGTGAGCTGATAGTGCCGGCGATGGTGTCACAGAATGGGGCTGAGGTCCTGGTGGTTTGTAGATGAGGGTTCCTCTTAGGGTGGTGTCGGGTGTTGATGTGTACCTGAAAGTGTAGGTGTTCTGCGTTGTCTAGGGTGTCATTGGTGTTGGTGGAAATTTTGATGGAGTTTCTGTGTATTATGGCAATACCTCCTCCTAGTTTTTTGTTGTGGTCTCTACGGGTGATTTTGTAACCTTCTGGAATGGCTATGGCGATGTTGGGTTCTGATGAGGAGTTCATCCATGTTTCAGTGAGGAAGGCGATGTCGGGAGAGTTTGTGGTGAGCAGGTCCCAAAGCTCGATGGCGAGTTTGTGGATGGAACGGGTGTTAAGGAGGATGCAGTTGAGGTGATTGGGGGGTTTGATGTTGTTGTGGTGCTTGTTGATGTTGGTGTGATTGCAGGAGAACTGGTATGAGTGGCATATGAAAGGTCCATGTGTGTGTTTGGGGTTGGCCTGTGCACAGGCAGTGTGCTGGCCGGGGTTGAGAGCAAGGAGCTCTGTGGAGGAGTAGTTGCGCTTGGGGGGGCCAGGGGAGCATGGACCAGGGGGACGGGCACTGGGCGCGGTCCAGGCGCAGACGGGCGTGGACGGGTGCGTGTCTCTAGCGTGCCAGTGGCCACCATTTAGAAGGGGAGGTGGGAGGGAGGAGCAGCTGGGAGGCAGAAGGGAGTGTCCGATGGGGGCACGAGGGGGGCAGGGCGGCAGGGCGGCAGTGGACGCAGCAGCTGTTTCAGAGTTGCCAGCGAGAGCCGGAAAAGATAACAGGCACGATTTTATAGCACAAAATGCAAAGCAGAGCAGAAAATGGGCACAGTTTAAGGTAAAAACTGTGTAAAACGAAAAACCAAATACAAGAAATGAAATACAAAATATAGAAATGAAATACACAGTATACTAGACACGCCTACCACTAGGCACCAGGGATGAGGCACAGGCGGGTGCCTGCGGGTGGTGGAGGGCCTCAAACTACTTTTGCAGCTACGGCAGGGTCAGGGGCACGGAGGCAGGCTGGTGGAGCCGAGTGTACTCTTGGCCAAAAGCAGGTCAGGGGGTCACACTAGGCGCTGTGCAGCAGCCGCCATTAAGAAGGGGAGGTGGGAGGGCGGAGCAGCTGGGAGGTGGGATAGAGTGTCCAATGGGGGCGTAAGGGGGTGGGGCCGCAGGGGACGCAGCGGCTGGGTCAGAGTAACCGGCGAGAGCCCTAAAAGATAACAGGCATGATTTTAGAGTGCAAAGTACAAAGTGGAGCATAAAATGGCCACAGTTAAAGGTAAAAACAGTGTAAAACGAAAAACCAAATACAAGAAATGAAATACAAAATCCACTGTAAGCCACTCCACTCTATGACACTCTGCTCCACTACACACAACACTCCACTCTACCACACTTTACACCACGTTATATCACTTCACACTAGGCCACTCTATGACACTTCACAATACCACACTCCATATCACCCCTCTCTATGAAACTCAACTCTATGACATTCCATGCCTCTTTACTCCACACTATTTTACTCAACTATATAACATTTTACTCCACTCTAATTCACCCACCTATTCTCTATGAACTCAACTCTACACCACTCCACTCTACTCCTCTCTGACACTTAACTCCACTCTACGCCTCTCAACCCTATTACTCTCTACTCCACTCTATTTCACCCTATGCCACTTCATTCTATGCCACTCCACTCTATGACACTCTACTCCATTATTTGCCATTATATATCACTCTATACCACTTCACTCAATGCCATGCCACTTCATTCTACGCCAATCCAATCTGCAGCACTCCATGCCGCTGTACTCAACACTTCATGAGTCTACTCAACTCATCACCACTCCAATCCACTCAGCTCTACAACACTTTACTCCACTCTATGTCCCTCAACTCTATGCCCCTTCATTCTACCGCTCCACTCTATGACACTTTACTTTACTCCACTCTACACCACTCCACCCTTTGACACTCCATTCCACTCTATGACACTATGTGCGTCAAGACTCTACTTTATGGCACTCTACTCCATTCTATGCCACTATACACCACTCCACTCTACTCCACTTCATTCTAGGCCATGGCACTCCACTTAACAACACTTCCCTCTATGCCTCTCCACCCTATGGCTCTACTCCACTCTTCACCACACTACTCTATGACACTCTACTCCACTTTATGACACTCTACGCCACTTCACAACACTGTACTATACTCTATGACATTTCAGTCTATGACACTCTTCTCTATGCCATTTTATTACACTTTAGGCCCCCCACTCTATGTCCCTCCACTCTACTCCCAACACTCTACTCCACTTCACTCCACAACAATCCTTTCCACTCTATGACACTCTACTCCATTCTGTGCCACTCTTTGACACTCTACTCCACTCTTTGCCACTCTATTCCACTGTTCACCACTCCACTGTATACAACTCTACCCTACGCCTCTCCACTCTGCACCTTTCTCCTCTTTTATATCTAACTTGTAACCATGCTGAAACGCAAAGCCAATAGCTCCTGGACAGGCAAGACATATTAGCTTTGGCAATGATTGTTAGAAAAACTGGTAATCTCTGCTTGAGACGTGGCAGTCATATAAACTGCACTAGCCCAGTATTCCCTCCTTTGGAGAGTGTTATAAAGTGCCAAGTGCAGAATTGCTGAAACATGGACATGAACAGCATGTATTACAGCGTTCCTGAAGAACAAATGTCTTTTTAGGGTACCTGATCATCTGAGGGTCCCCTGGAACAAAAAAAGAATAGAGTTAAATCTTTGAACACCAACCTAAACTTATGTAAGAAATGTGATATGAAAGGAGAGATGTGGATACCAAGGGGCGTATTTATGAAAAATGATGCACAACTACATTTGCGCAGTTGTGCATAATTTTTTAAACATGAGCTAGCAACATTCCTTAGCACCATCCTAGCGCCATATTTATGAAATGACGTAGGAAGGCACGATGGAAAGGTTAGCGTGAAAAAAAAAGAAGCTAACATTTGTGACATGTCAGAAGGAAAAATTACTCTAATGCTGAAAACGTGGTGCTACACCGTTTTGCAGCATGTAAACATGTTGCAAAAGGGTTTGCACCATTTTTACACTGCATTAGCATAAAAACAAAATGCAAACAAAGGAAAGAGTGCAATTGCAAGAGAAGATGGAATCATCAGGCCAGGAGAAACACTCAAATACCAGCCAGGAGGGTCCAGAAAGGTTACAGGAGGAGAAGAGAAAGTGCAAGTGTCGCTTTTAGGAGGAGTACCTTGACATCCTGGTCAGAGAGGTGTTGGAGCACTAACATCAGCTCTTCATCACCTCCAAATTGCCAGTTGGCAGGAGAGACAAAATATGAAAGCAAATAGTGGACAAAATCAACAGTGTCACAGAGGTCAAGAGGACTGTCACTGAGGTAAAGAAGCGCTGCCACGATTGCAAGCGGAGGACTAAGGAGAAACTCACTAGGAACCATAAGGCAGCACTGCAGACTGGAGGTGGAAGTCCTACATCACCAGAGGATCTTGATGAGCTGGAGGAGATGGTTTCAGAGGTCATCCCAGAGGAGCTAGTCACTAGAGTCGCAGGAAAGGACAGCGTAGACTATCAGGAAAATGCACAAATGCAGAGTAAGTTGCAGGAGGGGATATCTGGAATTCCACTAATGGCAGAAGGGAGCGGCACATAGGACACACTCAATGCATGCTAAAGGGTTGCATCAGTACATATAGGCCCTGAATCAAGACACCGCATCCCCACCAAAAACACACATGTTCTGGCGCTTTGGTTGTGCAATGCACTCCAACATATACACAATGTCATCATAGGCCACTCACTATGGCTGTTCTCCATCATGTAAACATGCACCACATTGCCTGGTGGGCATGTGCAAATAGTGTGGCTGTGGCTGTGCCATTACAACACCAACTGCATATAGTCAAAGCCCCTGTACCAATACAACGTAGACATCAGAGACTAGGACAGAAGTCAATATCACCCCAGAGGTGGTGTCAGGGTGGTGCCTCAGGCCACAATGCTCCCCTTCCTCAATGTTGCATTTCTTTTACTCATGTGTGCTGCATCTTGCAGCACACAATGAAATGCCATCTCAGCAAAAATAGATTGTACATGTGCAGGAAGGGACATCTCCCTGCATATGAACAAATTGTCACTTCAAGAGACCCAGTAATCATGCTGCAACAATGCCTGTGTTGGTGCAGGGAGCTCAAATCTGTGTAGGTGCAGGGGGAATTGCAGGGCTGTACTGCATTCAAGTAAGTACGGCACATGACTGTGTATCTAAACTGCTGCAGTGTACTGCAACACATCTTGCAGCTGCTCTGAGCCATGCCAAATGAGAAAATAATCTGCCCTAAAGCTTGCAACCTGTGGAACACAACCCATACAGGGTGAGCCCACAACAGCTCACACAAACCATGTGTCATATGATAATGGCCACCAAATAAAATGCATACAACACATAGGCCCTCATTGACCGCCAGGGCTGTTTTGGAGTTTGCACTGCCAACAGGCTGGCGGTGCAAACTCACGTATTACGACCGCGGCGGAAGCGCTGCGGTTGCACCACGGGGACCGGCGGTTTACCGCCACGTTGATCCTGGCGAATTTAATCCTCCAGGGCAGCGCTCAGTAGGAACTGCCATGAAAAGGCTGGCGGAAAGGGGAGTCACGGGGCCCCCTGCCACAGCCCCATGGAGCTATGCAGACAGAAAAGCAACTGCACCCGTCGCACCGCCGCAACACCGTTGGCTCCATTTGGAGCCTTCTCCTGTGTTGCGGCCGACATCCCCGCTGGGCCGGGGGGTGAAAACTCGGTTTCCACCCGCTGGCCCATGGCTAGGTCTACTCCTACTCAGTTTGATGTTGTATCTCAGACATTATTTAACAATGGTGGACATAGTAGGCAATTCCACTCCTGATCGCGATGCTAGAGCCCAAAACATGTATGGAATAACTTGTTACTGTTGCTACCATTCACTTGTTCTGTCATGTGAGTGAGAATGAGTAGTGTGTATTGCTATGTGCTATGTGATGTTGTTATAAAGAGCATAGTAGGTAAAAATGCTGACTAATCTTCACCTGTTCAGACCTAGCCATGTGTTGCATTTAGCTAATGAAACGTACAAAACTGAGATGATTTCAGAACTCAACATCATTTGGTCATGGTACAAGTTACCTGGTTGTGGCATGCTGGAAGAAATGCATACCCATGTTCAACAGATGATGTGGATGGACACCTTGAAGAGACCCACAGCTACTAGCAAATACAACACAGAAGGTCAAAAGACCGCGGCGGCCATTCTGGCTTTCCCGCGGGACCGGCGGGCGACCGCCAGAAGACCGCCGGCCGGCCCAGCGGGAAAGCCCCTTCAACAATGAAGCCGGCTCGGAATGGAGCCGGCGGAGTTGCAGGGGTGCGACGGGTGCAGTGGCAAAGCAGACAGTGAAAATCTTTGTGGGGCCCTGTTAGGGGGCCCCACGGCACCCGTTCCCGCCATCCTGGTTCTGGCGGTGGACACTGCCAGAAACAGGCTGGCGGGAAGGCGGTCGGAATCCCCATGGCGGTGCTGCAAGCAGCGCCGCCATGGCGGATACCCTGGGCCAGCGGGAAACCGGCGGGAAACCACCGGCTCCCCTTTTCTGACCGCGGTCAGAATCGCCCAGGAAGCACCGCCAGCCGGTTGGCGGTGCTTCCGCCGCCCTCCGCCATGGCTGTCATGGACCGCCAGGGTCAGAATGACCCTCATAATGTCATGTGTTGCGTGGCACTCATTACATCTCTCAAATACTGTAAATGGAACCATAACTATCATGTAGCCAGTAATAGGAGATGTGTACATATACAAATTACACAAGTCACATGTTGCATCATGTCCATGTATGACTAGACAATGTTGCTGTTGAAGATGTATACAAAGTGCAAGCAGCCTAAAGAATGGGAGCAATGCAGGAGACAACACATACCTTACCAGTAATGCAGGAAAACGTGAAGAAGGGACACACATAGACCTGTACTGACTGTACAACACATCAATGTCTACATATCAGCATTTAACATATGTGCAGTGAGGGTGGCCAGGTCTGTACACAACCCAGTCATGTTGGCCACAAGCATACCATGGTCTTTGCCCATTGCATGCCACCATGACTGGAGGTGGTGACAGACAACACCATCTGTACCCTGGCACATTTCCAATACTGAAGTCACAACATATATAAACCCCTAAACAAGATGCCCATGGAAACAACTAAGGACATAAAAAAATGAGACATATCCTACATGTGCAAGTACCCGAGCTCTGTACACGGGAAGGAAAGGCTGACATCAAGTACCGCAGAGGAAAATTTATTATCCTGGTCTGTATGACTACAATTGTGTCTGCTGGGGAGTGTGCATAGTTCTGCTTAGTAACAATCATGAAAAGTCTAGATCCCTGCTCAATAAACCCACACACCACTGCACAGGGGGCTGAATAAACTGGAGCACCATTAATCTACCCCTTCACATGCAACCATGGGTTTGTGTTGCCGTACAAACTCACTCAGTTGTGATGATGAGTAGGCTGGCATCCTTGCTTGTGACAGTCATAACAAACATGATGCCACAAATGTGAGTGCCCAGTTGGAGGCATGCACACATAAACCACTCATTTTAGCCCACATGTACCACTATAATGGCTCAGGCATGGTAATGTGAATTGGATTCAGAATGAAAGGCAAACTAGCACAAAAATAAGGGTATAGGTATCACAAGATCAGTGACTGAAAGAAATTACCTTCACATGTGTTCTGACATACAGAAAAATAGGTGGCACTGATGTGACTACACATGCATTTCTAAACTGCCAACATGTGTCCATGCAGGAAGATAGTAATGTGAGTTTTCACATCCAATGAACACACCACTATCATCATATGTTACAGAAATTACACTCCACATCTCTTTACAGACACAAGGCATATACCAACATTCACTAACACATGTGTACATAACATCACCTGCAACTAAGATGCATGGGGAACCAAATGGCACACATGTAGCAGAGCAACATTAAGTAAAATCCAACAACACACCACAGAGTGGACACACATGCACACACAAATTATGTGATGTCAATGCAGTTCAAGTACAAATTATCACGGTTGTCACATGCTTTACCATGTGTTGGACATAAGCTATCACATATATTGTGTTGTAGGTATGTGTACATTTGTACATTTGTATCTCAGGCATACCAATGTAGTTCACCCACAAATTAGCATTCATACACATAGGTACACATAGCACACATGTGCCAGCATGTATGTGGACACAGTGTAGCTACACATGCACATATGCACTAGGTATGAGTAATCGCATGCTGCAGACTCCTAGACAAACCTATGGATTTGACATACCAATGTCACTGTAATGACATTACTGGATAGTCACACACATGTAGCCATATAACATATACAACATTGTAGTACAGCCCATGTGGCATTTTAAGTGAACCAGGGTGCACTCAAGCCCTACAATACAAAAATCCACGCAATTCTGTCATGTGTTAAAAGAAATTACGCAAAGGTATTAACTCCACACAGCAACATAAGTAAAATGCACCTAGGCCCTGAGCGGCAATCACACGTTCACACGCCTTGTAACACACCATGGTGAAAAATTGATGCATGACTGTTATGAGTTAAAAATGTTCATGTATATGCATATATCATAAAATGCCCCTAAGCTAAAAGACCCATAGGTCATGAACGTCTATTGAATGTCCACAGGCAATTTCATGCAATAAGTGAGAAAAACGATGCATGACCATCATGCAGCAAAAAAACAACGCATGACTGGAAACATGACGCACACATCCAGAAAGTGATAAAACAGGACATCCTGCCTGCAAACATTGTACAGTGAGTTCACTTTCACTTCACAGTCTTATTGTCTGTGACTATGTGAGGATGTGTGAAGCTGGTGCTTTAGGATTTGTAGAGTGTTTGGAGTGTTTGGAGTGTTTAGTGTGCTGTGTCCTGTAGGTGTTGTGTTTTTTTTTATATTTAAACTTGTCTTTTGTAATGTAAGTGTACTGTTTCTGCCTTTGTGTTGTGGGGTGTTTGTCTGGGGTAGCATAGTTGTTTGGGTAGTTGGGATAGGTGTTAGTAAAAAACAATTATTTTTGTTTTTGGTGAACTGCATTTGGGAAAGGGAGGATGGCACAGATGGCGGCTGATGAGCAGGGGGCTTTTATATGGCTGGTTCATCACTACTTCTCTATGATGCTGAAACTGACTGGCTGTGTTATTCTTGGCTACCCCGCAGAGGCAAGGAGGCTGTGGTGGGGCAAGGTGCCCCATCACCTAACACAGATCTTTTCTTAGCACCTTGACCACTTGACGGCACAATATATGAAATGGTGCATGGATGTAGGCCTTCAGGAGTCACATGGCCATGAATTGTGTGTCACTGATATGTGAGATGGAGGCAGTAGACCCTCTTACATCTCAAACTATGTTCCTACCATACTTTTTTACCTTTGTGTTTCTTACCGGCTCCCTGAGGTTTGAGTCACATTCTAATGGTATATGTAGTGGAGAATAAGTAGACCAAGGAGAATCAGGTGCAAAGTATTTTATTTATGCTATTTACAATGTGATGTTGTTAGTCCAGTGACTATGTGTAGAGGTTCTCAACAATGTCGAGTCTCCCGTGAACTCTTGTTCGGGTGTCCACCCTCCAAATTATCTGCTCCATCCTCCTCCTCATTGGGGACATCAACCTGGTCATCCCAGGGGACATTTGTCCTGACACAGATATTGTGGAGGATTGCACATGCCAAAATGATTTTGCAAACGAGTGGTGGAGCATACAAGAGGCTTCCTCTTGGCACGGCCAGGCACCTGAACATTTATTTCAGAAGCCCAAATGCCCTCTCTACCAGATTGTGTGTTTTCCTGTCTCCTCATTGTAGACATGCTCTTCCACTGTTGGGGGATTGGCAAATTAAGTCATTACCCACAACTGTATGCAATACCCTTGATCAGCTGCAAAGGAAAGAGAAAAGATGTATTGGTAAAGCTTGATTGTGGTTTGAAACAAGCCATGGCAGTTGTTAGTTTTAGTTGGAGTGGTGACTCAGACTTGCTTGTGGTATAGTGTATGTTCTTGTTCTTGTGACATGGTTTCATTGGACTGGTTTGATGGGCATTACAATCTTGGGTAGTGGCTCAAGGCCCTGGGGATTTTAATGTTGATCACAAAATGATGGTTATAATTTAGGAAAATGTGTTGTGTAGTCCTTATTTGCAGCAGTGTTCCTTACACCACAATGGTGTCAGATGTTAAGACACCATAGGTGCTCTACAAAGGCAGACTGTGACGTCCAATGTTATCATGTGGCACTACACATTCAGTGTGACACTTTGTGGCCCTTTCTAGCAGATAATGCTTGTGGCAGCCATCAAGTGTACAAGGGTGTGTATCTGACATTAGCAGGATTATGTAATACGGTGCAGTAGTATCTCCTAGCTTCCAATACATGATTTCTCACACACACTTTCTACACATGCACAGTTCAGGCTTTGGGAGGGGTCACAGCTATTTTCACGTAGGTCCCTTAGTACGCCGCATGTTAGATGGCGGTGTTAAGGGGCACTAGGTGTTCATGTGAGATGGCACTGAAGTAGGTGCTGCCCCCTTTCTCATGATTCTTCCCCATGGTCTTTAATGTCAGATAATTTTGTATTTGTATGTGTGCGACACAATGCAGCAGACCAGTGTATGTGCACGCTGCAGTCATATCAGGTATGTGTAGATGATGTGTAGTTCGTTATAGCACCACTTGGGTGGCATTTGATTTAGGTTCTGCCAGAGGCTTGCACACCATGATTTGTGTGGGTCTGTGCCTCTGTGTGACTTTCTCAATATGGTCATTGACATGCCAGTGGGCTTCTTTGTTTGGTGTAATGTGTGTTTGATCTGTATTTAGTTGGCATCCTGTTGACACTTGTAGTGGTTTGTGAGCAGCTTCTGTATGTAAAGGGGACTTGGCCCCACCTGTCCACACATGGTTTGCCTGTCAGGGTCTGGCTGTGTTATATACATGTGGGTGTATTTGTTTGTGAAGTGCAATGTATGCAGTGTGGTGTGCCATGTTGCATATGTGGTGTTGCCTGTACATCTATGTAGCCCTGCCCATGTGTATTTAGTGTGTTGTTTGTCTTGTTTGTCCTAGATGGTTGGTGTGTTTTGTGTGTTATGAATGGTATTGTGGCTTACCTATGAGTATACCATTGCTATATTGGCCATCCTGGAACCGCTCATTGATGATGCAATGGCAAAATATGTGTGCATCATGGATGCTGCCGGGATACTTCGCAAGGATGTTGGTGAAGAGCCCACAGTGGTCCACAATGGCCTGTACATTGTTTGAATGTGTGTGTTTGCATTTCCTATGTAGGTTTTCCATTGCTGCAGGTGGCACCAGTTGCACATGGGTGCAGTCCATAGCACCCAGCACATGCGGAAATCCAGCAATTTGAAAGAAACCTTGCTTGATCTCCTGCTGTAGATGCTGGGTGCTTGGGAAGCAGATGTGGTGGGTCGTAAAGCATGTGATAGTATCCAGGACCTCAGGTAGAAAGACCCAGAAGGATGCCTTGGTGATACCGGCCACTTGTGCACCCATTATCTGAAAAGATTCAGATGCCAGCAAATGGAGGACAGTGAGGAGTTTGTTCATGGGTAGAATGTTAGTGGGAGTTTGCACCCTTGCTGTGATGTGTGGCAAAATGTGGTGCAGCAGGCGTACAATGGACTTCCGGTTCAGTCTGTATATCTGGATCACATGTTGTTCTCTGAGTACAGGTATGGTTGTGCATTGTCTGAAGATACTCCCCCGCATTCTGTGCTGTCTTTTTGGCTGCTGAGTTGGTGTTTGGGGTTGCTATGGTGAAGTTGGAGAAACCTGCTGTCTTCGCTGACATCTGCGGCATGTGCCAAGCTGGAGCAGTACCACTTCCTTATTGTCCTGGAGGTTTCAGAAGCTCCTTCTGTGTGCTTTCCTTGAGTGGTGGTTTGTGGCCCTTTTTTAACCCTAGTCTGACCAGGAGTTAAAATTTGATGCTAATCGGACTTAGCACCATTTTTTTAAGTTGGTGTTGTTTTTGTGTCAGTAGGTAAATATGGCGCTAGAGGGCTAGTGTCATTTTTTGGAAGGGACCGCCTACGTAGCATCTTATTGTTGCAATGAGACGCAAGGTCGTTTGGCTCTCCCTTAAAATGGTGCTTACTCCAACATTTTGATACTAGACCGGTGTAGTGTCAAAATATTAATATGGAGTTATGTTTGCACTGCTTTAGCACAAAAAAATGTCTCTAAGGTGGCTCAGACATTTCATAAATATGGGCCCAAGTGCCTTCACCAACATGAAGAAAGGATGCTGGCAATTCCTTGTTTATGTAACAAACAGGTCTGAAGCTAGCCTTTCCAAATCCATGCTAACTACTAGGAATAAATCGGGGATCATAAACAGTTTTAGTAGATTTTTGACTGGTAGGTCTATGATCTAGTTCTTTTCACTAGATAAGCCAATGATAAGTCATCGGCAGTACCTGCATCAGGCATGACCTTCTGCCCTTTGGAAAACACCTTGAATAGTGCTTTTCATTTTTTTTTAGCTGTGTCAGAAGTATTGTTTACAGGTTGTGAATGCCCCTGCATGGGAATATTATGTGTGCAGCTTCAGGAACATCCACAAGCCAATGCTGACTTATCACTGCATTTCTAGGCTTCATTCATGAGGAGAGGAGAAGGTTTCTTGGAAATAGGAGAAATCAACAAGCAGAAGACTTTTTTCAGACTTTTATTCTGATACCTTTGAAAGAAATAGGGAACTTCTTGCTCTTGAATACACACTCGTGAAAGTTGCTTGAAATGAACCACGTAAGCTGGGAATCTGACATCAACAGAAACATCTGTCACACCCACTTGATGCAAGGTGGTACAAAGTCAGTTTGCTTCTCTTTTGGTGACTGTAAGGTCACAAAGTGTTGATAAATTTGAGCCATAGATTTAGTGCGCAAATCAATCCACTTCCAGTCTCAACAAGTTATCTTATTTATTGCCTTTTTATTTAAGAAACATTTGCATTAGCAGTCCATGACATCAAATCAATCTTATTACGTTTTATTTCATCTTCCTCTAAAGAAATTGAAAGAAGGAACCATTACTATCATATTATCTAATATGAGCATAAATTGGGAACACTGTATTTTCATAAAATAGTTCTCTATCCACCGCTACTAATAATAATATCACCCTTTGTGCTTTACTAGTGCTGCTACTCTTAATTAGATTGGAAAAACCAATAGTATTTTCTACAAAGTACTAATAGTAATACATACAGACACAACTGCTAATACTATTCCCTGTACCATACCTAGAAGTAATATAGTAAGTACAAGGAAGAATATTTCTAATATTAATATGAATTCTACAAGTAGTAGCATTAGTGCTAAATGTACCACTATGCGAGATCCTACTTATGAAGTGTTGCTACCAGCCTTACTACTGCAAAAAAATAATATCATGTGGTTTGATTTAATTTAACTGCTGATACAATGCCTAGTCTCTTTTCTGGTAGCAGAGGTGCTACTACTGAAAGTAATTCTACCACTGTCAGTAGTAATCAAACAATTGCTAGTGCAGCAATTTTATTAGCTTCTATTAGTACTAGTTGTCGTGTTTTTACAACTATTACCACTACAACTGCAGTAGTTTACATTTTAGTTCTTATAATTCTAACATTACGACCCTTAGTGGGTCTACAGCATCCATTCAGCAGGCAACATACCGATTTTGAAAATAGCTATAAAAAAATCACTTAATGAATAAGCACTTCAGGTATCCACAATCGGCTGACAGTACTATAAAGCATGACATATTCTTTCTTTAAAAAAAAAAAACAGTGTTTTCATATTTTATGCATTATTCATTACATAGACCTAAATGCATTGAAGCATATTGTTCCTTTTTCTTTTCCAACCATGGTTTGCCTTTTGTTTCTATCTTCTATTCTTCCTTTCTAGTCTCGGTATTTTTCCCAGCTTTTCCAACATTACTGTACTGTTTCGTGACATTTTGTATAGTGCATAGTTATAAGCACTACGGAAGTTCATTAAATAAAATGTAAATATTTGAATTACACATCTTAGTAATATTTCATTGAGCTGTTCAAATTGAAATTTAAGTTACACATCAGCATTGCCTTCTTCATAAAACCAGTCTTCAGACCATATAGTCATTTAAATTATAGAAATCAATCAAGCCAACATATCTTCATCTTAATGTGCCCTGACTAAGTATAGAAGTCATAATCAGAAAGGATCCCATAGGGGTTGGAGTTAGTTTTTTTAGAGTTTGTTTGAAATGTGATATCCTCCAAAAGATGTCTCGCCCACACTGTTTTGAATTTATATACTCTAAATAGGGGGGACAGGATATCCGGCAATTTTGGATAGATAACTCTCGTACACGAAACTACATAGTTACTTTTATGCTACAATTGTTCTAACAGAGGTTAGTGATTACAACTGAAGGAAAAGTGTTAATAGAAGGAACAGCCACTGTAGAATAGAAAATGCACTTTTACAGGGGACCTGTGTATACTCAGGGCTAGGCTTTTCTATTGATATATGTTGTACGTCTATCAGCATCCACACCCAGAACAAGGATCTTTCCACATACTGAAAAACTGCTTTCAACTCGTGCTTAGGCAAGATATATTGTAGTTGTGAGGTTCAACCTAAATGGGATTATATTACAACAACGCATTGAAACATTGCATATGATGTAATCTATAACTTATTTGTTTTGTTTCGTACATTTAAACACTGAAAGGATCCCTCTTCCTGGAATTTGAAGGTACCATACAAATTTCACGATCACCTGAAGTTCAAGCAAAACCAACATTCTATTGGCACAAATTTATGAAAAATTATGGCTAGCGCAGTTGTGCGGCAGCGATTTTAAAACTGCATAACGACTTTCCTTAGCGCCATGTGTGCATTTTATTTATGAAATGGTGCACGATGGCACTAAGAAAAGGCTAGCGTAAAAAAAGGACACTAACCTTTTTGACATATCGTACAGAAAAAGTATGCTAATGCGCTAGCATGATTTGCTGCATGATACTTGACACTAACAATGCTAGTGACATTTTAGCATTAAAAGCTTTAAAAAAAACAACAAAAATGAAAAACAGAAGCCATGAGGAGCCAAGATGGAGAATGTAGGACAAGATAGACCCCAGAGAGACCCTAATCAGCCCAGTACAAACCAGGATGTCCAGACAGACTCCCTGGAGAAGGGAAAAAGGAACAGGAAGTGTAGGTTGTGTGAGAAGGAAAATAACATATTGGCCAGAGAGGTGACAAAGAACCAACACCAGCTCTCTATCACCACTAAATTGTCAATAGGTAGGAAGGAGGCCATATGGCAGTCGATAAAGTCAACAGTTTGGCAGAGGTGAACAGGACTGTGACCGATTGAAAAAAGCACTAGCATGATTGCAAGCACAGAACCAAAGAGAAACTGTCCAGCAACTGAAAGGCAGAACTGCAGACTGGAGGTGGAAGTCCGGCACCCCAGGAGGAGCTGGGTGAGCTGGAGGAGATTGTGGCAACAGTCCTCCTGGAGGAATTGGTCACCTGAGTTCCAGGACAGTGCAGCGTTTCAAAAACTACCACAAATGCAGTGCAAGTTGCAGTGGGGGGCAGTCTGGTAACTAACAACTGACCAAGGAAAGAGGCACATAGGACCCACTGTGTGCATGCAAAAGGGTTGCATGGAGGCAGAATAATGGCTAAACACATTTAATGGGCACTCTCCCACTCCCCATATGCACAGACCATTTCTCAACCCTCACATTACTCCCTTCACAGTGGCAACTGTACTATCTGCTCATGTTTAACGCTAATTGAGAAACATATACAAGGCCCATTGCAGAGGGTGGGCCAGCAAGAAATTGGATATGCCTCCCAGCACCATTGAGAATTGGCACAAATGTGACAATATACTATTCATGGGACATGTCTGTGATCATCATCTGTGCTGCTGTATAAGTAGCTGCCATGTCACCATGCTGCAAGGGGGCCTGTGTAGTGGGGATGGTTGGGATTGTGCACTAAGGGACACTTTCTTGCATAACATCAGCTACAAGTAGTCTTGCCATCTCACTAGGGGCCATATTTACAAGGCCTTGGCGCAACACCATCATCATTTAGATTGATGTCAATCTGTCCTAAAGATACCCATTCCCCTTTTGTCATATGAACAAAGTATAACAATGCATGTATAGCACCACTTTCTAAATGCTTGCACCACAATATGACTGTGCCAGTGATGATGTCTGCAAGGGGGACTTTCCTGCCAAGGGGGCAGAAAAAATGGGGCAATTGACTCCTAAATATTTCACTGTGCCATCTCTTGGTGTCAATTGTAAGGCCTGCCAAAGGCAGATGTCCTAGTGACGCACCCCCTGTAATCAAAGCATCTCCCTGTGCTTTGTTGCACTAGTGCCATAATCTATGGTGCTAATGCATTAAAGCACCACAATAGTGCCATAACTCATAAAGCTACTGTGGAAATGTTCACTATGGTGCACTGTATTGTAAACATGGTGCTACCATAGTGTTGTTAGGTTGGGCAATAGGGGCATACGAAAAGTGTTTTATAAGGATTGATACACCACTGTTATGTACTTTGTGCCCTATGAGTGATGTTCAATGCAACATACATTGAACAACTAAATTCACAGGATGTACAATGATTTCAGACACCCTCTTGTCACTCCTACACGACCCTTGTGTTGTTGAACAACACAAAAGCAAACCCAGAAGTGACAGATTTGGAAGGCATCTGAAGCTGGGTGGGTTAGACAGGTGTTGCATGGAAATACCCCCAACAATACACATGGAATGGCAACTATATACAGTGTCAGTTGTGAGAGGGGCATATAATTAGTAGGCTATGAGAAGGCATGCAAGGTGGATGTAACAGTCTTAGAATTGTGGACTGGACGATTGTACCAATGGAGTGTAACTAAGAATGATGCTCTGGTGGCACAGTGTCCCACTAGAGGCCCGTAAAGGAGGGCCTTGATGTGTGGCTCTGCCGCATGTCACTAAGGCACCAGGATATAGAAGCTGATGACTTACGTCAACAGTTACTACAGTCCAAGATTGACATTTCACTATCCCATTGCAGAGGATGACTGTGAGAAAACAGGGCTGATTGCAAAGGGCCCCTGACTTTCTGCCCTTATTTTTCACTTTTTGCTGGTGTTTTCCTGACTCTGATGGTGTCCTGGGAACTGCTAACCAGTCCCAGGGTCTGTGCTCTGTATAAAATGAGTATGCAAATTAGGCTAATTATAATTGGCTAAGTCTACCTACCTATAAGTCCCTAGTAGATGGTAGGGCATGTAGGTTTAGGTACCCCAGCATAGGGGCACTGCTGAGGTGTCCAGTGTCATATTAAAAGCAGGCCTACCTTGATGGCTGCTTTTAAGTTAAAGTTACATTCAAATTTGACTTTGGAATTAAAAGTAGTTCCAAAGTCTTGAACCACCTTATTTTTACATATAAGTCATCCCTGAGGAGTGCCCTATGTGCCCCTAGGGCTGGGTGCCATGTAACCATAAGCAGGGACCTTATAAACATAGTTTTATAAGCCCTGGTGAGTTAAAACAGCCAAATGTGTTCTTCCCTCATTGTAGTGAAGGGCATCTTTGGGCTAGAATGGGGAGACTTTATTTGAATTTATAAAGTCTCCTTACGTAGCACATACCTTACGTCTGGTATCAAATTAATTGTTATAATAAATTCCCCAACTTCCAATTGTTGGATTTAATATAACTGGTTCAGGTAAAGAGTTTTAAACTGTACCTGAAAAGTTGCAAACTTCAGCCCTGCAGTGTTTTGCTGCTTTGCTCTGATTGGCCAGGCTGCATTGATGAGGTGTGAAGTGGCCTGGCCCAACACAAAGGGATGTGCCTGAGGAAGGAGATCTTCCCTCAGCAGATGGGGAAGCAGGAAGGGCTGCCAAACTGGTCTTCAAAGGCAGGGAAGACATTTGGACCAACCCAGCATCTGTCTCACATCCTGCAAACTTAGACAATTAGGTGCCCCTTGATTCGAGTAGGAGAGGGCAGGAGAAGGGTGTGTTTAAGATTTTTAGCCACACCAGTTGGTGGGCTCAGCCAGATGTAACCTCCAAAAATCACTTTAAGCCATGATGGATTTTTGAGGAATGTTGCTCCCTGGGATTGATTTTTGTCACACTTCCCAGGAAGTGGTCATTAAGTGTTTGAACTGTATGCATTGTATGCAGACAATATGCTGAGTACTTAACAAAAGGAAATGTGTGGCTTTGTGTCAGACACCTAGCCACACACAATGACTGAAGCTTGATTAAGGTGACTGTAAGCATTGTGGAATGGCAAGAAATGTGTTAGTCTCCTATGTATGTAATTAAACAGGTAGCATGCAAGTTTTGCAATGGCTAGTATGAGGGGAAGGCATGAGTGTGTCAGTATCAATTTCACAATTTAGGGGAGTGCAATGTTTGAAACGTTTAAACAATGAAAGGCTCATTACTTACCAACACCAATTACTGGTGTCAGATAAACTGTTTTAGGATGTGTATCCATGCACAACCAGAGTGTCACGTACAGTACAGATTCATGTTTTGAGTAGCTGATGTAATACTGCTGCCAACCTGATAGGTACTTGGCCATAGGGGATACACATAGTCACATGTATAAATAATTACTGGATGCATGCTCAAAAGCATTTATCTAACTTGAGCTGTGTGGACATGATACCACCCAGATGGTTAATCATTATGGAGACCATATTGTAGCAAAAACAAGAATGTAATGATACCAAAATATCCCTACCGAAAACCTAGCTAACCTACATACTAACCTACACTAACCTGACCTATACTATCTAATCATAACTTATCCCTACACTAACTTATCTTAACGTAACATTTCCTATACCTTTAATGCCACACAATAAACATTGACCCCCCCAACCTCCTTAAGAGACATCAGTCGACATGGACAACAGTAACTACAGCTAAAAATTGACTAACTAAACATATCACCTAAACAAATATGTATTTTTTGTATTTTTGTTATTTTGTATTTTCCTAAACAAATATACAAGAACATAACCCACCCTCTTAAAAAACACAAACAAAAGGCATGAAAATCACCTAGAGGAGACTGCTGTCCAATGACTTTCTATTCTAGCTCCATCAGAACATGATCTCTCACGTGGTTGCATCTGGAGGCAAATGCAAATCAGACTATACTGTATAGGCTTTAGGTAGGTTAAAAGTGTTTTTCATTAATATTTTTAGAATCAGACATCACCCATGATTTGGGCTTTTCATGAGTATTAGAAAGAGTTCTTGAATCTGGTTTCTATATGTTTCCTAGCAAAGAAAACACTGGTGGGTTGATTGGAAGCCTACGTAAAAAGTTTCCAAATTGCACCTCTTACCGGTATTCTGAGGAATTTAGATACAATTTCTGAGATCTACAATCTACTGTCCCTTTGCATCCTGACCGTCAGATTGGAATAATTACTATAAGATACCCAGATCATCATAAAAACTGTTCCTTTTGGCCTTGTGAGTTATTTTCTGAAAATGACTAAAGGGTCAAAGAATACACAGTCCTTCTATAGTTTTTCTAGCCCTCCTTTATTTTAATTGCAGTCTTGCCACACTGCTGCTTCAATTTTGCTGTAGTGTTATTATATTCTGTCATCAACAAAGAGGAACTGCTGTTCCAAGGTGCTTTTTATTGTTTATGTATATTCTGTTACAATTTGGCATCTTGTTTCAGAGGTCATCTTTCTATACCCTGTGTCATGTACGGGACAGACAATGTGACTTTTTAAAGTCGTACTCCAGAATTGATTTATGTGTGCCATAAACAGTCTAATTTTTTACCAATGTCACTACCACTGCCCTGAACTATTGTCAGTGACCTTTTTTTATTTTTATTTTTAAAAGGCACTTTGGGCCTCATTATGACATTGGAGGCAAATGCCGTCTACCGCCACTGCGAGGGCCTCCAACATGCCGTTGCCGTGGCTACCGACCCTCCTTGGAAATATGACTGTAGCCGGGACTCCGCCAGAAGGCTGGCGGAAGTCCGACAACCGTCATGTTGTCGGACGGTGGTAAGGTGGCATTGCTGCCAGCAGCAGCGCCCCGCCAGCAAAACACCACCTACCGTATCATGTTCCAGGCGGTGTTTTGCTGGTGGACGCTGCTGCTGGCGTTGCGTCCTGTCTCCTGCCGGAGGGCCCCCTGCAAGCAGGTAAGTCGGGTTCTCCGACAGGAGAGGGAGTTGGGGGGGTGTTGTGTGTGTTTGTGCGTGTGTGTGTGACTGTGTGTGAATGCGTGCATGCGTGTGTGCATGAGTGGGTGTGTGTGTACGTGCATGTTGTGTCGTGTGATTGTGTGTGTGCCTGGAGGTATTTTCATGAGTGTCGCTGTGAATGTGTATGAATGTATGCATGCATGGGTAAATGTGTACATGCATGTGTGTATGGGTGTGTATGTATGTGCGTGTATGTGGGGGGCAGTAGGGGGAGGGTGAGGGAGGACTCTGGGGATGGGGTGGGGGTGGGGGAGACCCCTATCAGTGCCAGAGAAGGAATTCCCTAGCACTGATAGTGCCTACCGCCATGGTTTCCGTGACGGTACAGAAACCACAGAAACCATGGCGGTGAGCAGGGTCAAAATGCCATAGGTGGCCTAGTGACGGCCGCCGGACTCGAGACTGAAGTCTCCAGCCTGGCGGTCATTACCGCTGTGGCGGTCGGTGTGTTAACATGGCGGTTTGGCTTTGGCCACACCGCCAATGTCATAATAGTGGAGGCAGGTACCGCCAGCCTGTTGGCGGCAATACCTCCACTACTGCACCGACCGCCGGGGTCGAAATGACCCCCTTTGTCCCTTAAGGCTCTTTGTGGTCTGCAGACTGGCACATAATCATTGCATGTTAGGCATTTTGTATTATACCATTACTTTCTCAAGAACAACAATATGCTTGAAATGTATTCGCTGTAGAAGTCCACTTAATATGAAGCCTAAAACACACCTACTGCATTGAAAATTAGGTGTTATAAGTTGGCTTTCATGTACTACAAACTTATACGACAAATATATCTATCTGCCAGGAGGACTACTATGCTCTGGCTGGGCTGAAAACTAAAGGCGCTGCAGAGATGTATGACGAGGGAAAGTGTATTCATCATTCACAAAAACCTACATCAACATATCAGTACATCACCACTGAAGTCTATCTTGTGAGCCCACAAAGCAGAATGCCTAAAATATAAAAATGTGGACACTATGGGCATCATTACGACCCTGGATGTCTTGAGACCACCAGGGTTGCAGTGGTGGTCGGACTGCTGCCAATGTGGCAATCCGGCAGCAACATTACGACTGTCACAGTTGGGCCATGGTCAGACCACCAGCACTGCCAGATCATGCCTTTTCGTCAGTCTGGCGGTGCTGGTTTTCCTAATCTGCCAGGGCAGCACTGCAAGTAGTCTGCCCTGGGGATTACAAGTCTGTTCTCCGCTGGTGATTACATGGTGGTAGCCCGCCATGTAAAGGCTGGCAGAGACGGGGTGCAAGGTACCCCGAAGGGGCCTGCACTGCCCATGCACATGGCATGGGCAGTGCAGGGACTCTACCTGGCCAGACCCATCACGATTTTCACTGTCTGCTTTGCAGACAGTGAAATTTGCAACAGGTGCTGGTGCATCCTTCGCATTACAGCATTGATCCAGCATTAGTGTTGTAGGTTGTTTCCCGCTGACCCACCGGGAAACTCTTAATGGGGCCCAAAGGAAGGGGACCGCACTGGAGGTAATCTGACCCCAGGAAGTTTGGTGGATGGCCTTTTCCCTCCACCAAATTCATAATGACCCCCTATATGTTTAGAAATCTGCTTGGACAGTGACAGGAAGCCAAACTGTTATCTCATTGAACAGTTCAGGCAATGTTCCATAAATAGACATAGATATGACTTAAACATGTATTTCTTTATCTCTATCAGGGGAAATGTTATCAATATCATTCAAAGTTGTTTACTATTTACTTCTCAAAATCCAGTAAAATGGTGAATTAAGTTTTTGGGATAATTTAAATGGAAAAATGAACTTTAGAAAAATGTCCTTTAGGCTTCCATTCATGACACATCCAGAGATGTAATAATCATCCTTGGCTGAAATAGATAACAACTTTTAATCAAAAGAAAGAGGCCTGCTTCTAAGCCTAGAAATGACAGGACAATGATAACTGCTGTCACTTAACAAAACAATGCACACATTGGACATTTGACTGTTGAATCTGGTTTGTAAGAGGTTTCCTTTATACTCAGCCATATGGTGGAATAGAGCTATGACAACTTCTTCCAGTGAGGTTTGCAGCTAGACAGCAGCCTTACATCTCCACCTCAATACTGTGGGCTCCTGCTCAAACAGCTGCCTTCGCGTCTCTGAGCTAGTGTAGGGAATCATGGGAAAATTCCTCAGCATGCTTTTTCTCTCTACCCTGCATGCAGGGAAACATACAATTACAAACATTCACAATACGTCTGGCTCTATGTATTGCTAAAATTATATACTGCATTGCAGAATATGCTCTCTGCGAAACTCAGAGGGCCTGATTAACAAAGGTAAACCTACATGTTTGTGTCAGCTTATGCCTCTCAGAATTAACAAAACTGCATTTTAATAGTAAGTTTATGAGTGTAGAGAATATCTGCACATAACAAAGATAGATCTTTTGTCAAATACTGCTATATTGAGACAATTTTTGACTCTGTTAATAATTTAAACTATAATAATAGTCTGTTTCCAAATCAAGCTGGCCAAACCTTGCAAGAATTCCTCACTTTCTGTTGTGCACTATAAAAACAGCATAGGCATCCATTTTGAGTCCCGTGCGTCACAATTGTTTCTTCTATGATTGCTGACTCACTAGACTTCATAGATTTTCTTTCTTCTCCAATTCTTTCATGATTTTGTCCTGCTCCTTTCCTGGCTCTTTGCCCTGGACAGCTGGGAAGGTTTGTTGGTTTCTAGTTTTCTCCTTCATGCTTGATATGTTATTTCTAGAGTGTAAGAAAGTGTATTATTAGTTGAAGTGGATAGTGGTCTTCAAATAGTAATGGCACTATTCCTTATGAGGTCCAATTAGGTCTTGATAATGTAAACCTGTGTTCGCCCTTTGGTAGTTGTAGCATACAGAAGACACACTTAACTTGGTAGACATGTGGAAAGCATTTATCACTACCAAAATAGTTAAAGAGTAGAAAACATAACTCAATAAAATCCCACTCCAATGTATAAAAATACAGACAATTGTAAAGATCAAATAGACACCAAAACAACAAAAAACTAATGTAAGGCACCTGTTATATAATTTTTTTAAGTTTTAGAGCTTTCTCGCACTAAAAAGCTCAAAGCACCAACCATGGTTTTGTGTCCACACTAGATCAGGTTAAAGACAAGTGTTAAGGCCAAACCACAATGAAGCATGTGTCAGATACAACAACCAGGTTAATTTCAATTAAAAGTTTACTGGAGAAAAGTCCACAACAACGAGGTCATCAGTAGGTGAGGGTGCTAGCTGGATTAGAAGAAGGCTGACTGTAGAGCAGGGTCTCGATAGAAACCTCGACTCTGGTGGGAAGTTGAGGCTCTTGGCAACGACTGGGTGAAAACTTCGAACACTTGCAGCCTGACGTCGGACTCCAGAAGGCATATTCATCATCGGGTTGCTGCTTGACATTGGTGCCAGTGAAATGCATTATGTTTGGACATTAAAATGTTTCTGGAAGACAGGATCCTTTCAGCAGGGCAAACTAGTAAGTTGAGTCCTACCCACAGTTTGATGTCAGTGGCAGTGGTTTGGCAGTGGTTTGGCAGAAGTCTGATAGGAACCACTGGTTCTTTTATAAAAGTTCTGAAAATGTTTTTAAACATCTATTCCTGTAATTTTGGAAGGGCAGAGAGTTCATTCTAATATCACCCTAGGCTCCAGGACCTTTTGGGTGCCTCATGTGGGTTTGGGCTTAGTCTCCCAGGAGCTCCAGCAGAGACCAGGTCAAATTTTGTTGGAACTGGTCAGCTAGGCTAGGCTTGTAGCTTTTGTGTTCCTGGAGTTGAACAGGGTGCTAACCAGCTCACCCATGGAGTCCACTCTTTAATCCTGGGTACAAGTGGAGCACATGTCCAGCCCGTGGATTTCACTGCACAGGTTCAACAGAAGGTGCAGTCCTTCTTATGTCTTTAACAGGTCCAGAGGGTTTGCAAAGAGGGTTCTGAGGATGCTACTTTTATACCCAGTGCTAGCCTACAGATGGGGGAATGTCCTTGCAGCTCCCTAACTAATGGGCTAAAAGTCCTCAGGGGTTCTTCTACTCACTTTTGCAGTTCCTCCTGTGTGTTTTACTGTAAACTATCCCACAGTGCCCCTCTCTACTTAAACCCAATATGGCGGAACATTTCTGTTATTGTGCAAAGCTCTGGGTACACCCTAAGGTGTGACTAGGGGAATGAGAAAACTCCCCCATAAAAACAGTTCTGAAACCAGGACCCAGGACTGGTACCAATTCGGCCATTTGTGTGACGGTAGGGGCAGGCTTAGGTGTGAGTTGCAGCTTCCTATGATAGGGGATGTTCCTTGGAAACTTGTTCAGTTGGTTGCCACAAATCCGTGTTCATCCTGTTGGGGAAGGTCTCAACTGAAAACTATTCACGTCCCCTAGCCAGTAGGCTGCCAAGTCACAGTAGGGGATTAACTCTGAAATTGCTACTAGAGACTTTAGGCAGGAAATGCCAAATTTCTAAAAGGGGGATTTTCAAAATAGTAATTTCAAATCAAACTTGTACATTAACCTGTGTAGGAAAGTCGTCCTTTTTGCCCTGGTCACCCCCACACTTTTTGGACAGGTACTGGTGGTTACTGACTCTTGGCTGTGCCCTAGGTACTGCTTACCAGTCCCAGGGTCAGTGCTCTGTGTAAAGTGGAAATGCAAATTAGGCTAATTATAATTCGCTAAGTCAACCTACCTATAAGTCCCTGGTATATGGTAGGGCACGGAGGTTTAGGGACCCCAGCATAGGTAGTGCCCCCATAGGTGCACTGCTTCGGTGCCCAGTGTCATTTTAAAGGCGGGCCTGCCTTGCTGGCTGCTTTTATATTAACGTTACATGCAAATTTGACTTTGGAATTAAAAGTAGTTCCAAAGTCTTAAACTACCTTATTTTTACATATATGTCACCCCTAAGGTGTGTCCTATGTGCCCTTAGGGCTGGGTGCCATGTAACTATAAGCAGAGACCTTATAAAAATGGTTTTATAAGCACTGGTGAGGTAAAACAGCCAAATTTGTTTTCCCTCATTCTAGTGAATGGCCTCCATAGGTTAGAATGGGGAGACTTTATTTAAATTTTAAAAGTCCCCTCAAATGACAGTTACCAAGAGCTTGGTATCAAATTAATTGTTATACTAAATCCCACAACTTCCAGTTGTGGGATTTAATATAACTTGTTCAGGAAAAGAGTTTTAAACTTTACCTAAAAAGATGCCAACTTTAGCCCTGCTGTGTTTTTGCTGCTGTGCTCTGATTGGCCAGCCTCTGGCAGCCAGGCCAGGCTGCCTTGATGAGGTGTTAAGTGGCCTGGCTTCACAAAAAGAGATGTGCCTGTGGGAGGAGATCTCCCCTCAGCAGATTGTGAGGCAGGAAGTGGGAGGGCTGCCAAACTGGTCTTCAAAGGCAGAGAAGGACATTTGGGGCAACCCAGCAACACCCCCACATCCTGCAAACCCAGACAGTTAGGTGTCCCCTTGATTAGATTAGGAGAGGGCAAGAGAGTGGTGTGTTTATGATTTTTAGCCACACCAGTGGGTGGGCTCAGCCAGATGTAACCTCCAAAAATCACTTTCAGCCATGATGGATTTTTGAGGAATGTTGCCTCCTGGGATTTATTTTTGCCACACTTCCCAGGAAGTGGTCATCACGGAGGGAAGGACCCTGCACCTGATTGAAGAACCAGGACCCCCCTGTTTTTCACACAGGAGCAAGGATAAAACTGGCAGACCTGCACCCACACATCAGATCCCCATCAGAATCCAACAAGGAAGAAGCACAGAAGAAGAAGGACTGCCCTGCTGGACCCCTGGCCTGCACCTGGACCCTGCACTCTGAAGGACTGCACCATCTGCACACTTGGGCTTCACCACACAAAGGACTTTGCCTGGCTTCAACTGGTTCAAGGAGGGACCCCCTGTTTGCTACAGGTGAAAAATTGCTAGCCACAGTCCCCTGCACCACCTCCTGAAGAAATCAACCAGCTGACTACTGTACAGTGGCCAAAAAGGAGTTTGCATAGGGTGCATTCTGGGAGTTGTAGTCCATACCCCCAAGGATCATCTCAGAGCTTCTGGAACCTTGGAGTGAGCTGTGGACCCCAAAAGAACCTTAAAGGAACATCTGGAAGAAGATCCAGAAGTTTGGAGAAGTTTGGAGAACTTTTGAAAAAAAGCTCCATAGAGGGACCGACGCCCTGCGGCAACTCTAGCAGGCTTGCCTCAACCACGACCCAGCCTGATTTGCAGGTTCGTCCCGGTGAAGAAAATCTCCAAAATAGAGACTAAGGCCCTCATTACAACATTGGCGGTAAAAGCCGCTTACCGCCGTGCAGAACATCGCCAACACACCGCTACGGCCGCGGAAATCTGCCACAGCTATTATGACCCTCGTCTCTGAATCCACCAAAAGACAGACACCCACACAGGTCTGCCACACCAAAGGTCAGTGATAAACTGGTGAAAAAAAAACCTCCACCGTCACGCCAACAGAAATACGCCCACACTATCACGACACATGAATCCATGCGGCGGTCTTTCAACTGCGGTATTCCATTGGCGGTACACACCGCCGCGCTCAAAATACACACACATTTACAAAACACAGCCACATTGGACGATTCAAAATACACACACATGATACACACACCACTCCCACACCCATTACAATATAAAACACACACCCACATCACCCACAGACCCCCATGACAAAAAATACAGAAAGAAGAGACACCACCAGCAAGTACAACAGCATCCACAGGCACATAACACCATCACCCACACAACTTCCACACACCTCACACAACACACCACTACATATCAACCCACTTATCACCACACACTCCACCCCACACATCACCTACACCACCCCATGGCACAGCAAAGACACCCCAGGTTCTCGGAGGAGGAGCTCAGGGTCATATTGGAGGAAATCGTCTGTGTAGAGCCACAGCTATTTGGATCACAGGTGCAGCACACCTCAATTGCAAGGAAGATGGAGCTATGGCGAAGAATAGTGGACAGGGTCAACGCAGTGGGACAACACCCAAGAAATCGGGAGGACAACAGGAAAAGATAGAACAACCTAGGGGGGAAGGTGTGTTCCGTGGTCTCAAGATACCACCTGGCGGTTCAGTGGACTGGCGGCGGACCACCACCTCCTCCCCCACAACTAACAACATGGGAGGAGCAGGTCTTGGTGATTCTGCATCCTGAGGGCTTTGCAGGAGTAGCTGGAGGAATGGACTCTGGTAAGTCAAAGCTTTACTATTACATCCCCCACCCTACCTGCATGCTATCACATACCCCCACCCTCACCCTCACCCCCATCACACCAACTCCTCACAAATGTACCAATATCACAAACCACCCATCCCAACACCAAGCCCTGCTTGCAACAACAAAGCATGGACACCCTTCACAAAAGCATGCACACTGCACATAGCCATACACCCCCCTAAACCATCATCACACAAGATCCACCGGAATGCCAGCACTGGGGTACACGGTCACCCACCCATTGCACACCATGGCACACACAGATGAAATAACCATGCCTTTCCACTCCTGCAGGACCCCTACCCAACGTCACCAGGCAGGAGGGTCCAGACATGTCAACTCCACCCATAGAAGAGGCCCACAGTGATGACAGCAGCTCTGTCCAACTGGATCTAGATGACCAGCCCGGACCATCGGGGACCTCTGGACAGTCGGTTCCCCTCACACAGGCACAGGCCACCACAGACCTTTCCCCTCTGGAAACACCAGCACAGCACACACCAAGCGGGCACATACCTCCATCCCCAGGACACGTCAATCAGCTGTGTATCCACCACTACAGGGAACCCAGGATAACCCATCACCCCAACAACAACAGGGACCTGGGGGCAGTGAGAGTGGGCACACGGTCCAGGGGACGGAGGCCCAGGAACACAGGGGAACTGGGAGGGCTGCCGTGCAACAGGAGGCGGACAGGCCCAGGGAGCCCACTCTCCACGAGGCCCTCTCCTCCATCATGGGAGCATACCACCACTCCCAGGAGACGATGGCAACGGTACTGGCCAAGTTTCAGGAGACCCAGCGCATGCAGGAGGAACAGTATTTGGGCTTCAGGGAGGAACTCAGAACCATCAGCTCCACCCTGGGCACCATCTTAGGGGTGCTGAAGGAAGTACTCAACCCCAGGAGGGACACTGTGGCACTACAAGGGGCCCCTGACACTAGCATGGACGATGAACTGCCCACCATCTCTGCCGGTGCTACTGGACAGGATGGCCCGCCACAGGACCACCACATCAGCACCCCACTCCCTGCAGACAGATAACCACCCTGCAAATGGTCCCTGAGATCCAGGAACAAGACAGAGAATGATGCCAAGACCCCCGCCAAGAAATGAGACCACCCTGGTTGTCATCCTACTGTCCCACTTTGTCACCCTGTCCATAATTAAACTGCCCCAGCTTCACTTCCTATGCCCATATGGGCAATGCACCTGTGAGACGAATAGACTGGACTCTGCCATTGACACTCCTCTGCCATCACCCCTCACCATTTAACTTCCCCCTCCAATATTTTGCATTTAAATAAACACACCTAAAGCACAACATGATTTGGAGTCTGTCTGTGATTTCGAAATAGTGTATTTGCAATTACAGTGACAAAATGTTTTTGAAATAGTAATGTCAACATACCTATGTCACACAGCTCTAGTCCATGAGGAATTTAAGCAGATGATACACAGTGGGACCCACATCTGTGAAACCGTAAAGGAAAGTGACAACTCAGTGACCATACATTGGGTGAAAACGACAGACAGGATAGAGGTAGTAGTGTAAAAGTACATGTAGTAGGCAGGATTGTATTCTCACTAGTGTTTCACTGGAAATATTGCTGGATCACTGAGTCCCTGTTCTGCATGTCTTCTTCCTCTGCTTCATCCTCATCACTGTCCACAGGCTCCACAGCTGCCACAACACCGCCATCTGGACCATCCTCCTGCAGAAAAGGCACCTGTCTTCGCAAAGCCAAGTTGTGAAGCATCAGCAGGCCACGATGATCTGGCACACCTTCTTTGGTGAGTAGAATAGGGATCCACCTGTCATGTGGAGGCACCTGAACCTGGCCTTCAGGAGGCCGAAGGTCCGCTTGATCACCCTCCTAGTTCGCCCATGGGCCTCATTGTAGCGTTCCTCTGCCCTGGTCCTGGGATTCCTCACTGGGCTCAGTAGCCATGACAGGTTGGGGAACCCAGAATCACCTGTAAATGGTGAGGGGCAACTGTTAGACACACACTAACCTGTAGGGATAACCCCAGACAACCATTCCCACTGTCTTGCTTCCAGGGGCTCACCTAATAGCCACACACGGTGCCTCTGGAGTTGACCCATCAAATAAGGGATGCTGCTATTCCGCAGGATGTAGGCGTCATGCACTGAGCCAGGGAACATGGCATTCACATGGGAGATGTACTGGTCTGCCAAACATACCATCTGTACATTCATCGAATGATAACTCTTCCGGTTTCTGTACATCTGTTCACTCCTGTGGAGGGGGGCCAAAGCCACATGGGTCCCATCAATGGCACCCATGATGTTGGGGATATGTCCCAGGGCATAGAAATCACCTTAAAATGTAGGAAAATCCTCCATCCGAGGGAAAACGATGTAGCTCCGCATTTGTTTCAGAACGGCAGACAACACTCTGGACAATACGTTGGAAAACATAGGCTGGGACATCCCTGATGCCATGGCCACAGTTGTTTGAAAAGACCCACTTGCAAGGAAATGGAGCACTGACCGCACCTGCACTTGAGGGGCAATTCCTGTGGGATGGCGGATTGCTGGCATCAGGTCTGGCTCCAACTGGGTACACAGTTCCTGGATTGTGGCACGGTCAAACCTGTAGGTGATTAACAAATGTCGCTCCTCCATTGTGGACAGGTCCACCAATGGTCGGTACACCGGAGGATTCCGCCATCTCCTCACATGTCCCAGCGGACGGTGCCTGTGAAGGACAACTGCGAGCACAGAGTCATACAACTCAGAGGTACGTACCCACAGTTTACACAGAACACCAATCATACACAAAAGGTGGCCTGTATGTGTGTTGAGACTAGGCCTAGGTATGTGTGACGCAGTTGAAAATGAGGCCATGTGGGCCCCTGAAATGGCGGCTGCCTGACCTCTAAAGTGTGACAATGGGATGTGAGCTAACTGCGCTGGCATTGTACACCGTTGCGGTAGGCGGTCGGAGACCGCGGCACAATGCTACAATGGTTAACATTGGACTCTATGCGTCCCAGGAGCCAATGATGATGTACGCCGGCGGTGATGGTACGCACCGCCGCGGACGTAACCGCCGCGGACGTGACCGCCATTTTCTATCACTTCAATCACTCAACACCTGATATTCGACAGGAGAGGACCTACACTGCAAGTGCTGCTGTGACCTCAGTCTGGAAGAGACAATGGCTCGTGCGTCTGGGGAAAGGGCCCCTGCCTTCACATCGGAAGAGTTGGAGAAGCTCGTTGATGGGGTCCTCCCCAGTACACGCTACTCTACGGTCCTCCAGACAAACAGGTAAGTACACAGGGAGCATGTTGTATGGGCTATGCCTGTGTGGAGAGGGCCGGATGTAAGAAGGAAGGGGGCAGAGTGCTGCGTGCATATAAGACGGTGAGTGCATGTGCCACATGGCAAGGGTAGGGATGGGGGCCACTCACTTTGACGGTGCAGTTGGTAATGACTTCTCTTCTTCCCCTGTGCATTTCATGTAGATCAGCGCCCACCAGAAGAAATATATTTGGCGTGCCATCGCCAAGGACGTCCGGACCCTGAGGGTCTACCACAGACGGAGCACCCACTGCCGGAAAAGATGGGAGGACATTCGCCACTGGAGCAAGAAGATGGCGGAGGCTCAGCTGGGGATGGCCTCCCAATGTGGGAGGGGTGCCTGTCGAACCATGACCCCCCTGATGTTCAGGATCCTGGCGGAGGCCCACCCGGAGTTGGATGGGCGCTTGAGGGCATCATAGCAGACACAAGGGGGTGAGTACACTCTCATTCAGCTGACTTTGCACGCAGTGGAGTTGTCTGGGTGGGGGAGGAGGGCTGTGGGTTTCCCTAGGCCAGGGCGAGTTCCATAGGCTAGGCTTCTCCGTAAGGCATGGCCCTTTGGCCCCCCACCCCACCTCTGTAGAGTGCTAAGTACAGCTATTCATGCCCCTGTGTCATCTATGTGTGCAGATGTCGTCCATTGCCTTGTAGTCCATTTCCCAGGAATTGCACTGTGCAGCCCAAGAGCGTGGCGTAGTGCAGGGGGCCTCTGTGTCTGTCTTGTCCACCAACGGTAGCGGTAATCCATGCACTCAACATGTCTTTCTTCTATCACCCCCCCCCTTTTTTTGGTCTTCCTGCTCTTGTGTGCATTAGCATCATTAGGTGGAGGAGCAGTGGCACCGGAGCACGAGGGAGCTGCATCCCACATGGCCCTGGAGGGCAAGACTACGGACTCGGAATTCACCAGTGGGACGGAGGGTGAGGGGAGCTCCACGGCGGGGACAGGAGCTGAGACCAGCGACACGGACTTGTTCTCTGATGGGAGCTCCCTTGTGGTGGCGGCAACATCATTGCTTGAGACGGCGTGCCCTGTTCAACGGTGCTTGAGATGCGGTGCCCTGTTCAGCGGTGCTTGAGTTGATGGTGCCCTGTTCAGCGGTGCTTGAGTTGGCGGTGCCCTGTTCAGCGGTGCTTGAGATGTCGGTGCCCTGTTCAGGGGTGTTTGAGACGGCGGTGCCCTGTTCAGCGGTGCTTGAGATGGCAGTGCCCTGTCAAGCGGTGCTTGAGACAGCGGTGCCCTATTCAGCAGTGCTTGAGACGGCTGTGCCCTGTTCAGCGGTGCTTGAGACGGCGGTGCCCTGTTCAGCGGTGCTTGAGACAGCGGTGCCCTGTTCAGCGGTGCTTGAGACGGCAGCATGGTATTTGGTCTAAAGAAAGGACCCAATTTACCCTAAAAATAATTAGAGATTGCCTTACACTAGACTATTGGGATAGAATTCCGTGGTTCATGCATTTAAAAGATTTGTTGAAAGGTATAAATCTAGTTCTAAATTTGGACAATCCAGGTATTATCCTTCAATTTAGCAAGAAAGAATTGAAAGATCAACTTATGACATGGAGGGTCTGTGATAGAGAAAATAGGGAATGTAGGAAGACAATAGTAGCACTTTATATGACTGAAAATAATGAGGTAATGCCAGATTATTTGCTGAAAGTAGCAAACATCCAGGATAGATTTTATTTGACTCGAATGCGCTTATCGAACGCTGCACTTTCTGGTAGCTTTCCCAAAGTGAGGATTTGGAGTAAAAGTCTACCGAAGTGCCCCTGTGTGGGACAGTTTGCACAATCCACAATGCACTTTATTGTATATTGTAAATTTTATATCGACGCTAGAAAGCAATTTTTAAAACCTTTATTTATTACTAACAAAATATTTTATTGTAGAGAAGCTTTTAACTACTTATGTAAATTGGATACCAATGAGAAATGTGATGCAGTGATAAAATGTATCTTAAATGCCATTGAACTAAGGAAAAAGCTGTCGTACTTAGAAAATCTTTGGAATGAGAACGAATAATTCCTCAATCTGTAGTAGTAAGGGTTTTTATCTACTTATTTATCTATTAGTAATGTTTTTTTATGTATCTTATTGTATATTTTACCATTTTAAAGAGATTGTTATCTTTTATGGAGTAAAATCCGAATAAAGATTGATTTGAATTTGAATTTGAGACAGCAGTGCCCTGTTCAGCGGTGCTTGAGACGGCGGTGCCCTGTGCAGCGGTGCTTGAGACGGCGGTCTCCATTGCAGGATCTCAGCTGCTGGCGGTCCTTCATGGCCCAGCGTGGCTTGTGCTGGCAGTCCTTCATGGCCCAGCGGGGCTAGTGCTGGTGGTGGCCTCCTGGGCAGGTGGGCTGGTCCTGGCGGGCCCCTCCTGGGCAGGTGGGCTAGTGCTGGCGGTCCTGTCCTAGGCAGCTGGGCTGGTGCTGGCGGGCCCCTCCTGGGCAAGTGGGCTAGTGCTGGCGGTGGCCTCCTGGGCAGCTGGGCTCCTGGGCAGCTGGGCTGGTGCTTGTGGTGGCCTCCTGGGCAGCTGGGCTGGTGCTTGTGGTGGCCTCCTGGGCAGCTGGGCTGGTGCTGGTGGTGGCCTCCTGGGCAGCTGGGCTGGTGCTGGCGGTGGCCTCCTGGGCAGCTGGGCTGGTGCTGACGGGCCCCTCCTGGGCAGGTGGGCTAGTGCTGGCGGTCCTGTTCTGGGCAGCAGGGCTTGTGCTGGAAGTGGGTTCCTGGGCATCGGGGATGATGGCGGTCTTCTCCGCCATGCTGCTCTTCCCAGACTTGCCGGGTTTCTTGTGGCCCTTCCCCACCTTGGAAGGTGTCCCAGCTGACTCCACACTCCCACTGGGACACCTGGGAGTGGCTTTGGTGGCTTGAGTCTTCCCCCTCTCCCGCCGGTCACTGGCCAACTTCTGATGCTTCACATGTGGGGGACTGTCTGTGCTGTAGCTCCGTGCCACACTGGCTGCCCTGGTGGCCGGTGCACTCCAGATTCTGGTGTCTACAGGCACCACTGGTCCTGGAGATGTTGTGGCTGAGGTGCTAGTTCAGGACCTAGGAGACGGACGGGGTGGGGGAGGTGTGGGAAAGAGGTCAAGGCTGGACAGGAAAAGTCTTTTGGACACACTGGGACGGGTAGCTGGAGGGGGTTTGGGAGTGGAAGAAGAGGTGCTGGTTGTAGGAGGTGTACGTGTGGTGACTTTGGGTGAAGGTGCATGCGCTGGAGGCTGTCGTGAGGTGGATGGCTGTTGGGTGGGTGTATGCCTGCATTTGTGTATCTTAGGAGGAGGCGTCACAGACACACTGGGAGAGGACAAAGGGAACATGTCAATGGTAGTGGGGGTGGTGACTACACGTGAGCGGGGTGTGGTGGAGGGTGTGTTGGAGAGGGACATAGTGGCTGGGGAGGTACTGCATGCAGGTGTGAATGTAGACGAGCCTGGGAGGGAGGAGGGAGACGAGGAGGAGGGTGACACAGTGGAGGCAGTGGATGTTGGTGTGTCTGCATGTGTGTGATACTTGCGTGAGTGCCTGTTGGATGTGTGGTGCTTATGTTTGCCAGAGTTTCCTTTGTGTATTGACATGGGTACATGCTGATCTGTAGGTGTGCTTGGGATAGGCTGAGGTACAGGGGATTGGGTCTGAGTGGAGGAAGTTGGAGGGGGGAGGCTAGAGACGGGGACAATGGCTGCCATCAGTGCTGAAGCCAGAGTCTGAAAAGCTCACCGAAGGGCCGCCTGACCAGAATAAATGCCCTCCAGGAATGCATTTGTTTGTTGCAACTGCCTCTCTACACCCTGGATGGCATTCAAAATGGTAGACTGCCCAACAGTGAGGGACCTGAGGAGGTCAATGGCCTCCTGACTGAGGGCAGCAGGGGTGACTGGGGCAGGGCCTGAGGTGCCTGGGGCAAAGGTGATGCCCACCCTCCTGGGTGAGCGGGCACGGGGCAAAGGCTGAGGGGCTGCTGGGAGGGCAGTGCTGGTAGGGGGGAAGGCAGCTGTACCTGTAGATGCGGGGGGGAACAGATGTTGCCGCCACCACAAGGGAGCTCCCATCAGAAGAAGAATCCGTGTCGCTGGTGTCAGCTCCTGTCCCCGCCGTGGAGCTCCCCTCGCCCTCCGTCCCACTGGTGAACTCTGAGTCCATAGTGTCGCCCTCCAGGGCCATGTGGGATGCAGCTCTCTCGTGCTCCGTTGCCACTGCTCCTCCGCCTGATGATGCTAATGCACACAAGAACAGGGAGACCACAAAAAGAGAGGGGACAACAGAAGAAAGACATGTTGAGTGCATGCATTACCGCTACCATTGGCGGACACAACAGACACAGAAGCCCCCTGCACTATGCCACTTTTGGGGTCCACTGTTTAATTGCTGGGAAATGGCCTACAAGGCTATGGACGACATCTGCACACATAGATGACACAGGGGCATGACTAGGTTTACTTGGCACCCTACAGAGGTGGGGTGGGGTGCCACATGGCCTAGCTTACGGAGGGGCCTTGCCTACGGAACTCGCCCTGGCCTAGGGAAACCCACAGCCCACATCCCTCACCCAGACAACTCCAACGCGTGCACAGTCAGCAGAATGAGAGTATACTCATCCCCTTGTGGCTGCTGTGATGCCTTCAAGCGCACATCCAACTCCGGGTAGGCCACCGCCAGGATACTGAACATCAGGGGGGTCATGGTGCGACGGGCACCCCTCCCACGCTGGGAGGCCATCCCCAGCTGAGCCTCCGCCGTCTTCTTGCTCTAGCGGCGAATATCCTCCCATCTTTTCCGGCAGTGGGTGCTCCGTCTGTGGTAGACCCTCAGGGTCCGGACGTCCTTGGCGATGGCACGCCAAATATATTTCTTCTGGTGGGCGCTGATCTACATGAAATGCACAGGGGAAGAAGAGAAGTCATTACCAACTGCACCGTCAAAGTGAGTGGCCCCCATCCCTACCCTTGCCATGTGGCACATGCATTCACCGTCTTTCATGCACGCAGCACTCTCCCCCATTCCTTCTTACATCCAGCCCTCTCCACACAGGCATAGCCCATACAACATGCTCTCTGTGTACTTACCTGTTTTGTCTGTTTCACCAAATCCTCCGTGGTGAAGGCAGGGGCCCTTTCCCCAGACACTCGACCCATTGTCTCTACCAGACCGAGGTCACAGCAGCACTAGCAGTGTAGGTCCTCTCCTGTCGAAGATCAGGTATCGAGTGATTGAACAGATAGAAAATGACGGTCACGTCCGTGGCGGTGCGTACCGTCACCGCCGTCGTACATTGTCATTGGCTCCTGGGACCCATAGGGTCCAATGTTAACCAATGCAGCATTGCGCCGCGGTCTTCGACAGCCTACCGCAACGGTGTACAACGCCAGCGCAGTTACCTCACATCCCATTGTCCCACTTTACAGGTCAGGCAGGTCAGGCAGCCGCCATTTCAGGGGCCACAATGGCTTCATTTTCAACTGCGTCACACATACCTAGGCCTAGACTCTACACACATACAAGCCATCTTTGGTGTATGAATAGTGCTCTGTGTAAACTTTGGGTACGTACCTCTGAGTTGTTTGACTCTGTGCTCGCTGTTGTCCTTCGTAGGCCCCGTCCGCTGGGACATGTGAGGAGATGACGGCATCCTCTGGTGTACCGACTGTTGGTGGACCTGTCGACAATGGAGGAGGGACATGTGATTATCACATACAGGCTTGACCGTGCCACAATCCAGGAACTGTGTACCCAGTTGGAGCCAGACCTGATGTCAGCAATCCGCCATCCCACAGGAATTGCCCCTCAAGTGCAGGTGCTGTCAGTGCTCCATTTCCTTGCAAGTGGGTCTTTTCAAACAACAGTGGCCATTGCATCAGGTGAAGTCCCAGCCTATGTTTTCCAACGTATTGTCCAGAGTGTTGTCTGCCCTTCTGAAACACCTGCGGAGCTACATAGTTTTTCCTCAGGTGGAGGATTTGCCTACAGTGAAAGCTGATTTCTATGCCCTGGGACACATCCCCAACATCATAGCTGCCACTGATGGGACCCATGTGCCTTTGCCCCCCCCCCCCCCACAGGAGTGAACAGATGTACAGAAACCGGAAGAGTTATCATTCGATGTTTGTACAGATGGTGTGTTTGGCAGACCAGTACATCACCCATGTGAATGTCATGTTCCCTGGCTTGGTGCATGACGCCTACATCCTGCGGAATAGCAGCATCCCTTATGTGATGGGTCAACTCCAGAGGCACCGTGTGTGGCTATTAGGTGAGCACCTGTAAGCAAGTCAGTGGGAATGGTTGTCTGGGTCTGGGGATATCCCTCCAGGTTAGTGCGTGTCTAACAGTTGTCCCTCACCATTTGCAGGTGACTCTGGTTACCCCAACCTATCATGGCTACTGACCCCAGTGAGGAATCCCAGGACAAAGGCAGAGGAATGCTACAATGAGGCCCATGGGTGAACTAGGAGGGTGATCGAGCGGACCTTCGGCTTTTGAAGGCCAGGTTCAGGTGCCTCCATATGACAGGTGGATCCCTATTCTACCCACCTAAGAAGGTGTGCCAGATCATCGTGGCCTGCTGTTTGCTTCACAACTTGGCTTTGCAACGACAGGTGCCTTTTCTGCAGGAGGATGGTCCAAATGGCGGTGTTGTGGCAGCTATGGAGCCTGTGGACAGTGAAGATGAGGAAGCAGAGGAAGAAGACATGAACAAAAGGGACTCAGTGATCCAGCAAAATTTCCAGTGAGACACAGGTAAGAGTACGGACCTTATAAACCAAAAAAATTGCACACACGGTTCCAAAAAGCGGGGAATTGTATCTACTGGTTCTGCATATCAGGGAAACCAAAAGGTTGTAAGCACGAGCCCTCACTCACCTTTCGGTGACATGCTTCATCATAGGGCTGTGCTCCTTGTCAGGCCGGCGCTGCAATGCCTGACAGGCCCCACACGGGGGCTCTTTGCCGGAGATCTTTTTGAGCGAAATGCGTACCGGTCAAAAGTAGGAATCGAGGATTGGAATGGAAAGGTTAAAAATGCCTAGAGGTAAAAACCGTTCATATCCGTTAAATGTTAGTACCTCTGGCAAGATTCAAGACAAAGAATAGGGATATAGTAACTCTCTAGTATGAGAGTTGGTGGCTATAAATAGCATTTCTGCGTTTTATGGGGAGTGTAGACATTATTTTACTATATCCCTATTCTTTGTTTTTAATCTTGCCAGAGGTACTAACATTTAATTAAAGATATGAACGGTTTTTACCTCTAGGCATTTTTAACCTTTCCATTCCAATCCGAGGAGCACAGCCCTATGATGAAGCATGTCACCGAAAGGTGAGTGAGGGCTCGTGCTTACAACCTTTTGGTTTCCCTGATATGCAGAACCGGTAGATACAATTCCCCGCTTTTTGGAACCCTGTGTGCAATTTTTTGGTTTATACAGTATTGGGAGCTCCACACACGGGACCAGGAGTCTATCCTCCAAATATCCCACACTCCGCCCCTCCTGTTGTTGTTTTTTTGAAGAGTACAGACCTGCCTACTACATGTACTTTTAACACTACTACCTCTCTACTGTCTGTCATTTTTACCCAGTGTTTGGTCACTGAGTTGTCACTTTCCCTTACGATTTCACAGATGTGGGTTGCACTGTGTGACATCTGCTTAGATTCCTCATGGACTAGAGCTGTGTGACATAGGTATGTTGACATTACAATTGAAAGAGCATTTTGTCACTGTAATTGCTAATACACTATTTCGAAATCACAGACAGACTCCAGATTGTTTTGTGCTTTAATTGTGTTTATTTAAGTGCTCAATATTGGAGGGGGTAGTGGAATGGTGAGGGGTGATGGCGGAGGATTGTCCATGGCAGAGTCCAGTCTATTAGTCTCACAGGTGCATTGCCCATATGGGCATAGGAAGTGGAGCTGGGGCAGTTTAAGGATGGACAGGGTGACAAAGTGGGACAGTAGGATGACAATCAGGGTGGTCTCATTTCTTGGCAGGGGTCTTGGCATCGTGCTCTGTCTTTGTCCTGGATCTCAGGGACCATTTGCGGGGTGGTTCTCCCTCTGCAGGGGGTGGGGTGCTGGTGTGGTGGTCCTGTGGTGGGGAATCCTGTCCACTAGCGCCAGCGGAGGTGGTGGGCAGTTCATCGTCCATGCTAGGGTCAGGGGCCCCTTGTAGTGCCACAGTGACCCTCCTGGTGTTGAGTACTTTCTTCAGCACCCCTCCCTGAAGCCCATATACTGTTCCTCCTGCAGGCGCTGGGTCTCCTGAAACTTGTCCAGTACCGTTGCCATCGTCTCCTGGGAGTAGTGGTAGGCTCCCATGATGGAGGAGAGGGCCTTGTGGAGAGTGGGTTCCCTTGGCCTGTCCACACAGCAGCCCTCCCAGTTCCCCTGTGTTCCTGGGCTTCTGTCCCCTGGACCGTGTGCCCACTGCCACTGCCCCCAGGTCCCTGTTGCTGTTGGGGTGGTGGGTTAGCCTGGGTTCCCTGTAGTGTTGGAGACACAGCTGATTGACGTGTCCTGGGGACAGAAGTATGGGCCCGCTGGGTGGGTGCTGTGCTGGTGTTTCCAGAGGGTGGAAGGTCTGTGATGGGCTGTGACTGGGTGAGGGGAACCGACTGTCCCGATGTACCCGATGGGCCGGGCTGGTCATCTAGATCCAGTTGGACAGAGCTGCTGTCATCACTGTGGGCCTCTTCTGTTGGTGGTGTGGACATGTGTGGACCATCCTGTCCGGTGACGTTGGGTAGGGGTCCTGCGGGGGTATAAAAGGATGGTTATTACATCTGTGTGTGTCATGGAGTGCAATGGGTGGGTGACAGTGTACCCCAGTGCTTGCATTCCTGTGTGGGACCTTGTGTGATGATGGTTTAGGGGGTTGGATGGGTATGTGCAGTGGGCATGCTTTAGTGATGGGTGTCCATGCTTTGTTGTTGCATGCAGGCCTTGGTGTTGGGATGGGTGATTTGTAATGTTGGGGCATATGTGAGGAGTTGGGGTGCTGGGGGTGAGGGTGGGGGTATGTGCTGGCATGCAGGTAGGGTGGGGGATATAATAATTAAGATTTGACTTACCAGAGTCCATTCCTCCACCTACTCCTGCGAGGCCCTCAAGATGCAGAATCGCCAAGACCTGCTCCTCCCATGTTGTTAGTTGTGGGTGAGGAGGTGGGGGTCCGCCGCCAGTTCGCTGAACCGCCTGGTGGTGTCTTGAGACCACAGAACGCACCTTCCCCCGTAGGTCGTTCCACCTCTTCCTGATGTCCTCCCGATTTCTTGGGTGCTGTCCCACTGCGTTGACCCTGTCAACTATTCTTCGCCATAGCTCCATCTTCCTTGCTATTGAGGTGTACTGCACCTGTGATCCGAATAGCTGTGGCTCTATCTGGACGATTTCCTCCACCATGACCCTGAGCTCCTCCTCCGAGAACCTGGGGTGTCTTTGCTGTGCCATGGGGTGGTGTACGTGATGTGTGGGGTGTGTGGTGATAAGTGTGCTGATATGTAGTGGTGTGGTGTGTGAGGTGCATGTTAGTTCTGTGGGTGATGGTGTTGTGTGCCTGTGGATGCTGTTGTTCTTGCTGGTGCTGTCTCTCTCTGGCCTTCTTTTTGAATTTTTTGTTGTAGGGGTTTGTGGGTGATGTGGGTGTGTGTTTTATATTGTATTGGCTGTGTAGGAGTGGTGTGTGTATGTGTATCAGGTGTGTGCATTTCGAATTGTCCAATGTGGCTTTGTTTTGTAAGAGTGTGTGTATTTTGAGCGCGGCAGTGTGTACCGCCAATGGAATACTGCGGTTGAAAGACCGCTGCGTGGATTCATGTGTCGTGATAGTGTGGGCGTTTTTCTATTGGCGTGACAGTGGAGGTTTTGTTTTCGCCAGTTTATCACTGACCTTTGGTGTGCCAGACTTGTGTGGGTGTCTGGATTTTGGCGGATTCCGAAATGTGGGTCATAATAGCTGTGGCGGAACTCCGTTGCCACGGCGGTGTATTGGCGGTCTTCTGCACGGCCTTAAGCAGCTTTTACTGCCAATGTTGTGAGGGCCATAATCTATTTTTATAAACTGGTTTTGGATTTTTAAACTGTTTCCTGTGTTTTATTTATTTACTGTTTTGTGATATTTGAATGCTTTACAATCTGTCTCCTAAGTTAAGCCTTGTCACTCGTTGCCAAGCTACCAAGGGTTGAGCTGGGTTTAATTTACTGAGACCTAACTGGACCTAAGTGGAGGTTAATGGCCTATTGATAAGTGTAGGTACCTACCTACCCTTACCAATAACCCATTTTCCAACATTTTTGGTGCGCAGTGATGGGATCCTGTACTTGTGTTCAGTATCATATTACAGTTTTAAGTAAAACAAATTAAAAATCCTTTAAATTGTCCTAGTGCAAAAATTGTTTTTAATTTGGATTAATTTCAATTATTGAATTTTTGTGATTTTTCTAAATTCTTGTTTCCAATTTTTGCAAAATGTTTTTGTTGACACAAGACTAGAGAACCATGGAACTTGATCTGGCTAGCCTACCCACACTGACAGTAGTCCAGCTTAGGGGGTTTTGTACTGAAAGAGGGTTGCCTGCAACCACTGACCTCAGGAAGCACGTCCTGATCAAATCCCTGACAGCATGGACTGAGGCCCAAGAGGTAGACTCAGAGGAAGCTCCAGATGGGGAAGAAGCAGGGGAGGATGCTAGCTCCAACCACTCAGGGGAGGGAGGGCATCTGAGCCTAAGTGAGGAGGAGGAAGACAGGTCCTCACTGCACAAAGTCACTAGGGTCATACCCAAAGCTAGCTGGGGGAATGGGGTCCCTTCAGAAGGAGAGAACCTGTCCCTCAGGGAAAGAGAGCTGGAGACCCAGCTAGCATTTATAGCTTTGGAGGCAAAAAAGCTGGCCCTAGAAAAGAAAGAGTGGGCAAGGGAAGATAAAAGAGATGGTGGCAGCAACAGAGAAGCTGAGGTGTCCATGAGTTGGGGGGGCTTGCCCCAGATTACCCAAGGGAGTGGTTCCTGCCTATGTAGAAGGGGATTACTTAGACAAGTGGCTGGGGCCTTTGAGAGGGCCCTCCAGATGAGGAGAGTCAAGCCTCAGTAATGGGGTTCACTTCTTTGGAAGTGTGTCCCCAACTCTGGGAGGGATAGGCTCCTAATCTTGAGGGGGGAGGAGGCAGATTCATACCCCAATATGAAGAGATGCTTGATTAAAAAGTTTGGTCTGACCCCAGAGCAGTATAGTCTCAAGTTTAGGGACACCCAAAAGACAAGCACCCAGTCTCAGTTAAAGCACTAGAGGGCTGGATACAGGGCAACAAGGTAAGTACCTTCGAGGGGCTGTACAATGTGATTATGAGGGAGCACCTTCTAACCAATTGTGTCCAAGAGAAGCTCTACCAGTATCTAGTTGATTCTAAGTTGACCAACCCCATAGAGCTGGGGGAGGCAGCACATGACTGGTTAAGAACTAGGGTTACCAGAAACCCCCAGGGGGTGATCATAAAAAGGGAGGACATGGTTCTTCTCAGGGGAAGACCCAAGGGACAGATGAAAAGAGCCCGAGCCATCCCACTTCTAAGGGGAAAGGTTATGAGGGGAAGCATTATGATCCTGTTAAAGCAGGAAAGTTTCAGGAGCTTGCTAAGGCCGGCAAGTTCTCTGAGTGTCATCAACCTGGACACAAAAGAGGAGATGCTATCTGCTCCAAGAAACCCCCCACTGGTGGGCAATCCCAGGAGATTGCTAGTGTAGGGATGGGGGTGGAAGTTGGCCCAGGGATGGGATCAGGGTACACAGAGGTCACCCTAGTATCCATGGGTAGGGTGGACATTGCAACTATGGCCACCTTACCTCCCAGCATGGAGAGGTATACGTAGAGGCCTAAAGTCAATGGGACTCAGGTGGAAGCTCTGAGAGATACAGGAGCCAGTGTGACAATGGTCACAGAGAAGCTGGTTTCTCCAGAACAGGTCTTACCTGGTGTCTTCCACCAAGTGACTTATGCAGATAGCAGAACCCAACTCCATCCCATGGCCATGGTGAGCCTGGAATGGGGAGGTGTGACTGGCCCTAAGAAGGTAGCTGTAGCTCCTGCCCTCCCAGTACAGTGTCTGCTGGGAAATGATCTTGAAGCATCTCAATGGTCAGAGGTAGATAGAAGGGTCCATGCACAGATGATGGACCCCCTGAATGGGTGTGTGCTGTGACCAGGTCACAGGCAGCACAATAGGGAAGTGCTGGACACTTGGACCCTGGAACAATGGGCCAAGCCTCCAAGAAGAAGCGAAAGGGCACTGGGTCTGGCTTGCCAGCCCCCACAAGTACAGAGGATCAGGAGGAATCCAAACCAGAGGGGGAGGTTCTGACCTCTGAGGGAGGGCCACTTCCCCTGCAAGCTCTGTGTGACTTGGCAGAACTGCAAGGGGCAGGTGGGCCCACCAGAGAAGAGTTGTGCCAGGGACAAAGAGAGTGTCCCACTCTTGAGGGCCTAAGGTAGACTGCTGCCAGGCAAGAACAAGAGGATACCAGTGGGACCCACAATGTTTACTGAGAGGATGGAGTTCTCTACACCGAGGCAAGGGACCCCAAACCAGGGCAACCAGGAGAGTTGTGGTCCCCTAGAAGTATAGAGAATTCCTCCTTACTTTAAGCCATGATATTTCCTTAGCTGGACATTTGGGACAGACCAAGACCTGGAACAGGCTGGTCAACCATTTTTATTGGCCCCAAATGTCAGAAAAAGTCAAAGAGTTTTGCAGCTCCTGTGTTACCTGCAAAGCCAGTGGCAAGGCAGGGGGCAAGCCAAAGGCTCCCTTGATACCACTGCCAGTGGTTGGGACTCCGTTTGAGAGGGTGGGAATTGACATTGTTGGTCCCCTAGACCCACCAACTGCCTCAGGCAACAGGTACATTTTGGTGGTTGTGGACCATGCCACCAGGTACCCTGAGGCAATACCCCTCTGGACAGTCACTGCTCCCACAGTGGCTAGGGCCCTACTTGGTGTGTTCACCAGAGTGTGGTTCCCAAAGGAGGTGGTCTCAGATAGGGCACACATTTTATGTCTGCCTATCTGAAAGCCATGTGGGATGAGTGTGGTGTTACTTTTAAGTTCACCACCCCCTATCATCCACAGACCAATGGTCTGGTGGAAAGATTTAATAAGACACTGAAGGGCATGATCATGGTTTTGTCTGACAAACTCAGGAGGAGATGGGATGTTCTCCTCCCATGCCTGCTGTTTGCCTACACAGAGGTGCCACAGAAAGGGGTTGGATTCAGCCCCTTTGAATTACTGTTTCGGCACCCTGTAAGAGGCCCATTGTGCTTGGTGAGAGAGTCTTGGGAGAAGCCTCGCAAAGAGTCCAAGGAGAATGTGCTGGATTATGTACTGGGCCTGCGGTCATGCATGGCTGAGTACATGAAGAAGGCAAGCAGAAACCTGGAGGCCAGCCAAGAGCTCATGAAGCTCTGGCATGACCAGAAGGCTACCATGCCTGAGTATCACCCAGGACAGCTGGTGTGGGTTTTGGAGCCCATGACTCCTAAGGCACTTCAGGCCAAATGGAATGGGCCCTATCCAATTGGGGAGAAAAAGGGTGAGGTCACCTACTTGGTGGACCTTGGCTCACCCAGGAATCCACATAGGATCCTGCATGTCAACAGGTTGAAACCCCACCAGGACAGGGCAGACATGACCATGCTGATGGTCACTAATGAAGGGAAGGAGGAGGAGAGTGTACCTCTGCCAGACCTCCTGTCCTCAAATGAACAAGATGGGTCAGTGGAGGGAGTGGTACTCTCTCCCAAGTTGACAGACCAGCAACAAAAAGACTGCAGACAAGTTTTGGAGCAGTTTGCTAGTCTGTTCTCCCTGACCCCTGGACTCACCAATTCGTGTGTCCATGACATTGACACTGGTGACAGCTTACCTGTCAAAAATGGGAAACATCCTTTTTTACGACTTTTTTATTACGAAAGTCGTGGTTAACCAAAGCGTAACAACGCTTTTTTTAACCACGACTTTGTATTTTTGTGCCTTAACTATGTATGTTCTGAACAACGAACATGTGTGGTTAAGGTACAAAGAAGGGAGTTGGCGAAGGTAAGTGGTGGGTTTAGGTTTTGGGGTGGGGGTGGGTGGTCAGGGGGTTTTAGGTTTTGGGGTGGGGTTGGGGGGGTGGGGCGTTTTTGGTTTTGGGGAGGGGGTGGGGGTTAGGGTTTTTTTAGGTTTTGGGGTGGGGTTGGGGGGTGGGGCGTTTTTGTTTTTGGGGAGGGGGTGGGGGGTTAGGGGGTTTTAGGTTTTGGGGTAGGGTTGGGGGGGTGGGGCATTTTTGGTTTTGGGGAGGGGGTGGGGGTCAGACGTTTTTAGGTTTTGGGGTGGGGTTGGGTGGGTGGGGCGTTTTTGGTTTTGGGGAGTGGGTGGGGGGGTCAGGGGGTTTTAGGTTTTGGGGTGGGGTTGGGGGGTGGGGCGTTTTTGGTTTTGGGGAGTGGGTAGGGGGGTCAGGGGGTTTTAGGTTTTAGGGTGGGGTTGGGGGGGTGGGGTGTTTTTGGTTTTGGGGAGTGGGTGGGTGGTCAGGGGTTTTTAGGTTTTAGGGTGGGGTTGGGGGGTGGGGCGTTTTTGTTTTTGGGGAGTGGGTGGGGGGTCAGCGGGTTTTAGGTTTTGGGGTGGGGTTGGGGGGGTGGGGTGAGGGATGTAGGGTGAATGGTGCCTATTGCTAATGATTTTATCAGGAATGCATTTACAACGAAATATCGTTGTTAAGGCATTCGTGGTAAAATCATTAGTAGTAAGGACGAGGTCGGTGTTCCGACCTCGTTGTTAAGGTTAGTAGTTGTTTTTAATTCGGTGTTCCGTCATATAATCGTCAAAAACAAGCTTTACAGGCTGTCTGACCATGTCAAGGCCAGTATCAAAGCTGAAGTGGCTAAGATGTTGGAGCTCAAGGTAATTGAGCCCTCTGACAGTCCTTGGTCCAGTCCAGTAGTACTGGTACCCAAACCTAATCCCCAAGGTGGGAAGAAGGAATTGAGATTATGTGTGGATTACAGAGGTCTAAATGCAGTCACTAGGACTGATGCTCACCCCATACCTAGAGCTGATGAGCTCATTGATAGGTTGGGGGCTGCCATATTCCTGAGCACATTTGATCTGACCTCAGGATACTGGCTGATTGCCTTAAGTCCAGGAGCTAAGGAGAGGTCAACATTTTCCACACCAGAGGGCCACTTTCAGTTCAAGGTAATGCCCTTTGGCCTGAAAAATGCCCCTGCCACCTCGCAACGGTTGGTGAATAGAGTCCTGTCTGGGTTGGAATCTTTCAGTGCAGCTTATCTGGATGATATAGCTGTATTTAGTTCCACCTGGGAGGACCACTTGGTCCACCTGAAGGAAGTGCTTCAGGTCCTGCTTCAAGCAGGCCTGACTATCAAGGCAAGCAAGTGCCAGATAGGGCAAAGCTCAGTTGTGTACCTGGGCCACCTTGTTGGTGGAGGCCATATACAACCTCTCCAGCCCAAGATCCAGACTATCCTGGATTGGGAGGCTTCTAAAACCCAGACTCAGGTCAGGGCCTTTTTTGGCCTGACTGGGTACTACAGGAGGTTTGTTCAGAATTATGGGACCACAGTGGCCCCTCTGACTGAGCTTACCTCCAATAAACCACCCAAGAATGTCATTTGGACCCCAGAGTGTCAGAAAGCTTTTGACACCCTAAAACAGGCTATGGCGGTCATTCTGACCGCGGCGGGAGGCGGTCACCGCCCGCCATGCGGTCACCGCCAAATGGCCGCTCCGCGGTCAGGAGACCGCGGATGCCATTCTGGCTTTCCTGCTGGGCCGGTGGGCGACAGCCAAAAGGCGGCCTGCCGGCCCAGCGGGAAAGACCCTGCAACAAGGAAGCCGGCTCCGAATGGAGCCGGCGGAGTTGCAGGGGTGCGACGGGTGCAGTGGCACCCTTTGCGATTTTCACTGTCTGCAAAGCAGACAGTGAAAATCTTCATGGGGCCCTGTTAGGGGGCCCCTGCACTGCCCATGCCAGTGGCATGGGCAGTGCAGGGGCCCCGAGGGGCCCCACGACACCCGTTCCCGCCATCCTGGTTCTGGCGGTGAAAACCGCCAGAAACAGGCTGGCGGGAAGGGGGTCGGAATCCCCATGGCGGCGCTGCAAGCAGCGCCGCCATGGAGGATTCCCTGGGCCAGGGAAAAACCGGCGGGAAACCGCTGGTTCCCCTTTTCTCACCGCGGTTTTACCGCCGCGGTGAGAATAGCCCTGGAAGCACCGCCAGCCTGTTGGCGGTGCTTCCGCTGCCCTCCGCCCTGGCGGTCAGAGACCGCCAGGGTTGGAATGAGGGCATATGTGTTTAGCGCCAGTGTTGCTGGCCCCTGACAATAGCAAGGAGTTTGTAGTGCAAACAGTTGCTTCAGAGAAAGGGATTGGGGCAGTGTTAGCACAAGTTAATGAAGAGGGCCAAGATCAACCAGTTGCCTTCATCAGCAGGCGACTACTCCCCAGAGAGAACAGATGGAGTGCCATTGAGGGGGAGGCCTTTGCTGTGGTCTGGTCCCAGAAGAACTTGAGGCCATTCTTCCGTGTATAAATTGACCACAGACCTCTCAGATGGTTAATGCAAATGAGGGGGGAGAGCCCAAAACTGTTAAGGTGGTCAATTTCCCTACAGTGGATGGACTTCACAGTAGAGCACAGACCTGGGACTGCCCATGCCAATGCAGATGGCCTTTCCACGTTTTTCCACTTAGCTGATGAGGACTACCAGGGTTTAGGTTAGTACCCATCACCTTTCATCTGGGGAGGCAGTGTAAGAAAGTCCTCCTTTTTGCCCTGGTCACCCCCACACTTTTTGGACAGGTATTGGTGGTTACTGATTCTTGGCTGTGCCCTGGGTACTGCTTACCAGTCCCAGGGCCAGTGCTCTGTGTAAAGTTGATATGCAAATTAGGCTAAATATAAATTGGCAAAGTTAACCTACCTATAAGTCCCTAGTATATGGTAGGGCATGTAGGTTTAGGGACCCCATCATAGGTAGTGCCCCCATAGGTGCACTGCTGAGGTGCCCAGTGTCATTTTAAAGGCAGGCCTGCATAGCTGGCTGGTTTTAAATTAAAGTTACATGCAAATTCGACTTTGGAATTAAAAGTAGTTCAATAGTCTTAAACTACCTTATTTTTACATATGTCACCCCTAAGGTGTGCCCTATGTGGCCCTAGGCTGGGTGCCATGTAACAATAAGCAGGGACCTTATAAAAATGATTTTATAAGCCCTGGTGAGGTACAACAGCCAAATTCGTTTTTCCCTCATTGTAGTGAATGGCCTCCATAGGCTAGAATGGGGAAACTTTATTTTAATTTTAAAAGTCCTCTTAAATGACAGATACAAAGAGTTTGGTATCAAATTAATTTTTATAATAAATTCCACAACGTCCAGTTGTTGGATTTAATATAACTTGTTCAGGTAAAGAGTTTTAAGTTTTACCGAAAAAGTTGCCAACTTCAGCCCTGCAGTGCTTTTGCTGCTGTGCTCTGATTGGCCAGCCTCTGGCAGCCTGGCCAGGCTGCCTTGATGAGATGTGAAGTGGCCCTGCTTCACACAAAGAGATGTGCCTGTGAGAGGAGATCTCTCCTCAGCAGATGGTGAGGCAGGAAGGGGGAGGTCTCCCAAACTTTTCTTCAAAGGCAGAGAAGGACATTTGGAGCAACATCCCCACATTCTGCAAACCCACACAGTTAGGGGCCCCCTTGATTAGATTAGGAGAGGGCAAGAGAGGGGTGTGTTTAGGATTTTTAGTCACACCTGTGGGTGGGCTCAGCCAGATGTAACCTCCAAAAATCACTTCCAGCCATGATGGATTTTTGAGGAATGTTGCCTCCTGGGATTGATTTTTGCCACACTTCCCAGGAAGTGGTCATCACAGGGGAAGGACCCTGTACCTGACTGGAGAACCAGGACAACCCTATTTTTCACCCAGAAACATGGATAAAACTGGCAGACCTGCACCCACACCTCAGATCCCCATCAGATAGTCAGGGTAAGTCACAACACAACCTAAATAATCCTGTGCAACCCTCAGGTAGCTTGGCACAGAGCAGGCAGGCTTAACTTAGTAGGCAATGTGTAAAGTGCAATAACTCACACAGTAACACAGTGAAAACATCACAAAAAACTCCATGCCAGGTTAGAAAAATAGAGAATACTTATCTGAGTAAAACTAGACCAAAATGAGAAAAAACAACCAGTAGAAGTCAAGATGTGAATTTTTAAAGGTTAAATCCAAAATTACGCTTAGAAGTCACTAGCGGTCAAAAGGTTACTTGAGGCGCTGGGAGACTGGTGAATATACCAAGTTCAGGCCAACTGCAATGGAGGCTAGGCCGGCTACAGAACTCATGCAAGGTCTGCTGAAACAATACTTTGGATGAGCAAAGTGTCAAAGTCGAGGGCACGATGCATCTGTATTTTCAATCAGGTCACTGCGTCAGCTTCAAGCTCTATTGAGCTGAATGTGCTGCATCATCACCGAACCGTGCAGAACGCCATCTTCGAGCTCCACAGGCTGTAACTTTGCTGTCATCGAACGGTATGTGTGTCTGCGCCGAAGGAGTGAAGCAACAAACGTTTACCTGCACTCATGGCAATGCATACAGTTTTTGCAGAAATCAGCTGCAGGGCCTACCTCTGAGGTCCAGCAACACCAGGAGCGTTGTAGGCAGTCTTTGATTTCCCTGAGACTGCAGGAGAACAGGGGACAAGCCAGCAAGCCCTTGTAGATCACTTTTTCAGGGAAGGCAGAATCCTTCCAGCAAGATCAGGAAACAGCAGGCAGCAGGGCAATATACAGGAGAGCAGTCCTTCAGGAAAAACAGCTCTGTTCAGTCCTTTGAGCAGCACAGCCATTCTTGTGACAGAGGTTCAGTTCAAAATCAAGAAGTGTCTGATTTTAGGGGGTCAGAGACCCAGTACTTATACCCAAAAGTGCCATTGAAGTGGGGGAGACATCAAAGAGTGTCTTTGAAGTGCACCAGTTCCCTTTTAGCCCAGTGTCTGCCAGGCTATCTTTGGGAGGTGGTGGTAATCTGTGCTTTGTGTGGGGTCAGTCCACTTTCCTTTGAAGTATGAGGGGCATATTAACAAGAAGTGATGCATTGCTGTGTCGCAGCAGTGATGCATCAAAATATCATGTGCTTTGGTAAGACAGTTTCTTATGCCATTGATGTGTCACGTTTACAACATAGTGCACCAGGGTGTAAGGTCCCACGCTGCGTCAAAAAAATTAGCGACGCGTGGGAGGGAGGTTGCAAGGAAAACTGACACATGTGCTGTAAAAGTGGCACACAGGTGATTTGCGGCACTTCAAGCAAAGCTAATCAGCAGTGCTTCACATTTGAGTGCATGACATATCAGAAGCCTTCAAAAAATGTCACATTTCATTCACTGTAGGAAAGTACCATCTTGCCTGTCATGTTACCAGCATTTTTTACTTGTGTGTCAGTTTGTTTTTGCCTGTCTCACTGGGATCCTGCTAGCCAGGACCCCAGTGCTCATAATTGTGGCCTGAATGTGTTCCCTATGTGGTGCCTAACTGTGTCACTGAGGCTCTGCTAATCAGAACCTCAGTGCTTATGCTCTCTATGCCTTTAAAATTGTCACTGCTGGCTAGTGACCATTTTTACCAATTCAAATTAGCACACTGGAACACCCTTATAATTCCCTAATACATGGTACCTGGGTAACCAGCGTATTGGGGTTCCAGGAGATCCCTATGGGCTGCAGCATTTCTTTTGCCACCCATAGGGAGCTCAGACAATTCTTACGCAGGACTGCCACTGCAGCCTGAGTGAAATAACGTCCATGTTATTTCACATCATTTTACACTGCACTTAAGTAACTTATAAGTCACCTATATGCCTAACCCTGACTTGGTGAAGGTTAGGTGCAAAGTTACTAAGTATGAGGGCACCCTGGCACCAGCCAAGGTGCTCCCACATAGTTCAGGGCAATTTCCCCGGATTCTGTGAGTGTGGGGACACCATTACACGCGTGCACTTCATATAGGTCAATACCTATATGTAGCTTCACAATGGTAACTCCAAATATGGCCATGTAACATGTCTAAGATCATGGAATTTTCCCCCCATGCCAAATCTGGTATTGGGGTGCCAATTCCATACATCCCTGGGGCTCCAGCATGGACCCCGGGGACTGCCAAACTAGCTCTCTGGGGTTTTCACTGCAGCTACCGCTGCTGTCAACCCACAAACAGGCTTCTGCCCTCCTGGGGTCTGGGCAGCCCAGTCCCAGGAAGGCAGAACAACGGATTTCCTCTGAGAGAGGGTCTTACACCCTCTCCCTTCAGAAATAGGTGTTAAGGGCTGAGGAGGAGTAGCCTCCCCCAGCCTCTGGAAATGCTTTGAAGGGCATAGGTGGTGCCCTCCTTGCATAAGCCAGTCTACACCGGTTCAGGTATCCCCCAGCCCCTGCTATGGAACGAACCTGGACAAAGGGAAGGGGAGTGACCACTCCCCTGTCCATCACCACCGTAGGGGTGGTGCCCAGAGCTCCTCTGATGTGTCCCAGACCTCTGCCATCTTGAATGCAGAGGTGTGAGGGCACAATGGAGGCCTCTGATTGGCCAGTGCCAGCAGGTGACGTCAGAGACCCCTCCTGATAGGTGCTTACCTGACTAGGTCAATCCTTCTCTGAGGGCTATTTAGGGTCTCTCCTGTGGGCTTCTCTTCAGATAACGAATGCAGGAGCTCACCAGAGTTCCTCTGCATCTCCGTCTTTGACTTCTACCAAGGATCGACCGCTGACTGCTCCAGGACACCTACAAAACTGCAACAAAGTAGCAAGAAGACTACCAGCGACATTGTGGCACCTAATCCTGCCAGCTTTCTCGACCGTTTCCTGGTGGTGCATACTCTGGGGGCTGTGTGCCTTCACCCTGCACTGGAAGCCTAGAAGAAATATCCCTTGAGTCAACAGAATCTTCCCCCTGCTAATGCAGGCACCAAACTTCTGCTTCACTGGTCCTCTGGGTCCCCTGAGTCCCTTCTCATCATGATGAGCGTGGTCCCTGGAATACAGGAGCTGGATCCAAGTGACCCCGACAGTCCAGTAGTCTATCTGTCCATATTTGGTGGAGGTAGGCCCTTGCCTGCCCACGCAGGATAGTAATCCTGTGTACTTCCTGAACTGCAGCTGCTAGGGCTTCTGTGCACTTTTGCAAGGAATCCTTCATGCATAGCACAGCCCAGGTCCCCAGCACTCCCTCCTGCATTGCTCAACTTGCTGAGTTGACCACTGACTTTGTGGGACCCTCCTTTGTAGTGTTGAGATGACCACTGTGCTCAGTTTTCTTGATCCCGTGTTCAAGTACTTCTGGGGGTGCTGCCGGCTTCTTTTTGGGCTCTCTGTGTTGCTGAGTGCCCCTTCTGTCTCGTTTTCCAAGGGGCAACCTCCTGGCCCTTCCTGGGCCCGGGCAGCACCCATTTTCTTCAACCATGACCTTTAGTTGGCAAGGCTTGTTTGTGGTCTTTCTGTATGGAAACAACTCTGCATCCTCCAGCACGCCGTGAGACATCTGTGCAAAAGAAAAGTTCCTGGCATCTTCTGTTGTTGCAGAAACTTCAGCTTGTTCCAACCGGAGGCAGCCATTTTGAACCTTCATCCGGGGTTTAGTGAGCTCCTTCCCCTCCTGGACACTTTCGTGACTCTTGGACTTGGTCTCCTTCCTTTACAGGTCCTCAGGTCCAGGAATCCGTCTTCAGTGCTTTGCAATCAGTTGTGGTCTTTGCAGAATCTCCTATCACAACTTTAGTGTGTTTCTGGGAAAGTAGGGTAACTTTACTCCTACTTTTCAGGGTCTTGGGGTGGGGTATCTTGGACACCCTTAGTGTTTTCTAACATTCCCAGTGACCCCCTACACACTACACTTGGCCTCGGGTCCCTAAGTGGTTCGCATTCTACTTTCTTAGTATGTGGTTTGTGTTGCCCCTAGGCCTATTGCATCCTATTGTATTCTACAGTGTTTGCACTACTTTTCTAACTGTTTACTTAGCTGATTTTGGTTTGTGTGTATATTTTGTGTATTTTACTTACCTCCTAAGGGAGCATATCCTCTGAGATATTTTTGGCACATTGTCACTAAAATAAAGTACCTTTATTTTTAGTAACTCTGAGTATTGTGATTCTTATGATATAGTGCTATATGATATAAGTGGTATGGTAGGAGCTTCGCATGTCTCCTAGTTCAGCCTAAGCTGCTCTACTATAGCTACCTCTATCTTCCTAAACTGCTAGAACACTACTAATCTACTAATACAGTATAACTGGACCTGGCACAAGGTGTAAGTACCATCAGGTACCACCTATAAGCCAGGCCAGCCTCCTACATGCACTGAAAGGAAAAATGGAACAGGCAACAGCAACCAGGGTAACAAGCCCCAGCACCAGCCAGGATGTCCAGACAGAGTCCCAGGGGAAGAGGAAGAGGAGTTTCAGTTGAAGGAGGATGAAATATTACCAACCGAGGTGACAAAGCATGAACATTAACCCTTTGTCTCCTCAAAATTGCCATTAAGGAAGAAAGAGGCCATATGGAAGTCCATAGTGGATATACTCAACAGTGTAGGGCAAGTCAAGAGGACACTGACAGATTGCAAGAAGTGCTGGCATGACTACAAGTGCAGGACCAAAGAGAGACTGGCCAGCAACTTGAAGGCATCCCTGTGCACCATAGGAGGAGGACCTGAGATCCAGGAGGAGCTGAAGTCCGTTGAAGTGAGGGTGGCATCAGTCATCCCAGCCAAGTTGTTGGCAGGAGAGGAAGTGCAGCCTTTGAGGACCAACAAGACACACAGGGTTAAGTGGCAACAAGGGACAATTTAACCAAATAGGCCAGGTGTTGTGGCACAGCATGCTCCCTTTATGGTCTTCACTTCATAGAGTGTGAGGGAAAGGGATGAAAAAGGCCACATGATCTGGGTTAAATCTATTGTTCTCTTGCTCACCATGCCACCCAAGTTGGAATCCATCCATATGCAAATCATTCTTGACCCTACTCCTCATGGGAACAGTCCGGCCTTAACTGCCAGGCAACGTCCTCCCTGGTTAGGAAATAAGAATCCTGGGCCTGGTTTTGGGGTATCACTCCTCATCAGTCAGGCTAATTTGAATTCAGTGGCACAGTGAGCAATAGACAATGTCTGGGCATCCCCTGGCCTCTTAGGGTGACTTTAGCAAAAGAATGATGGACAGAGTGCTGAAACTTTTCAAACAGTCACCCCCAGTGTCCAGTCGCACATCATAGAAATGTAACTTAAGAAAAACACACACATGTTGCACAGCCCAGTCCACAGCCATCATGTGTGTACAGTCCATGAGTGATGTGTTGCAACAAACGCGTTGGGTCTTTGTAATTTGTGTGCATTGTATAAAATCAGTGTCCAGGACTACAAGTCTCAAAATACCAAGCAAAAGATCTGCACTGGAATACAACAACATGGCAGGACACTGGAACCCTGATCACCTTGATTTGGATAATGCATGCCCACTGACACCATGAGGTTAGTTGTTGTTTTTTGTGTGGGCCATGATGCCAAATCTTAACTTCAAAGCAATGGAATATAATGTGGGTGTCAGAGGATGAATTCCTCGCCTGAGGAGAGTCCAGAGGGACATAAGTACAACAATACTGGCACAGGACAACACAGCAAATGGCCATGCTGTGCTGCCCTGCACCACTGTGATTTTAGAACAGGTACTCTGTATACATATGAAACGTTGTACATTAACTTCACAAATGTCTTTTAAGGTCTGCCCATTCAAATCAAATCAAATCAAATCATTAACATTTATAAAGCGCGTTACTCACCCGTGCGGGTCTCAAGGCGCTAGGGGAAAAGGGGGGGTTATCGCTGCTCGAACAGCCAGGTCTTTAGGAGTCTCTGGAAAGCGGAGTGGTCCTGGGTGGTCCTGAGGCTGGTGGGGAGGGAGTTCCAGGTCTTGGCCGCCAGGAAGGAGAAAGATCTCCCACCCGCCGTGGAGCAGCGGATGCGAGGGACAGCAGCGAGTTCGAGGCCAGAGGAGCGGAGGAGGCGGGTGGGGACGTAGAAGCTGAGGCGTCTGTTGAGGTATTCCGGTCCCTTGTCGTGGAGGGCTTTGTGTGCGTGGGTGAGAAGTCGGAAGGTGATCCTTTTGCTGACTGGGAGCCAATGCAGGTGTCTCAGGTGTGTGGAGATGTGGCTGATGCGGGGTACGTCGAGGATGAGGCGGGCCGAGGCGTTTTGAATGCGTTGCAGGCGATTTTGGAGTTTGGCTGTGGTCCCGGCGTAGAGGGTGTTGCCGTAGTCCAGGCGGCTCGTGACGAGGGCGTGAGTCGCGGTTTTTCTGGTGTCGGCGGGGATCCAGCGGAAGATCTTGCGGAGCATGCGGAGGGTGAGGAAGCAGGCGGAGAACACGGCGTTGACTTGCTTGGTCATGGTGAGAAGAGGGTCCAAGATGAAGCCGAGTTTGCGGGCGTGGTCTGTGGGGGTCGGTGCGGTGCCGAGGGCCGTGGGCCACCAGGAGTCGTCCCAGGCGGGCGGGGTGTTGCCGAGGATGAGGACTTCCGTTTTTTCATAGTTCAGCTTTAGGCGGCTAAGCCTCATCCAATCTGCGACGTCCTTCATACCCTCATGTAGGTTGGTCTTGCCGCTGGCGGGGTCCTTGGTGAGGGAGAGTATAAGTTGGGTGTCGTCGGCGTAGGAGGTGATGATGATGTCGTGCTTGCGTACGATGTTGGCGAGGGGGCTCATGTAGACATTGAAGAGTGTCGGGCTGAGTGATGAGACTTGAGGTACGCCGCAGATGATCTCGGTGGGTTCTGTGCGAAACGGAGGGAGGTAAACTCTTTGGGAACGGTTTGCGAGGAAGGAGGCGATCCAGTCCAGGGCCTGGCTTTGGATCCCGGTGGAGCGGAGGCGGGTGATTAGGGTGCGGTGACAGACGGTGTCAAAGGCAGCGAGAGGTCGAGGAGAATGAGGGCGACTGTTTCACCGTTGTCCATCAGAGTTCTGATGTCGTCTGTGATTGAGATGAGGGCGGTTTCAGTGCTGTGGTTGGTTCGGAATCCGGTTTGTGAAGGGTCGAGCAGGTTGTTGTCTTCCAGGAAGGTGGTCAGCTGTTTGTTGACGGTCTTCTCTATTACCTTGGCTGGGAAATGCAGAAGAGAGATGGGGCGGAAGTTTTTCAGGTCGCTCGGGTCAGCCGTAGGTTTCTTTAGTAGGGCGTTGACTTCGGCGTGTTTCCAGCATTCGGGGAAGGTAGCAGAAGAAAAAGAAGAGTTGATGACGGTCTGGAGGTGCGGGCGATGATGTTGTCGGCTTTGTTAAAGATGAAGTGCGGGCAGGGGTCCGAAGGGGCGCCGGAGTGGATAGAGTTCATGATGGATTTGGTTTCTTCCGTGTTGATGTGGGTCCAGTTGTTGAGGGTGATGGCCGGGGATGCGGGTTCGGTGGTGTTTGGTTGGGTCTGGTGTCCGAAGCTGTCGTGGAGGTCGCTGATCTTGCGATGGAAGAAAGTGGCGAGGGATTCGCACAAATCCTGTGAGGGCGTGACGGCGTTGGCGTTGGCGCTGGGGTTGGAGAACTCCTTGACGATGCTGAAGAGTTCTCTGCTGTTGTGGCTGTTTTTGTCCAGTCTGTCGGTGAAAAAGTTCCTTTTGGCAGCGCGGATCAGGTGGTGGTGTTCGCGGGTAGCGTTCTTGAGGGCGGTCATGTTGTCAGCGGTGTGGTCCTTGCGCCAGGCTTTCTCAAGGGCGCGACAAGTTTTCTTTGATTCTTTGAGGGTGTCAGAGAACCAGAGAGGTTTTTTGGTGTTGGTCTGTCGATGCGTGCGTTTGAGGGGAGCAAGGTTGTCTGCGCAGTTGGAGATCCAGTTTGTGAGGTTGAGGGCTGCGTCGTTGGGGTCGGTGGTGAGGGTGGGTTGTTTGGAGGCGAGTGCGGAGAAGAGTTGCTCTTCAGGAATCTTGTTCCACTGTCGACGAGGGATGGGTTGAGTGTGGAGGTGGCGGGTCTCGCGTCGGAATGTGAAGTGGACGCAGCTGTGGTCGGTCCAGTGTAGGGCGGAGGTGTGGCTGAAGAAGATGTGTTTGCTGGCGGAGAAGATAGGGTCGAGCGTGTGTCCGGCGATGTGGGTGGCGGTGTTCACCAGTTGTTTGAGGCCGAGGTTGGCGAGGTTGTCGAGCAGGGTGGTGGTGTTGGGGTCGTTGTTTTGTTCCAGATGGAAGTTGAGGTCGCCTAGGAGGATGTAGTCCGGTGAGGCGAGGGCGTGCGGGGAGATAAAGTCGGCGATGGCGTCGCTGAAAGGGGCTCGTGGTCCGGGAGGACGGTAGACGAGGGATCCTCTGAGGGTGGTCCTCGAGTCGGTGCGAATCTGAAAATGCAGGTGTTCAGCGGCGAGAGGGGCGTCTTCGGTGGAGGTGGTGACGCTGATGGAGACTTTGAAGACGATGGCGATACCTCCTCCTACTTGGTTGGTGCAGTCTTTTCTGGAGATCTTGTAGCGTTCGGGGATGGCAGTGGCGATGTCTGGAGCAGAGGAGGCGTTCATCCAGGTCTCCGTGATGAAGGCGACGTCTGGTGCTGTGGAGTCCAGGAGGTCCCAGAGTTCAACAGCATGTTTGTGGACGGAGCGAGCGTTGACTAGGATGCACTTGAGGTGGTTGATGGCGCGTGGGCTTGTGGTCGTGGTAGTTGCGTGGTGGAAGATGCGTTTGCAGGAGTTGCAAGCGAAGGGTCAATGGGTGTGTTTGGGGTGAGCTTGGAAGCAGGTGTTGGAGCGTCCTGGGTTGAGGGCGTGGAGGGTGGTGGGGTCGTAGCGGATCAGCGGGGCTTGGGAGAGCTGGGGACCAGGGGTCGTGGTGGTGGGCGCGGGCCAGGCGTGGACGGGCGCAGACGGGCTTGCCTCTGGCGCGCCAGCAGCGCAGTCGCGCAGTCACGCACTCGCGCAGCGGCCGCCATATGAGGTAGGAGGGGGGGGAGGGGTCAGCTGGGGGCGAATGGGAGCTGGGGGGTGGGGCGCGCAGGAGGTCGCAGCGGGAAAGCGCGAAGGAGGGGGGACAGGTAGAGTGAGAAGAGCTGGGGAGGGGGGGTTTAAGGGTGGAGGGAGTGAGTGTTAAGAGGTTTAGGAGATTAGGGAGAAAGATAGGAGTAGGGTTGTGAAGATAGGGGAGGGGGGGTTGTAGAGGTGGGTGAGGGTGAGAGGTAGAGTGAGAGGATAGGAATATAGGTAATAGAGGGGGTGGCAGGAAGGGGGGAGAGATAGAGAAATAGATAGAGAAATTAGATAGATAGAGAATCGATAGATATAGAAATGGATAGAGAGATAGGAAGATAGGAGGAGGTGGAGAGTGAGGGAGTTAGATAGTGGGATAGAGAGATAGAGAGATAGGTAGATAGGAGGAGTGAGGGAGGTAGATAGTGTACGGGTTAGATAGGGGAGATAGAGAGGGGGATGCGAGTGAGGGAGGGGGATGAGGCAGGAGCAGGAGGGCAGGCGCGGGGAGAAGAAGACGGAGGAGGCAGAAGAGCCGAAGGCAGAAGATAGAAGACAGAAGAGCAGAAGACCGGAAGAACAGAAGAACAGAAGAACAGAAGACCGGAAGAACAGAAGAACAGAAGACCGGAAGAACAGAAGAAAGGAAGACCGGAAGAACAGAAGAACACAGAAGAACACAGAAGAACACAGAAGAAGATACAGAAAACGAAGAACAGAAGGCAGAAGACCACAGAAGAAGATGAGGAAGAAGAGAAGAAGAGAGAAGACGGGGAAAAGAAGAGTACAGAAGAAGATTACAGACGAGGAGCGAGGAGGAAGAACAGAGAAGAAGAAAAGAAGAAAAGAAGCAGGAGAGAGGGTGAGTAGCGCGGGGCAGAGCGAGGGGCTGGGAGGTGGGGGGTACTTACTGTGAGGTGGGTCTCAGGAACTCAGGAACCTGGAGGAGCTGGAGGAGCTGCAGCGGCAGGGGGAGCGACCTACCCTTGGGTCAAGGGTCGCTACCACTGTCGCGCAGCGGCCGCCATATGAGGTAGGAGGGGGAGGGGTCAGCTGGGGACGAATGGGAGCTGGGGGGACGGGGGCGTGCAGGAGGTCACGGCGGGAAAGCACGAGGGAGGGGGGGGACAGGTAGAGTGAGAAGAGCTGGGGGAGGGGGGTTTAAGGATGGAGGGGGGTGAGTGTTAGGAGGTTTAGGAGATTAGGGAGAAAGATAGGAGTAGGGTTGTGAAGATAGGGGAGGGGGGGTTGTAGAGGTGGGTGAGGGTGAGAGGTAGAGTGAGAGGATAGGAAGATAGGTAATAGAGGGGGTGGCGGGAAGGGGGGGAGAGATAGAGAAATAGATAGAGAAAATAGATAGATAGAGAAATCGATAGATAGAGAAATGGATAGAGAGATAGGAAGATAGGAGGAGGTGGAGAGTGAGGGAGTTAGATAGTGGGATAGAGAGATAGAGAGATAGGTAGATAGGAGGAGTGAGGGAGGTAGATAGTGAACAGGTTAGATAGGGGAGATAGAGAGGGGGATGCGAGTGAGGGAGGGGGATGAGGCAGGAGCAGGAGGGCAGGCGCGGGGAGAAGAAGACGGAGGAGGCAGAAGAGCCGAAGGCAGAAGATAGAAGACAGAAGAGCAGAAGACCGGAAGAACAGAAGAACAGAAGAACAGAAGACCGAAAGAACAGAAGAACAGAAGACCGGAAGAACAGAAGAAAGGAAGACCGGAAGAACAGGAGACCAGAAGAACAGAAGAACACAGAAGAACACAGAAGAACACAGAAGAAGATACAGAAAACGAAGAACAGAAGGCAGAAGACCACAGAAGAAGATGAGGAAGAAGAGAAGAAGAGAGAAGATGGGGAAAAGAAGAGTACAGAAGAAGATTACAGACGAGGAGCGAGGAGGAAGAACAGAGAAGAAGAAAAGAAGAAAAGAAGCAGGAGAGAGGGTGAGTAGCGCGGGGCAGAGCGAGGGGCTGGGATGTGGGGGGTACTTACTGTGAGGTGGGTCTCAGGAACTCAGGAACCTGGAGGAGCTGGAGGAGCTGCAGCGGCAGGGGGAGCGACCTACCCTTGGGTCAAGGGTCGCTACCACTGTCGCGCAGCGGCCGCCATATGAGGTAGGAGGGGGGGAGGGGTCAGCTGGGGGCGAATGGGAGCTGGGGGTCGGGGCGTGCAGGAGGTCGCGGCGGGAAAGCGCGAGGGAGGGGAGGGACAGGTAGAGTGAGAAGAGCTGGGACAGGGGAGTTTAAGGGTGGAGGGGGGTGAGTGTTAGGAGGTTTAGGAGATTAGGGAGAAAGATAGGAGTAGGGTTGTGAAGATAGGGGAGGGGGGGTTGTTGAGGTGGGTGAGGGTGAGAGGTAGAGTGAGAGGATAGGAAGATAGGTAATAGAGGGGGTGGCGGGAAGGGGGGAAGAGATAGAGAAATAGATAGAGCAAATAGATAGATAGAGAAATCGATAGATAGAGAAATGGATAGAGAGATAGGAAGATAGGAGGAGGTGGAGAGTGAGGGAGTTAGATAGTGGGATAGAGAGATAGAGAGATAGGTAGATAGGAGGAGTGAGGGAGGTAGATAGTGAACGGGTTAGATAGGGGAGATAGAGAGGGGGATGCGAGTGAGGGAGGGGGATGAGGCAGGAGCAGGAGGGCAGGCGCGGGGAGAAGAAGACGGAGGAGGCAGAAGAGCCGAAGGCAGAAGATAGAAGACAGAAGAGCAGAAGAACAGAAGACCGGAAGAACAGAAGAACAGAAGACCGGAAGAACAGAAGAAAGGAAGACCGGAAGAACAGGAGACCAGAAGAACAGAAGAACACAGAAGAACACAGAAGAACACAGAAGAACACAGAAGAAGATACAGAAAATGAAGAACAGAAGGCAGAAGACCACAGAAGAAGATGAGGAAGAAGAGAAGAAGAGAGAAGATGGGGAAAAGAAGAGTACAGAAGAAGATTACAGACGAGGAGCGAGGAGGAAGAACAGAGAAGAAGAAAAGAAGAAAAGAAGCAGGAGCAGGAGAGAGGGTGAGTAGCGCAGGGCAGAGCGAGGGGCTGGGAGGTGGGGGGTACTTACTGTGAGGTGGGTCTCAGGAACTCATGAACCTGAAGGAGCTGGAGGAGCTGCAGCGGCAGGGGGAGCGACATACCCTTGGGTCAAGGGTCGCTACCACTGTCGAGCAGCGGCCGCCATATGAGGTAGGATGGGGGGAGGGGTCAGCTGGGGGCGAATGGGAGCTGGGGGGTGGGGGCGTGCAGGAGGTCGCGGCGGGAAAGCGCGAGGGAGGGGAGGGACAGGTAGAGTGAGAAGAGCTGGGGGAGGGGAGTTTAAGGGTGGAGGGGGGTGAGTGTTAGGAGGTTTAGGAGATTAGGGAGAAAGATAGGAGTAGGGTTGTGAAGATAGGGGAGGGGGGGTTGTAGAGGTGGGTGAGGGTGAGAGGTAGAGTGAGAGGATAGGAAGATAGGTAATAGAGGGGGTGGCGGGAAGGGGGGGAGAGATAGAGAAATAGATAGAGCAAATAGATAGATAGAGAAATCGATAGATAGAGAAATGGATAGAGAGATAGGAAGATAGGAGGATGTGGAGAGTGAGGGAGTTAGATAGTGGGATAGAGAGATAGAGAGATAGGTAGATAGGAGGAGTGAGGGAGGTAGATAGTGAACGGGTTAGATAGGGGAGATAGAGAGGGGGATGCGAGTGAGGGAGGGGGATGAAGCAGGAGCAGGAGGGCAGGCACGGGGAGAAGAAGACGGAGGAGGCAGAAGAGCCGAAGGCAGAAGAAAGAAGACAGAAGAGCAGAAGACCGGAAGAACAGAAGAACAGAAGACCGGAAGAACAGAAGAACAGAAGACCGGAAGAATAGAAGAAAGGAAGACCGGAAGAACAGAAGAACACAGAAGAACACAGAAGAACACAGAAGAAGATACAGAAAACGAAGAACAGAAGGCAGAAGACCACAGAAGAAGATGAGGAAGAAGAGAAGAAGAGAGAAGACGGGGAAAAGAAGAGTACAGAAGAAGATTACAGACGAGGAGCGAGGAGGAAGAACAGAGAAGAAGAAAAGAAGAAAAGAAGCAGGAGCAGGAGCAGGAGAGAGGGTGAGTAGCGCGGGGCAGAGCGAGGGGCTGGGAGGTGGGGGGTACTTACTGTGAGGTGGGTCTCAGGAACTCAGGAACCTGGAGGAGCTGGAGGAGCTGCAGCGGCAGGGGGAGCGACCTACCCTTGGGTCAAGGGTCGCTACCACTGTCGCGCAGCGGCCGCCATATGAGGTAGGAGGGGGGGACTGGTCAGCTGGGGGCGAATGGGAGCTGGGGGGCGGGGCGTGCAGGAGGTCGCGGCGGGAAAGCGCGAGGGAGGGGAGGGACAGGTAGAGTGAGAAAAGCTGGGGGAGGGGAGTTTAAGGGTGGAGGGGGGTGAGTGTTAGGAGGTTTAGGAGATTAGGGAGAAAGATAGGAGTAGGGTTGTGAAGATAGGGGACGGGGGGTTGTAGAGGTGGGTGAGGGTGAGAGGTAGAGTGAGAGGATAGGAAGATAGGTAATAGAGGGGGTGGCGGGAAGGGGGGGAGAGATAGAGAAATAGATAGAGCAAATAGATAGATTGAGAAATCGATAGATAGAGAAATGGATAGAGAGATAGGAAGATAGGAGGAGGTGGAGAGTGAGGGAGTTAGATAGTGGGATAGAGAGATAGAGAGATAGGTAGATAGGAGGAGTGAGTGAGGTAGATAGTGAACGGGTTAGATAGGGGAGATAGAGAGGGGGATGCGAGTGAGGGAGGGGGATGAGGCAGGAGCAGGAGGGCAGGCGCGGGGAGAAGAAGACGGAGGAGGCAGAAGAGCCGAAGGCAGAAGATAGAAGACAGAAGAGCAGAAGACCGGAAGAACAGAAGAACAGAAGAACAGAAGACCGGAAGAACAGAAGAACAGAAGACCGGAAGAACAGAAGAAAGGAAGACCGGAAGAACAGAAGAACACAGAAGAACACAGAAGAACACAGAAGAAGATACAGAAAACGAAGAACAGAAGGCAGAAGACCACAGAAGAAGATGAGGAAGAAGAGAAGAAGAGAGAAGACGGGGAAAAGAAGAGTACAGAAGAAGATTACAGACGAGGAGGAAGAACAGAGAAGAAGAAAATAAGAAAAGAAGCAGGAGCAGGAGAGAGGGTGAGTAGCGCGGGGCAGAGCGAGGGGCTGGGAGGTGGGGGGTACTTACTGTGAGGTGGGTCTCAGGAACTGAGGAACCTGGAGGAGCTGGAGGAGCTGCAGCGGCAGGGGGAGCGACCTACCCTTGGGTCAAGGGTCGCTACCACTGTCGCGCAGTGACCGCCATATGAGGTAGGAGGGGGGGAGGGGTCAGCTGGGGGCGAATGGGAGCTGGGGGGCGGGGGAGTGCAGGAGGTCGCGGCGGGAAAGCATGAGGGGGGGACAGGTAGAGTGAGAAGAGCTGGGGGAGGGGGGTTTAAGGGTGGAGGGGGGTGAGTTTTAGGAGGTTTAGGAGATTAGGGAGAACGATAGGAGTAGGGTTGTGAAGATAGGGGAGGGGGGTTGTAGAGGTGGGTGAGGGTGAGAGGTAAAGTGAGAGGATAGGAAGATAGGTAATAGAGGGGGTGGCGGGAAGGGGGGGAGAGATAGAGAAATAGATAGAGAAAATAGATAGATAGAGAAATCGATAGATAGAGAAATCGATAGAGAGATAGGAAGATAGGAGGAGGTGGAGAGTGAGGGAGTTAGATAGTGGGATAGAGAGATAGAGAGATAGGTAGATAGGAGGAGTGAGGGAGGTAGATAGTGAACGGGTTAGATAGGGGAGATAGAGAGGGGGATGCGAGTGAGGGAGGGGGATGAGGCAGGAGCAGGAGGGCAGGCGCGGGGAGAAGAAGACGGAGGAGGCAGAAGAGCCGAAGGCAGAAGATAGAAGACAGAAGAGCAGAAGAACAGAAGACCGGAAGAACAGAAGAACAGAAGACCGGAAGAACAGAAGAAAGGAAGACCGGAAGAACAGGAGACCAGAAGAACAGAAGACCGGAAGAACAGAAGAACAGAAGACCGGAAGAACAGAAGAAAGGAAGACCGGAAGAACAGAAGAACACAGAAGAACACAGAAGAACACAGAAGAAGATACAGAAAACGAAGAACAGAAGGCAGAAGACCACAGAAGAAGATGAGGAAGAAGAGAAGAAGAGAGAAGACGGGTAAAAGAAGAGTACAGAAGAAGATTACAGACGAGGAGGAAGAACAGAGAAGAAGAAAAGAAGAAAAGAAGCAGGAGCAGGAGAGAGGGTGAGTAGCGCGGGGCAGAGCGAGGGGCTGGGAGGTGGGGGGTACTTACTGTGAGGTGGGTCTCAGGAACTCAGGAACCTGGAGGAGCTGGAGGAGCTGCAGCGGCAGGGGGAGCGACCTACCCTTGGGTCAAGGGTCGCTACCACTGTCGCGCAGCGGCCGCCATATGAGGTAGGAGGGGGGGAGGGGTCAGCTGGGGGCGAATGGGAGCTGGGGGGCGGGGGCGTGCAGGAGGTCGCGGCGGGAAAGCGTGAGGGGGGACAGGTAGAGTGAGAAGAGCTGGGGGAGGGTGGTTTAAGGGTGGAGGGGGGTGAGTGTTAGGAGGTTTAGGAGATTAGGGAGAACGATAGGAGTAGGGTTGTGAAGATAGGGGAGGGGGGGTTGTAGAGGTGGGTGAGGGTGAGAGGTAAAGTGAGAGGATAGGAAGATAGGTAATAGAGGGGGTGGCGGGAAGGGGGGGAGAGATAGAGAAATAGATAGAGAAAATAGATAGATAGAGAAATCGATAGATAGAGAAATGGAAAGAGAGATAGGAAGATAGGAGGAGGTGGAGAGTGAGGGAGTTAGATAGTGGGATAGAGAGATAGAGAGATAGGTAGATAGGAGGAGTGAGGGAGGTAGATAGTGAACGGGTTAGATAGGGGAGATAGAGAGGGGGATGCGAGTGAGGGAGGGGGATGAGGCAGGAGCAGGAGGGCAGGCGCGGGGAGAAGAAGACGGAGGAGGCAGAAGAGCCGAAGGCAGAAGATAGAAGACAGAAGAGTAGAAGACCGGAAGAACAGAAGAACAGAAGACCGGAAGAACAGAAGAACAGAAGACCGGAAGAACAGAAGAAAGGAAGACCGGAAGAACAGAAGAACACTGAAGAACATAGAAGAACACAGAAGAACACAGAAGAAGATACAGAAAACGAAGAACAGAAGGCAGAAGACCACAGAAGAAGATGAGGAAGAAGAGAAGAAGAGAGAAGACGGGGAAAAGAAGAGTACAGAAGAAGATTACAGACGAGGAGGAAGAACAGAGAAGAAGAAAAGAAGAAAAGAAGCAGGAGAGAGGGTGAGTAGCGCGGAGCAGAGCGAGGGGCTGGGAGGTGGGGGGTACTTACTGTGAGGTGGGTCTCAGGAACTCAGGAACCTGGAGGAGCTGGAGGAGCTGCAGCGGCAGGGGGAGCGACCTACCCTTGGGTCAAGGGTCGCTACCACTGTCGCGCAGCGGCCGCCATATGAGGAAGGAGGGGGGGAGAGGTCAGCTGGGGGCGAATGGGATCGGGGGGCGGGGGTGTGCAGGAGGTCGCGGCGGGAAAGCGCGAGGGAGGGGGGGACAGGTAGAGTGAGAAGAGCTGGGGGAGGGGGGTTTAAGGGTGGAGGGGGGTGAGTGTTAGGAGGTTTAGGAGATTAGGGAGAAAGATAGGAGTAGGGTTGTGAAGATAGGGGAGGGGGGGTTGTAGAGGTGGGTGAGGGTGAGAGGTAGAGTGAGAGGATAGGAAGATAGGTAATAGAGGGGGTGGCGGGAAGGGGGGGAGAGATAGAGAAATAGATAGAGAAAATAGATAGATAGAGAAATCGATAGATAGAGAAATGGATAGAGAGATAGGAAGATAGGAGGAGGTGGAGAGTGAGGGAGTTAGATAGTGGGATAGAGAGATAGAGAAATAGGTAGATAGGAGGAGTGAGGGAGGTAGATAGTGAACGGGTTAGATAGGGGAGATATAGAGGGGTATGCGAGTGAGGGAGGGGGATGAGGCAGGAGCAGGAGGGCAGGCGCGGGGAGAAGAAGACGGAGGAGGCAGAAGAGCCGAAGGCAGAAGATAGAAGACAGAAGAGCAGAAGACCGGAAGAACAGAAGAACAGAAGACCGGAAGAACAGAAGAACAGAAGACCGGAAGAACAGAAGAAAGGAAGACCGGAAGAACAGGAGACCAGAAGAACAGAAGAACACAGAAGAACACAGAAGAAGATACAGAAAACGAAGAACAGAAGGCAGAAGACCACAGAAGAAGATGAGGAAGAAGAGAAGAAGAGAGAAGATGGGGAAAAGAAGAGTACAGAAGAAGATTACAGACGAGGAGCGAGGAGGAAGAACAGAGAAGAAGAAAAGAAGAAAAGAAGCAGGAGCAGGAGCAGGAGAGAGGGTGAGTAGCGCAGGGCAGAGCGAGGGGCTGGGAGGTGGGGGGTACTTACTGTGAGGTGGGTCTCAGGAACTCATGAACCTGGAGGAGCTGGAGGAGCTGCAGCGGCAGGGGGAGCGACATACCCTTGGGTCAAGGGTCGCTACCACTGTCGCGCAGCGGCCGCCATATGAGGTAGGAGGGGGGGAGAGGTCAGCTGGGGGCGAATGGGAGCTGGGGCCGGGGGCGTGCAGGAGGTCGCGGCAGGAAAGCGCGAGGGAGGGGAGGGACAGGTAGAGTGAGAAGAGCTGGGGGAGGGGAGTTTAAGGGTGGAGGGGGGTGAGTGTTAGGAGGTTTAGGAGATTAGGGAGAAAGATAGGAGTAGGGTTGTGAAGATAGGGGAGGGGGGGTTGTAGAGGTGGGTGAGGGTGAGAGGTAGAGTGAGAGGATAGGAAGATAGGTAATAGAGGGGGTGGCGGGAAGGGGGGGAGAGATAGAGAAATAGATAGAGCAAATAGATAGATAGAGAAATCGATAGATAGAGAAATGGATAGAGAGATAGGAAGATAGGAGGAGGTGGAGAGTGAGGGAGTTAGATAGTGGAATAGAGAGATAGAGAGATAGGTAGATAGGAGGAGTGAGGGAGGTAGATAGTGAACGGGTTAGATAGGGGAGATAGAGAGGGGGATGCGAGTGAGGGAGGGGGATGAGGCAGGAGCAGGAGGGCAGGCGCGGGGAGAAGAAGACGGAGGAGGCAGAAGAGCCGAAGGCAGAAGATAGAAGACAGAAGAGCAGACGACCGGAAGAACAGAAGAACAGAAGAACAGAAGACCGGAAGAACAGAAGAACAGAAGACCGGAAGAACAGAAGAAAGGAAGACCGGAAGAACAGAAGAACACAGAAGAAGATACAGAAAACGAAGAACAGAAGGCAGAAGACCACAGAAGAAGATGAGGAAGAAGAGAAGAAGAGAGAAGACGGGGAAAAGAAGGGTACAGAAGAAGATTACAGACGAGGAGGAAGAACAGAGAAGAAGAAAAGAAGAAACGAAGCAGGAGAGAGGGTGAGTAGCGCGGGGCAGAGCGAGGGGCTGGGAGGTGGGGGGTACTTACTGTGAGGTGGGTCTCAGGAACTCAGGAACCTGGAGGAGCTGGAGGAGCTGCAGCAGCAGGGGGAGCGACCTACCCTTGGGTCAAGGGTCGCTACCACTGTCGCGCAGCGGCCGCCATATGAGGTAGGAGGGGGGAGGGGTCAGCTGGGGGCGAATGGGAGCTGGGGGGCGGGGGCGTGCAGGAGGTCGCGGCGGGAAAGCGCAAGGGAGGGGGGGACAGGTAGAGTGAGAAGAGCTGGGGAGGGGGGTTTAAGGGTGGAGGGGGGTGAGTGTTAGCAGGTTTAGGAGATTAGGGAGAAAGAAAGGAGTAGGGTTGTGAAGATAGGGGAGGGGGGGTTGTAGAGGTGGGTGAGGGTGAGAGGTTGAGTGAGAGGATAGGAAGATAGGTAATAGAGGGGGTGGCGGGAAGGGGGGGAGAGATAGAGAAATAGATAGAGAAAATAGATAGAGAAATCGATAGATAGAGAAATCGATAGAGAGATAGGAACATAGGAGGAGGTGGAGAGTGAAGGAGTTAGATAGTGGGATAGCGAGATAGAGAGATAGGTAGATAGGAGGAGTGAGGGAGGTAGATAGTGAACGGGTTAGATAGGGGAGATAGAGAGGGGGAAGCGAGTGAGGGAGGGGGATGAGGCAGGAGCAGGAGGGCAGGCGCGGGGAGAAGAAGACGGAGGAGGCAGAAGAGCCGAAGGCAGAAGATAGAAGACAGAAGAGCAGAAGACCGGAAGAACAGAAGAACAAAAGAACAGAAGACCGGAAGAACAGAAGAACAGAAGACCGGAAGAACAGAAGAAAGGAAGACCGGAAGAACAGGAGACCAGAAGAACAGAAGAACACAGAAGAACACGGAAGAACACAGAAGAACACAGAAGAAGATACAGAAAACGAAGAACAGAAGGCAGAAGACCACAGAAGAAGATGAGGAAGAAGAGAAGAAGAGAGAAGACGGGGAAAAGAAGAGTACAGAAGAAGATTACAGACGAGGAGCGAGGAGGAAGAACAGAGAAGAAGAAAAGAAGAAAAGAAGCAGGAGCAGGAGAGAGGGTGAGTAGCGCGGGGCAGAGCCAGGGGCTGGGAGGTGGGGGGTACTTACTGTGAGGTGGGTCTCAGGAACTCAGGAACCTGGAGGAGCTGGAGGAGCTGCAGCGGCAGGGGGAGCGACCTACCCTTGGGTCAAGGGTCGCTACCACTGTCGCGCAGCGGCCGCCATATGAGGTAGGAGGGGGGGACTGGTCAGCTGGGGGCGAATGGGAGCTGGGGGGCGGGGCGTGCAGGAGGTCGTGGTGGGAAAGCGCGAGGGAGGGGAGGGACGGGTAGAACGAGAAGAGCTGGGGGAGGGGAGTTTAAGGGTGGAGGGGGGTGAGTGTTAGGAGGTTTAGGAGATTAGGGAGAAAGATAGGAGTAGGGTTGTGAAGATAGGGGAGGGGGGGTTGTAGAGGTGGGTGAGGGTGAGAGGTAGATTGAGAGGATAGGAAGATAGGTAATAGAGGGGGTGGCGTGAAGGGGGGGAGAGATAGAGAAATAGATAGAGCAAATAGATAGATAGAGAAATCGATAGATAGAGAAATGGATAGAGAGATAGGAAGATAGGAGGAGGTGGAGAGTGAGGGAGTTAGATAGTGGGATAGAGAGATAGAGAGATAGGTAGATAGGAGGAGTGAGGGAGGTCGATAGTGAACGGGTTAGATAGGGGAGATAGAGAGGGGGATGCGAGTGAGGGAGGGGGATGAGGCAGGAGCAGGAGGGCAGGCGCGGGGAGAAGAAGACGGAGGAGGCAGAAGAGCCGAAGGCAGAAGATAGAAGACAGAAGAGCAGAAGACCGGAAGAACAGAAGAACAGAAGAACAGAAGACCGGAAGAACAGAAGAACAGAAGACCGGAAGAACAGAAGAAAGGAAGACCGGAAGAACAGAAGAACACAGAAGAACACAGAAGAAGATACAGAAAACGAAGAACAGAAGGCAGAAGACCACAGAAGAAGATGAGGAAGAAGAGAAGAAGAGAGAAGACGGGGAAAAGAAGAGTACAGAAGAAGATTACAGACGAGGAGGAAGAACAGAGAAGAAGAAAAGAAGAAAAGAAGCAGGAGCAGGAGAGAGGGTGAGTAGCGCGGGGCAGAGCGAGGGGCTGGGAGGTGGGGGGTACTTACTGTGAGGTGGGTCTCAGGAACTCAGGAACCTGGAGGAGCTGGAGGAGCTGCAGCGGCAGGGGGAGCGACCTACCCTTGGGTCAAGGGTCGCTACCACTGTCGCGCAGCGGCCGCCATATGAGGTAGGAGGGGGGGAGGGGTCAGCTGGGGGCGAATGGGAGCTGGGGGGCGGGGCGTGCAGGAGGTCACGGCGGGAAAGCGTGAGGGGGGGACAGGTAGAGTGAGAAGAGCTGGGGGAGGGGGGTTTAAGGGTGGAGGGGGGTGAGTGTTAGGAGGTTTAGGAGATTAGGGAGAACGATAGGAGTAGGGTTGTGAAGATAGGGGAGGGGGGTTGTAGAGGTGGGTGAGGGTGAGAGGTAAAGTGAGAGGATAGGAAGATAGGTAATAGAGGGGGTGGCGTGAAGGGGGGGAGAGATAGAGAAATAGATAGAGCAAATAGATAGATAGAGAAATCGATAGATAGAGAAATGGATAGAGAGATAGGAAGATAGGAGGAGGTGGAGAGTGAGGGAGTTAGATAGTGAGATAGAGAGATAGAGAGATAGGTAGATAGGAGGAGTGAGGGAGGTCGATAGTGAACGGGTTAGATAGGGGAGATAGAGAGGGGGATGCGAGTGAGGGAGGGGGATGAGGCAGGAGCAGGAGGGCAGGCGCGGGGAGAAGAAGACGGAGGAGGCAGAAGAGCCGAAGGCAGAAGATAGAAGACAGAAGAGCAGAAGACCGGAAGAACAGAAGAACAGAAGAACAGAAGACCGGAAGAACAGAAGAACAGAAGACCGGAAGAACAGAAGAAAGGAAGACCGGAAGAACAGAAGAACACAGAAGAACACAGAAGAAGATACAGAAAACGAAGAACAGAAGGCAGAAGACCACAGAAGAAGATGAGGAAGAAGAGAAGAAGAGAGAAGACGGGGAAAAGAAGAGTACAGAAGAAGATTACAGACGAGGAGGAAGAACAGAGAAGAAGAAAAGAAGAAAAGAAGCAGGAGCAGGAGAGAGGGTGAGTAGCGCGGGGCAGAGCGAGGGGCTGGGAGGTGGGGGGTACTTACTGTGAGGTGGGTCTCAGGAACTCAGGAACCTGGAGGAGCTGGAGGAGCTGCAGCGGCAGGGGGAGCGACCTACCCTTGGGTCAAGGGTCGCTACCACTGTCGCGCAGCGGCCGCCATATGAGGTAGGAGGGGGGGAGGGGTCAGCTGGGGGCGAATGGGAGCTGGGGGGCGGGGCGTGCAGGAGGTCACGGCGGGAAAGCGTGAGGGGGGGACAGGTAGAGTGAGAAGAGCTGGGGGAGGGGGGTTTAAGGGTGGAGGGGGGTGAGTGTTAGGAGGTTTAGGAGATTAGGGAGAACGATAGGAGTAGGGTTGTGAAGATAGGGGAGGGGGGTTGTAGAGGTGGGTGAGGGTGAGAGGTAAAGTGAGAGGATAGGAAGATAGGTAATAGAGGGGGTGGCGGGAAGGGGGGGAGAGATAGAGAAATAGATAGAGAAAATAGATAGATAGAGAAATCGATAGATAGAGAAATGGATAGAGAGATAGGAAGATAGGAGGAGGTGGAGAGTGAGGGAGTTAGATAGTGGGATAGAGAGATAGAGAGATAGGTAGATAGGAGGAGTGAGGGAGGTAGATATTGAACGGGTTAGATAGGGGAGATAGAGAGGGGGATGCGAGTGAGGGAGGGGGATGAGGCAGGAGCAGGAGGGCAGGCGTGGGGAGAAGAAGACGGAGGAGGCAGAAGAGCCGAAGGCAGAAGATAGAAGACAGAAGAACAGAAGAACAGAAGAACAGAAGAACAGAAGACCGGAAGAACAGAAGAACAGAAGACCGGAAGAACAGAAGAACAGAAGACCGGAATAACAGAAGAAAGGAAGACCGGAAGAACAGGAGACCAGAAGAACAGAAGAACACAGAAGAACACAGAAGAAGATACAGAAAACGACGAACAGAAGGCAGAAGACCACAGAAGAAGATGAGGAAGAGGAGAAGAAGAGAGAAGGCAGGGAAAAGAAGAGTACAGAAGAAGATTACAGACGAGGAGCGAGGAGGAAGAACAGAGAAGAAGAAAAGAAGAAAAGAAGCAGGAGAGAGGGTGAGTAGCGCGGGGCAGAGCGAGGGGCTGGGAGGTGGGGGGTACTTACTGTGAGGTGGGTCTCAAGAACTCAGGAACCTGGAGGAGCTGGAGGAGCTGCAGCGGCATGGGGAGCGACCTACCCTTGGGTCATGTTAGACATATTAGATATGTTAGACATGTAGCATATGGCAAAGTTGATATGGCTTAATGATGAATATAGGTATACCATGCTGCAATGTTTATAGGTAAGATCAAGGAAACAAGGTCTCAGGTGCAGTACAGACAACGTTCCAAACCGTCACTCATTGCTACATGGTGCAAGGGTGCCTGCCTTTGATGGCTATGTAAACTGAATGAATTGACAGACCACACTCTGCAAGGTGCTGCTTGAATGTGAATTTATCTTAAAAATCAGAACGCAATAGCTGTTTGGCAAAACGGGAGTATTTTGTTTAATTAAACATTATTGCTGGGAAAGTAGCTCCAAAACCAGGGTCTGCGGACTGTCTCTCATTGTACAATCTGTTGGAGTGCTGTTTTATACATTTCTTTGGGTACAATAAAACACTTTTAACATTCCTTTTGAGGTGAATAAATGTGAACAGTTGTTATGGAATAATGTCCCAATAAATGCAGGTGGGTCTCGGCCTTGAGTGGACACAATGTAGGGCAGCAAGCACATGTCCAGATGTCCAGCCTACGTGTTCATGGTCGCTGCATGTTGCTGTGCTTGCTGTGTTCTGATTGGTTAACTACTTGTGGCAACTAACTTTATGCTGATTTTGGGAATGCACCCATCCCTGTGGTAATTTGGGTTTTATTTGGCCAATCTCCTGGGCCTTTGTGGTGTCACTACAACTATCTGTGGGATTTGATCTAAATTTCCTGTCAGCTACACGCCACCCCCATGACCTCTCAGTCAGTAACCTCAAGCCTAGGTCACAGAGCCTGCCTGACCACATCTTCATGCCAAGGTTGAAGGAGAGTTCACAACAGGGAAATCTAATAATGGTGATGCAACTTTGTTCATATATATGAATGTATTGTTGTGTGCATTGACATTGACTATTCCAATATTACATTGACATTAACTATTCCAATATTAACATTGGTAACTATTTTGTTGGCAGTTTCTCAAATCAATAAGTGTTCTGAACAATGCTGCAAACATTAGACAGTAGACATGTTTGTTTGTTGGCTTCACTTAGCTTGTTACATGTTACTAATGCACATTAAATAGACATTGTGCATTATTGCCCCCTACAGGCTCAGTAAGGAATGATGATAATTTTCAAAATAACATGAATGTTAAATTGTTAGAGGTGCACAAAACAACCTGTCCAACCAGTGACATAATGATATGTTAGTATGCTCCCCTACAACATACATCGAGGGTGGCCCACGCAGTTTGGAATCAGTAAAGACCTGGCAGGGCAGGTAACAACACTCCTTGCACAGTGGTGGATGGGTCCTCAAGTACTCCTGGACCTTCCCTGCACTGCATGGTCTGTTTGGGGTAGTGCTAGGCCACTGTGAGCATGCCTCAGTGGCATGTTTTTTCCATTACAGAGTTGGCCTGCAACGTGGCATACAAACCGAAAAACATAGCTGAGCCTTCTAGTTAAAAAAACAATAACAGATTTTCACAAACTAGACACAGCTAAAAGCTCCTGATATATATGTATTTGCCAACAGGCTCACCAACTTCCAGGCCTAGATGATCAATTAGATCTCTCTCACTGCTGACAACATCTGCCCACTTGTGCTTCAGTTGATAGACTGTTCTCTTGACACCAAAGATACAGATCAGATGCACCCGCACCTTCTCCCAGCATTCCTTCCTCTCCTAGGTTGTAGTGTGGTTAGTTTTACGTATACTTTGCGCATTAGCTTCAGGCTTTAGGCCTTTGTGCACTTTGCCCTGAATGTATTTTATTCATTTGCTGACAGCTTAGAGCCTCTGTGCACTTTGCTCTAAATGCTTTTTATTAGGCTTCGTACTGTTATTTTTCAAATAGCCAGTTCTACGGTGTTGTTTTTTATTCATATCACACTGTTTTGCCTACTTCAGCACTGGAGTTCTCCATAACATATTCACTCTGTGCTTCAGTCAAGGATACAGTCTGGTACATTGCCGATAGATGTGGTAGGAGTTTAGATTTGGCATTCCTGCGTAGGGACATTTTGTGATCACGATGACATGTTAGTTATAAAATCACTTCCTTGTCCCAATACATGCAAGAGGGAGATTCTGAACAGACACCCACAGCTAGACGCTGACTGCCTCGTTGCAGATGCTAAACCAGATCACAGGCCTTTGCTCAGGTATGAGGGCTTATGTCTCCCCAGTGATTCAGAAAGGCAAGCTAGAAGCTTAACATGCTGAGCTCTAAATAGAACAAGCAGAGGGAGAGTAGAAACTGTTAGGCAATATGATAGCTTTGTTCTTATGTTTTACTCTCCTGGTGACTATTTCAATCCTACTATGTTGTATTGTTCAGGTTATTGCGGCTCACGCCTTATTATCTAAAATACAGTCGTTTTATTAAAACATTATATACAACTTATAGGGCCATATTTATACTTTTTGACGCAAAACTGCGCTAACGCAGTTTTGCGTCAAAAAAATTAGCGCCGGCTAACGCCATTCTGAAGCACCATGCGGGCGCCGTATTTATTCAATGACGTTAGCCGGTGTTAGCCGCCGGCGCTGCCTGGTGTGCGTGAAAAAAAACGACGTACACCAGGCAGCGCCGGCGTAGGGGGATATGGAGCTTGGGCGCCAAAAAATGGGGCAAGTCAGGCTGAGGCAAATTTTTCGCCTCAACCCGATTTGCGCAATTTTTTTAGACTCCCAACCCCCATAGAAATGACTCCTGTCTTAGCAAAGACAGGAGTCATGCCCCCTTGCCAAGTCCCCTTGCCCAATGGCCATGCCCAGGGGACTTATGTCCCCTGGGCATGGTCATTGGGCATAGTGGCATGTAGGGGGGCACAAATCAGGCCCCCCTATGCCACAAAAAAAAAAAAAAAACACTTACCTGAACTTACCTTTTTGTCCCTGGGATGGGTCCCTCCATCCTTAGGCGTCCTCCTGGGGTGGGCAAGGGTGACAGGGGGGGTCCCTGGGGGCATGGGAGGGCACCTCTGGGCTCCTTCCGTGCCCACAGGTCCCTTGACGCCTGCCCTGGCGCTAAAAAACGGCGCAAAAGCGGCCGTACAACATTTTTTTTGACCCGACCACTCTCGGGCATGAATTTTGCCCGGGAGTGTAAATACGGCGCACATGCCTCGGAGTCAGTTTTTTAGACGGGAACGCCTACCTTGCATATCATTAACGCAAAGTAGGTGTCCACGCAAAAAAATGACGCAAACTCCATGGACTTTGGCGCTAGACGCGTCTAACGCCAAAGTATAAATATGGAGTTAGTTTTGCGTCGGAATTGCGTAAAAAAAAATGAGGCAATTCCGGCGCAAACAGAGAATAAATATGCCCCTATTGTAAATGAGAGAGTTGGTTTGGATCTGAGTGACCACGACTTTCCTGAGAAGTTCCAAAGATGTCATGCGCTCGGCTGCCTAATCATTTCTTCCCCATGGGAGAAATGAGGCACTGCTAGTTAGCCGGAGCAGAAACCGGATTTAGGGTGACAGAGTTCTTTACAAGTGGGTCAGACTCAGTCCCCCACACTGTTATCGATCCTGCTGCCTAGAAATCCAGTAGTCTCATTTAGGATAATGAGAGCCCACGCGACTAGGTAGCATACATCTGTCTCACCCTACCCTCTGTGCTACTCATATTGAGAAAGTGTTTTTACTAGGAGCCACAGGAGGCCCCCAAATGTCTCCTCTGACAGATTTCCGGATCTGTCCCTCCCTAAAATATCACTCAACAAACAAAACACCCTTAACTACTATTTAACTTAACCTATACATACTCCTTATCCCTAACACTGCAAACCCTTATAAAAACAAACACCCAACAATACGGTGTACAAAACAATACAAAATACCAGTATGAGATCAAAACGACACTTTGGGAAACAATAGGGACAGCACAGACACCAACAGGACCAAAGAAAATCACCAACCTCTCAAGTAACCAAAACATACCACCACCAGCCAGTCGAGATAAAAAGACTGTAAGGGAAAGTGAATGTAACTTCACACTTCCTGGTTTGCAGCATGGCAGAGCCATTGCATCATTTTCTGGTTGGATGAATCACATTTTCTCCAAATGTTTTGTTTTTTATGCACCATTAGCAATTTAGGCATTGCGTGATTTACGTATAATTCATGCCAATGCACATTGCTTTATTTTTGGCGCATTAGGATGGATGGTTGGCTTCTGAACATTGTGACGGGTGCAATGCGTCATGCATATGTATACGTTTACATTGATGCAACTAGTCTATTGTGTGTTGTATAGTGCAGTGTTTTGTACAATGCAGGTAAACACTCCCAGGGACCAGTTATTTGGTTCAAAATTAATGATCTGACATGCTTGACGACTTAGAATGTGTTGCATGTGTATGTTAACAACGCACATATGTGTGGCTCATTGCATTAATGGTGTGGGCAATGGGACATGCAATTTATCACTCTGAAATACACTGACATATTGTGAATTATTATGAGGTTGCCATTATTTATGTGTCTTACAGTTTGTATCATGCTTGGCTGGACGTGGATAACTACATAGTAGTTTTTTTATTTACTCATATACTTCAGTCCTATGCAAATGTAATACTCATTGCAATACATGATTATGGTAAAACTTGTGTTTCATACTTTAGCCCATGTATATGGGGCAAATGGCATAGGAGAGCACCACAGGTCTTCTTCTTGTGCTGCCCTATGCCAATGTGAAAGGCAAGAAATGCAACGTTTAGATGAAAAATGTTATATTCTTGTCTTTTCCCCCTGGGCTGGTGTGCAATTTGTTGCCTAGCTCCAACACAGGCACCCATTCGCCATGGTGCAAGGGTATCTGCATTGCATGCATGATTGTTTTTTGGAAGGGACACCTTCCTGCACAAAAACAATAATGAGAGGCATTTTCCTTTTTTTATGTGTGATGTAGAATGCAGCACACATGGAAAGTGGAAAAATTGGTGAGAAATAAATATATGTCTTCTTGTTAGGCCTGCTCTAGGGAGACGTAAGGTTTTGGCACTGGCCCAGGTTTACATCATGAAGTAAAACAGGCAGCATCAAAATCCATTGGTGTTGCATGGTAAAACCCACTAAAATGCCTAGAGAACGTTCCCCGGGCACAGAGTAAGGCAACACAGTGACTTGTGCTGGCTCGCCTTCCTCCATATCTATTAGGCCATGAAAAGCCATGCAATGTGGCAGATAGATATGGTTGAGAGACTTTCACCACCAGGGCATCAAAAAAAAGTGCCACTCCAGCAGAGCAAGCCTCTTGTAAATATGCCCATATCTGTCTGCATTCCTGACATAGGATGTGTTACGTTTACCATACACACTCAGGTTGAGACATACACTGGCTGCTTCAGCCAGTCTATAGTGTAATTGGCATCCTGGTCACAGACTGATTGTCTAGATATATACGGTATGTGGTTAGGGATATATGACACATGTTAATATGTGTGAAACAACACATTAGCATACAGAAATACCAAATTGTTAGTTCATATTTTGGTCATCACAAGACCAGCTGGAGTAGTCAACAAAAGTGTGATGACTTACAAGTAGGTATGTGTTTACTATTATCATGCATCACATTTTCTGACAAAAGAGAAGACTACTGGAAACTTTGAATGCGGGTAGGAATTCACACCAGATAATCATCAGTACATTTCCGGACACAATAGGACACCAGGCATGCATTGGTGCATGCTACCTTGGCAGAAGTGATATTGTAAGCAGTCATACTTTCACATCAATATCTTTTTGAGAATCTCTTTGTTGTCCTGTTTTTCTAACCAGCATAGATGGAACTGTAGAAGTGAGATAATTGTTTAGATCAGAGTGTGATACACCAACACAGTCACATATATCCTTGCAGCTAACAGTTGCATCCTTTCCTAGAAGGGTAGGCTTGTCAACATTGGGCCTAGGCAGCCAATCGAGCACCAGCACAGCTGAGGACTCCACATTTATGTGTCAAGTAAGATCCCACACTGATTTAGCTGTGTGTTTCCAAATATTGATGCTGCATGTGGTGAATATATGGGTTGCACTGTGTGCTCAGACACATGATATGTGCTTCATCTGACTATGAGTTCACTATACTGGCCTCCACGAATATAATGCAGTACGAATGGCTAGATATACAACACACACACACAGTCATTTCAAACTGTCTACATTTATACTCCCTTTAGATTGTGGTAGAATGTCTAATGGTCAGTACACTGTAGCAGCACACATACTCACAGCATACTGTCCCACATAGCTAGTTTTTTGGTATATGTCTTACCCAAGCACATGCGTCTGCCACATGATGATGTTATACACACTGATTTGGTTCAAGAGGATGTTGTGATGGGATGAGTGTAATACCCGGCAAGATAACTTTGGAATAGGCCTTAATCTAGTTGAGGATATGTGAGTGTTGTGAGGTTTACAGTGATTGAGATATGGAATTGGTAATTTATTTACATTTAGAAGATATCAGTCCATAAATCAAAATCAAGTTTATCCGTACACTGAAAATGTTTGGAAAGAAATTTCAAACAATGTTGTTGCATCTCAGTGTCCCGGCAATTGATTGCTCAATTTCTCCTCTGTCATTGGTTTCGGCTCCTCAAGGGACACATCTCATGGTACATCAGTCCTTACGCATATATTGTGTAGTATGCAACATGCCATAATTATTTTGCACACCACAGGAGGTATATGAAACCTGACATGTCGAGGCAGTGGAAGCAAGACTTGAGGAAGCCAAGAGTATGCTCCACAATATCCCTTGTCTTGTCCAGTGCTTTGTTGTAGTTGTGCTGTGCCTCTGTCTGGGTATGTACAAATGGGATCATGACCCAAGGCTGCAGACCATATCCTTGGTCAGCTGAAAAGAGAGGAAAAGGAACATTTGTCAATAATCATGTTGCTTGATTGACCCACATGTCTGCTCTGTATACCAAATGACTCATACACATTTTTGCAAGTATGGAGCCTATGCTGACATTTGATAGCATACATGCCCTTTCCTTTTTTATATGACTGACACAGTACTACACATACAAGTATACTGGCATGTGTGATACACTTACTAATTGAAAAACATTTTATGAACATGGTGAGTGTTTACTGATATGGAGAGTGAGTATGCCATCGAGGAGACAATTATCTGACACTTCTTGATTGTGTTGGCTTTGGACTGCTCTTTGCATTTCTGCCCTTCTATATTTATTATGTTTAATTAGTTACCTGGTGCAGATGATGTGGTTTTATCCATTCACATAGATTTGGATGTAACAGTAGTAGTCACTGTTGTTCAGTAGCTTCTGCCATGGATAGATTAGTGAGTGCATGTTTATGTGGAACATTATTTTCTACACAGTGCATAGGGTCAGCTGTGGTGAAAAGACACAAGGGTACAGACGTGTAGAATTGTGCACTGTATAGTGCAACTAGTAAATTATCAGCTCTGCACTGCCACCCCAAGTAAGGGCAGTGTAGGACAAATTTTAGACTGGCATACAGTAGGCTTCATGGTACCAAGACAGGCACAATTGCAACATGGTTAATGTGGGGCTACATTTCCTGTGAGATGTAATTTGTACACTAGGAGCTAACTTCATGCACAGCATGAATCCTCTATTGTCGGATTGTGTATTGATGTGTGTCACAGAATACATGACACAAATGTGGCAAGAGTATTTAGGATGACTTAAGTAAAATTTCCATGGTACACATGACCTGGGGAGGACAAATGATTTGAGACATTTCACGGTTTAATTGGATACATGACATGCCTTATGACCATGGGAGTTATATGTGGACACACAGACAACGGACATGGAAGCCTTCCTTGCACACAGTGTTACAACAAAGCATTTTTCAAAGTGTTGTATTGTTTGGGATACTTCCACCATTGCAAGGCAAACACTTTGGTTTAGCATGTCATTACATATATGACTTACAGGTTTGCCTTGCACGTGTGCCATGATATATGATGCAAATGTGAGGCACACCCCTCATACATGTACACTGTCTCAGTCAACCTACACATAGATGGCTATTTTATCATAAATTAATTACTGTTGCTAGAACTGTCATGTACTTCAGATGTACTTACCAACCAGTAGGCCAGTCACGTAGCTCAGATTTTGGAAGTGGTCATTGATCATGTGGTGCCTGAGGATGTAGGCACCATGAGGACTCCCAGGTTACTTTGCCACCACATTGACAAAGATCCCCAGATGGTCCACTATTACCTGTATGAAAATGGAGTATGTTTGCTTCTTATTGCAGAACAGGGGGGGATGTAGCAGCAGGAGACACAAGTTGCACATGTGTGTAATCCATTGCCCCCAAGACATACGGGAAGCCAGCTATGGCATAGAAGCTTTGCTTTTTGTCCACTTACTGCTGATGTTTCTTAGGGAACATGAAGTACAGGCTGTCAAGCTGATAATGGCATATAGGACAGAGGTTAGGAATGCCAAAAAGGATGACTGCGAGTTTCCTGCCTCTCTAGCTGTAGTGGTTTGGAATTACTTAGATGTCAGAATGTGGAGGACAGCTTGACCTGTGGAGAGCTGTTGGTGCACCTCTGTGATGTTGCCTGCAGCCTTGGTAAAATCAGGTTCAGGAGCTCAATGATGGACTCCCTCATGGGCCTGTAGTAGGTGGTGACCTCATCTTAATCAACAGAGGAGTAAGAAGGGGCCAATCAGATCAGGCTCAAACCCATCACTCTAGAGGAAAGGAAGGGAGACCCACATTATATATATATATATATATATATATATATATATATATATATATATATATATTGCCACCAGGTGTCTCCATAGGAGATACACACTCCCAATCTCGAATCACTATCAATTCAGAGTATCCCTAGACCCTATAATAAGCCCTATTATCTGCAGTGTTATAAGCTTGTCTTTATTTTTCCCTATTCAGAAAATATTTATGTTCTTTTTTAGTGACCCTCATCTACTCCAGTAGTTGTATGCTTCATCATTGCGTCCACCACATCCCCTAAAATCTAGCGTGTGTTTTGAAGGTGTTCTGCCCAATATTTTTTGATGTTACAGTCGTGCAGCTGGTGTACTGGTGGCGGTTTTCTGATAGAGGGAGGACATCCTGGGACCCAATGGACATCGGACAATGGCAGTGGCTGTGGAACACAGGAAAGTCTCACCCACACCCACACACACACTGTACATTTTCCATATTTGTCCCCCTCATCACACAGAACACAACACACCACATACACACTGTTATCCATTGCCATTTTACCACAGCACAGCATGTACATGCTGCAAACACACATTGCCATATAACCATGTCACAACATACACACACTATTGACAATGCATCCGCACATGACTCAACCACTGTAACCAGTACAACTACACACTGATCTACACAAACACACTCATGCAACATCACAACTACATACATCACAACAACGACCTTCACACACCATGTCATATGCAGGTTGCACGTATACTGACACAACCACAGCACCCACTCCAGTGCCCTCTAGCTCAACCTGCTGAATGCATCGCACACACACACACACATACAAGTACAGACTCAAACACACAACTCGAAGCACAACATAACAGCTACAGGTCTCCTTACAAGGTGCATACATGGTGTGATTGTACCACTATTGTGGTACCAGCATTCATCTAGCAATAAATGCTGACACCAAAATAACATTTGTGTATGTGGGTGATATGTGTTGTGGACAATTGTTTCCCCATCCATGTCTGACCCATTTGTGTCCTCGATATATGCATGTCAGAATAATCTAAAAACATTACTGTGATATGTATGTATGTGTTCGTAGTGGTCCCGACTTCATGTGCAGTGACCTCCCAACATACACAGCCAATGCGGGTTCCCTACCTTCATGTCCAGTAGCGGGTGCTCATGTTTTCTTTGTTGTCCAGTGGTGGAGATTGCTATCCAATTGTGTCCAGCTGGAAGGAGAAGTGGAATTAGGACAAAAGTTGAAATTTCCCCGTTTTCCCCTCAATCAGCCAAATCAGAATTGAAGGTTGGACCACCACATTTTGCATGAGGGTAAGTGTGGCTGGAGTTCCAGCATCAACCGCTCTTTCCTATGGCGCTGAGGCAGCGGATGGGAATCCTTGGCAGATTTGGCAGGACTAGGGTAGGTTATCATCAATGGGACCACCAACATCTAAATCAGGCAGGTGGACTCCCAAGCTAGCAGACGGGGTTTCTGCAAAAAAGTGGCAGCAGACCTGTTACCGCCAACATCTAAATCAGGTCCATTATTGTGGATATAGCCCATCTGAAAATTGTACCACCATAATTGTAACTGTGGATTCGTACACTAATATGGCTCAGTCTTCAGCTCTGGTGAAGCTACTCACAGAGTCAGACATGATTGAAGGTGGCTATTCTGTCACATTCAGACTTCATGGATTACCTTTGAAAATAATCTTGGTTGTGGTCCCCAGTATGTGTTTAAATTGTGGAAATCCCAGGATAAAAGACTTGGGGGAAGATTTAAGGAAAGTGGCACTGCAACTAGTGCAGTGTCACTTTCCTTGTGCCCCTTTGCGCCCCCATACTCCCAACTTGTGTGTGCCACATTTAGAATATGGCACACAATGGCTCAGGGTAGGGTGGAATAGTGTCATTTTTTATGATGCTAATGATATACTCTGCAGGAGTAGCATCAACATTTTGGCGCTACTCTTACAGAGTACATAGGGGTCCCTTATAGATAATGGTATTCCTCCTTTAAATGCCTGCTCTGATCAGGCATTAAAAGTGCCAAAGAAAATGGTGCAAGGAAACCTCTTAGATTTCCTTGTGCTGTTTTTTTTTTTTTGTCTGCCTCATGGGGGAATGCCCCCTTGCATACATTATGCCTAGCACAGGTGGCACTAGGGGCTCTTAAATATGCATCTTGGTGTTCAAAGAGCCTTAAGTTCAAGTGTTCATCCTCAATTTAATAGCTAACCTGAAAAATTAAATACAACTGTTAAAGAATACATAATGTGTAACATTTCTGCTACCCAAGAACACTGGAAATGTTTCTTTCCTACAGGAGAGTTATCCTACATTAACCCCTTTGGTGCGGGCATCGGCCATTGGCCGACACCCACACTACCTCCCTGGTGCAGGTTATGACCAGCGGCTGACACCAGGGAGGGGGTTAAAAAATCCTCTGGTGCTTTTTTTTTTTTTTTTTTTTTAACCCGGGAGACAGGGAAGATCTTCCGTGTCCCCCCACGCCTCCCCACCCGCCCCGTGGTGCGCTGACGTCACAGTGTAGTTTTCCTCATTAGAGCAGGAAGTGGCTGTAAGGCCCCAAATGGCCTTCCCGACGTTCGGGAAGGTCTCGTGTGAAAGGGGAGACTCTCAACTTTCACACAAGGCCTTCCTGAATGTGGTTCCTGGCCAGGAAACACCACTAGACACCAGGGATTTCACTTGGGGGGGTCGGCCTTTAACATGAAGGTAGGTGTCTCCTGGGGGGGCGCGATAGAGCGCGATCGCGCCAACAAGGGGCTAATTTTTTTTTTTTTAAAGAAAAGCAAAGAAAGAAATTGACAGGGGGTCACCCTTTTTTCCTTTTTTTAGTAGTTGTAGGGTTTCCCTGGGGGCAATTTTGGCCCCCAAGGAAACCATACAACTATATATATATATATATATATATATATATGTATATATATATATATATATATATATAGATCTGTGTAGATAGATATCTTTATAGATATATCTATCTACTTTGTCAATGCATGTGTGGTTTCCCTGGGGGCTGCAATCGGCCTCAAGGAAAACCAGGCCCACATAATATATATACATATATATATATATATATTTGCCACCAGGTGTCTTGCAGTTGCAGCTTGCGTCTTCAAACCAATGCACATACTTCAACTGGCGCATTTCAACTATAGCTTTGAGGCAGCAATAAAAAAGTCAAGTAAGTTTTGTGATTAAGTTTCTGCTACAAAAGTGTCAGACTTTTGTCTAGTGGCAGTTTTAGTGCCATAAAGAAGCACCGAAGGTTCATATGTCTACTACAAAGAGCAAATCTGTATTTTATGGAAATAGCTGAGGACATTAGTAAAGTCAGCCATTACCTGCGCTATAATACAAATGAAATGTATGTGCGGGTGGGGGGGCGACTATGGAGAGATGAAGGGCACTTTTTCTGGGTGGTAATGAGGGAATTCGAGGAGGAGGACATGGGGGTGGGGGCACCAATAATGATTGCTGACTGGGTGCAAGAGGTGCTAAAGACTGACGAATGGTATTTGACAAGGTGTTTTTTGAGTGTCTTGAAAGAACGTGCTGAGTGAGGGAAGAAGTGCAGGTAAGGTGACCTCTACTGTTGCATGTATCACAAACACACCAGCAATTTTGTGACTGTCTACGTAGGCTAGTGTTTTAGAGCAACAGTTTAGCCAGTAGCAGAGATGGAATCTTTATGGATCACTGCTGCTGATGCCGTCGCTCGGGTTATAGAGGACAGCTCGGACATAGGATCAGAGACTGAGACAGCAGATACTGAGACAGCATATGAGGGATAGGACAATGGCGCAGTCTCTGGTAGTGATTTTTCAGTCAGAGGAGACCCATTCGATAACTCCTCTTCCAGTAATTATGAGGGAGGTGATGAGGTCAGTCCTGCTGTCCCTTCGCAAGCACAGTCTGTGCAACGGGGCAATGGTGGGTTAGCCCAACTCACAGAGCAAGTGAATGTGGTGGCAAGCACAGTGAGAGAGCGCTCTCTTGGGAGCTCCCCAATTTAGTTCAACCCCAAATTCCACCGCCCAAATCGTATTGTGGAGACATCAAAATTATCTATAACAAACCAAACTGGTTTTGAAAGGCAGGCACCTGTGTTTTTGGTCCTGGGTTTGGCAGCCATATAGGGAAAAATACTAAACCCAAACATTTCTGGAAACTAGACATCCAGGGGAGTCCACAGAGGTGTGACTTGTGTGGATTCCCCAAAGCTTTCTTACCCAGAATACCCTGCAAATGTGAAATGTTGCATAAAACCTCTGTTTCTCTTGCATTTCTGCCACACAAACTACAGGAATATGCCGGGATCCACAAAATCCCTACCACCAAGTGATTCCTCACCTGTCCTGATAAAAACACTACCCCACTTGAGTGCCTATACCTAGTTCCTGCATCAGGAATGGATCACCCCAGGGTCAACAGTAGCGTCATGTAAAGACCAACATTGACCGTTGTGTGATCTATTCCTGTCACGAGCACTAGGCGTACCCACACAAGTGAGGTAACATTCTTATCTGGAGACTTGGGGGAATGATGGGTGGAAGGAAATTTGTGGATCCTCACAGATTCCAGAACTTTCTATCACCAAAATATGAGGAAAAATTGTTTTTTTTCAAAATATTGAGGTTTGCAATGGATTCTAGGTAACAGAACCTGGTGAGAGCTACACAAGTCACCCCATCTTGTATTCCCCTACCTGTCTAGTTTTAAAAAATGCACAGGTTTGAAAGGTTTCCATAGGTGCCGGCTGAGCTAGAGGCAAAATTCCACAGCTAGGCACTTGGCAAAAAACAGCCCTGTTTTTTTCAGGAAAATGTGATGTGTCCACGTTGTGCTTGGGGGCATTTCCTGTCGCAGGCGCTAGGCCTACCCACACAAGTGAGGTACCATTTTATTGGGAGACTTGGGGGATCGCTGGGTGGAAGAAAATCTGTGGTTCCTCTGAGATTCCAGAACTTTCTGTCACCGAAATGTGAGGAAAAAGTGTTTTTTTGGCCACATTTTGAGGTTTACAAAGGATTCTGGGTAACAGAAGCTGGTGAGAGCCCCACAAGTCACCCCATCTTGGATTTCCCTGAGTGTCTAGTTTTAAAAAATGCGCAGGTTTGGTAGGTTTCCCTAGGAGCCAGCTGAGCTAGAGGCCATAATTCACAGCTAGGCACTTTGCAAAAAGCAACTCTGTTTCCTTTGGAAAATGTGATGTGTCCACGTTGTGTTTTGGGGCCTTTCCGGTCGCGGGCACTAGGCCTACCTACACAAGTGAGGCACCATTTTTATTAGGAAGCCTGGGGGATCTCTGAGTGGAAGGAAATTTGTGGCTCCTCTCAGATTCCAGAACGTTATGTCACCAAAATGTGAGGGAAAAATGTTTTTTTAGCCACATTTTGAGGTTTGCAAATGATTCTGGGTAACAGAACCTGGTGAGAGTCCTACAAGTCAGCCCATCCTGGATTCCTCTAGGTGTCTAGTTTTCAATAATGTGTAGGTTTGGTAAGTTTCGCTATGTGCTGGCTGAGCTAGTGGCCAAAATCCACAGCTTGGCACTTTGCAAAAACCAGCTCTGTTTTCTTTAGGAAAATGTGATGAGTCCACAATGTGTTTTGTGGCATTTCTTGTCACAGGCGCTAGGCCTACCCACACAAGAGAGGTATCATTTTTATCAGGAGACTTGGGGGAACGCTGAGTGGAAGAAAATTTATGGCTCCTCTCAGATTCCAGAGCTTTCTGTCACCGAAATGTGAAGAAAAAGTGCTTTTTTGGCCACATTTTGAGGTTTGCAAAGGATTCTGGGTAACAGAACCTGGTGAGAGCCCCACAAGTCACCCCATCTTGGATATCCCTGAGTATCTAGCTTTAAAAAATTTGCAGGTTTGGTAGGTTTCCCTAGGAGCCAGCCGGAGCTAGAGGCCAAAATCCACAGCTAGGCACTTTGCAAAAGACACCTCTGTTTTCTTTGGGAAAATGTGATGTGTCCACGTTGTGTTTTGGAGCATTTCCTGTCGCGGGCACTAGGCCTACCCACGCAAATGAGGTACCATTTTTATTAGGAAGCTTGGAGGAACGCTGAGTGTAAGGAAATGTGTGGCTCCTCTCAGATTCCAGAACGTTATGTCACCGAAATGTGAGGAAAAAGTGTTTTTTTGGTCAGATTTTGAGGTTAGCAAAGGATTCTGGGTAACAGAACCTCGTGAGAGCCCCACAAGTCAGCCCATCCTAAATTCCCCTATTTGTCTAGTTTTCAAAAATGTGCAGGTTTGGTAGGTTTCCCTAGGTGCCGGCTGAGCTAGAGACCAAAATCTACAGCTAGGCACTTTGGAAAAAAAAAAGTCAGATTTCAATGTAAAAATGTGATGTGTCCATGTTGCCTTTCCTGTCATGAACATTAGGCCTACCCACGCAAGTCAGGTACCATTTTTATCAGGAGACTCGGGGATCACAGAATAGCACAACAAGTGTTATTGTCCCTTGTCTTTCTCTACATTTTTTTCCTTCCAATTGTAAGACAGTGTGTTAAAAAGATGTCTATTTGAGAAGTAGCCTGTAATTCACATGCTAGTATGGGCACCCCGGAATTCAGAGATGTGCAAATGACCACTGCTTCTCAAGACCTTATCTTTTGCCCATTTTGGAAATGCAAAGGTTTTCTTGATACCTATTATTCATTCTTTATATTTCACCAAATGAATTGCTGTATTCCCTGTACAGAATGAAAACCCACTGCAAGGTGCATCTCATTTATTGGCTCTGGGTACCTAGGGATCTTGATGAACCTACAAGGCCAATATATCCCTGCAACCTGAAGGGTCCAGCACACATAACAGTATATTGATTTAAAGAATCTGACAGTGCAGGAAAAAGTTACAGAGTAAAACGCAGAGAAAAGTGGTTGTTTTTTTCAGCTCTATTTCAATATTTATTTATTTCAGCTGTTTTTTCTGTAGGAAAACCTTGAAGGATCTATACAAATGACCCCTTGCTGAATTCATAATTCAGTCTACTTTTCAGAAATGCTTAGCTTTCTGGGATCCAGTATTGTTTTCACACCCATTCCTGTCACTAACTGGCAGGAGGCTGAAAGCACCAAAAAGAGTAAAAATTAAGGGGGTCATTCTGACCTCGGCGGTAAAAGGCTCTTACCGCCGGTCAGAAGACCGCCATCATCCCGCCGCGGCCGCTGTAAACCGCCACGGTCATTCTGACCCACAACTGCCAAACCGCCAAAAACCCGACATCCACTGAAGCCCGCCTCATCAGCAGTCAGCGATAAACTGGAGATGAGCAAACCTCCACCGTCACGCCAACACAAACACGCCCATGCCATTACGACCCACGAATCCACGCGGCGGTCTTTCAACCGTGGTATTCCATTGGCGGTACACACCGCCGCGCTCAAAATACACACACCTTTACAAAACACATTGGACCATTCGAAATACACACACCTGATACACATACACACACCACACCCACACACCCATCACCATATACAACACACACCCACATCACCCACAAACCCCCACAAATCGAAATTCAGAGACAAGGCGCAATACACAGAGAGAGAGCACAGGGAACGCAAACCACAACACACACAGGAACCCAACATCATCACCCACACCACATCTACGCACAAAACACCACACACCACCACGCTCATCACCACAAACACCACCCCACACCTCATCCACACCACCCCATGGCACCCCAAAGACACCCCAGGTTCACGGACCAAGATCTCAGGGTCATGGTGGAGGAAATAATCAGGGTAGAGCCCCAGCTCTTCGGCACACAGGTGCAGCACACCACAATAGCCATGAAGGCGGAGCTATGGCAAAGGATCGTCGACAGGGTCAACGCTGTGGAACAGCATCCCAGAAATCGGGAAGACATCCGAAAGCACTGGAACGACCTACGGGGGAAGGTGCGGTCGATGGTGTCAAGACACAACATCGCTGTGCAGAAGACTGGCGGCTGACCCCCACCCACTCCACCCGAATTCACAGCATGGGAGCAAGAGGTCTTGAACATCCTGCATCCTGAGGGCCTCGCTGGAGTAGGCGGAGGAATGGACTCTGGTAAGTCTAATCTCAACTACTTCACCCCCCCAACCACCAGCATGCCAACCCACACCCCCACCCTCACCCCTAACCCCCCAGCACACATACTCCCTGTTAATGTCTCACCAGCACAACCCACCCAACCCAACCCAAACCCCTGAATGCCAACACAAACCATGGACACCCATCACCTAAGCATGACCACTGCACATACCCATCCCCCCCCCACAAACCACCCTCACAACTCCTCCCACATGGGACTGCCAGCACTGGGGGACAAGGGCACCCACAAATCGCACGCCACGGCACACACAAAATCAATAACCATATTCTTTTACCCCTGCAGGGCCCGAACGCCAACACACCGGCCAGGAGGATCCAGATTTGTCCATCCCACCCCCAGAACAGGCCCCCAGTGATGACAGCAGCTCTATCGACCTAGAACCTGATGACCAGCCCGGACCATCGGGGACCTCTGGACAGTCGGTTACCCTCAGTCAGCCCCAGGCCACAGCAGACCTACCCCCCTCAGGAAACACCAGCACAGCACCCACCCAGCGGGCCTATGCTTCTGTCTCCAGGACAGGTCAAGCAGCGGTGTGTCTACCAGTACAGGGCACCCAGGGTAACCCACAACCCCAACAACAACAGGGACCTGGGGGCATTGGTAGTGGGCACACCATCCAGGGGACAGAGGCCCAGGAACAAAGAGGAACTGGGAGGGCTGCTGTGCGACAGAGGGAGGACAGGCCTAGGGAACCCACTGTCCAAGAGGCCCTCACCACCATCATGGGAGCGTACCACCACTCCCAAGAGACGATGGCGACGGTCCTGGCCAGGTATCAGGAGATCCAGGCCATGCAGGAGGGCCAGTACATGGGGTTCCGGGAAGAACTGCGCAGCATCAGTTCCGCAATGGGTACAATCGTGGTGGCACTCAACCAGATTGTCACCACATTGCGGGACCATGTGGCCCCCCAAAGGGCCCCTGCCACTAGCATGGAGGAAGAACAGCCCCCCACCTCCGCCGGCGCTAGTGGTCAGGAGGCCGTGACACAACAGCAACAGCCCTCCCGGACCCCACCCCCTGCAGAACAAGAACCACCCCGCAAGAAAGGCCTGAGATCGAGGAAGAAGACAGAGTAGTATGTCAAGACCCCCGCCATGCACGGAAACCCCCGGATGTCATCCCACTGTCCCACTTGTTTACCCTGTCCAACCTTGAACTGCCCCTGCTCCACCTTCCACAGGCATATGGACAATGGACCTGTAGGAACGACAGTCTGGACACTGCCATGGACATGCCTCCACCATCACCCTGTTTGAACTATACACCTATTTTAAAACTTCAATAAACACAATTATTGCACATTAACCAACTGGATTCTGCTATCTATTTATTTAAACCAAATGTATTCGATATAACCAACAAAACATTTCTAGTTACATTGTGATGACAACATACCAGTGTCACACAGCGGTAGTCCATGGGGAAAAAAACCAGAGGGCACTCCGTGGGGATCAGATCACTGAAATAGGAAGTGATATACACAACTAAGTTACCATACATTGGGGTGAAAGGTCAGACAGTAGAGAGCCACTACAGTTACAGATATAATACAATGCAGGAGTAGATTATTACCTGTGTGTCACTGGAAATACTGCAGTATCACTCTGTCCCTGTTGTCTGTGTCGTCCTCTTCGTCTTCCTCCTCTTCACTCTCCGCAGGCTCCACAGCGGCCACAACACCATGATCTGGACCATCCTCCTGCAGGAAAGGCACCTGGCGTCGCAAAGCCAGGTTGTGAAGCATGCAGCAGGCCACGATGATATGACACACCTTCCTTGGTGAGTACATTAGGGATCCACCAGTCATATGCAGGCACCTAAACCTGGCCTTCAGGAGGCCGAAGGTCCGCTCAATCACCCTCCTAGTCCGCCCATGGGCCTCATTGTACCGTTCCTCTGCCCTGGTCCTGGGATTCCTCACTGGGGTCAATAGCCAAGGCAGGTTTGGGTAACCAGAGTCACCAATTAGCCACACACGGTGTCTCTGTAGCAGTTCCATCACATAAGGGATGCTGCTATTTCGCATGATGTACGCGTCATGCACTGACCCTGGGAACTTGGCATTTAAATGGGAGATGTACTGGTCAGCCAAACAGACCACCTGGACATTCATCGAATGATAATTTTTACGGTTCCTGTACACCTGCTCATCGTCTTTTGGGGGAACCAAAGCCACATGGGTACCATCAATGGCACCAATGATATTGGGAATGTGTCCAAGGGCATAGAAATCACCCTTCACTGTAGGCAAGTCACCCACCACAGAGAAAATGATGTAGCTCCGCATGTATTTCATCAGGGCAGACAACCCTCTGGACAACACCTTTGAAAACATAGGCTGAGACATCCCAGATGAAATGGCCACGGTAGTTTGAAATGATCCACTTGCCAAAAAATGCAGTACTGACAGCACCTGCACTAGAGGCGGAATCCCTGTGGGTTGGCGGATGGGTGACATCAGGTCTGGCTCCAGCTGGGCACACAGTTCCTGTATAGTGGCACGGTCGAGTCTGTAGGTGAGTATGACATGTCTTTCTTCCATTGTCGACAGGTCCACCAGCGGTCTGTACACGGGAAGATTCCTCCGTCTCCTCGCAAGTCCCAGCGGACGATGCCTAGGAAGGACAACATGGAGCACAGAGTCAAGCAACCCACAGGTAAGTGCCCACAGCATGCCCAGTACACGAATCTCTCTGGATTGAATGGCTAGTATGATTGTCGGTGCAAGGCCTAGCCATGTGTGACGCAGTAGGAATGAAGCCATGTGGGCCCTTGAAATGGCGGCTGCCTGACCTGTGAAGTGTGACAATGTGAAGTGAGGTCATTGCGCAAGCGTGGCACACCGTGGCGGTAGGCGGTCGCAGTCCGCGGCGCAAAGCCGCATTGGACAACATTGAACCCTATGGGTTTCAGGAGCCAATGGCGGTGAGAGCCGGCGGTCGCGGTACGCACCGCCGCGGCCGTAACCGCCATTTTCTCTATGCTTATTCACACGAGACCTGATCATCCACAGGAGAGGACCTATACTGCAAGTGCTGCTGTGACCTCGGTCTGGAAGTGACAATGGCTGCTGTGACTGGGGAAAGGGCCCCCGCCTTCAGTTCCGAGGAGTTGGAGAAGCTCGTGGACGGGGTCCTCCCCCAGTATGCGCTACTCTGCGGGCCTCCAGACCAACAGGTGAGTACACGGGGGGCAATGCATAGTGCCCAATGCCTGGGCTGAGTGGGGAGGATGTACGATGGAGGGGAGGGCAGCGAATGACGAATGCATGGCACGACAGATGAGAGCATGTGCCACATGGCAAGGTTGGGGAGGGGGGGTCACTCACATCGAGCATGCAGAAAAGTGATGATGTTTCTCTTCCCCCCCTGTACATGTCACATAGGTCAGCGCCCATCAGAAGATTGACATTTGGCGTGCCATCGCCAAGGACGTCCGGGCCCTGGGGGTCCACACCAGAAGGGGCACCCACTGCCGCAAGAGGTGGGAGGACATCCGCTGCGGGAGCAGGAAGACCGCGGAGGCTCTGCTGGGGATGGCCTCCCAACCTAGGAGGGGTGCCAGTCGTACCTTGACCCCCCTGATGTCCCGGATCCTGGCGGTGGCCTACCCCGATTTAGATGGGTGCTTGAGGACATCACAGCAGACACAAGGGGGTGAGTACCAGCACATTCAGCTATTTTGCGCGCAGTGGAGGTGCATGGGTGGGGGAGGAGGGCTGTGGGTATCCCTAGGCCAAGGCGATTTCTGTAGGATAGGCCCGTCCGTGAAGTATGGTCCTGTGCCCCCGCCCCCCACCTCTGTAGGGTGCCTAGTAACGCGATTCATGGACCAGTGTATACTGTGTGGGCAGTTGTCACCCATAGGCTTGTAGGGCATGTCCCAGTGAATGAGTAGTGTACCCCAAGTGCACAGCGTAGTGCAGGGGGCTTCTGTGTCTGTCCTCTCCGCCAACGGTGTCCCCAATGCATGCACTCAACTTGTCTTTATGTTTTCCACCCCCCCCATTTTCTTTGTTTTACTGTGAATGTGTGCATTAGCATCATCAGGCGGAGGAGAAGTGGCATCGGCGCAAGAGGGACCTGCATCTCACATGGCCCCGGAGGGCCATGCAACGGACTCCGACATGACCAGTGAGACGGAGGGCGAGGGGGGCACCGACACGTCCTTGGAAGGGAGCTCCCTTGCGGTGGCGGCAACATCCGTGCCCACCGATCCTACAGGTACAGCCGCCACCCAGCGCACCAGCTCTGCCCTCCCAGCAGCCCCTCGGCCTTCGGCCCGTGCCCGCAAGGCCTGGAAGCCGGCCATCTCCTTCGCCCCAGGCACCTCAGGCCCTGCCCCAGTCACCCCTGCTGCCCTCAGTGAGGAGGTCATTGACCTCCTGAGGACCATCATTGTTGGGCAGTCTACCCTTTTGAATGCCATCCAGGGTGTGGAGAGTGAGGTGCATCAAAGCAATGCATACCTGGAGGGCCTTCATTCGGGTCAGGCTGCCCATCAACGATCGTTCAACGCTCTGGCCTCAGCACTGACGGCAGCGATTGTCCCTGTCTCCAGTCTCCCTCTTCTGACTCCCTCCACCCAGACCCACTCCCCTGTTCCTCTGCCTATCCCATCCACACCCACAGACCAGCCTGCACACACCTCAACACCCAAGGGCAGCTCATCCAGACATAAGCACCACAGGACACATAAGCATTCACCCAAGCAACATCCAGATGCAGACATGCCAAGAGCCACTACCTCCTCTGTGTCCCCCACCTCCTCGTCTCCCTCCTCCCTCCCTGTGACGTCTCCACACACACCTGCATGCACACCACCATCAGCCATTGCACCCATCACCAGCACACCCTCCACACCAGTCCGCACACGTGCAGTCACCACCCCCACTGCCATGTACACGTCCCCTGTGTCCTCTCCCAGTGTGTCTGTCACCCCAGCTTCCCAACCACACAAACGCAGGCAGGCACCCAAACAACAGCCATCCACCTCACGTCAGCCTCCTGCCCAAGCACCTGCACCCAAAGACAGCACACTTGACTCTCCTACAACCACATCCTCTTCCTCCACTCTCATACCCACTCCAGCCACCCTTCCCATGGCTCCAAAGAAAATGTTCCTCTCTAAAGTGGACCTCTTTTCCTCACCTGACCCACCCCCTCCATCCCGTAAGAGTTCCACAAACACCTCAGCCACCACCAGCCCAGCAACTCCAAAGAACGTCATGCCTGGTTTTTGGAGTCTGCCCTTTCCTTGGGCTGGGACATCGTCCAGCAGCAAAGGCACAGCCAGCCCCCCCCCTGGGAAGAGGACCAAAAAACTGAAGGGCAGGCGCGACAGGCCTGATACGCCTGCCCCCAAGGAGGGTAGCCTTGCACCGTCACCTGCCACATCGGGTAAGGGAGCCAAGGGCCACGGACAGTCTGCCAAGGAGGGCAAGGGCAGCAAGGAGCAAAAGGCAGGGAGCAGCCGACCTGGCCATGAGGGCCCCACCAGCCCCATTCCGGGGGTATCGAAGGAGAGCCAGGGCCCCAGGACTCCATCACAGGAGGGCCCCGAAACGGAAAGGTCCGATGCAGACTGAGCGGCAAGTATTGGCCAGGTGTGGTTCACTGGAAACACAAGACAGGCACCGCTGAACAGGGCCCCGCCGTGAGGAGCACCGCTGAACAGGGCCCTGCCGTGAGGAGCACCGCTGAACAGGGCCCCGCCGTGAGGAGCACCGCTGAACAGGGCCCCGCCGTGAGAAGCACCGCTGAACAGGGCCCCGCCGTGACCAGAACCGCTGAACAGGGCCCCGCCGTGACCAGAACCGCTGAACAGGGCCCCGCCGTGAGAAGCACCGCTGAACAGGGCCCCGCCGTGAGAAGCACCGCTGAACAGGGCCCGCCGTGACCAGAACCGCTGAACAGGGCCCCGCCGTGAGAAGCACCGCTGAACAGGGCCCCGCCGTAAGAAGCACCGCTGAACAGGGCCCGCCGTGAGAAGCACCGCTGAACAGGGCCCGCCGTGAAAAGCACCGCTGAACAGGGCCCCGCCGTGAGGAGCACCGCTGAACAGGGCCCCGCCGTGAGGAGCACTGCTGAACAGGGCCCTTCCTGTCAAGCACCGCTCCGCTGCGCCCTTCCTGTCAAGCACCGCTCCGCTGGGCCCTTCCTGTCAAGCACCGCTCCGCTAGGCCCCGCCGTCTCAAGCACCGCTCCGCTGGGCCCTTCCTGTCAAGCACCGCTCCGCTGGGCCCTTCATCTCAAGCACCGCTCCGCTGGGCCCTTCCTGTCAAGCACCGCTCCGCTGGGCCCTTCCTGTCAAGCACTGCTTCGCTGGGCCCCGCCTTCTCAAGCACCGCTCCGCTGGGCCCTTCCTGTCAAGCACCGCTCCGCTGGGCCCTTCATCTCAAGCACCGCTCCGCTGGGCCCTTCCTGTCAAGAACCGCTCCGCTGGGCCCTTCCTGTCAAGCACCGCTCCGCTGGGCCCCGCCGTCTCAAGCACCACTCCGCTGGGCCCTTCCTGTCAAGCACCGCTCCGCTGGGCCCTTCATCTAAAGCACCGCTCCGCTGGGCCCTTCCTGTCAAGCACCGCTCCGCTGGGCCCTTCCTGTCAAGCACCGCTACGCTGGGCCCCGCCGTCTCAAGCACCGCTCCGCTGGTCCCTTCCTGTCAAGCACCGCTCCGCTGGGCCCTTCATCTCAAGCACCGCTCCGCTGGGCCCTTCCTGTCAAGCACCGCTCCGCTGGGCCCTTCCTGTCAAGCACCGCTCCGCTGGGCCCTTCATCTCAAGCACCGCTCCGCTGGGCCCTTCCTGTCAAGCACCACTCCGCTGGGCCCTTCCTGTCAAGCACTGCTCCGCTTGGCCCCGCCGTCTCAAGCACCGCTCCGCTGGGCCCTTCCTGTCAAGCACCGCTCCGCTGGGCCCTTCATCTCAAGAACTGCTCTGCTGGGCCCTTCCTGTCAAGCACCGCTCCGCTGGGCCCCGACGTCTCAAGCACCGCTCCGCTGGGCCCTTACTGTCAAGCACCGCTCTGCTGGGCCCTTCATCTCAAGCACGGCTCCGCTGGGCCCTTCCTGTCAAGCACTGCTCCGCTGGACCCTTCCTGTCAAGCACCGCTCCGCTGGGCCCCGCCGTCTCAAGCACCGCTCCGCTGGGCACTTCCTATCAAGCACCGCTCCGCTGGGCCCTTCATCTCAAGCACCGCTCCGCTGGGCCCTTCCTGTCAAGCACCGCTCCGCTGGGCCCTTCCTGTCAAGCACCGCTGCGCTGGGCCCTTCCTGTCAAGCACCGCTCCACTGGGCCCCCCCATCTCAAGCACCGCTCCGCTGGGCCCTTCCTGTTAAGCACCACTCCGCTGGGCCCCGACGTCTCAAGCACCGCTCCGCTGGGCCCTTCCTGTCAAGCACCGCTCCGCTGGGCCCTTCATCTCAAGCACCGCTCCGCTGGGCCCTTCCTGTCAAGCACTGCTCCGCTGGGCCCTTCCTGTCAAGCACCGCTCCGCTGGGCCCCGACGTCTCAAGCACCGCTCCGCTGGGCCCTTCCTGTCAAGCACTGCTCCGCTGGACCCTTCCTGTCAAGCACCGCTCCGCTGGGCCCCGCCGTCTCAAGCACCGCTCCGCTGGGCACTTCCTATCAAGCACCGCTCCGCTGGGCCCTTCATCTCAAGCACCGCTCCGCTGGGCCCTTCCTGTCAAGCACCGCTCCGCTGGGCCCTTCCTGTCAAGCACCGCTGCGCTGGGCCCTTCCTGTCAAGCACCGCTCCACTGGGCCCCCCCATCTCAAGCACCGCTCCGCTGGGCCCTTCCTGTTAAGCACCACTCCGCTGGGCCCCGACGTCTCAAGCACCGCTCCGCTGGGCCCTTCCTGTCAAGCACCGCTCCGCTGGGCCCTTCATCTCAAGCACCGCTCCGCTGGGCCCTTCCTGTCAAGCACTGCTCCGCTGGGCCCTTCATCTCAAGCACCGCTCCGCTGGGCCCTTCCTGTCAAGCACCGCTCCGCTGGGCCCTTCCTGTCAAGCACCGCTCCGCTGGGCCCCGCCGTCTCAAGCACCGCTCCGCTGGGCCCTTCCTGTCAAGCACCGCTCCGCTGGGCCCTTCCTGTCAAGCACCACTCCGCTGGGCCCTTCCTGTCAAGCACCGCTCCGCTGGGCCCTTCCTGTCAAGCACCGCTCCGCTGGGCCCCGCCGTCTCAAGCACCGCTCCACTGGGCCCTTCCTGTCAAGCACCGCTCCGCTGGGCCCTTCATCTCAAGCACCGCTCCGCTGGGCCCTTCCTGTCAAGCACCGCTCCGCTGGGCCCTTCCTGTCAAGCACCGCTCCGCTGGGCCTTTCATCTCAAGCACCGCTCCGCTGGGCCCTTCCTGTCAAGCACCACTCCGCTGGGCCCTTCCTGTCAAGCACCGCTCCGCTGGGCCCCGCCGTCTCAAGCACCGCTCCGCTGGGCCCTTCCTGTCAAGCACCGCTCCGCTGGGCCCTTCATCTCAAGCACCGCTCCGCTGGGCCCTTCCTGTCAAGCACTGCTCCGCTGGGCCCTTCCTGTCAAGCACCGCTCTGCTGGGCCCCGCCGTCTGAAGCACCGCTCCGCTGGGCCCTTCCTGTCAAGCACCGCTCTGCTGGGCCCTTCATCTCAAGCACCGCTCCGCTGGGCCCTTCCTGTCAAGCACCGCTCCGCTGGGCCCTTCCTGTCAAGCACCGCTCTGCTGGGCGCCGCCGTCTCAAGCACCGCTCCGCTGGGCCCTTCCTGTCAAGCACCGCTCCGCTGGGCCCTTCATCTCAAGCACCGCTCCGCTGGGCCCTTCCTGTCAAGAACCGCTCCGCTGGGCCCTTCCTGTCAAGCACCGCTCCGCTGGGCCCCGCCGTCTCAAGCACCGCTCCGCTGGGCCCTTCCTTTCAAGCACCGCTCCGCTGGGCCCTTCATCTAAAGCACCGCTCCGCTGGGCCCTTCCTGTCAAGCACCGCTCCGCAGGGCCCTTCCTGTCAAGCACCACTCCGCTGGGCCCTTCCTGTCAAGCACCGCTCCGCTGGGCCCTTCCTGTCAAGCACCGCTCCGCTGGGCCCCGCCGTCTCAAGCACCGCTCCGCTGGGCCCTTCCTGTCAAGCACCGCTCCGCTGGGCCCTTCATCTCAAGCACCGCTCCGCTGGGCCCTTCCTGTTAAGCACCGCTCCGCTGGGCCCTTCCTGTCAAGCACCGCTCCGCTGGGCCCTTCATCTCAAGTACCGCTCCGCTGGGCCCTTCCTGTCAAGCACCACTCCGCTGGGCCCTTCCTTTCAAGCACTGCTCCGCTGGGCCCCGCCGTCTCAAGCACCGCTCCGCTGGGCCCTTCCTGTCAAGCACCGCTCCGCTGGGCCCTTCATCTCAAGCACTGCTCCGCTGGGCCCTTCCTGTCAAGCACCGCTCCGCTGGGCCCTTCCTGTCAAGCACCGCTCCGCTGGGCCCCGACGTCTCAAGCACCGCTCCGCTGGGCCCTTCCTGTCAAGCACCGCTCCGCTGGGCCCTTCCTGTCAAGCACCGCTCCGCTGGGCCCTTCATCTCAAGCACCGCTCCGCTGGGCCCTTCCTGTCAAGCACTGCTCCGCTGGGCCCTTCCTGTCAAGCACCGCTCCGCTGGGCCCCGCCGTCTCAAGCACCGCTCCGCTGGGCCCTTCCTGTCAAGCACCGCTCCGCTGGGCCCTTCTTCTCAAGCACCGCTCCGCTGGGCCCTTCCTGTCAAGCACCGCTCCGCTGGGCCCTTCCTGTCAAGCACCGCTGCGCTGGGCCCTTCCTGTCAAGCACCGCTCCACTGGGCCCCGCCATCTCAAGCACCGCTCCGCTGGGCCCTTCCTGTCAAGCACCGCTCCGCTGGGCCCCGACGTCTCAAGCACCGCTCCGCTGGGCCCTTCCTGTCAAGCACCGCTCCGCTGGGCCCTTCATCTCAAGCACCGCTCCGCTGGGCCCTTCCTGTCAAGCACTGCTCCTCTGGGCCCTTCCTGTCAAGCACCGCTCCGCTGGGCCCCGCCGTCTCAAGCACCGCTCCGCTGGGCCCTTCCTGTCAAGCACCGCTCCGCTGGGCCCTTCATCTCAAGCACCGCTCCACTGGGCCCTTCCTGTCAAGCACCGCTCCGCTGGGCCCTTCCTGTCAAGCACCGCTCCGCTGGGCCCCGCCGTCTCAAGCACCGCTCCGCTGGGCCTTTTCCTGTCAAGCACCGCTCCGCTGGGCCCTTCCTGTCAAGCACCACTCCGCTGGGCCCTTCCTGTCAAGCACCGCTCCGCTGGGCCCTTCCTGTCAATCACCGCTCCGCTGGGCCCCGCCGTCTCAAGCACCGCTCCGCTGGGCCCTTCCTGTCAAGCACCGCTCCGCTGGGCCCTTCATCTCAAGCACCGCTCCGCTGGGCCCTTCCTGTCAAGCACCGCTCCGCTGGGCCCTTCCTGTCAAGCACCGCTCCGCTGGGCCCTTCATCTCAAGCACCGCTCCGCTGGGCCCTTCCTGTCAAGCACCACTCCGCTGGGCCCTTCCTGTCAAGCACCGCTCCGCTGGGCCCCGCCGTCTCAAGCACCGCTCCGCTGGGCCCTTCCTGTCAAGCACCGCTCCGCTGGGCCCTTCATCTCAAGCACCGCTCCGTTGGGCCCTTCCTGTCAAGCACTGCTCCGCTGGGCCCTTCCTGTCAAGCACCGCTCCGCTGGGCCCCGCCGTCTCAAGCACCGCTCCGCTGGGCCCTTCCTGTCAAGCACCGCTCCGCTGGGCCCTTCCTGTCAAGCACCGCTCCGCTGGGCCCTTCCTGTCAAGCACCGCTCCGCTGGGCCCCGCCATCTCAAGCACCGCTCCGCTGGGCCTTTCCTGTCAAGCACCGCTCCGCTGGGCCCTTCCTGTCAAGCACCGCTCCGCTGGGCCCTTCCTGTCAAGCACCGCTCCGCTGGGCCCCGCCGTCTCAAGCACCGCTCCGCTGGGCCCTTCCTGTCAAGCACCGTTCTGCTGGGCCCTTCATCTCAAGCACTGCTCCGCTGGGCCCTTCCTGTCAAGCACCGCTCCGCTGGGCCCTTCCTGTCAAGCACCGCTCCGCTGGGCCCCGCCGTCTCAAGCACCGCTCCGCTGGGCCCTTCCTGTCAAGCACCGCTCCGCTGGGCCCTTCATCTCAAGCACCGCTCCGCTGGGCCCTTCCTGTCAAGCACTGCTCCGCTGGGCCCTTCCTGTCAAGCACCGCTCCGCTGGGCCCCGCCGTCTCAAGCACCGCTCCGCTGGGCCCTTCCTGTCAAGCACCGCTCCGCTGGGCCCTTCATCTCAACACCGCTCCGCTGGGCCCTTCCTGTCAAGCACCGCTCCGCTGGGCCCTTCCTGTCAAGCAACGCTCCGCTGGGCCCTTCCTGTCAAGCACCGCTCTGCTGGGCCCTTCCTGTCAAGCACCGCTCCGCTGGGCCCTTCCTGTCAAGCACCGCTCCGCTGGGCCCCGCCGTCTCAAGCACCGCTCCGCTGGGCCCTTCCTGTCAAGCATCGCTCCGCTGGGCCCTTCATCTCAAGCACCGCTCCGCTGGGCCCTTCCTGTCAAGCAACGCTCCGCTGGGCCCTTCCTGTCAAGCACCGCTCCGCTGGGCCCTTCATCTCAAGCACCGCTCCGCTGGGCCCTTCCTGTCAAGCACCACTCCGCTGGGCCCTTCCTGTCAAGCACCGCTCCGCTGGGCCCCGCCGTCTCAAGCACCGCTCCGCTGGGCCCTTCCTGTCAAGCACCGCTCCGCTGGGCCCTTCATCTCAACACCGCTCCGCTGGGCCCTTCCTGTCAAGCACCGCTCCGCTGGGCCCTTCCTGTCAAGCAACGCTCCGCTGGGCCCTTCCTGTCAAGCACCGCTCTGCTGGGCCCTTCCTGTCAAGCACCGCTCCGCTGGGCCCTTCCTGTCAAGCACCGCTGGCCCATTGGCAGTCCCGGTTCTGTGTCGGGCAGGCCTTCACGACGCACTCTGCCCACGATGCCTCCTCCATGACCAGTGGTCTCTGTAATCCACCTGATGGACTGTGGCTTTGCACTCCCCAGGATGGCACAGTGGGCAACCCACCCACTGTGGAGACTTGTGAGACTGTGGCTTTGCACTCCCCAGGATGGCACAGTGGGCAATCCACTCACTGTAGAGACTTGTGAGACTGTGGCTTTGCACTCCCCAGGATGGCACAGTGGGCAACCCACCCACTGTGGAGACTTGCGAGACTATGGCTTTGCACTCCCCAGGATGGCACAGTAGGCATGGAGGCCCTTCGTGGATCTGGCGTCGTGGACTCATGTGGCTGAGGTGCCCCCCCTTCCCTTCCCCCTGAGGTGCCTGTCTTTTTATTTTAGTGATGCCCCAGCAGTGTTCTCTCCAATGGACTCGATCTCATGTGTGGGCTTTGCCCATGTGTTGCTGCACATTGGCCCACGGACATTTGAACTTTGAATGACTGGGCCGGACTTTTGCTACTTGTATGGATAGAGTTCTAGATGTGTATTCATTCTTCATATATTGCTAAGGTCGCTATACTTTATTGTTGCAATAATGTGGTTCTACTTTTACATTCATTGCCTTTTGTCTTTGTTTTTGGGGGGGGTTGGGGGTGTCACTCTGACTTTTTTATCTGCATAGGTGTGTAGGTATTTCGGTGGAGGTGAGGGTGGGGGTGGGTGTGTGGCGTATGTGTGTGCCCGTAACCTTTCCTCCTCCCCCCTCCCCTGTGTCGTAGGTGCAGTACTCACCGTTGGCGTCTGCGGCGAGGTTCGTGATCCTGGAAGAAGAGCAGGAAGGCAATGGCTGGGAGGATGTGGAGTTCGGGTTCCATGCTGTTCCGATTCCGCGTGGAGTGTGTCGAGGTAAGCGTTTTCCATTGGAGATGTCTGTTTCCGCCGTGTTTTTATCGGCGGGGCTCCCGCCCCGGAAAAGGTGGCGGATTGGTGGGTCGTGATAGGGTGGGCGGTACATTGTCTGCCGCCTGCCTGTTGGCGGTGACCGCCGCGCTGTTTGTTTCTACCGCTGTGGCGGTCGGAGTGTTAAAGCGGCGGCCTGTGTTGGCGGTTCCCACCAGGGTCAGAATTCATATTTTTAGGCCGCCAGCCTGTTGGCGGGTTGGCCGCCGCTTTAACACTGACCGCCAGGGTCAGAATGAGGGCCTAAGTATGTCCCAGTAAAATGCCAAAATAGTGTTGAAAAATGTAGTTTTCTGAATCAAGTGTGCCTGTTCCTCAAAGCTGGGAAGATGGTGATTTTAGCACCATAAACCCTTTGTTGGTGCCATTTTCAGGGAAAGAACCACAAGCCTTCTTCGGCAGCCCTTTTTTCCCATCTTTTTAAAAAAAAATGAGATTTTAGCTGTATTTTCGCTAGTTTCTTGGTCTCATCTAAGGGGAACCCACAAACACTGGATACCTTTAGAATCCCTAGGATGTTGGAAAAAAAGGATGCAAATTTAGCATGGATAGCGTATGTGAACAAAAGGTTATGAAGGCCTAAGCGTGAACTACCCCAAATAGTCAAAAAAAGGGCCCAGCACGGGGAGGGGGGAAGGCCCTGCAGGTAAGAGGTTAAATCAATACAAGATGCCACCCTCAAATTTTTTCAGATTCCTTTGAAGCTGAAGACCCTGTTACTGCAGTGCAAAATGAATTCAAGAGACTAAAGAAAGTTCAAGAGATGTTAACAAAAAATACAAGTCCCTAAGACTAAACAAAGTTTGCATGCCAATCAAAGTTTGCATGCCAATTAGCATAGGTGATCAGCTCATACTCACAAAATAGGAGAAAGAGTTTGGTTATCCTCAATCATTTTACCTCACTCAATTTGTATATCTAATTTTTCCCCCAGATTGTATGGGATTTTCTAAATCTCCAGAATCATTAATCCTGTTTCAGTGAGACTCAAGTTCCCCCTTTATTGGAAAGTCCACCCTACATTTCATGTCTCACATTTGAAACATTATCTCCAATGTAAAGTCTCTCCAGTTAAAAGGAGACCAGCTCCCATACCTACTTAAGGGAAACCTGAGTATGAGGTCTAAAATATTGGTGACTCCCAGCACTTTAAAGGGAAACTCTAGTATATTATTGACTGGACAGGATAAAATGCTTGTGATCGGTCATGGGAACCAACAGAACAGGTCCATGCTCCCATTTTGATATAATGCTTGTGATTGGTCATGGGAACCAGCAGAACAGGTTCATTCTCCCTTTTTGATCAGACAATTTTATTTACAATTTCCTCATCACTCAGTAAATCCCAAGAGGAGGCAGAGAGTAAGAGTTTTCTCTTACCGTCATCCTTGTGGCCATGTCAGGCTGAGACATCCATCTTCAGGAAAGGCTTTCTGCTGTGTAACAGAGTACCTCCTCCACCTCAACACTGTGGACACAGCTGTCTTGCTTTGGTCCTTGCCACGATGTTGTCTGTGGCGGTCATCTTCTATTCACTGACACGTTCAGGTTTTTTAGCCAGCACAGGGAATTGTTGGCAAATTCCTCCTGTATGATGGCTTTCTCTACACTGCATGCATGGGAACATACAGTTAAAAGTCACAAGACATTAGGCTCTATTTCCCTATTGGCATGGAAGAAGTAACTCTCTACAAACCTCTGAATTAAGAAACACTAATATGAGACACTTTGCAATACTGATGATAATTTAAGCTGTCATAATATTCTGTTGGAAGGTGGATGAACTTTTTAGGAATACTTCACTTTTTATTTTGCACTATAAAAGGGAAATCCATTTTGGGTCTAATTGTGTCACCATTGTTTCTGCTATGAGTGCTTGCTCAATGGATTCCATGGATTCTCTACATTCTCCAGTTACTGCTTGTGTTTGTCTTGTTCTTTGCCTTACTGCTTGGCCTGGACAGCTAAAAGCTTTTTCTGGTTTCCAGGGTGTTCCTTTCTGTTGGATATATTATTTCTGGAGGATTACTAGACTTCCAGTTACAGAGAAAAACATCTCTTGACACTGGTCACATATTCAATAGCCTTTTGCATTACAGTGCAGCCTAAACATCAGAGCCATTTTTTTAAAGGTAGATGGTTTCAGTCAAGAGACAAATGTCATATATCTGTTTCAGAAAGCTATGACAACCACTGCACCCAAAAGTTCTTCTATTACGCCATTCTGTCTTCCTCCAAGTCTTGAAGAAGTAGGTACCAAACCAACCTCTTTCTATTTCTCTGTTGAGGCCTTACTAGTTCTTCAAAGCTGATATGTGCAAATAGAGTTATGTGTCCACCTCTATTGCCCACCTCCTCAATTAAAGGTGCTTAAAACTAGATAATTTCCCTGTTGTCTCATATGTGATTTCAGTCCAAGATTTTGTCCTTTCATTCGGAAGTCAATTCAGCATAAGACTGCTCCCTGCTGATTCTAAAATTGAGCTCAGATCTTTAAGAAGCTCAGGGATGCTGGATGATCCCAACAATGCTGCAAAGGGCCCATAGCATGTTGAAACAATTAATTGTGGAACCTCATGACAGACTTTTAGAGCAGCTGCAAAGAGTTTTGCTTGACCTTTTCAAAGACTTTAGAGGTTGCTAAATCTTGTGCAAGATTCTAGATTAGCTATTGCAACCATGAAGGTGTAGCTGCAGTGTAAAAAAACTGTGAATGAACTAAACAGTTTGATTTTTATTGTCTAATATTATTTTGGGAGATTTGATAATGCTCAGTCTCCCTTATTTTCTCATAGGCCTCATACGAAGGACTTAGCATTGCCTGTATTTTTGTAATTCCACTGTGTCCAAGTATAATGTTATAACATGAAATATAGTTATAACATGAAATATAAAGTTAGTTTTTAGATGGAAAGACAGTTTCAATACATTACTTGTTATGACAAATATTATGAAAATTGTTGTCCAATTTTAACCAGAGTTTTACTTCATCACTGACTTTCTTAAATGAATTGAGGCAAACCTATTAGCCTTACCTTAAATACTGTAAAAGCTCTCAAGCATGCATCATCTATTTAATAGTATTAGAAGCATCATAAAATGTAAAGGAAAACCTCACTTGTATCCTTATTATATTATAGTCAGTTATTCTTTAAAATCTCTGAATAATTTCTGGAGTTTTATGGATATTTACTTCAGCGTTGATTGACATAATCACCAGTTCATCTGCATGTAATGCTACCTTGGCTGAAAATTTGCTGTAGGTCAAAGGAAGTATCTTCAGAGTGTTCCTCAATCTAATCACAACGGGCTCTATATATAGGTCACACATAAGGGTGAGACCAATATCTCATTCTACTATAACTCTGAGCTGACTACAATTCTGGTTGTAGGTTTAGAAGCATACTCCTATATTGCTACAATGCACTATTTAATAATCACAGTTGGATAAAGCACATGCCAGAGAGAAAGCGGTTCACATTGCCAAATGCTTTGGTCAAGACAATGTTATGTTTAACCAAAGGCTTTTCATTCTTCCGATCTGTATTAATCACAGCTATAATGGATTTGGGTTAGATCGTCAAGAAATCTGCTTTTATTTAACCACGTTTGATTCCTATCAATTAAAAACTTGATTTGAATTTGGAGTCTTACGGCCAGAAAATGTTTGACCAACTTAGGATTTCTATTAACCGTTCTGATAGATCAGTAGTTTTCACAGAAATGTTTTTATCATGTTTTAGAATGAAACACATCATATCATTGGACCAATACTTTACTTTTACTTTACGGCCATGCCATATCTCAATGAATAGTGCAGCTAATATTGTGACCAATTGACCTCTTAGCTTCTTCTAATATTGTACAGGAAGCTTATATGGGCTGGCTTGCTCCATAATCTTCTGCAAATTCAGTCCAGTACATGCAGCACTGTAAACCCTTCTTCTAGTTTCTCTTTCTCTTCCCTTGGTAAGTTTTGGTAGCCACAAATTGATCACGCAGTTTTCTAATTCACCTATGTCGGCATATAACTCAACCTTAAAAAGATTTTGAATGAGCTGTCAGAAAGCTTGTCTTATCCGTTAATCAAAAGTTGTGAGAGTGCACCTGTCCTTATTTCAAATGGCTTTAATTGTGTGTGAGTTGCATCTCATTTAGACTTCTTGACTAGGACATTTCGGGCCTCATTTACAAGACCTCTGTACCACCGTTGTTTCATTTTTTTTGATGCAGCGGTGGCGTTAAGCAGCACTTTACACTGCTCCAGATTTACAAACCGATGCACTGGGCCCAATGCATCAGCTTGTGAAGCCTTGTTTCACATAATACCTGCATCAGGTATCATGTATGCAAGGTAGGCATTCCCGGGCAAAACGCCACGCAGAACTGGCGCAGTGAAATCTACAACATTTCACTGTGTCATTCTGCAACTTCACTGCGTCAAACATTTTAAAGCCTGTTTAGACCAGGCGTTAAACTGATGCAGGGTTTTTGTCTATGGGAGCCTGCCTCGCATTGCTGGAGTAGCATCATTTTTTTACACTAGTGCAACAAAGCATCAGTTTGTGCTACAGATGCAAAACGTGTGTCATGGAGCTCTATATAGTAAATACAGTGCATCCATGACATTGTTAGGGAATCGTTGGGCAGTGCAAGAAATCTGGCACATCGGGCCGATGCATCAGTTTCTTATAAATGAGGCCCTTAGTCTTCCAATGCGGACTATGTGACTTCAAAAGCGGTCCTCCAAAGGAGATAAAGGCGAACTTCTGGCCTCAAGTCTGCAACACTCATTCTTTCTTGCATTAAATCACTATATTGCACTCTTCATCCGGTTGAAGACTGATAACTAACTAGTACACGTTCCACCACCAACAGCTTCTACCAATGGCATACATGATAGTAAGCCAACTAGTACCTGTTTTTTTATTACTCTTCAAGGTCTAGGGTTGAGTGCAACTTGAATAATTTTGTGCAGTGTAATCACATGGAATGACCTAAAATGTCACAATATTACACAGAATTAAACAAGAAGAGTAATTATATTTAGTGCTATTTACATACAGCAGAAATGCCCCATCGCAGTCAAACTGGACACGAAAATACATTTTGCACCAAGAAATAGCGCTAAATACACCAGACCATGAACAGCAGTACACGCAGCCTCATCTGCAGCTAAATATGCACTTGGGTGGGATTTTTCCCCAACTTAATCAATACATTTAGCACTAGTTTTTTATCGCAAAATATAGCCTAATGTCCACAGTAGCGCTAAATGCAACAGAACATAAACTGAAGCTAAATGTGCTCTTGCAGTAGGGGTTTTCCCCCAAATTACTCTTAAATACATGAGCAGGCATAATTTTGTTACTATCAGCAACTATGCGTAAAAGAGTAACACAATTACTGAAATTACTCTGATTACACTAGCGTAATATTAATTACACACACACACACACCTAGTTAACATTGCAATAGACCCTCTAGTATTGCTTCTGTATCAACCCAAAAAAAATGAAAAATAAACAGAAAACATAGTCAAATAAAGCAAATGGGTTTATATGACAGTAACCAAACAAAACTCAAACACCAATCAATCACTTAACTTGTAGAGCGCATCTTGGCACACGATCTAAACATAACAATACACGTAATATCATGGTCTACTCTCCCTACTCTCGTCTATGAAGCAGGTTGATTTTCTGATTTCGTGGTCTTTTCAACCCTTGTTCAGCCCAGATATACACATGTGCGCTCCTTGCAAATATGTAACGTATCAGAATGTAATCAGAAATTATGTTTTAATTTGATTACGCACCTTATCGGATCTGTTCTCTTCTTTTCCATGTTCCTTACCGGCTTCTCTAACTTTACTTTTATTTTACTTTTTACATTTGGTATCCACATGCTATTTTTCCGAATTGTTTTTTTTTTTTTTTTATTTTGCATCACCAGTGGTAGCAATGGTCCTTAGACTTGCTAATGGTGTTCCTCCTGATGCACACAATGAAAAAATGGGGAGGCCCAGGGCATTTCCATTAATTAGGGGAGCTTCATTAATACAAAGTTTGCAAATAAAATTTGCCTGTAGGGAGATAGGTATTCACACTGCAATGAAATAGCCAGTTGGAGTAATTGTGTTGATTGGTAAACTGCTAATGGATCACTGTGTCAGATTGCTGTCTCTGATAGCATTATGGTAATTGTATTTTTATGGGGTCCCAAGATGAACTGACAATTGGAGGCAGTTTGTCTATTAAGTGACTTGCTTTAGAATGATATGAAAATAGGCTAGATTATCTCACAAAAGCCGTAAAGCTAATAATGTGAAGCCAAAGAAAGCCATTGGTATTTTGAGGTGTTAATACTCTAAGAGAATTAGAATAGTGTTCAGTGGAGAGAAAGCACAAATGATAAGCCCGAGGGAGAGTCTTGCCGAGAAGTTACTTTCCGTGCAGTCTACTGATATAATTGTGTTTCAGAAGTCTAGCTGATCAAATTTTGGACTCAAGAAATCTTCAGCTGAGATGCAGTCGTACACCAATAAAGTTTGAAAGTATTTGTAATGATTTTATTCTATTTTTCTGTAACTTAAACAACAATGCAATAATGATGTATTTAAACATTTTGTAGGAACATTCAAAAGAGATTGCGAGGTTATCACCCATACAAAAGTCTTTTTTTTTTTCTAAAGAAACCTTTAAAATTATACGTACGTCTACTTACTCTAGCAATTCCTAAAGTTGTTGTTACTTTACATGAAGATAGGAAAGTGTACTCATGTAGCTAGGGACGGAGATGGCTGATTCAGAAAGCCGCTGGGGCGAGCACAATAAAAGCCGGGTCCTTCTCCCATGCATAAAGTGGTCCGAGTGAGCAGGAAGCGGAACACCCCACTCCCGGCGGCCACACTTTGAAGCATGTCAATGCTTGACAGCCTCTCAACGTGCCCTGGTATTGTGCCCTCCTTACTCAGATGAGCAGATCACAACAACTAACTACAGCTTAGGAGAGATCACTTAGCCCGCATAGGCCCTTCACAGGCTGGGAGCAAGACTGGGAGCAAGACTGGGGCTGTGATACGCTACTGGTGAGAGTGGTGGCCCTGAAGGATTTATACATTGCCTTGGACCCCGTGTACATACTTGGGGAAGAATGTGAAACAGAGGCTGGTAAAAAAAGAACTCCCCCCCCATAGCAGGGTTTATCAAATGTACTCACCTAGGTCCAGATTTAAGAGAAGTGGTGCTGCATCTGATACAGCGCCATTTTTCTTGCGCCCCCCCCACCGCCATCATGTGTGCATCGTATTAATATGCAGCGCACCATGACTCAGGGTAGGGGCAAAGGCATCAACATTTTTCACGTTATTGATGTACTGTGCAGGATTAGCGCCAAACTCTTGGTGCTAACCCTGCAGAGTACATAGGGGTCCATTGAAAACAATGGTATGCCCTCCTTTTAACGCCTGCTCTGTGCAGGTGTTAAAAATAGCCACAAAAAATGGCACAGTGGAATATCTTAGATTCCACTGTGCCATTTTTGTGGTCCCTCTAACGAGGTAATGCACCCCTTTCATACATTGTGCCTGTCGTAGGCATAATGTGGCACAAAGGGCTACAAAGTGGCACAGCGAATTTGGCCTTGTTGGGCCCCATTAGCATCATAAAGAATTATGCTGATGTGGTGCAAGGAGGCACTATGCCATCTTAAATCATGGCCCTAGGTACTCCAAATGTGGAGGGGGACAGTGAGTCCACTGGTCCTGTCCCAGCAGCTTTGAGACAGACATGTTGTGTTGTATTATGTTATATTTTATTGATTTTTATAGCGCACTAATCACCCAAGAGAGTATCCAGGCTCTTGGGTATGTGTGTAGTTTTGTGGTCTGCAAGGTGCTTATATGAAGCTTCTTGTGGAACTCAAGAAGTGGTGAGGAGGCTCTGATGTGTAGAGGGAGGTCATTCCACTTCTTGGTTGCGATGTAAGAGAGTGAAGAACCTCTAGTTTTGATTTTGAAGATATGCAAAATGTGTGAAAGTGAGTGAGAGGCAGAGCTTAGGTGTCTGGTGGGTTGGTGAAAGTACATGGGGCGGTTCAGGTATTCTGACCCTTTGTTGTGTAGGGCTTTGTATATGTGAATGAGAAGTTTGAATTAGCTACATTTGTGAATGGGGATCCAGTGAAGTTTCCCTAGGTGTGATGTGGGTGCAGCATGGGAGGTCGAGTATAAGTCTTTCAGTGGTGTTCTGGATTGTCCGGAATCTGTGTAGAAGTTGTTTGGAGATTCCGGCATGAGTGTTGCCTCAGTGCAGCCTGCTTGTGATGAGGTGCTTGCATGATGGTCTGTCTGGTGTTCTGTGGCAAACATTTGAAACATGTATGTGCAAACTGCATTAACTTCAGTTGTCATGTTGAGTTTGTCATCCAGAATGATCCCTAGATTTCTTGCGTGATGTGTTGGTGTTGGACCTAGTCTGCTTCCATGGTCATGTAGCTGGTGAAGTTGGTTCAGGAGGTGGTTGTTTTATTCATCAGGGAGAGGATGAGTTGGGTGTTATCAGGATATGAGATGACACTGATGTCTTGCAATCAGATAATGTTGGTTATAGGTGTCATGTATATGTTGAAATGGCTGGGGCTCGGGGACAATCCCTGTGGGACTCCTCACATCAAATTTGTAGTCTCTGATGTGAAGGGTGGCAGGCTGACACTTTGGGTTCTTTCTGTGAGAAAGGAACAGATCCACTTTAGAGTGGATCCTTGTATTCCAACCTTGTGTAGTCTTCTGATGAGGGTGTTCTGGGAGATAATGTTGAAGGCTGCAGGGAGGTTGAACACGATGAGGGCCGCTGTTTCTCCTCAGTCCAAGGTGAATTGAATGTCATCAGTGGCTGCAATGAGTGCTATTTCAGTGCTACGGTTCTTTTTGAATCCTGATTGAGTGTTGTTTAGCAGATGTTGAGGGTCAAGATGGGTTGTGAGCAGCTTGTTGATGGCATTCTCAATCACTTTGGCTGGATGGGGAAGCAGGGAGATGGTCATAAGTTACTCAGATGATTTTGGTCAGCTATGGGATTCTTTTAGGGGGTATTGAGTTCTGTAAGTTTACATTAATTCAGGAAAGTGCTGGATGTAATGGAGGCGTTAGTGATGTGGGTCAGGGTGGAGCTGATTGGTGATATTCTCAGGTTGTAGATGTGGTGGGGCATGGGTCAACTGGGGGGGCCCAAGTTGATGGTCCGCATGATTGCTGTGTGATTGCTGCATGCACTAGAGCCCTTCCCATATGCCCCTGCACGAGTTGATTTCAGCAGGCACCAATAGCAGCACTTGAGTTTCAAAGCCAACCCTGGTATCCACTATGGACAAGCCAGTGCTAGGGAATGATACCCAGCTTGCATTGCCAGCAAATTACACAAACTCCAAGCCGGATTGGACACTAGACAGCAACAAAGGATGAAATAATAGGTGTGAAATTTAAGTGGGGCAGATCACGACTCACATACAGATCAGGTGGAAAATTAGAAGCCAGAGATTTAAGAACAGTGATATGACATCCCTGACTCACGTGGACTCCCATCCAAGCTGTTGAGGAGCCACATGTAGTGAAGGGGACACTGCTCCCTTTGGAGCTACCCTAAGCCATGCTATGAGATCAGTCCAAATACACACCTGGACTACCACATAGATTTCTCTGGGTCTCTATATCAGGGACACTGAATAGACCTCCCTTACAGGTCACAGAGAGACACATACCTTCAATGATAAACTCAAGACCCTTGAGGAAGCTGCTCTTCTCAGAGGCGGAGGTGGAAGCCAAACAGCAAACCACTTTGAAGCAGTGGGGCATGGCAAATATAGCATTGGCCACAATTCTTCCAGAAATAGTGGCCCTGGGCACGAAAATTAATAGTTTTGGCATCCCTATGACTGGGCTCCCTAAGGAAATACACTCTATGAGCTCTGAGTTTGTTCCTGTAAATCAACGGTTAGGTGCAGAGGATCGCAGAGTGGAGGACCTGGATTGACAGGTGACTAAATAGCCAGACTGGGGGTCAGAACTCTGTCAGCTCAAACTTAAAGTTACAGACCTGAAAGACTGCTCCAGATGCAACAGTATCTGCCTTTACGAGGTACTGGAAGGGGCCAAAGAGGACACCATCAATCAATCAATCAATAAATGAGATTTATAGAGCATGGATAATCACCCATAAGGGTATCCCAACACTGAGAGCAAGCTGCAGAGTTCAGTCAAAAAGCCAGGTCTTGAGTCCTTTCCTGAATTCCAGAAGAAAGGATGAGGTCTGCAGGTGAAGGGGGAGGCCATTCCAGGATTTTGCCGTAAGGTACCAGAAAGAGCATCCTCCACTGTTGCTCTGGAGGTTCTGGGAGGTGTGAGCGAGGGCAAGGAAGATGAAGGGTATAGAGGGTTGGTGGAAGTTCAGACAGTGCTTGATGTATGCTGTCTCATGCTTGTGATGGACTTTGTATGTGTGGTTCAGTATCTTGAACTGACATCTTTTCTGAATGGGGAGCCAGTGGAGCTTCTAGAGGTGGGGGGTAATATGAGTACATTTGTGGAGGTCAACGGTGAGTCTTACTTCAGAGTTCTGAATGGTCTGCAATCTCTGCAGGAGGTGCATATGATTCCTACATAGTAGCTGTTGCATCCAGCCAGTTGGTGAATAGAACCAGAGGCAAGTCTGTCTGAGCCTGTCCGCGGCTGGACCATGCCCAGCGCCCATTCCCCTGGTCCACGCTCCTCCGGCCCCCCCAAGAGCCACTACTCCTCTACAGAGCTCCTTGCTCTCATCCCCGGCCAGCACACTGCCTGCGCCCAAGCCAGCCCCAGACATACACACAGACCTTTCACATGCCACTCATGCCACTTCTTTTGCATCCACACCAACAACACCAACAAGCACCAAAACAACACCAAACCTCCCAGTCATCTCAATTACATCCCCCTTAACACCTGCTCCGTCCACAAGCACACCATCGAGCTTTGGGACCTACTCACCACAAAATCTCCCGACATCGCCTTCCTCACTGAAACATGAATGAACTCCTCATCAGAACCCGACATCGCCATAGCCATCCCAGAAGGATACAAAATCACCCATAGAGACCGCACCAACAAACAAGGAGGAGGAATTGCCATAATACACAGAAACTCTATCAAGATTTCCACCAACACCAATGACACCCTAGACAACGCAGAGTACCTACACTTTCAGGTACACATCAACGCCAACACCACCCTCAGAGGATCCCTCATATACAGACCACCAGGACCCCGCACCCATTCTGTGACACCATCGCCGACACTATCAGCTCCCACACCCTCACCTCCACAGACTACCTACTCCTTGGTGACCTTAACTTTCACCTGGAAAGCACCCATAACTGCAACTCCACGGCCCTGCTGGTCAACCTCAAGCAACTGGTCACCTCACCCACCCACTCAGCCCGACACACGTTAGATGCCATTTTCACCTCCAGCAGCCAAATCACCTTCACTCACACCACTGAACTCCACTGGACTGACCACCACTGCGTCCATTTCTCCTTCCTTAAACCCCCCACCCACCACCAACAACATCCTACCCCCTACTGCAGGTGGAACAGGATCTCCAAAGAACAACTGATCTCCAACCTCACACAAGCTCCACCTCCCAGTACCAACGACCCCAACGCTGCAGCCCTCAACCTCACACAATGGCTAAAAACATGTGCAGACTCCCTCGCCCCATTCAAAATAAACAGCACCATCAAAACCGCCCCTGTTTCACCACAGAACTTCAGTCTTCCAAACAAGAATGCCGAAAAATTGAGAAAGTCTGGTGCCAAGAAACCTTAATGACCAACTTCTCTGCCCTCAAATCAGCCATGCGCAAACATCACCAACTCATCCGGACCTCCAAAGGTTCCTTCTACAAAGAACTCACAGACAACCACACACACAACAGCAAGCAACTTTTTGCCATCATCAAAGAACTCACCAAACCCAAATCCTGCACCATTGACCCTCCACACTCTCAAGACCTCTGCAACTCCATCTTCAACTACTTGAACCGCAAGATCGCAGACATACACAACAGTTTCACATTGTCATCATCCACCATAACCACAACCAACGTAACCAACACCATAACACCCTGCCGCACCAACCTACTGAACACCTGGACCCCCACCAACGGCAAAGAAATCAGCAAAACCATGAGCTCCATCCACTCAGGCTCCCCAACAGACCCTTGCCCCCACCACATCTTCAACAAGGCCAGCCAAATCATCGCTCCCCAGCTCCTGGCGGACATCAACAGTTCCTTCGAGACCGCAACCGTCCCAGATATTTAGACACACCCCGAAGTCAATGCTCTTCTCAAAAAACCCAAAGAAAGACCCTGAAGACCTAAAAAACTACCGACCCATCTCTCTACTCCCCTTCCCCGCAAAAATCATAGAGAAGATAGTAAACATACAACTGTCTCGCTTCCTAGAAGACAACAACATACTCAAGGTCTCCCAGTCTGGATTCTGCAAAAACCACAGCACCGAGACCACCCTCATCACCTGTACAGACTACATCAGGACCAGATTGGACAAGGGCGAAACCGTTGCCCTCATCCTCCAAGACCCTCTGCAGCTTTTGACATCTTATGCAACCAAACCCTTCGCACACGTCTCTTCGACGCTGGAATTCACCACAATGCCCTGGACTGGTTCACCTCCTTCCTCTCCGAAAGAACCGAAAGAGTTTGCCTCCCTCCTTTCCAGTCTACAGCCACCAAGACAATTTGTGGGGTCCCCCAAGGATCCTGCCTCAGCCCCACCCTTTTCAATATCTACATGGCTCCTCTCACCAACATCATCCACCCCCATGGCCTCACCATCATTTCATGCGCTGACGACACCCAGCTCATCATCTCCCTCACGAGGAACACATCTACCGCCAAGAATAACCTACACACCGGACTCCTCACCATTGCTAAATGGATGACAGCAAGCCACCTCAAATTGAACTCAGAAAAAACTGAGATCATTATCTTCGGCCCCAACAAGACAGTATGGAACGTCTCTTGGTGGCCCACCACTCTTGGACCACCCCCAACACCCACCACCCACGCACGCAATCTTGGAATCATACTGGACTCATCTCTTTACATGACCCAACAAATCAACGCCATATCATCCTCCTGCTTCAACACCCTTCGCACGCTACGCAAGTATTTCAAATGGATTCCTTTAGAAACAAAAAGAACGGTCACTCACACCCTCATAAGCAGCAGACTGGATTACGGCAACACCCTATATGCAGGGACTACAGCCACGTTTCAAAGAAAACTCCAGCGAATCCAGAACGCAGCCGCATGTCTCATCCTCAACCTCCTTCACCGCAAACACATCTCCGCCCACCTCAAATCCCTACACTGGGTCTCCACGACACCGGACCAGCCTATCTCAACAAACTAATCAACTTCCATAGACCAAGTCGACAGCTCCGTTCCGCCGACCTCGCCCTCGCTACAGTCCCCCGCATCCAACGCACTACTTCCGGTGGCAGATCCTTCTCCAACCTCGCTGCCAAAACCTGGAACTCCCACCCCACCAACCTACACAAAACTCAGGACCTCCTAACCTTCAGAAAGCACCTCAAAACATGGCTTTTCAAGCAGTAACCCCCCCCCCCCCAGTGCTTTGAGACCCTACCAGGTGAGCAGTGCGCTTAAGAAATTTGTTTGATGGATTGGTTTGATTGATTTGACCTGGGTGATGGTTCACCTGGTTTGACAGGGCGCCATTTGAAGATCTTATGGAGCATGTGAAAAGTAAGGAAGCAGGCGGACGAAACTATGTTAATCTGTTTTTTCATGGTGAGCTTGCTGTCCAGGATGGTGCAGAGGTTTTGTGAGCTGCACTTCGAAGTGGGTGCTGGTCCAACTTCTGAAGTCCACTAGGAGTCATTCGACGTGGAGGTGTTGTTTACGAAGATCAGCACTTATGTTTTATCTGTATTGAGTTCTAAGCAGATGTTTTCCATCCAGTCAGCGATGCCCATCATTCACCTGTAGAAAATGCAATGGTGGAGGGGTCTTCTAATAGCGAGAGGATCAGATGGGTGTGTCTGCGTTGGATATGATGTTCATTCCTTGGGATCTGATTCTCTTGGCCAAGTGGTGATCATGATTATGTTTAACAGTGTGGGGATGAGAGACTAGCCTTGAGGATTGCTGCAGATGATGTCCTTGGGTCCCATGGTGAAAGGTAGTTAGCAAATAGTCTGGGTTCTTCTGGTAAGGAAGGAGGCGATTCACTTAAGGGCATTTCTTTGGATTCTGGTGTGATGTAACCCACTGATAAGGGTGTGATGGGATAGGTCTTGACCTGAGAGGTTGAGGGGAATCAGGGCTGCCATTACTCCCCAGTCGACGAGGTCTCTGATGTCGTCAGTGGCAGCAATGAGGGCAGTTTTGTGCTGTGGTTGGTGCAGAATCTTGGTTGGGAGGGACCCAGCTGTTTGTTTATCTCCAGGCCTTGCGTGAGCTTGCGGTTGATGGCCTTTTCGAGTATTTTGATGGGAAAGTCAAGCAGTAGAGCTGTAGGTCTTGCAATCGTTAGGGTTGGTGGAAGATTTCTTGTGGAGGGGTTTGACTTCTGCATGTTTTTATAATTTGGGGAAGTAGGCTGTGGGTATTGATGATTTAAAGATGGAGGTGAGCCCTCTGCTGATTATCTTGCTCCTGAGATTGAAAATGTGGTGGGGACAAGGATACATGGGTGCACCTCAGTGTACAGAGTTCATGATGGCTGTGGTCTGTGTGGTGAGCTGGTCCCAGGCGTTGGGCAGGTGGTCAGAGACCACATTGAGGTTGGCATACATGGGAATGGGGAGGCTGAGGGTGTTGGCGTGGTGGGTTGGGGTTGGTGGAGATCTTGTTGTTAAAGCAGTCTGCCAAGAAGCTGAAGAGTTCAGGAGAAGGGGTAACAGTGTTTTTGGTGGCTGAGGAGTTAGAGAGCTCCTTCCTGTTGTTGGAATTGTTTTTGATGCAGTTGTCAAGGGTGTTCCTTTTCACCTTTTACAGTAGTTGGTGGTATTGGCTGAGAGACGACCTGAGGGTGGCTCAGTCTGTGGACACTTTGCTGATTCACTATTTCCTTTATAGTCATTTGAAGTTGCTTTTCATGATTCTCAGATAAGTGGTATACCAACTGGATTGTTTGGTGGGTCTCTTGAGATTGGTGTGCTTGTCGGGACCGACTCTGTTGGTTCAGTCGGTGATGTAGGCAGAGAAGTCCTTGATAGCCTGCTCTAGGTTGGGTGCAGTGATAGGGTGGGAGACGGTGAGGGAGTCTATCCACTGACTTTTTGCGACTTTGTTTAAACTGCAGTGTGGGGTCCTGGGCAACTTGGAGGCAGTGGTGTGTGATCCTGCAATGGTGAAGTGGATAAAAGTATGGTCTGTCCAGGTGATCTAGGTGACATGGCTGCATTTGACTGGCCATGAAGATGGGATCAAGCGTGTGTCCTGCGTAGTGTGTGGGTCAATGACACATTAGGTGAGGCCAATGTTCTTCATGCTTTCAAGGAGGTTTCAAGGTGTTGGTGAGTGGGGTGATGATTTTGGGGATGACCTTGCAGAAAGTGGGCCGTGGTCCTGGAGTACTATAGGTGAGGGTGCTTCTGATGGTAGTTTTGCTGTTGATTTGGAGTTGGAAATTGAGGTGTTCCATGATCAGATGGTGTCCTCTTAGGCGGTGGTGCAGTGGAATGTTTTCTTTGTGGATGATAGCTATTCTAGCTCCATGTCTGTTTATGTGGTCCCAGTGTGCTATCTTGTAGCCATCTGGTTTTGCAGAGTTGAAGTTGGGAGCGGCTGCAGGCTTGATCCAGGTTTTTGTGAGGAAGACAACATCAGAGGTAAGAGAGGTTATGGTGTCCCAAATCTTGGTGGTGTGCTTGCAGATTGATCATGTGTTTAGCAGAAGGCAGTGAAGTTGTTCTAAACGCGTTGTGGTTGGCATGGCCGGTGCAGTGGTGGTTGACATGTATACCGGTGCTCTGCGTTGCAGGAGAAAAGACAGTGCTGGCAGGAAAAAGGCTCTACCATTGAAAGTGAGGGGGGCGGCAGCAGTTGTTGTTGCTGGATCTGTGGTGCAGTGCTCGGAGCTTGGCAGTGGTATAAGTGCCTAAGGTAGGAGAATTGTGGTTCCTGGTGCAGGGCATGGTCCAGGTGCAGACAGGCACAGGCAGGTTTGCCTTTGGCATGCCAGTTGCAAGTCAGATGCACGCATCCACTGTGCAGCTGTACTGAAGCTTTCATTAAGTAGGTTCTGGGTGGAAGAAGGGGCACTGGATGGCGGTGGTTGGGGCAAGTGGGAGGTGGGAAGCAGGAGCGGAATGGGCAGGAAAGAGCGGGAATAAAAACACCAAAACAGCAACACAGAAAAAATCTGTTTATTGTACATAAAGGTAACAATGACAGTGAAATAACATGGGACAAAGTGGACTAATTAACCAGCGTTATGCAATGCAGTCAAGTTGAACACCAGATAAGTAGTCAAGAAGGGCTACTGACAGGGAACAAAAAGACGGCAGAAGCAGTGCAAGGTAGATGGTCTAATGGGGCAAGCAGAAGATGCAGGCAAAAACAGCAGAGGAAGTGTGAAAGGGAGACCTGCTAACGAGGGAGCAAGGGGAAGCTGGTTGAAGCACCTGCAACGGCCAATCCATTTTTCCTAAACTATTGAAAATGCAGTTTACTGCCTCATTAGCAATACAGCACACACACAGACTGCGCCCTCACCATGTTTAAACCGAGGGTAATCAGACCAATTTTTCTACAGCATGATCAGGTGAGAGTTATTCTGCAAGTGGCCAAGAAACTTTGGGATCCCTTTAGATTTCTGATCAGGAGACTTACCAACTAGCCCTTGGACTCCTGTGGCCCTGGATCCAAGATACAGGTCCCGTCCTTCACTCAATCAGCAGGGCAGCATAGCAACATAGCAGAGCAGCAGAGTGGTAGACCTTCTCACAGCAAAGGAGCACAGCAGTCGTTCATTTGTGTTTTCCACATCTCCAGATGTGTACTGAAGAGTTGGGTCTGAGGGGCCATTATTTATACCTGGTGCCTACTTTGGAGTAGGATAAGGTTCTGGAGGTTTCCACCCCCTGAGGTGTCAGGCATCCCCCTTCCTCTATGCTCTAGCCCTAGCTTGTCTGGGGACACAAAACAGTAGTGACAAACCATTTGAGAGTGTGTTCAAGCAGTGCTTTTGTAAAGTGCTCGTGTGGTAGATGACAACTCCCCTTGTTAAATCAGACTGGCCTACCCTTCCACAACCTAGCTTCCCTCTGTGTCACTGTCTGGGAGCAATGCACAAATACGAACTGCTGGTTAAACCTAGCCATATGACCCAGGTACAGGCTTCAGGCACCAAATGGTTAGGACAAGAAAATACTAACTTTCTTGAAGTGGCATTTTCAAAACTGTTAGTTAAAATCTGACTTTACCACTGAGGAGGGCTTTTGATTACAACTCGTTAGACTATACCTGCTCTCATGTAAAACTTAAAAGTGCATGCCCAAGTTTTCAACTATACTGGGATCTGCCCTCTGAGCTGTTCAGGGCCTACCTCAGGGGTGACATGTGTATTAAAAAGGAAGGGTTGGGCCTGGCAAAAGGTTTAGTTTTCCAGGTTGAAATGGCAGTTTAAAATGTCACACATAGGCTGCAAAGGCAGGCCTGGGACATGTTCAGTAAGGGCTACTTAAGTGGTGGTCCAATATTGCTGCAGGTCCACTATTTCCATTTAATTTGCGGGCCCTGGATACATGCAATACCACTTTATTAGGGTCTTACACTTAAATTAAATGTGCCAGTTGGGTAGAAGCCTAGTTTCTTAGTTTCTCATGTTTGAAAGAGGGAGCACAAGCACTTTAATACTGGCTAGCTGTGGTAAAGTGCACAAAGCCCTAAAACCAACAAAAAAGGAGATTAGCAGAAAATAAGAGGGGTGACGGCAAAAGCTTTTGGGATGACCTTGCAGAGAGGGCCAAGTCCAACACTTGGTTATTAAAGCCTTTATGAAAGTGGCTGACAACCTATTTAAAAATAAATTGTAGGCACACTCTGAAACAGGGGAATTAACAGCATTCACAGACTCCTTCTGATGGGTACAATCCCTAGTGGATTGCTAATTGTAACCTACCACATTAATATTTATGAAGTAGGTCAATTTGCATCCCCCTGGGAATCAGTATGTTGCATGCTGAATAAATGTTAGTTTGCAAAATACCACACTGGTTCCAAAAATACTAGTCACAAATTGGGACTACTATTTTCTGACCAGTGCTTCATACATCTGGTACTAGGATCCCTTCCACCCTAGAAGGACATTCCTGTCATCAGAGCTATGTGAACCACGTGGTGGCATGCTTAGATGCTTTTCAAATCTAACACTTCCCTGCATGCCTCTCACCCTGTGTAGCACAACTCTGGTATACGAATAGGAGCAGATGCCTATTGTCTGGCTGGTATGGCAATCAGAGAGTACTACAACAGTGGTGTTAACGGATAGGTTATTTGTTGACTATTGTTGTTATTTTAAGCAGCAACCACAAGTCTAGTCAGGGTAAGTATCAGGCAAATCGTAAATTAACCTGTGTTCATCCTCTGGTAGCTTGGCATGGAGCAGTCAGATTTAACTTAGAAGCAATGTGTAAAGTATTTGTGCAACACTTCAAACTGTTAAACACTGAAAGCACCCCTCAAAAAGATTACATACCAGGTTAAAAAAATAAAGCAAAATTTCATAAATAAAACAAGATCAAACCAACAAAAATCGAATATGTAGAACCGGAGTTATGAATTTGTAGCGAATAGGCTGCAATATAGTGCCTAAAAGTATATAGCGCCAAATGCAGATATCTGGTCATGCTGGACTTGGTGAAATTCAAATGTTCAAGCCAACAGCAATGAAGCACTTGTTGGATACAGTCCTAGATTAGGCTTGCTGAAATTTTACCTTCTCAAGATTTGTGTGAAGAGTCGATTCCATGAGCGGGAGCATGGAGAGCGTGACTAGAAATGGCTGGTGGTGTGTGAGGAGCAGAATGGGCATAATGGTGATACTTGCTGTGCAAAGAGATGAACTTGGGGCTCCTCCTGTTGGATTTTCATGAGAGCAAAGAGGTTTTGGGGTAAGCAGGGTCATTCCAATTCACAAGGAGCCCTAAAGCTTGACTTAAAGATCTGAAAAATGTTTTCCAAAGGCCCAGGATCTGAGAGGCACCTCTTGGATTGTTGTAAATCAGTAGCGATTAGATTAAGCATTAGCAGAAGACATCATGTATTTAGCAACTATTGTGAAAATTTCACGGAATCCATTTTGTATTCATGGCAGCCATTTTCTCTGCCATTTGCTCGCCATGTGCTCTGTCCTACCTTTCTGTTAACTACTCTTGAAAATCTGTCTAGTGACAAGTTATATTTAGCATCTCCCACTTTCGCACATGCCCAGTAAGATCTGCAGCTGTTAGTAATCAGTAACAGACAGTAATGTGTCAACTAGTCCTTGAAAACTGTTAGCCCCTCCTACCTGTCGACTGTGCATTTCCATATGACCTTATATGTATGTAAGTCTTGCTTCTATAATTGTACCACCTTCTTTTAGCCCATACGTGGGTATAAAAGGACCATGCTCTCTTAGTTCAGTGTGCTACTTCAAACATTACCGAAGGGTGCTATTTGAACTGTATTACCACCTCATCAGGTTTAATAAACTTTAGCGGTGATTCTAACTGCGGCGGGCGGCGGTCGCCGCCCGCCATGCGGTTACCGCCAAATGACCGCGGCGGCCATTCTGGCTTTCCCGCTGTGCTGGCGGGCGACCGCCAAAAGGCCGCCTGCCAGCACAGCGGGAAAGACCCAGCAACGATGAAGCCGGCTCCGAATGGAGCCGGCGGAGTTGCTGGAGTGCGACGGGTGCAGTAGCACCCGTCGCGAATTTCAGTGTCTGCTAGGCAGACACTGAAATTCTTTTTGGGGCCCTCTTACGGGGGCCCCACGGCACCCCCTACCGACATCCTGTTCCTGGCGGGAGACCCGCCAGGAACAGGATGGCGGTAGGGGGTGTCAGAATCCCCATGGCGGTGGAGCGCGCTCCGCCGCCATGGAGGATTCTCAAGGGCAGCGGAAAGTCGGCGGTACACCGCCGACTTTCCGTTTCTGGACGCGGCTGAACCGCCGCGGTCAGAATGCCCAGCGGTGCACCGCCAGCCTGTTGGCGGTGCTACCGCGGTCATTCGCCCTGGCGGTTTTTACCGCCAGGGTTAGAATGACCACCTTTGTCTTTTATTTCAGTTTCTGTGCCAACTTCTTCCTATATGGTCAGAGGACTTTGTGCAGAGAAGGGCGAACCCCTTGCACTAGTAGGCCTTGCTGAGGCTTACTTCGACAGAATGGGGGCCTTTTATATATCTAGCCGCAGATCAGGAGGCCAGCAGACTAGCCCTTTGAGTCACTCTGGGATCCTGGGTTCATGATGGATTCCAGGTTCAGATCTTCGTCCCCAGGCAATAGGGCAGCAGGCAGCAGGCCAGCACAGCAAGGCAGCAGCACCGTCATGGTAGCAGTTTATTAGAGTGATGGTCCTTTAAGCAGCATAGCAGTCCTTTTTCCTGGCAGAGCATCCACAGTTCTAGAAGTGTACTGAATTGATGGTGTCAGAAGTCTAGTATACCCAGTTAGGCCATTGAAGTGGAGGTGACTTCAGAGACAGAGAACTGAAGTACATAGATCTCCTGCCTATCCTGGCCTGGCTCCAGACTCACTACAGGGGGTTATGCAGCCATTTTCTTGGGTACAGGAAACAGCCTATTCAGATGTATGGGAGGTTGTGCCCAGCTTCTCCTGCCCATCTTCCCAGGATGGCCCATCAAGGTGCACCTCAGCTCCCATTGTGTGTGCCTGTCTAGGGGGACTACGAAATACCTATATGTCACCCATCCCAGACAAGTGATCAGAGACAAGGAGCAGACACCAAATGACTAAAGTAAGAAAATGCCAGCTTTCTAAAAGTGTCATTTTTCAAATCGCAATTTTAGATTTGCAAATTGTGATTCCAGAGACCCCAACTTGAAAAGTCTATCTCTTCACAAATGAGAATTACTCTTATACATTGTGATAGTTTTTCACTACCAGGACATGTAAAACTTAAATGTATATGTCCTACCTTTGAAAAACATTGCACTCTGCCCTCCTGGTTGTCCGGAAAGAAGTGGGAAACATACAAAGGTGTGGACTTTGGCCTAGAGGGGCTCTTGATTGATTCCCTTTTCTCTACACCTATTGGAGAGGCTACTAGGGGTTCTGACAGGCTGCCCTACAATGCAAATATTCCATCAAAGACTTGACGTCCCTCCTATGTCTCCATGATGCCCTGATCTGTGAGGCTCCGTTGAAATGTAGGTATTCCAAAGTATTACATAACAGGCATCGAGACCCACAGAAATTACACTTCTTCATGATTCCTGCTGAAGATGCGTGGAAGGGAATTGCACCTTATTGCACATAATATGACTTTGCCCAGCACTTTTTCCCTACTGGGCGGCAATATGGCCGGCTCTTAATGTGCCTGGAGTGCTCATTATCCCATCCCTGCAGCCGGCCCTCCTACATGATATGCCAAAGTATGAATTCTCTATTAAGCGCAAACTGAGTTGGTTGGCTTAACCTTAGCCACTGCAAATGTATGCATATTTAGGCACTGGAGTAAACCATCTCGCCCAACCCAGTCAAAGGTCTATCAGAGCTTGCAAGAGCTTCAAAGTGTGAACAAATAGTTTATAAGGTGAAAAATCAACTAGGAGTGTCTGAAGTGACATTATAACCTTTCTTAAAATTGACACCAACAACAGAGTAATGGTTCCTCAATGCAATGTAGGTGGAGAGCTCACTGGATAAGAGTGAAATATTTGGGAGTTTAGAGTATTAGGGACTGTCCAAATCCCATAGGCCCTTGCCATGATTGACAAAGGCAATATTACACAGCATATAACAGCAACGTAGAGGATACAGCTTAAGGTGGATGAGTGGTGCAGATGAACTAGTGGCAAGGTTATTGCTGGGCGAGCATGTTCATGTTAGGGGCTATTGGGGTCAACTGTCTCAGTGATGATCTATAGAGTCACTAACGGCCGCTTACCTTTTAGAACGGTGGGGCAAAATGTTTGACCCAGTTACCATGCACATTCTTAAAGGGTGTGATATCGACCAAATAAGATTGAGCTGGTAGGAATGCTTTTCTCCAAAAGAATAATTAGCTTAACAGTACATCAGTAGCCCAAGCTAACACAGCTGAAATAAGTGACACCCTTATGTAAAAGTATAAGCTGAAATAAACACATCAACTACTGCGGTTTCAACTTGACCAACAATCCACAAGCAGAAGTGATTAGCTTCAAAGCTGATGCTGCCTGTGCCAGAAGGCATCAAACAATACCCTAGTGCTAGGTAAGTGGGTAGGAATCACAAACACAAAAGCAAGGAAATAAAGACTAAAATGTTTCAGGGGATGGGTCACTTTGTCATGTGTAACTCAAACCTCTGTTTTCCTTTGAAATACTCCTTTCATGCACAGTATCCTCCAGTGCTCTGCTCTGGGGCCAGAGGCTGATTGCTCCCGCTCCCTTCACAACCTCTGATCAGCATTTCAGGTGATTAACAGCAGCACCTGTGTCTGAGCTAATAAGCTGCCAATGTTCAAGCAGACACAACAACGTGTTCAATGCCAACCACACCACATGCTTGCAGGAAATGCAGAAACCAAATACTAGATGTGGTGAGGGTCCAATCCTGATGCTGCTCCTGTGCTGCTCCTAATATTACTCAGCATTAGAGAAGCACCAGGATTTCCTGAATGCTCCCTGAGGCCCAGGGTGCCTATGACTGCACTCCAACCAGCTATCTAAGACAGCTTGGGTTGGAGAAGTTGAAAATGCACGTTAGGTTGGTCGTCGCAATACAGCTGGCCAAATTGACATGCACCTTTTAAACTGGAGCAGCAACTACCACTGCTCCCTGCTGCCAATCAGCAGCAGTGACTCCACCCAGCGCTGCCACTGGGTTCACCAAACTGAAATATAAAATGGTAATGAAATTGCTTCATTACTATTTTAGTTTCATGAGTGCTGCACTGTCAACAGGAGGGCGATGCACCTCTGCTTGAATGGAGGAACCACTCCTGAAGAGAGCAATTGTGTACAGGATTCTGATTGCAATAACTAGTTCTTCTTTTATATAATGAACATGTTTTCTTTTTTATCGCTCTATGATTATAATGCTATATTTGATATATCTGTAAACAACTAATTTGAAAACAACTAGTGTACTCATTATCACGGTCCATCCCCTGTCCTGAAAAGTGTTACATTATGTCAACTCCACCCACTAGTGATCTATAGTATATTTTTTTAAATAATGATTTTATGTATTTTTCTATTTTTTTCACACATTTGCATTATGTAGACAGGCACTTTCATTTGTCCAAGAACGGTGCTATGTAGTGCTTTCAATATTAAGATTGCTTAACTTCCATTAGACGGCTTGGCATACACATATGCAAATTAGGCCCATATTTATGCTTTTTGATGCAAACCTGCATTAGCGCAGGTTTGCGTCAAAAAGTATAGCACCTTCTAGCGCCATTTCAAGACGCCAGCCGGGCACCATAACTATTGAATGGTGCTAGCCAGCACTAAGGCCCTGTTAGCATCCTTTGAAAGGATGCTAACAAGGCTGGGGAGGCGTAGAGGGAACCGGGGCTTGTGCGCCAAATTACGGCGCTACACTGTTTAGAGGCAAACAAATTGCCTCTAAGCAGTGTAGCACCACTTTCTGGTGCACAACTCCCATGGACATGGCTCCTGTCCTAGTAAAGACAGGAGCCATGCCCACCACCCCAAGGGACATGCCCAGGGGATGAATGTCCCTTGGGCATGGCTACTTAGGCCAGGGCCATGCAGGGGACACCAAGTCAGGGCCCCCAAGCGGTGTTGTGTAAAGAAATATAAAAATACTCACCCAGACTTACCTGGGTTGGGTCCCCCATCCTTAGGTGACCTCCTGGTGTGGGTGGGGTGGGTGGGGTGTCCCTGGGGCTAGGAAGGGTACCTGTGGGCAATTTCCATGGTCTCAGACCTTGGAAATATGCCTACAGGTCCCTTTACACCTGCCCTGACCCAGGCTTATTGCCATTTTTTAAGGTCCCCATCCCCCAGTGCTGGATTTTAGCATGGGGGGATAAATATGGTGCAAAGGCCATATCCTCCTTTTCTGGACAGGAATGCCTACCTTGCATCTCATTGATGCAAGGTAGGTTTTCCCCTCCAGAAAACGTAAACTCCATAACTTTGGTGCTAGATGTGTCTAGCGCCAAAGTATAAATATAGAGTTAGGTTTGTGCTGAATTAGTGTAAAAAATAAATGATGCTAATTCAGCGCAAACTGAATATAAATATGGGACTTAGTTTCACTACACTGAGATATTTTCAGTGCGAAAGGAACTTGGGTGCAGAATTTTACAAATATATAAGTAGCAGTTTACTTGGCATTTTTTTGAACATCTACAATTTGCCTGTACAATACGTATGCATGTATTTTCGCTTTAACTCCTCATCACCAAAACTACTAATAGGTTTCTGATCTTGTGACCAAAAGACCGGACTTAATTGTGTTAAAAAAAAAAATGAAAATTGTGACATTTTTATTACAGACTGTACTTCATTTGATATAAATGGAATGCAAAATCATGAGGCAAATTTGATTTCATCTTGATTTTTTCTCTGAAATTGAAAAATCTCTTGCTTGTTTATATTCCATCTGAAATAGTATTCTAGTTTATTTCATGAAAATTGCTTTTTTATGGAAATATTCTTGACCGATTGGAAACGACACAATTTTAGGGTTACCACAAAATTGAGGCAAACCCCAAGATGGGGGATTGCTAACGTGTTAGCTTTCTTTTACAAATTTAGAGCATTAAGGAAAATTATGGGCTTGATTTACAATCTATATTTTCTAGTACATAAAGTAGTATTGCAGTAGAATGCTCACTTCCTATAAAATGCAATTTGTATATTTATGACTTGAGATCTCTGCATCTGTATCACCTGTATTTGCTACGCTAACAGTGTCGCTGCGGTGATGCAGCTTTCTGCATATATGAATATAGGATATTGAAGTAAATCAGGAGGGACTACAGGAGTGATGGCAAAATTGACAATAACTGCAAAAAAATTGGTGGGGTTTATGCAAATTGTATGGAGGTGGGAGGAACAGCCCTCAAAAAGCAAGACCATTACATTTCATACAACATGCTGCTAAGGTTAATACAACCCTAAAAATGTCAAAACTGCATCAAATTTATTCCAATCCAACCTTGAGTAAATCAAGCCCCACAAAAGGCCAGCCACTGGTACTCATACACCTACTCATGAAAATAGTGAAGGCAGGATCTTAAAATAACACCCCGTATTAAGAAGCCACCGCCGTGCACTGCTTTTCACCTCACATATTTCATTACACATGGCATGTTCTATGACATCACTAATGACACCTCAAATGACATCCTCAATTACATCGCTGATGGCATCTTCCAATGAATGTATTAGTTTGTTTATAGAGTTGCAAGGCAGGTAACTACTAGTATGTCTCTGCCTAATTTTGGAGAGCCTGTATCCTGCTAATGAATGTGTATTTGTAAAGTACTTGCACTTCTAATCCATCATAGCTGTGTAGCAGTATTGAGTATGTTATGAATCTTTGCGTTGAAGAGTAAAACTGTGTGCAGGTGGCAATTGTTGACTTGTGTTCTCTATGTTCTATATAAGCTTTTTAGTATTTCATATGAAGTTTCCAAAAGGGAAAAGATTCTACATATTACAATCTAAGGGGCATATTTATGATGGGCGTTTCATCACGTTTGCACCATGCTACCTGGTACAGTGCGCAATGCAAACCCCAAATGCAAATTGTGCACTTTGCATGGCTCCAAGTGGCTTCATAAATCTGGAGTAAAGCAAAGCAGTGCAAATTGCTGCACTGCCTTGCTCTGACATCAGAAAGGATTGTGTGGGTGTTCCCACGCAACTCCTATGGATTTTGATGCACCTAGTAAACCTGCACCAAAATGCTACGCCTTCCCATGGAGGTGTAATGAGAAGGAATATTATTTCTCATTGTAACTTCCTCTTTCTATAGGTACTGCCTTCTGCAGTACACAAAGATAGAGGAATATGCCTCAGGGGATTTGTTTTGTGCTTGAAGGTCACCCGTGCTGCAGAAAACCAATTGTGCATGCAACAGAGGCATCCTTGCACCATGGTGCAAGGGTGCCTGCATTGGCCTTAGGCAGCCAAAAGGGTGCCAGCACAGGGGAAAAGGCAGGAATGTGACATACCGACTTACATACTGCATAGTCCTGCCCATTCCATGTCATGCAGTGCGGCACAGCAAGGTGTCTTGCTGCATGTGTATGACCCCAAGTATTGCAAGCTGCCTTGAGATATTAGGCAGCATTGGCTCAGCATGACAATTTCTGCATAACATAAAGACATGTGTGCACCAGGTATTAATCTTTGTACATGTGCTGTTTTCTCTTCAGAAGATAGGCTGTCTGTGAAGTTTTACCACAGTGTGACGGCTGTGGATAGTATGATCTTTGGCATCTTCAGACCTTGGTTATTTTAAGTGAATGGTGTCTGTTTTGGCAGGTGTTGTGTAGAGTGTACTCTATTCTTACTAGATCATTTTTAATACTATGTACTGTATTTATCATGAGAGTTTCACCATTTGCAAACAGTGTGGTACAGAGTAAACTCTCGCCATAGAGTGAACACTGTTCACAGTACACCCGTTTCTACTCATATCAACTTCATTTCACAATATAGGTTTGGTGACTGATGGGGGTTTGATGCAGATAACAGCTGTCTGTTGTAGAGTTTCCCATGTGTCTGTGGTTGATTGTCAGTGTGAAGTAGGCTACCCGTGCAGTGTGTGTTATAGAGTCAATGTTGCACATAATACATGCTTGCTACACTTAAGGAAGTTGTATCTATGATGGCATTAATGATGCTTCATATTATTCTCAGCCATTGTATATTTATTTTCTAATCTCTAATGCCATACCTGTTTATCAAGCAATGTGTGCAAAAAATGTTTGGATGATGTCATCATTTATGTTATCAGTGATGTCAACGATGATGGCAACTGAGACATCATCAGTGATGTCATCAATACTCTGTCATAAAACATGTCATGAGTAATGTGATATGATAAGTTGTAAGCAGTGCATAGCAGGGGCACAAATTATAGTAAGCTCAGCTAACTTCAGCTGGTGAATGTCTGTGTATTTTAGTTCAAATGTTAATGTTATCACTAACATATTCACCTTACTATAACAATACTTTAACCTTTGTTTCTCTCAGTGGATTTCTAGTTCTTTTTTAATGTGAAGTCAAATTTTAAAATATGTAAAGCTGATCCCCCTTTGTCAGTAAATAGGGTTTGAACGTGCACAGAAGTGGTTGGCCACAGGGCCTTGCTTGCATCCAGGCCCTGTGGAAATCCCCAGAGCCGCCTAACCCCAAACTGTGCATGGCCTTTGGTCGTGCATAGCGTGGGGTAGCTGCAGGGCCTGTCTTGCAGCCAGGCCCTGTTTCCAATGTTCTGCAGGTAGCGAACCCCATGCTGCATACAGCCTTTGTCTGTGAACAATGGTGTGTTGGCCACAGGACGTGGACTGTGGCAAGATCCTGTGGCCAAACCCCCAGCAGGCTTATAAATCCACACAGTGCACCATTGGCGTGTGCAGCATGGGATTGTCCTTTGGGTCCCAGAGAGCCCATCCTCTGGGGAAAAAATATAAAGATTAAGAGTAGGGGACATTCAGCCCCAACCCTTATTTCACCATGGGACCCCCTCCCTAGGACCAGTCACAATCAAAAGGAAAGGGGGACATGTGCCCCCCACCTCCAAGACTTCCTGGGCCCCCGGGTAACCTATTCCCTGGGGGAAAAAAGCTAAGGGGAGGTCTGCATGCAGCCCACATCCCTGAGCCTTATTAGGTCCCAGGGATTCCATCCCCCAGGGCCCTACCAATGAAAAGGGGAGGAGGATCATGTGGCCCCGTTACCTGAGCCTCATTAGGGCCTGGGTTCTCCATCCCCCAGGGCCTTATGTATTTTAAAGTGAAGTGGGGGACATTGCCCCTATCCAAAACTTCATTAGTCCCTGTGGACCCCATCCAATATCCAATACAGCCATATTCTTTTAAAAGGTGAGGGGGCCATGTGGCCTGCCCGAGCATTATTATGCACTAGGGAACCCTTCCCCTGAGGCCTTAACTTTTTTAAAGGGGAAAGGGCTACATGGCCCCCTCCCTGAGCCTTAATAGGCCCTAGGGACCCCATTCTCTGGTCTTATTTTCATAAAGGGGAGGGTGACTGGGTGGTTCCCCTCCCCAAGCCTCATTAGGACCTTGGGAACCCATTTTGCAGAGCTTAACTATAATAAAGGAAAAGGGCGCCACATGGCCTCCCTCCCTGAGCCTCATTAGGCTCTGATGACTTCATCCACAGTGCCTTTTTTAAGGGAAAGGGACATGTGTCCCCCCTCCCTGAGACTTTTTTGACCCAGGGTACCCCATTGTTCTCTGCGCAGGTGCAATCTTCCCCTGGTGGTAGGGAAACTGCTGTGTCCTGGGGTTTACCACAAGTGAGACAGCCCTGGTTGATAAATTCCCTGGGGCAAATAAAGTCTCAGGGAGGGGGGCCTCATCACCCCCCCCATTAAATAAAGTTGGCAGCCTTTGAGGGATTTAGGGAAGGCGGGCAATTTATGGCATATTTCATCCCTTGGATATGGACTCCAGGGGTCACTAATAGGTCAGACAGAGGAGCACCATGGCCCACTCCTCTAATTTATTCAATTGTTCCCAGGGATGAAAATGGCCTGGGGAGAGGGATCCTGTGCCCTCTCCCCTTAAACAATGTGGCTCCTGGGTGGGCTCCTCTGCACCTATAATTGAAGAACACGGATGTTAGACTTGGCATCCTTGACATGGTCTCTCCTAACTTTTTGCCTCTGCTTCCCAGGTTGTTGATGTGTGCTGGACTCTGTTTTTGCTGTTTTTGATACTCTGGGCACTTTACCACTGCTAACCAGTGCCTGAGTGCAAGTGCTCCTATGTATGCATGAATTGGCTTATCCATGATTGGAATGTTTGATTTACTACTAAGTCCCTAGTAAAGTGCACTAGAGGTGCCCAGGGCCTGTAAATCAAATGCTACTAGTGGGCCTGCAGCACTGGTTGTGCCACCCACACAAGTAGCCCTGTAAACATGGCTCAGACCTCCCACTGCAGTGCCTGTGTGTGCAGTTTTGAACTGCCAATTCGACTTGACAACTGAACCCACTTGCCAGGCCTAAACCTTCCCTTTTTATACATGTAAGGCCCCCCTAAGGTAAGCTCTAGTAGCTCCCTGGGCAGGGTGCAGTGTATGTTAAAGGTGGGACATGTACTGATGTGTGTTACATGTCTTAACAGTGAAATACTGCTAAAATCAGTCTTCACTGTTGTAAGGCCTATATCTCTCATAGGTTAACATGGGGGCTGTCTTTAAATAACATTAAGGTGCAGATTAACTTTGAGAGCAGATTGAGCTATGAGTTTAGGGCCTCTGGACTCACAATTCAATGATATATCTTTGAGTGAAGTTGTTTTTTAAATTGTCTGTTTGAAAATGCCACTTTTAGAAAGTAGGCACTTTCTTGCTCAAACCATTCTGTGACTCTGCCTGTTTGTGGATTGTCTGCCTGGGTCAGTTTGATAGTTGGGCTGTTGCACCTCCCCACTTCGCACTACAGCCCTGGTCTCACCTACGCTGCTGTGCGCCGTCACCGAGCTGCTGCTAGCACCGTGACTCTATGGCCACCGCACGTCGCAGCATCCCGCTTCACACTGCAGCCCCGATGCCATCAACGCCAGCACCCCTGAGTTCATCAGCCCAGAGTTCGATTTGCAAGGCGTGTGACTTCAAGGGCCTGACAACTCCTGCATCGACTCTGGAACTGACACCGTAACATCATCAACAGCGCTCTCTGGAGCTCATCATGAGGATTACAACTCCTTACAAATCCGAGGTACTGTTTGCGGGTCTTCCCAACACCATAGCTGGCCCACGACACCGCAGCCGGCCTGAACTGTTGGTTTTGTTGCTCACGACACTGTGATAGCCCCAGGTGGAGCTATCAACTTCAAGGAACAGTATTTTTAAGATAAATCTTACAAAATTAATATCTTTATTACTGTATGTTGGATTTCTATCATTTTGGTCTTGCTTTACACAGATAAGTATCGGCTATGTTTCTAAAACTAGTGTGGTGTCCTTCTGTAGTGATTTACTTATTACTGTGTGTTATGTGCAAATGCTTTACACATTGCTTCTGAGATAAGTCTGACTGCTCATACCAAACTACCAAGGGGGTGAGCAGGGGTTATCTAAGTGGGTATCTCCCTTATCCTGACTAGAGTGAGGGTCCCTACTTGGACAGGGTGCAAACCAACTGCCAATTAGAGACCCCATTTCAAACATTGGTTGTGAGCGGTGAAGATAGGCCTTGCATTTGCACTTGACCTACAGTGATTGGTGTACACTACTGCCATATCGCAGACCACTACATACTGCATACAGATTTGTGTTTTTGATTTTTCTCTTTGACCTATTTTTTATCTTGAGTTCAAGTGAACTCCAACAACATCATGTCTCAATCAGGAGCATCGTCAGTTGCATCCCAGGACTTGGTTTTTGAGGAGGATAGGTTGGAAATCTATACAGTGAAGGAACTGAAGGCAGTTTGTAAAAACCTCAAAGTCCAGGTCAGAAGCCTCACCAAAAAGGAGGAGCTACAAAAGGCACTGAGGGCCTGGGTAGCAGCCAGAACTGTCAGTGGGCAGTCTGTGAATCCAATGGGGGAGTCTGTGGACCCAAATCCAGGAGAAGATGTGCTGAGGGTCCAGGTGCTGCTAGGTGGGGAGGTACCCTGGGTCAAGCAGCAGTGGTGGATCAAAAGGCCTTAGACCAGAGGAGCTGGAAGACAGGAGAGAAGCCAGGAGGCATCAGATGGAATTGGAGAGATTACAAATGGAGGCTCCAAGGGAGCAGCAAGCCATTGAGGAAAAGAAGATGCTTTTGGACCATGAACTCAAAATAGAGGAGCTGGATGTGAGGAGCAGGTTCAGCTAGGATGGTGGCAGCAATTCCTCAGTGCAGTCAGACAGAATTGTATACTTCCTAAGAACGTAGGGAGGAAGTGCAAGAAGGGAGATGACATACAGAGGTGGTGTCAGGGATATGAGGCATCTATTCACATGAAAGAGGTCCCTGAGAAGAACTGGGGAGCCTGTTTATGGAACCATTTCACAGAGGAGGGGAGGGACACCTTCCTAGCTTTGGGTAAGGGGTACAACCTCACCTATGCTGACATGAAGGAGGCCCTTCTCACTAGGCATGGTCTCACTCTTGACAAGTACCAGGATCAGTTTAGGCAGGGTAAAAATGAGTCCCAGTCCTTGTTGTAATGTGTAGATTTGTTTTGCACAGCACTAGATGCTTGGGTGAAGGGCAGTAATGTGGCAGGTTTTCAGGGTCTGTACAACTTAATTGCGTGGGAGCACTTGTCTAGTCTGTGTTTTGCAGAGCTGCACCAGCACTTGACTGATAGTAAGCTTACTGACCCCAGAAAGCTTGTTATGGAAGCGGATCGCTGGGTCCACAAGAAGGAGTATGTGGGAGGCCCAGCCAAGGGTGGGCAGGGTTTCCAACGGAAGAAGGAGGGGGAGGTCAAGAGAGACACAGACAGGTCCCACGACAATAGGGGAGAAAAAGGGGCCCATATCCCTTCTGACAGGAAGGAGGGTGGTTCTGGTGGGTGGTGGCCCAGGGCAACCCATTTTCAATCCCAGTGCTTTGAGTGTCTCCAGTTGCTACACAAGCAAGGGGACTCTGTCTGGCCTAAGAGAACCCCCACTGGTGGCCCCTCTATTAAGGTGGCCAATGTAGCCTTAGGGGGAGGTAGCCCCCAGGGACAGGTCATAGATCATGTCCTGACATCCTTTAGTTGGGAGGTGAACTCAGAGGGTGAGATGGTGATCCCTAAGGGTAGTAGTCATCACTTCCACCAGGTGACAGTGAATGGGGTCCCAGTCACCGCTCTGAGAGACAGTGGGGCTAGCACACCATGATGGTGGAAAGGCCCGTCTCCCCAGAGCAGTACACCGGTCAGGTGTGTAGGGTGATGTCAGCTTATGGGCAGGACTTCTACTGCCCTATGGCCCTGGTATCCCTAGAGTGGGGTGGGGAGGTGACCCAGGGGCAGGTCATGGTCAGTCCCCAGATACCCATAGACTGCCTTCTGGGGAATGAGTTGCCCCAGGTGTCAGGGGAACTGGGAGGTGTGGCCCCCAGAAGCACCCTCACAGTTCAGTTGTCTGGGGGTACCACTCCAAGGCGGAAAGTACAGAACCGCAGCAAGAGGGATAGGAGGAGGGAGAGCCCACCCCTGTCCCCTGCTCAGCCTGAGGGTACAGATCCAAGGGTGAGTGACCAGTCTCGGATCAGCAGTCCTGAACTTGTGGGAGGTGAAGTAGAAAAAGGGTGCAAGTCACCTGGGGTTACTGCCCCCCACTTTTTAAAACCACAGAGGCTAGAGACCCTAGAATGGCCTGGGGCCAGACTTATGACACTGACAGCTGTCAGTAGCTTCTGTTGGTTGTATCCTTGTGGTCAGAGATTTTCCTGGGAGAGGAACTGAAATCAGACCCCAGGGGTGGAATGGGCCACATCACACTGTTGGCCCTGGTGGTACTGTCTGCCTACTAGGATGCACCTGTGAGCAAGGTAAGGTTAGGTGCTGCACAGATAGAGTCCTCAGGAGAGGAGAAGAGTTCACACAAGGTTAGTTCACTGAGCCATGAGAGTGTTGACCGAGGGATCAGCCTGGGTTCAGATAGGCGTAGAACTGACAAGAGCTCCTGCAGTAGTGGGCCATTGTCCAGGTTCTATCGCCCTGAGCAGGGAAGTCCAACAAGATATAGACTGGCCTACCCAGGCTTAAGGCTGGGAGGGGGTTGTGTTGGAAATGGCCCTTTTTGCAGGGTTATCCCCGAACATTTTGCCTTTTTCCTCCTATTTTTTCAGGTCTGTTTTTGCTGGTTTGTCGTCTCTGCACACTTTGCAACTGTTAATCAGTGCTAAAGTGCGAGTACTCCCTGGTAAATTGTACTAGTAATTGGTTTACCCTTGTTTGGCATATTTGATTCACTGGTAAGTCCCTAGTAAAGTGCACCAAAGGTGCCCAGGGCCTGTAAATCAAATGTTACTAAAGGGCCTGCAGCACTGATTGTGCCACCCACATAAGTAGCCCTGTAAACATGGCTCAGACCTGCCACTGCAGTGCCTGTGTGTGCAGTTTTAAACTGCCAATTGCCAGGTCTAAACCTTCCCTTTTACTACATGTCAGGCACCCCTAATGTAGGCCCGAGATAGCCCCAGGGGAAGGGTACAGTGTATGTTTAAAGTACGACATATACTAATGTTTTTTACATGCCCTAACAGTGAAATACTGCTAAATTAATTTGTCACTGTGCAAGGCCTATCTCTCTCTCAGGTTAACATGGGGGCTGCCTTTAAATTTCTTTAAAGTGCAGATTCCCTTTGAGAGCAGATGAAAAGTTGGAGTTTAGGGTCTCTGAGCTCACAATTTAAAAATAGATATTTTAGTGAAGTTGGTTTTTAAATTGTCTGTTTGAAAATGCCACTTTTAGAAAGTAGGCATTTTCTTGCTTAAACCATTCAGTGACTCTGCCTGTTTGTGGATTGTCTGTCTGGGTCAGTTTGACAGTTGGGCTGTTTTTTACCTCTCTAGACAGTGACACAAAAGGGGGCGGTGTATAGCCTGCATATCCTGAAGAGCCATCTGAGCTAGAGGGGAGGGAGGGGTGGATCGTTAAAACATGGAAGGACTGTGCCTGCCCTCACACAATGCATTCTCCGACCTGCTGGTGTGCATCTGGGGCCTGGCCTGGACAATGAAGGATCTTGCAAACACTTGAGACATTGCTTTGAAGTTTTCCAACTTCAAAGGCAGAACAGGGAATAAGAAGACGGCCCAACACCCCAGACTTTAAGAATCTTTCTGGAATCAAGAGGAACCTCTGCCAAGAAGAAAGGCTGAAGAGCTGGAGAAGGAGTACTGTTCCTTTGCTGTGTTGCTTTGCTGGATTGGCCTGCAGTTGCTGATTCTGCCTTAGAAGAGACCAAAGGGTGAACTTTGCAGTGTGTCCTGCTTAAGAAAGTTCTCCAAGAGCTTGGAGTAGAGTTTGCCTTCTGTTGGAAGTCTCAGGGACACCAACGACATCAGATTCCTCGACCTGCAGCACTGGGAACTGTGTGTTCTGTGATGTTCAAGAAGAAAAACCACTGCGCCACCGCCAATGAACCCGCTGGCCTGTACTGTGACCTGCCAACGCCGCACGCAGTGCCCTGATTTGCACCGCAACCCTGGTCTGACCGATGCCATCATCAGACGACTTCACCTAGCCGCTGCTCACACCGTGACCTATGGGCCCAGCACTCTGGCATCGCCTGCTGACATGGAAGCCTGTGCCTCCCCGACGCCCCTGCTCCTGCTGACACCACCGCTGCTGCCAACACTGTGGTTTGTGGACACTGCTTGTGAAGAGAACAAAGCACCGTCCTGTCCCGCACCGCAGCCCCAGTCCACCGATGCCAGCACCATCACTTCCAGTTTCGTCAACAGGTCTCCCTGCCTGCATCATGGCCTGTAGACACCACTCATCTGGGTCACAAAGCACCGTCCCATCCGACACCGCTTGCTTGGGTCTACTGACGATAGCGCTTCTGCAACAACAATGCCACTGCCTGCACCATGACCTGTGGACATCGCACGGTGCACCACTCCGCCTCACCCCACAGCCCTGGTCTCACCGATTCCGCTGGACGCCATCACCAAGCCACCGCCTGCACTGTGACTCTGTGAGCACTGCATGTCGCATCATCCTGCTTCGCACTGCAGCCCTGACACCATGAACGCCGGCACACCTGCCTTCATCAGCCCGGAATTCGATCCACAAGGCATGTGATTTCAAGGGCCGATGACTCCTTCACCGACTCTGGAACCGACACTGCAACGTCAGTGACGCCGCTCTCTGGAGCTCACCGCAAGGATCACGATGCCCCACAAATCCAAGGTACTGTTTGCGGGTCTCCCCAGCACGTAGTTGGCCCACGACACCGCGACCAGCCTGAACTATTGGTTTTGTTGCTCACAACGCTGTGATAGCCCCAGGTGGAGCTATCGACTTCAAGGAACTGTTTTTTTAATATAAATCTTACAAAATTCATACCTTTAGTACTGTATGTTGGGTTTTTATTGTTTTTGTCTTGTTTTACACAGATAAATATTGGCTTTTTAAAAAAAAAACTGGTGTGGCATCCTTTTGTAGTGTTTTCACTTACTACTGTGTGTTATGTGCAAATTCTTTACACATTGCTTCTGAGATAAGCCTGACTGTTTGTGCGATCTCACTGCGCAGAAGTCGAGCGCTTTGCATGACATCAACCCTGTTACATGGATAATTGCACTTTTGCTGGTTACATGGATAATTGCACTTTTGCCGATAAGTTTCCCTGCAAGCAAACTTCTGTTTCCTTTTCTGTGTCTCCTTCACACTCATGGCGACCATCGGCTCGCATATGTGAAACTGTTTTACTTTTCATTATTAGTGTATGTGGTAAGAAAAGTCCGGTTTTGAGTTTACAACGCTAATAGCTCTAACACGAGCAAACGTGAAACCCGTTGAATTGCAAATGCTTGTTATCTTTTTGTGCTTGTAGGAGACAACTCTTTCTCTCCAGACAAACTAACAATGCTATTCTGCAACTCTGGCACAGAATGATAAGGGTATTTATTATATAAACCGCATCCATGCTCTACTATAAGCTATTCCACTGTATGCCACTCCACTCCACACTATTCCACTCTACCCCACTCAACTCTATGCCCCTCCAGTCTTCACCATTCCACTATAAGCTATTCCACTCAACACCACTTCACTGTATGTCACTCCTCTGCTCACCACTCTTTTATATGCTATTTTAGTCTACACCACTGCATTCTATGCTACTCCAATCTATGCTATTCCACTGTATGTCACAACACTCTACCTCATTCCACTGGATGCCTCTCCATTCTACTTCACTCCACTCTACACTGTGCCACTGTATAGTATGACACTCTAACACACTCCACTCTATGGGCCAGATGTAGCAAGGCTTTTGCACCTCTCAAACAGCGAAAATCGCTGTTTGCGAGGCGCAAAAGCCACATCGCAATGCCCATTCCCATTTTGCGAGTCGGTAACCTGGTTTCCGACTCGCAAAATGTGAATGCGAGTCGCAAATAGGAAGGGGTGTTCCCCTTCCTATTTGCGATTCGCATCGCGATGCAGAATTGCTTTGTGACCGCGAACGCGGTCGCAAAGCAATTTGCAGTTTTTATCAGTGTCACACTGGTGGTAACCCCTTCGCAAAAGGGAAGGGGTCCCCATGGGACCCCTTCCCCTTTGTGAATGGCCCTGAAACCATTTTTTTCAGAGCAGGCAGTGGTCCTATGGAGCACTGCCTGCTCTGAAAAAATGAAACTGACACGTTTCATTTTTTTCTTTTGTAATGCATCTCATTTTCTTTTAAGGAAAATGGGCTGCAATACAAAAAAAAAACTGCTTTATTTAAAAGCAGTCACAGACATGGTGGTCTACTGTCTCCAGCAGGACACCATCCCTGTGAGCGCTGCGAGTCTCAAGGGGGTCGCAAATTGTTACCCACCTCATTAATATTAATGAGTTGGGCCTTTGCGACCCCCTTGCGACTCGCAGATGGTGTCAGGGACACCATCCTTCATCCGGCTTTGCGACTCGCAATTTGTGAGTCGCAAAGCCGGAATTTCCTACATCTGGCCCTATATCATTTTACTCTTCAGCACTCCAGTGTATGCTATTCTACTGTACAATTCTCCAATCTATAACACTCCACTGTATGACACTCCACTTTACAATACTCAACTCTATACCACTCCACTCTATGCCACTACACTGTATCTCATTCCACTCTAGGCCACTCCATTATACACTACTCCATTGCATGCAACTACATTCTATGCCACTCCAATCTATGCTTTTCTACTCTACCCCACTCAACTCTACACAACTACAGTATACACCACTCCACTGTACTCCACTCCACTCTATATTATTCCACTGTATGCCAAGCCACTATATGGCCATCCACTGTATATCCATATACAACATTTTTTTACTCTATGGCACTCCACTTTATGGCACACAACAGTATGCTATTACACTGTACAGCACTCCAGTCTACTCCACTATACTGTACCCCAATCTGCTCTACAGCACTCCACTCTATGGTATTCCACTCTGTTCCACTGTACTTTACACCTCTCCAGTGTACTCTATTCCATTTCATGCCATTCCAGTCCACACTGTTCCACTGTACCTCACTACACTTTACATCACTCCACTGTAAGCCACTGTACTCTATGCCACTCCAGTCTATGCTATTCCACTCTACACCACTCCATTCTATACCATTCCACTCTGCACCACTCTACTCTATGCTATTCCTCTGTTTGTCACTCCACTGCATACTATACCAATGTATGTCAGGCAAGTGTACCACACTCCACTCTATGAGACTACACTGTACACCACTCTTCTGTATGCTAGTCCACCATATGTCACTCCAGCCTAAACTACTCCACTGTATGCTACTGCACTGTACGCCATTTTACTGTACGCTATTCTCCTGTACGCACTGCACTGTATGCCACTCTATGCTATTCCACTCTATGCCACGCCACTTTAAGTCACCCTACTATATGCTAATTCACTCTACATCACTCATCTCTATGCCCCTACAATCTATGCCACTCCATTGTATGCTTTTCCACATGACACCACTCTATTATATGCTACTCCACTCGATGTCACTCCATTGTACACCACTCCAATATACACCATTCCATTCTTCACCACTCCAGTCTATGCAACTCCACCCTATGCTATTCCATTCTACAAAACTACACTCTATGCCACTCCACGCCACTCCACTCTATGGTATTCCACGCTATCCCACTCCACTCTACACCACTTCACTGTACATGATTCTACTGTATGGCACTATACTCTACCGCATTTCACTGCACACCACTCCACTCTATGCCACTCCACTATATGCTATTGTGCACTCTATCACACTCCACTCTATGGCACTCCACTTTTCACAACTCTACTGTATGCTATTCTACTGCATGACATTCCACTCTATAACACTTTACTGTATGCCATTCCACTCTATGCGATTCAACTGATTGCCACTCCACTCTACGCCATTCCACTGTACCCTATTCCATTCTAGGTCACTCCTCTATACACTATGCCACTCTACTCAACAACACTCTAACCAATCAATTCCATAATTGCAGCCCTGTGTTTGTAGCATATATTTTGAAATACCTTCAGCAAAAAGTACTGGATTTGTCACATAGGCGGTCATTATGAACAAGTGGGAAACACCGCCGACCGCTGTGGCAGCGATGAACAGAATGCCGCAGTTGGCTGTGAATGGAAACCTGCATATAATGAACGAAAATCCCAGCCCCACCGAAAATCACCAGATCACCACTCCCGCCATGACCCTGTCGGCGGGAATCCCAGAGCTCCCCACCCCGCCACCACCAAGCACACCCACATCCCGCCCTCCAAATAATGATGCACAAATCGCCTTGGCGGACAGTGGAGGCAGAACGACCATTGGCGGCTCCGACCACCATGGGCGGCAAGTTGACTTAACAGCAAGAAGTGCACACATTGGATAAGTGTGTAACCCACACACCTGACACACATCCATAACCCCATAAACCCCCCCCCAGACATACCCCACAATCCTTTGCAACAAAACCAGGCCAAGAAGACGGAGAGCACCAGAGGCAGACCTCAAACGCTAGCACACATAAAAGCACCGTCACCGCATTCCCAGCCCTGACACCATTCACCACACTCACCATGTCAACCCCCAAACATCCACGCTTCACTGAAAGGAAGTTAAGGACCATGGTGGACGAGATCCTGAAGGTGGAGCCACAAATATTTGGGCCCGAGGTACAGCACACACCCATCGCAAAGAAGATGGAGCTATGGCAGACCATTGTGAACAGGGTCAATGCAGTGGGACACCATCCATGCACCAGGGAGGATAATCCGGAAGAGATGGAACGACCTGTGGGGGAAGGTCAGGGGCATGGCATCAAGGCACCTCATCGCAGTGCAGAAGACTGGGGGAGGACTGTAGGAAAGTACCATCTTGCCTGGCATGTTACCCCCATTTTTCACTGTATATATGTTGTTTTAGTTGTATGTGTCACTGGGACCCTGGTAACCCAGGGCCCCAGTGCTCATAAGTGTGCCTGAATGTGTTAACTGTGTAGTGACTAACTGTCTCACTGAGGCTCTGCTAATCAGAACCTCAGTGGTTATGCTCTCTCATTTCTTTCCAAATTGTCACTGACAGGCTAGTGACCATTTTTACCAATTTACATTGGCTTACTGGAACACCCTTATAATTCCCTAGTATATGGTACTGAGGTACCCAGGGTATTGGGGTTCCAGGAGATCCCTATGGGCTGCAGCATTTCTTTTGCCACCCATAGGGAGCTCTGACAATTCTTACACAGGCCTGCCACTGCAGCCTGAGTGAAATAACGTCCACGTTATTTCACAGCCATTTTACACTGCACTTAAGTAACTTATAAGTCACCTATATGTCTAACCTTTACCTGGTAAAGGTTGGGTGCAAAGTTACTTAGTGTGAGGGCACCCTGGCACTAGCCAAGGTGCCCCCACATTGTTCAGAGCCAATTCCCTGAACTTTGTGAGTGCGGGGACACCATTACACGCGTGCACTACATATAGGTCACTACCTATATGTAGCTTCACCATGGTAACTCCGAATATGGCCATGTAACATGTCTATGATCATGGAATTGCCCCCTCTATACCATCCTGGCATAGTTGGCACAATCCCATGATCCCAGTGGTCTGTAACACACACCCTGGTACTGCCAAACTGCCCTTCCTGGGGTTTCACTGCAGCTGCTGCTGCTGCCAACCCCTCAGACAGGCAGCTGCCCTCCTGGGGTCCAGCCAGGCGTGGCCCAGGATGGCAGAACAAAGAACTTACTCTGAGAGAGGGTGTGACACCCTCTCCCTTTGGAAAATGGTGTGAAGGCAGGGGAGGAGTAGCCTCCCCCAGCCTCTGGAAATGCTTTCTTGGGCACAGATGTGCCCAATTCTGCATAAGCCAGTCTACACCGGTTCAGGGACCCCTTAGCCCCTGCTCTGGCGTGAAACTGGACAAAGGAAAGGGGAGTGACCACTCCCCTGACCTGCACCTCCCCTGGGAGCTGTCCAGAGCTCCTCCAGTGTGCTCCAGACCTCTGCCATCTTGGAAACAGAGGTGCTGCTGGCACACTGGACTGTTCTGAGTGGCCAGTGCCACCAGGTGACGTCAGAGACTCCTGCTGATAGGCTCCTTCAGGTGTTACTAGCCTATCCTCTCTCCTAGGTAGCCAAACCCTCTTTTCTGGCTATTTAGGGTCTCTGTCTCTGGGGAAACTTTAGATAACGAATGCAAGAGCTCATCCGAGTTCCTCTGCATCTCCCTCTTCACCTTCTGATAAGGAAACGACCGCTGACCGCGCTGGAAGCCTGCAAACCTGCAACATAGTAGCAAAGACGACTACTGCAACTCTGTAACGCTGATCCTGCCGCCTTCTCGACTGTTTTCCTGCTTGTGCATGCTGTGGGGGTAGCCTGCCTCCTCTCTGCACCAGAAGCTCCGAAGAAATCTCCTGTGGGTCGACGGAATCTTCCCCCTGCAACCGCAGGCACCAAAAAGCTGCATCCCCGGTCCCTTGGGTCTCCTCTCAGCACGACGAGCGAGGTCCCTCGAATCCAACGACTCTGTCCAAGTGACCCCCACAGTCCAGTGACTCTTCAGCCCAAGTTTGGTGGAGGTAAGTCCTTGCCTCACCTCGCTGGGTTGCATTGCTGGGAACCGCAACTTTGCAGCTACTCCGGCCCCTGTGCACTTCCGGCGGAAATCCTTTGTGCACAGCCAAGCCTGGGTCCACGGCACTCTAACCTGCATTGCACGACTTTCTAAGTTGGTCTCCGGCGACGTGGGACTCCTTTGTGCAACTTCGGCAAGCACCGTTTCACGCATCCTCGTAGTGCCTGTTTCTGGCACTTTTCCGGGTGCTACCTGCTTCAGTGAGGGCTCTTTGTCTTGCTCGACGTCCCCTCTCTCTTCAGGTCCAATTTGCGACCTCCTGGTTCCTCCTGGGCCCCAGCAGCGTCCAAAAACACCAAACGCACGATTTGCATCTAGCAAGGCTTGTTGGCGTCCTTCCGGCGGGAAAACACTTCTGCACGACTCTCCAAGGCGAGAGGGATCCGTCCACCAAAGGGGAAGTCTCTAGCCCTTTTCGTTCCTGCAGAAACCTCAGCTTCTTCTTTCCAGTCGAAGCTTCTTTGCACCCGCAGCTGGCATTTCCTGGGCATCTGCCCATCTCCGACTTGCTTGTGACTTTTGGACTTGGTCCCCTTGTTCCACAGGTACCCTAGATTGGAAATCCACAGTTGTTGCATTGCTGGTTTGTGTCTTTCCTGCATTATTCCTCTAACACGACTACTTTGTCCTTAGGGGAACTTTAGTGCACTTTGCACTCACTTTTCAGGGTCTTGGGGAGGGTTATTTTTCTAACTCTCACTATTTTCTAATAGTCCCAGCGACCCTCTACAAGGTCACATAGGTTTGGGGTCCATTCGTGGTTCGCATTCCACTTTTGGAGTATATGGTTTGTGTTGCCCCTATCCCTATGTTTCCCCATTGCATCTTATTGTAACTACACATTGTTTGCACTGTTTTCTAAGACTATACTGCATATTTTTGCTATTGTGTATATATATCTTGTGTATATTTCCTATCCTCTCACTGAGGGTACACTCTAAGATACTTTGGCATATTGTCATAAAAATAAAGTACCTTTATTTTTAGTATAACTGTGTATTGTGTTTTCTTATGATATTGTGCATATGACACTAAGTGGTACTGTAGTAGCTTCACACGTCTCCTAGTTCAGCCTAAGCTGCTCTGCTAAGCTACCATTATCTATCAGCCTAAGCTGCTAGACACCCTATACACTAATAAGGGATAACTGGGCCTGGTGCAAGGTGCAAGTACCCCTTGGTACTCACTACAAGCCAGTCCAGCCTCCTACAAGGACCACCACCAACACCACCAGAATACACAGACTGGGAGGAAAAGGTACTGGCCATCCTGCACCCTGAGGGACTTACTGGAGGAATGGACTCAGGTAAGTCATCAACATATACCCCATATACACCATACCAGTAATGCATGCACCATCCCACCCCACCCACACCCACCAGGACCAACACCCCACACAGGCATCAGCCACTAAATCCACCCGCCACATGACCACAAACCCATTTACAGGCCCACATCCCTCCCCCTGTGCACAGTCACCTACCCCTGCAAGTACCCACAATGGAACGACACCCCCCACCACAATGCAACCCCACAGTCGACACTAAACGCTGTGTTAACCTCACAAAGGCACCCTGTAAGGCCACTGAAAGTAACCCCAGCACAAAATAGCCCAGTCTTGTTCACCCCAAATGTTCATGCAGCAATAACAGACATGTCTATGTCCCCCAACAGGCACCACCACCCATGCAACCCTAACGGATGGGACCAGGAGTGCCACAGCCCCCCAGGGAGACAGAGGCACCTCACAGTACACTAGTGAAGTATCTCTGGACACTGATGAGCAGGCAGGCCCCTCACACAGTCCTGGACTTTCACCATGCAGCAGCCCCACCCAGGAAACCACTGTCACCCCTACCACCCAGTCAAGACCAACAGCCCAGGGCAAGTGTCCCCACACCAGTGTATCCAGGCCACAGACTGGTGGAACACAGGTACAGAGGCCACAGTCTCCCACTCCCAACACGCAGGAAGGTGAGGACCCCAGTACAAGTGGTACTGCCAGACCTGTGCAGGGGGACACAGACACAGGGGACTAGAGCAAGTGCAAGGGTGGTGGTGGGCCAGGGGGGAGGCCACAGGATGATGCAGCAAACCAGGACATGATATCAGAGGTATTGGGGGCCTACCAGCATACCCATGACAGGTTGTCACAGATTGTGTCCACCCTGGAGCACAGTCAGAGGATGCAGCAGGAACACCACCAACAGGCCATGGAGCAGTGGAAAGAGCAGAATGCCACAATGGCCACCATAGCAGGAGCACTGCTGCAGCTGGTCCAAAACCAGTCTGACACCCACACAGGACAAGAGTCCCCCACAACAGCACCGGACACCCACCATGAGATTACACCATCAGCAGAAACATCCCAGGAACTACCCTCACAGGAAACCCAAGGGCCTACCATGTCATCCCCTGAAGACCAACAGCAGGCGCCCCAACGGACCCTCAGGCCAATATAAGGCAGTGGAACCATAGCAAAGAACAAGGACCCCTTCAAGAAGTAACTCAGCAACAGTCTGCACAGCAACCATCCCACTCAATCAGCCACCGCACATTGCTAAGAGGCAATATGAACTAATGTAAGAAAAGATGGACCCATTATTAGTACCAACAAGGCTGCCACCATGTTGGTCTTGAGGATACCCACCCCTTACGACTTGCCATCACTGTAAACACCACTATTCACTCACTTCAACAAATAAAACACATATCACACCTGTAACACTGTCCCCTGTGTTAAATTGTGAACAAAGTGTGGATGCAACTGGCTGATAACTACTTTATTGTCAAATCTGTGCATGAAGGGAGTCCTGTGTGCCTAAATGTTGGTAATAAGTAAATGCAGAACATTTCAATCTGTACCATGCAGAAGTGGACCATGTTTCAGCTATCATTACCAACCCCCCCATATGACTGAGCACACTGACAGTATGTGTCACAAACCCCAATGTCCGGCCCAAGTCCCACACAGTTACTGGAAGTAGAATTGTATCATTTGGGTTCTGGAATTGACATCTTCCCCTTCCTCATCATCACCATCACTCTCCTCATTTCTCTAAGGTAGCTGGTCAGTACATACAGCACCCTCCACCTCCAAGAGGGGGCTAGAATGTCTCACTGCCCTGTTATGCAGCATGCAGCAGGCCACCACTATTCTACACACCTTTTCAGGCCCGTAGGCCAGGCAACCCCCAGAGAGATGTAGACAATGAAATCTAGCATTCAGGAGACCTATAGTTCGCTCTATCACCCTGCTAGTACGTCCATGGGCCACATTGTAATTTCTCTCTGCATCTGTCCAGGGATTCCTCACTGGTGTCAGGAGCCAACAAAAGTTTGGATAGCCAGAATCACCTAGAAAAAGGTGCAATACAGAGCCATCATTGCTATGCCCCTTAGTCAGACAGCCTGGCTGTCTGCTATGTGTCAGTAAGTGACAGGCACACTTACCTATGATCCACCCTCTGTCCTCTTGGAGTTCTTCCATCCTGTGTGGCACACTACTGTTCCTCAACACAAAGGAATCATGGACTGAACCTAGGAACATGGCATTCACATGTGAGATGTACTGGTCTGCAGTACATACTAAATGGATGTTCATGGAGTGAAAGTTCTTTCTGTTTCTGTACACCTGTTCACTCACTCTTGGGGGGATGATCGGTATGTGGGTGCCATCGATGGCATTTATGAAATGGGGTATGTTGGCAAAGGCATAGAATTCTGACTTGATGGCAGGGAGGTCAATACTTTGGGGAAACCTCACATAGGACTGCAGGTGTCGTACAAATGCATTCAGAAATCTTGTCAGTACCATGCTGAACACTGGCTGTGAAAATCCCGCACCCATGCCAACTGTCACTTGAAATGAGCCCGTATCCAGGAAATGGAGTGCAGAGAGCACCTGCACTTCAGTAGGGATGACATGCTGATTATGATTTCCCGGAGTTAGTGCAGGATCCAGTAAAGCATAAAATTCCTGAATTGTTGCACATGTGAGTCAGTAATTGATTATGATCTGACGCTTCACCATGGTCCTCATATCCATAAGCGGTCTGTACACCGATGATGCTCTTCTGTGCCACAGGGGTCGGTACCTACGAGGGGTTTAAAAAATGTGTGATAAAGACACATACATAGGCACACATTTTATCATTTATGCACTGCATAGTTCATTGTAGTGACTCTACATTAACTGCTTCCTGACAGACCTACATCTACATCACAATGAGGGAACAGATTATTTCATGTGTGCTATATTATGGAATGAAGAAATGCTTAGGTGCTTCATGTGGCTAGTAGGGCCTGCATTGTGCAAAGTTTTATTTATATATGCGTAGTTTCTGCCAAAATGTCTGCCCACTGTAATCCAGGCCTTTCGTTGTGGAAGTGACCTCATACCGCTAGCGGTTGATGTCACAGCGCAAGGCGGTGTTCACTGCCATTCGCACCATCATTGGTTAACATGGATGCCAATGGTGAATCCTGGAGTATCATGATCGCCTCCAGCGGTGACGGTGCACTCTGCTGCGGAACATACACAAGTTTGTCATTGATTATTCACTTAATTCCCTGATCTTGTGCGGACAGGTACTCCACTGTTTGTACTGCTATGGCCTGCCTCTGGCAATGGATGTGGCTCGTGTTGCATGGGAAAGGGCCCCAGCCTTCACCCAGGAGGAACTGGAGAGGCTAGTGGATGGAGTCCTGCCCCTGTAAGCAAAACTGTACGGACGGCCAGAGGCACAGGTGAGTTTGGGTTTGGGGGCACTGTTTGGGTATAATGGATAGTGTTGAATGGGCATAAGTGTGCACCTCTGAGCCTGCATGGACCGTGCAGCATGGCATGCTGCGTGCGTATGGCCTGTAAGTCTGAGAGTACTGTCCATCCCATAGTGGACAATTAGCCAGCTGTACCTATCTTGCAAGTGCCTGACCTCTGTGTTCCATATCTGTGTCACCCTTTTAGGTCAACGCCCACCAGAAGAGGGCGCTTTGGCATGCCATCACAAGGAGGTGCGGACCCTGAGGGTCTACAACCGGCGGAGCACCCACTGCAGAAAGAGGTGGGAGGACCTGCGGTGCTGGGCGGGTAAGATCTGTGAAGCCAAGCTGGGGAAGTCCTCCCAACGTGGAAGGGATGCCCGTCGGGCACTTACCCCCCTCATACGACATATCCTGGCGGTGGCGTAACCAGACCTGGATGAGCGCTTGAAGGCTGCACAGCAGTCACAAGGGGTGAGTACTCATTTCACAAGATTCAGTCTGGAAGGATGTCTGTGTGTGCATTAGGGTTTATGCTGCTTAGAGGTAGGGACTCCGACTGGTGTCCATCTACTTTATGGTCCCCAAAGGGTATAGGGTTGTTTTTGTCAGGTCTCCCACATGTCGCCGCCTTAGATAGTCCATGGGATCGGTGTAGAGCAGTATTCTGGCCAGTAGTCAGGGGCATGTCCATGGGCATAGTGAACGGTGCTGCCTGTTGGGTGTGTCTTCTGAGTGGGTGTATGTCTGGCCATTATGTACCTCCATTCAGCTATTTACAATTGTCTCTCCTGTTTTGTCTCCCTATACCTGTTCTCTTGTGTTGGTTTGGTACAGCAGCAACGTCTGGCGAGGGAGCTGAGACACCGGCAAATGGGGAAGCAGCGGCCCACGGATCCTCAGAGGCAGAGACATCCGACGCCCAGGGGACCAGTGGGTGGGAGGGCGAGGGGAGTTCCACCGGGGAGGCAACTACCACAGGAGGTAGTGACTCCGAGACCTCCCCCGATGCGGGCTCCCCGGCGGTGGCGGACCCTAGTGGCCACACCACTACAGTGACATTGTCTGCCACCCCCCATTCCATCACTGCCCTCCCTTCTGGTGCCCACCGAGTTGCCTGTGCCCGCTCACCTAGAAAGGTGGGCATCTCCTTCGCCCCAGGCACCTCCTCCCCTGCCCCAGTCAGCCCTGCTGCCCTCACAGAGGAGGCTATCGACCTCCTGAGAACCATCTCTGTCAACCTCACAAAGGCACCCTGTAAGGCCACCGAAAGTAACCCCAGCACAAAATAGCCCAGTCTTGTTCACCCCAAATGTTCATGCAGCAATAACAGACATGTCTATGTCCCCCAACAGGCACCACCACCCCTGCAACCCTAACGGATGTCAATGCCAGGGATGTCAATGCCATCCAGGGGCTAGCATCAGAGGTGCAGCAGACAAAAGCCTATCTGGATGGCATTCACGTGCCGCGTCTGCCCTACAGAGATCTTTTCAGGCTTTGGCCTCCTCTTGGACGGCAGCCAGTCTCCCTGGCCATTACGTCCCCCCTCCAATCTCCTCTACCCCTTCCAGCACCCCACTCCCTTCACCTGTCCAAGGCACACATTCAGACCCGCAGTCAAGCACGCCAACACACAAGAAGCACACTTCTAAACACAAGAACCACACCTCCCACCACAAGCATTCACACAGCCAACAGACACACGCACACACAACAACATCCACTTCCCCCAGTGTGCCCACCTCTTCCGCCTCCCTGTCTGGCCCCTCTACATCCACACCCTCATGCACTGCACCTTCAGTCACTGTTGTTGCTCCTCTTACTGCACTCACCACAATAGCAGACATCCATACATGCACCCCATACACCACACCTGCACTCACCACAACTACTGTAGTTGACACATGCAGCACATTCACCAGACTTGCAGACACCCACACAACATACATCCACTCTAGCTGCCTGTCTTCTCCCACTGTGTCCACCCCCACTCCTCCAAAAACACACAAATGCACCGACACCCACCCATCACACATCCACCACACCACAGCATACTGTCCAGTCACCTACACCCACTACACGCCACCCTACACCACATACACCCACTGCCTCTGCCTCCACTCCCACGCCCTCCTCCAGGACCACCGCAATTGCTGCAAAGAAACTTTTCCTCTCCCGTGTTGACCTCTTCCAACCCACTGGCCCACCCCCGTCTTGTCCCCAAGCATGCTCACCTCCTTGCCCTTTCCACTTCTTCCACTTCACTGCCCACCCCTGTCTGCCCTTCACATTCCCGTGCCCCTTCCCCAGAGAAAAAAAGGCCGTGGCTGAGCCTAGTCCATCTGGCTCCACCCGCTCAAAACACCCCCCCTTCGAAGGACAAGCCCACCCCCCCTCCACCTTCCAAGCAAAAGTCCAAGGCCCACCCCATCTCAAATCCCCACCACCCCTTGCCCCCATTCCGTGAGGTGCCTGGATGCCCCTTTGTTGCCCCATTACGTGGAGTACCGTGCACCTGTGGGAGTCAGGTTGGGTCCGTTGTGGCCCATGACAATTGTAGCCTCACGGACTGGCCATTGGCCCTGTTTGAACTATTTGGCTCTGTGAGCTTTCATTAAAGATTTCTGTGTGGCCTGTGTTGTGGCGGCACACTGTTGAACCCTGGTCTTTTGTTTCATTGTTTATGGGTGTGGGGCATTTGAATGTACTATGGTCAAGTTGGATTTGCCTTGTGTCGGGTAAGTACCTCTTGCAGTGGGGTGTATGACTTGTGCTGCTGTGAAGGGTTGGGGGGCGTTGCAGGGTGGGTGGAGTGGGTAGGTATGTGACTGTGCCCTTTCCTCCCTTATTTAGTAGGTTGCGGCACTTACCGCCATCGTCTTCATCGGCGGTCATGGAGGTATATGGCAAGGAGCAGGGCTGACATGATCTGCAGCTCTCTATCCATGTCTGCTTCGGCGCGTAGTGTGGGCCTTTGGTGAGTGTTTACTAGTATTTGGTTAATTTCCACCTGACTTTGCGTGGCGGTGGTTCCCGCCCCAGAACTGGTGGCGGTCTGGTGGTTCATTATTTGATGGGCGGGATGGGCCATACCGTCGGCCTATGGGCGGACTCTGCCGTCGTCGTCAGCAATCCTCTACTGGCGGTGGGTAGTTTTCGGGATGTCTGTCTTTCGTTTGGTTCATTATTTCGTGGTCCGGCCTCTCCTCTGTTGGTGTTTTTTATCGCCACCACCGGCGGCACGGAAAGGTCCGCTGTGTTCATAATGAGGGCCATAGTCCCTACTGGACTTCACTTTGAAATATACACAAATGTGCAATACCACCATATACCCCTAGATGGTGTCTATGAACACGAAAATTCACATTGAAGACTTTTAAGCCACAAAATGCCACAACCATACTCTCTGCCCCTAGAGGGCGCAGCACTCCCAACTGAAGAACAAAAGCTCCAGACTTTAGAGTGCTTGCTTTTCCTTCAAAACTCTTGAGGGGTTATATGTTTTGAGTCCCCTGAAACTGAGGGTGGGGATGTTATTCTTTCTGTCGGGGGAGGCTGCATGGCTCCTACAGCTCCCTCTGCACCTCGGTGTCCATTTGATGCTGACTCTGCTCTCCTGGGGCCACCGCAAAGCAAAGCAAGTGATTTCTGGGGAAAACGTGACAGGCCCGCAGGGCATTGTGGTGTGCTCCTCTGGGAGATTGCATGTTCGATAAGCTGCTATCCTGCTGCACTGGTGGGAGCCACTGTGGCAGTTTCCTTTGTTTTGCTTTTTTTGTATAGCAGCCTCAAACTACAATTTTACAGTCGGGGTGTCCGTTTCCACCAGGACACCATGCCTGCCGGTGTTCTCTGTTTAAAAGCAGCTCAGGGAGCCAAAACCTGCCCTCTCCCACTGGTTCCCATGTGGCTAGCACACTGGAGAGAAGCTATGGGAGCTAGCAGCCTCATTCGTGTCTGCTCATTCCTGCAGGCAGATGCGTCTTATATTGCTGACCTTCTTGCTGGACATGTGCAAGGGAAGCAGGGAAGGCGGGCAGCACTGGGGAGTGCAGGGGCACTCCCCCACTCCTAGGACAATGTCAGGGACCAGGGACTGTGTCCTGGACCCTCTCTCTTCTTCTCGGGGGAGTGTGACAGTGTTTATCCTAGATATGGATTTTCTTGGGGCCCAGGGATGGGGTCTTGAGACCCAAGCAGCAATGTGGGGGAGTGCGATGGTGCTTCCTCATTCTTCTCTTCTTCAGGTCCCGGGGATGGTGTTCTGGAACCCCTCCTGACATCACGGTGATACAATGGTGCTTCCTTGACCACTCTTTCTTTTAGGAGGCAGCTCTGAGCCCGGGCCCACCCCAGATACAAGAATAAAAAACCATGACGGAGCCCCATATGCTTCACTGCCCGAATTAGGTCATGGGTCACCAAAATTTAAACAGGCATAACTCAGTCCCCATTGAGCCGATTTTAATGATTTGGTGCTGTTTTGCTCCTGGTGGTGAGACCTTGCCACCTGGAGCACATTCCTCAGGCCTCTTGTCCTCAAATATGCCAAATGTTGTAGAAACATGTTTCACTGGCTACCTGTGCCAACCTTTCACCTTGCAGTCTTATGGGTCTCTCCTCCTTTGCACAAAGCCCAGTCTTTCCTCCAACTGGTCCTGGGGTCAATCGGAAGCAGAGTTCTTGATCCAGTGGGCAGTCATGGGGTTCTTCCTTTTAATTGTCCATGGTGCCAGCCTCTAGGCTCAGTGCACCACTGACAGGCATGACCAAGAGAACTCTCTCCCCTGCACAGGACCTTTCAAGAAGGGGCAGGAGTGTCCATCAGGGCTGTGCCTCTGGCCTATCCTGATGTGCCACATCACCAGTCCACTTCTGTTCTAACCTCCCTGCAACAGTCTTCTAGGATAGGTCAAAATGGCATCACACATGAGTCACTTGCCACATATGCTTTGGGGGTCTCAGCTCCACCCACTGCAGATATTACTGCCAGGGCCCTTTAACAGCAAATCTTTAAAAGACCCCCCCCCCCTCTGGTTTGGCTCCGGAGGTCTGGACTGCCTCCTCTGTTGAGTGGCCTGGGGCAGGCCCTCTTCCTGGCACAGGATGACAGTTGGCTGATTGATGCAGAACAATTCACCCAATCCTTTCCTCCTTCAGAGCTTACTTAAGCACTGTTAATTGTTTCTTTTTTTCCTGCAGCTGGAGAGAAACATAATGAACCCAGTCCAGCAGGTTTATAAAAGGAATGGGCTTTGATCCTGAGCTAAGTCAGAGAAATATGGCATTCCTGCATGACCCATGAGCTGCAAAGATGTGATTTTGGACTTAGACTTCACAGCAGTGTTCTTTTCACACTGGTTACAGTGTACATTGGTGCGACTCTGGAGTCTGTGAATGCTAGGAAACTGAAACTGCACCCTAGGACAGACTTTCCCATAGGAGTATCATGGACTACCACTACAGACAATAAAACACACTGATTTTCACTACGCGTGTACACTCACATTATAAGGTCTATTCTAGGTTACCACCCACACTGCATAGACTCTTCTGCGCCAGGCAACCTGTGCATAGTTCTTGGGCTGCACACAACAGAAGTCTCCCAGGCACAGCCCTCACATGTGGGTACATACTTGAGCTCATATGTTTAACCAGCCATGTGCCTCTTACCTTTGCTGCATCACTGTGGCCTTGCCTTAAAAGGCAGGCAGGCACTGGTGATAAACATGCACAGTTCATTTTAATATGAATTTACTGTGGGTGGGTCACAGAGTATGAGGCTCCCCACCATAAAAGATTAAAAATCAGGTGATCAAAAAGTAAATAAATCTGGGCGGATTGCTTTTGGAACCACCTTTTCACACCACTACACTGTACACGACTACACTGTATGGCACTCTTCTATGCTCTACTCCACTGTACACAACTCCAGTCTACACATTTCCACTCTACATCACTCAACTCTATGCGACTCCAGTCTATGCCAATCCAATGTACCCAAATCCACTGTACACTATTCCACTGTACACCACCCTTTCTCTTTACGCTGTTGCATTCTATGCTATTCCACTCTATGCCACTCCACTCTATGCCACTCCATTGTGTGGCATTCCACTGTACAGCTTCTAAAACTTTACTGAACTTTACATTTTGCCCGCCCACTCTATCGCACTCTTTGCCACTAAACTATACAGCATGCCAATGGACTTTATAATACTTTACTCCCCTGTATGATACACCCTTCTACTCTATTCCACTCCACTCTATTTCACTTTATGATGCTCCACTCTACTCCACTATATTCCACTCTAATCTACCTGACTCCATATGACCCCATTCCACCCTACACTACTACATTGTATGCCACTCCACTATATGCTACTTCACTCTACACCACTCCACTGTTTTCTATCCCACTGTACCACTCTCCACTCTACTCCACTCTACAACACTTCACTCCATGACAGTATATTGTATGTCACTCTCCTTAACTCTATTGTACCATATTCCACTTAATCACACTCCACTCAACAACACTAAACTGTACGATTTTGTTGGACTTGGCTTTTGCTGCAGAGTCATCAACATACTTTTGTCTTTGCCCTCCCCTTTCTGCTGAATTATTTTGTGTTGCCCTAGAACTCTGTCCACTTTACCATTGCTAAAAAGTGCTGAAGTGCTAATGCTCTCTGCTTAAAAGATGTTAGTTTTGTCATATACCCAAATAACATATTTATTTTACTTGTAAGTCCCTAGTAAAGTGGCTCTACATTTGCCCAGGCTCTGTATATTAAATATTACTGGTAAACCTGCCACCCACTCAAGTAGCTGCTGAAATGTGTCTCATGCCTGCCATTTCAGACCCCGTGTGTGCAGTTTACCTGGCAAAATAAACCTTTTGCCAGGCCCAAACAGTCTTTTTGAATACATATGTCACCTCTAGGGTAGGCACTGGACAACCCAGAGGGCAGGGTGCAATTTATTTAAAATGTGGGACGTGTCCTGATAGTCGTTTTTCACTACTACAAGGCCTATCTCTCCCTTTGGACAAATTGGATTTACCTTGTCACATTTATAAGTGTAATTTCCAAGTGGGCAGAGATAACAAGATCAAATCTGGTATCTCTAGAATCTGTGCTCTTCAAGGCAGGCCTCTAGAAGCTTCTCCCCACTTCAAAAGCACAACTGTATGTAAAAGAAGGACCTCGGATGCCAACTCTTCAGTATGCGCCTGGACCTGTGGATACTCTGCCAGGAAGAAAGACTGCGGTGCTGCTCCAAGGACTTCTACTGTGCTGGACTGCTGCTCTAAAGGTACTGCTGTCCTGCTGTGCTGACCCATGACCCCAGAGTCACTCAAATGGCTAGTCTGCTGGCCTCCTGATCTGAATCTCAAGGACGTAAAAGGATCCTCAACCAGCTCCTGGACTAGGCTGCTGTGAATTCCTGATCCCCAAGTGGTGCCCCTCAGGTCCTGGACCCTTGGTGTGGCTCACCTCTCTTGAAATCAAGCTTTTGGGCTCTTTGGAAACGTGAACAGGCCCATTCACACCAGAACTGCACTGCTCGCCTTGAAATTCAGTGTCATCTCCTAGCACCCCATCTCTTTGGACAGCAAACATTGATTGCCCATGGAGGGTCGCCACCACAAAACACCAGCCAGTCCATCCGTGATTCCTGGCTTGCTCTTCGAGTCACACTGCTTACTGCCTGCAACACTCTCCTTGCTCAGTGTGGCGCCCTATAACGCAAATTGGACTCTTGTCACAAAACGTAACACGGTAAAACTTCTGCTGGACTAATCTGAAACTGTATTCGACCCGCACTCCATCATGGTGAGCCTAAACTTTTGACTCTGACCCGGCTTAACATGACCAGAAATCCACGGTTGGCACTTTCTGCTTTTAGGCATTTTACAGTTTATTCTTCAAACAATCATAACTCTGATTCTATTGATTGGAATCTTGATGTTTTGGTCTTGTTTTAACTAATAAAGTTTGCTCTATTTTTCTAACTCTGTCTGGGATCCATTTTGTGTTTTGAGGTTTTTCTCCTGTTTTATTGTTTGCATAAATACTTTACACATTGCCTCTAAGCTAAGCCTGAGTGCTCTGTACCAAACTACCATGAGGTGAGCACAGGTTAATCTGGGGTTTGCTTGTTCCTTGCCCTGATTATAATTTCTACTTGGATCACACTCCAGTCAAGCACTAACCCAGTTTCCACTGTAACACACACCAGTCCACTCCACTCAGCACTACACTCTATAATAGTACACTATGGCCCTCATTCGGACCTTGGGGGGCGGCGGAGGCCGCCCGCCAAAGTCCCGCCGTCAAAATACCGTACCGCGGTCGCAAGACCGCGGCGGGTATTTTGACTTTTCCCCTGGGCTGACGGGCGGCCGCCGAAAGGCCGCCCGCCAGCCCAGGGGAAAACGACCTTCCCACCATGAAGCCGGCTCGTAATCGAGCCAGCGGAGTGGGAAGGTGCGACGGGTGCTACTGCACCCGTCGCGTATTTCACTGTCTGCTATGCAGACAGTGAAATACTAGCGGGGCCCTCTTATGGGGGCCCCTGCAGTGCCCATGCCATTGGCATGGGCACCGCAGGGGCCCCCAGGGGCCCCACGACACCCCCTACCGCCATCCTGTTCCTGGCGGGCGAACCGCCAGGAACAGGATGGCGGTAGGGGGTGTCAGAATCCCCCATGGCGGCGCAGCGAGCTGCGCCGCCATGGGGGATTCAAATGGGCAACGGAAAACCGGCGGGAGACTGCCGGTTTTCCATTTCTGACCGCGGCCAAAGCGCCGCGGTCAGAATGCCCAAGGGAGCACCGCCGGCCTGTCGGCGGTGCTCCCGCCCCCGTTGGCCCTGGCGGTGCAACACCGCCAGGGTCATAATGAGGGCCTATATGACACTCTCCTCCACTCTACTGTATCACATTCCACTTTATCACACTCCACTCAACACTAAAGTCTATGATTTCAAACACATTTTTAATAAAAATTAAAAACATGAAATTCAATGAAATGAAACAAAGATTAAACATTTTTGGAAATCTGTATTTATTCTTTCTATGAAAGCCAATATTAAAATACACACAGATTACACATTCTAAAATGATACCTATACCTTAAAATGATACTTTACACTCCACCTTTGGATATTATAACTTTATTTATTATTTAGATACAAAGCAAACATAAACCACAAAGATTATAATTTGTCAAGTTATACTTATACACTTATTTAATAATTTACGTGACACCTTCAAATTATTATAACTTGACACCTCCATACTGACTGTTTTCAACTCAGTAGCCACACTACATTAATTGCAACTCACCACTCTACCATGCACTGTGTTCTCACAAGATAGGGGATTTGAGATGTCATAAGTGTTATTGTAAATGCTGCTGTTTTAGAAGGTATAAGTGATCTACTATAAAAGGGTATAAGCAGTGCATTATAAAAAGGTGCAAGCTATAATTATTTTGGGTTATACAAAAAGCTTATAAGGGAGTAAATGTAGTGTTAATGCATATAGCTTATTAGGACTAAGAAATAATAAGCCAGCTGATTATAAGTGATGTGAGAAAATTCAGGAGAGTCCAATCTGAATAGTCAAACAACTTATCAATGCTAAGATAACTCACTGGAAGGAAAGAGGGTACTTTCTGGAGGAGGAAGCAAAATATCTTCTGGCGACTCTAGGTACCCTCGTAGATATATTTTACAAAAAAAACATAAGGGGTTACTACCCCCATCAGGGAAGCCTAATATTTCTGGTAATGAGTCACCAACTGAACATCGATATGATGATATGGATAGTTTTGTGCACAGTTTTGTGCAAAAGCTGCCAGCATAAATCCAGGATAGCAAGGCTATTTTGATAAAATTGGAGAATATACAATAGATACAGAGTGAAATGCTGTTTGCAACTTAGGATGTGACAAGCCTGTACACATGTATTCAGAAGGAATTAGAGATTATGGGGGTGATTCTAACCCTGGCGGTCGGTGATAAAGCGGCGGCCAACCCGCCAACAGGCTGGCGGTCCAAAAAATGGAATTCTGACCCTGGCGGGAACCGCCAACACAGACCGCCACATTAACACTCCGCCCGCCACGGCGGTACAGACAAACAGCGCGGCGGTCACCGCCAACAGACAGGCGGCAGACAATGTACCGCCCACAGTATCATAACTCACAAATCCGCCACCTTTTCCGGGGCGGGAGCCCCGCCGATAAAAACACGGCGGAAACAGACTACGAACGGGAAAACGCTCACCTCTACGCACTCCACGAGGAAGGAGGACGGCATGGAACCCGAATTAAACATCCTACCTGCTCTCGTCTACCTGCTTATCTACCACGAGTACGAACGCCGGCCCAGACGACAACGGTGAGTACTGCACCTACGACACACGGGAGGGGGGAGGAGGAAAGCTTACGGCACACACATATTCAACCCCCACCCCCCAAAACTATGTACACACCAATGCAGAGCAACAAGTCACAGTGACACCACCCAAACCCCCCTGAAAAATGCAAAGACATAATTAAATTGTGAATAAAAATTTATGTACAAAATAGGCTCTGAAAAGTATTGGTCAACTAGCCAAAAAATCAATATAAAAATAATTCTATATACAGTGCAATGGATAACCGAGGCAATTAGTCCTGCACATCAAAAGAAAATCGAAGTGTCCGTGGGCCAAAGTGTAACAACACAAGGGCAAAGCCCACACAGGAGACCTGAGTCCTTTGGAGAGAACACTGCAGGGGCATCTGATGAAAAAACTACAGGCACCTCAGGAGGAAGGGAAGGGTGGGGCACCACAGCCACATGAGTCCACGACGCCAGATCCACGAAGGGGCCACCATGCCTACTGTGCCATCCTGGGGAGTGCAAAGCCACAGTCTCTCAAGTCTCTACAGTAGGTGGGTTGCCCACTGTTACATCCTGGGGAGTGCAAAGCCACAGTCTCTCAAGTCTCTCCAGTGGTTGGTTTGCCCACTGTACCATCCTGGGGAGTGCAAAGCCACAGTCTCTCAAGTCTCTACAGTTGGTGGGTTGCCCACTGTGCCATCCTGGGGAGTGCAAAGCCATGGTCTCTCAAGTCTATACAGTAGGTGGGTTGCCCACTGTTCCTTCCTGGGGAGTGCAAAGCCACAGTCCATCAGGTGGATTACAGTCTCCACTGGTCAAGGAGGAGGCATGGTGGGCACAGTGAACCGTTAACAGTGCATGCAGGAAGGGCCCAGCGGAGCGGTGCTTGAGACGGCGGTGCCCAGCGGAGCGGTGCTTGACAGGAAGGGCCCAGCGGAGCGGTGCCTGAGACGGCGGGGCCCAGCGGAGCGGTGCTTGAGACGGCGGGGCCCAGCGGAGCGGTGCTTGACAGGAAGGGCCCAGCGGAGCGGTGCCTGAGACGGCGGGGCCCAGCGGAGCGGTGCTTGACAGGAAGGGCCCAGCGGAGCGGTGCCTGAGACGGCGGGGCCCAGCGGAGCGGTGCTTGACAGGAAGGGCCAAGCGGAGCGGTGCCTGAGACGGCGGGGCCCAGCGGAGCGGTGCTTGACAGGAAGGGCCCAGCGGAGCGGTGCTTGAGACGGCGGTGCCCAGCGTAGCGGTGCTTGAGACGCCGTAGCTCAGCGGAGCGGTGCTTGACAGGAAGGGCCCAGCGGAGCGGTGCTTGACAGGAAGGGCCCAGCGGAGCGGTGCCTGAGACGGCGGGGCCCAGCGGAGCGGTGCTTGACAGGAAGGGCCCAGCGGAGCGGTGCTTGACAGGAAGGGCCCAGCGGAGCGGTGCTTGAGACGGCGGTGCCCAGCGGAGCGGTGCTTGAGACGGCGGGGCCCAGCAGAGCGGTGCTTGACAGGAAGGGCCCAGTGGAGCGGTGCTTGACAGGAAGGGCCCAGCGGAGCGGTGCCTGAGACGGCGGGGCCCAGCGGAGCGGTGCTTGACAGGAAGGGCCCTGTTCAGCGGTGCTCTTCTGCACGGCGGGGCCCTCTTCAGCGGTGCTCTTCTGCACGGCGGGGCCCTGTTCAGCGGTGCTCTTCTGCACGGCAGGGCCCTCTTCAGCGGTGCTCTTCTGCACGGCGGGGCACTCTTCAGCGGTGCTCTTCTGCACGGCGGGGCCCTGTTCAGCGGTGCTCTTCTGCACGGTGGGGCCCTCCTCAGCGGTGCTCTTCTGCACGGCGGGCCCTGTTCAGCGGTGCTCTTCTGCACGACGGGGCCCTCCTCAGCGGTGCTCTTCTGCACGGCGGGGCCCTCTTCAGCAGTGCTCTTCTGCACGGCGGGGCCCTCTTCAGCAGTGCTCTTCTGCACGGCGGGGCCCTCTTCAGCGGTGCTCGTCCAGTAAGTCAAGGGAGCCAGACCTGGCCTGGACTCCCTGCTCAGTCGCCGTCCGACCGTGCTGTTGCTGGACCCTTCGGTGACGGAGTCCTGGGCCCTTTGGTGTCCTCCCTAACACCCGGGATGGGGCTTGTGGGGCCCTCCTGCTCCGCGCTCCTGCTGGCTGACTTCTCCGCCCTGCTGCCCTTTCGCTCCTTAGATGGGGCTCTCGGGCCCTTGCCTCCCCTAGATGTTGTGGCTGGTAAAGTGGGCGAACTTTGCTCCTTGGGGGCAGCCGTGTCAGTCCTCTCACGGCGGCCCTTTAGTTTCCTGGTCCTCTTGCCTGGGGGGGGGGATGGCTGTCCCCTTGCTGCTGATTGAAGTGTCACTGCTGGCAAAGGGTGGACTCCAGAACCCATGCACCACAGTGACACTCGAAGCTGGGCTTGTGGTGGCTGAGGTGCTCTTGGGACTCTTTGCAGATGGAGGGGGTGGGTCATGGGAGGGAAAGAGGTTAAGATTAGCGAGGAAAAGTTTTTTAGGACCAAGGTAAAGGGTAGGAGAAGTGGTGATGGGAGAGGAGGAAGAGGATGTGGTTGTAGGAGAGTCAGGTGTGCTGTCTTTGGGTGCAGGTGCTTGTGCTGGAGGCTGTCGTGAGGTGGATGGCTGTTGGGTGGGTGTCTGCCTGCGTTTGTGTGTCTTGGAAGAGGGGGTGACAGACACAGTGGGAGAGGACACAGGGGACGTGTAAATGGTAGTGGGGGTGGTGACTGCACGTGTGCGGACTGTACTGGAGGCTGTGCTGGTGATGGAAGCACTGGCTGATGGTGGTGTGCATGCAGGTGTGAGTGTAGACGTCACAGGGAGGGAGGAGGGAGACGAGGAGGAGGGGGACACAGAGGTGGTAGTGACTGTTGGAATGTCTGCATCTGGGTGTTGCTTGCGTGAATGCTTGTGGGTTCTGTGGTGCTTGTGTCTGGATGAGCTGCCCTTGGGTGTTGAGGTGTGTGCAGGCTGGTCTGATGGTGTGGATGGGATAGGCTGAGGAACAGGTGACAGAGACAGGGTGGAGGCAGTCAGAAGAGGGAGGCTGGAAACAGGGACAATGGCTGCCGTCAGTGCTGAGGCCAGAGCCTTGAACGATCGTTGAGGGCAGCCTGACCCGAATGAATGCCCTCCAGGTAGGCATTGCTCCGATGCACCTCCCTTTCTACCCCCTGGATGGCATTCAAAAGGGTAGTCTGCCCAACAATGATGGTCTGAAGGAGGTCAATGACCTCCTCACTGAGGGCAGCAGGGGTGACAGGGGCAGGGGCTGAGGTGCCTGGGGCGAAGGAGACGCCCGCCTTCCTGGCGAGCGGGCACGGAGCGTAGGCTGAGGGGCTGCTGGGAGGGCGGGGCTGGTGCGCTGGGTGGCGGCTGTACCTGTAGAGGCGGGGGGCCCGGATGTTGCCGCCACCGCTAGGGAGCTCCCATCCGAGGACGTGTCGGTGTCGCTGGTGTCACCACCGGTCCCCGTTGTGGTGCTCCCCTCGCCCTCCGGATCACTGGTGCCCTCGGTGTCTGTTCCTGGGCCCACCGGGGCCTTGTGACTTGCAGCTCCCTCGTGCTCCGATGCCAATTCTCCTCCGCCTGATGATGCTAATGCACACATGCACAAGAAGATGAAGAAGAAGGGTGGGGGGAGAAAAACAAAGACCAGGTTGAGTGCATGCAATGTCAACACCGTAGGACAGGAGCCTCATGCACTAAGCCGCGCATTCAGGGTACACTACTCAGTACTTCTGACTAGGACAACAGGTCTAGAGACGACAAACGCGCACATGTGTGATGTTGGACCATCGATAGCTGTACTTGTCACCCTACAGAGGTGGGGGCCGGGAGCACAGGGCCATGCCTAAAGGAGAGGACTACACTAAAGAAAGCGCCCTGGCCTAATGTCACCCACAACCCTCCTACCCCACCCAGACGCCTCCACTGCGCAGAAAGATAGCAGAATGTGCTGATACTCACCCCCTTGTGTCTGCTGTGATGTCCTCAAGCGCCCATCCAAATCAGGGTAGGCCACCGCCAGGATCCGGGACATCAGGGGGGTCAGGGTACGACTGGCACCCCTCCTAGGTTGGGAGGCCATCCCCAGCAGTGACTCGGCGGTCTTCCTGGTCCCGCGGCGGATGTCCTCCCACCTCTTGCGGCAGTGGGTGCCCCGTCTGACGTGGACCCCCGAGGGCCCGGACTTCCTTTGCGATGGCACGCCAAATGTCCACTTTCTGATGGGCGCTGACCTATATGTACAGGGTGGGAAGGAAAAATTCATCAATTTTCTGCATGTTAGATGTGATTGGCCCCCCCTCCCCAACCTTGCCATATGGCACATGCTCTCATCTTTCGTGCGTTGCACTCCTCATTCGCCCCCCACCCCACCAACTTACATCCACCCCACTCCACACAGGCATAGGCCATTCAATGTGCACCGAGTGTACTTACCTGTTGGTCTGGAGGACCGTAGAGTAACGCATACTGGGGGAGGACCCCATCCACAAGTTTCTCCAACTCCTCAGACGTGAAGGCAGGGGCCCTTTTCCCAGTCGCAGCAGCCATTGTCACTTCCAGACCGAGGTCACAGCAGCACTTATAGTATAGGTCCTCTCCTGTGGATGATCAGGTCTCGAGTGATTAAGCAGATAGAAAATGGCGGTCACGCCCGTGGCGGTGCGTACCGCGACCGCCGGCGCACCTCGTCATTGGCTCCTGAAACCCATAGGCTTCAATGTTAACCAATGCGGCTTCGTATAGCGGTCTTCGACCGCCTACCGCCACGGTGTGCCACGCCAGCGCATTGACCTCACATCCCATTGTCCCACTTCACAGGTCAGGCAGCCGCCATTTCAAGGGCCCACATGGCATAATTTGTACTGCGTCACACAGGCCTAGGCCTTGCATTGCCACACATACACGCCTTTCAATACATAGATAATCGTGTGCTCGGCATGCTGTGGTGAACGTACCTGTGATTTGCTTGACTCTGTGCTCCATGTTGTCCTTCCTAGGCACCGTCCGCTGGGACTTGCAAGGAGAAGGATGAATCCTTGCGTGTACCGACCGCTGGTGAACCTGTCGACAATGGAAGAACGCCATATCATACTACGATACCGACTTGACCGAGCCACTATACATGAACTGTGTGCCCAGCTGGAGCCAGCCCTGATGTCCCCCATCCGCCAACCCACAGGAATTCCCCCTCTAGTGCAGGTTCTGTCAGTCCTCCATTTTTTGGCAAGTGGCTCATTCCAGACAACAGTGGCCATGTCATCTGGAATGTCTCAGCCTATGTTTTCAAAAATTTTGTCTAGAGTGTTGTCTGCCCTGACGAAACACATGCGGAGCTACATTGTATTCCCTGAGGAGGTTGATTTGGCCACTGTGAAGGGTGATTTTTATGCCCTTGGACATATCCCCAACATAATTGGTGCCATTGATGGGACCCATGTGGCTTTAGTACCCCCAAAAGACGATGAGCAGGTGTACAGAAACAGGAAAAGTTACCATTCTATGAACGTCCAGGTGGTCTGTTTGGCTGACCAGTACATCTCCCATGTGAATGCCAAGTTCCCTGGGTCAGTGCATGACGCGTATGTGATGCGTAATAGCAGCATCCCTTATGTGATGGAACAGCTACAGAGACACCGTGTGTGGCTAATTGGTGACTCTGGTTACCCCAACCTGCCTTGGCTATTGACCCCAGTGAGGAATCCCCAGACCAGGGCAGAGGAACGGTACAATGAGGCCCATGGGCGAACTAGGAGGATCATAGAAAGAACCTTTGGCCTCCTGAAGGCCAGGTTTAGGTGCCTGCATATGACAGGGGGATCCCTGATGTACTCACCAAAGAAGGTGTGCCAGATCATCGTGGCCTGCTGTATGCTTCACAATCTGGCATTGCGACGTCAGGTGCCTTTCCTGCAGGAGGATGGTCCAGATGGTGGTGTTGAAGCAGCTGTGGAGCCTGCGGAGAGTGAAGAGGAGGAAGACGAAGAGGACGACGCAGACAACAGGGACAGAGTTATCCAACAGTATTTTCATTAGCACACAGGTAAGAATCACCCACGCCATTTAACATTTACTGAAAGCCCCCTGCATCTTTACTTTGTGTATTTCCCCCAGTTCTTTTAAACTGATGTTTGATTTTCCCTTCCCTTTTCAGTGCTGTATGACCCACTGCGTGACTTCTGCTTGGTTAGCCCATGGACTAATGCTTATTGACATCGGTATGTTGTCATCAGAAAAATAACAGAACATTATTGATCAGTAATGTGTTATACATTTGTAAATAATACAGGCTGACTCTTGAATGATTTCAGTGCAATGAGTGATTTATTTTTAGTGCTAGATATTGGTACATGATATTAAAACGGTGATGGGTGAGGGTGGAGTTATGTCCTTGGCAGAGTCCAGTTCTCAGTTTCACAGGTGCATTTTCCATATGCCTGTGGAAGGATGGAGCAGGGGCAGTTCAAGGTTGGACAGGGTGACACTGTGGGACAGTGGGATGACATCAGGGGGTATCTTATGCTGGCGGGGGTCTTGGCATCCTACTCTGTCTTCCTGTGAGATCTCAGGTTCCTCTTGTGGGGTGGTTGTTCTTCAGCAGGAGGTGGGGTTCTGGTGGGCCGTCATTCTGTGGGGGCCTCCTGACCACTAGCGCCGGCGGAGGTGGTAGGCTGTTCCTGGCTAGTGACAGGGGCCCTTTGTGGTGCCACATGGTCCCGCAATGTGGTTTCTATCCGGTTGAGGGCCTGGACTATGGTCCCCATAGCGGTAGCGATGTTCCTGAGTTCATTGCTGAACCCAATGTACCGTTCCTCCTGCTGTGCCTGGATCTCGGTGAACCTGGCCAGTACCGTCGCCATCGTCTCCTGGGAGTGATGGTATGCTCCCATGATGGTGGTGAGGGCCTCTTGGAGAGTGGGTTCCCTGGGCCTGTCCTCCCCCCCCTGTCGCACAGCAGCCCTCCCAGTTGCCCTGTTTCCCCGGGCCTCTGTCCCCTGGACGGTGTGCCCACTACCACTGCCCCCAGGTCCCTGTTGTTGTTGGAGTGTTGGGTCAGCCTGGGTGCCCTGTAGTGGCGGACACACCGCTGCTTGACGCGTCCTGGAGACAGAGGCATGGGCCCGCTGGGTGGGAGCTGTGCTGGTGTTCCCAGAGGGGGTTGGGTCTGCTGTGGCCTGTGTCTGTGTGTGGGGAACCGACTGTCCAGAGGTCCCCGATGGTCCGGGCTGGTCATCAGGTTCTAGGTCGACAGAGCTGCTGTCCTCGCTGGGGGCCTGTTCTGGGGTGGGATGGACAAATCTGGACCCTCCGTGGCGGTGTGTTGGCGTTCGGGCCCTGCAGGGGTAAAGGAGTATGGTTATTGTTTCTGTGTGTGCCATGGCATGCATTTTGAGTGCCCTTGTCACCCAGTGCTGGCATTCCCTTGTGGGAGGTGTTGTGAGGGTGGTGGGGGGGGATGTATGGGTATGTGCAATGGTCATGCTTTGGTGGTGGCTGTCTATGGTTTGTGTTGGCATTCAGGGGTTGGTGTTGTTTAGGGTGGGTTGTGCTGGTGAGACATTGGCAGGGAGGTTGTGTGCTGGGGGGTTGAGATTGGGGGTGAGGGGGGGGTTGGCATGCTGGTGGTTGGGGGGGGTGAAGTAGTTGAGATTCGACTTACCAGAGTCCATTCCTCTGTGTAGTCCAGCGAGGCCATCAGGATGCAGGATGTTTACTACCTCTTGCTCCCATGCTGTGAATTGGGGTGGAGTGGGTGGGGGTCCGCCGCCAGTCTTCTGTACAGCGATGTTGTGTCGCGACACCATCGAGCGCACCTTCCCCCGTAGGTCGTTCCATCGCTTTCTGATATCTTCCCGATTTCTGGGATGCTGTTCCACAGCGTTGACCCTGTCTACGATCCTTTGCCATAGCTCAGTCTTCCTTGCTATAGTGGTGTGCTGCACCTGTGTGCCGAAGAGCTGGGGCTCAACCCTTATAATTTCCTCCACCATGACCCTGAGTTCTTGGTCCGAGAACCTGGGGTGTCTTTGGGGTGCCATGGGGTGGTGTGGATGAGGTGTGGGGTGGTGTTTGTGGTGATGTGCGTGGTGATATGTGGTGATGTGTGCGTAAATGTGGTGTGGGTGATGAAGTTGGGTTCCTGTGTGTGTTGGGGTTTTCGATTGCTGTGCTCGCTCTCTCTATCTCTATCTCTATCGCCTTCTCTCTGATTTCTAACTAGTGGGGGTTTGTGGGTGATGTGGGTGTGTGTTTTATAGTAGATTGGATGTGTGGGAGTGTTGTTTGTATGTGTGTCAGGTGTGTGTATTTCAAATTGTCCAATGTGGCTGTGTTTTGGAGCTGTGTCTGTATTTTGAGCGCGGCTGTGTGTACCGCCAATGGAATACCGCGGTTGAAAGACCGCCGCCTGGATTTGTGGGTCAGAATGGCATGGGCGTGTTTGTGTTGGCGTGACGGTGGAGGTTTGGTCATCTCCAGTTTTCCGCGGCCCGCTGATGAGGCGGCCTTCCTTGGATGTCGGGTTTTTGGAGGTTTCACAGTTGGTGGTCAGAATGACCATGGCGGTTTACCGCGGCCGCGGCGGTAGAATGGCGGACTTCTGAACAGCAGTAAGGGCCTTTTACCGCCGAGGTCAGAATGACCCCCTATGTGTCAAGTCATTTCCTTTCAAATAGAAAAGGCAGTTTCTATGGACATTCAGAAATGATCATAGAAATGGTAGGTATCGTCTTCATAAAGAATTATTTTCTGCACAATGGAATGTGGTATAATCAGTTACAGAGGACTGTGATGGGCTCCAGGTTTGCTCCATCCTATGAAAATCCCTTCATGGGATGGTGTGAGAGGGAGCTTACCTGGTTTTCATCAGTATCGGAATGGACTGATTGCATTCACTTTTGGGGTTGTTTATTGACAACATTATTGTTTGGACCTCAGAATCTACATTTTTTTGGCGATGGCACATCATATCCCCTTATTCCGATGGTCATTGACCTGTATGGATGACACAGACAAGAATAGGATGTCATGTTGTACTGCCATTTGATAAGTTTTGTTTTGACCAATGACTTTGTGTTTCACCACTGCGCTTATTAGTTGCTCAATGTTCACCAGTAGCACATGGTATGTTTTGTTCAGTTTAGCCGCCTATGGGCTTTGACATTGCATTAGCCATTACATTCTGTATTCTGCCTATTGGCTTTGACATGCTGTATCCAGTCTAGCCGCCTATTGGCTTTGACATTGCATTCCTATTGGCTTTGGCCTATTGACTTTGACATGCTATTAGATATTCTGCCTATTGGCTTTGACATGATATTATATATTGCATTTTGTATTCAGCTTAACTGCCTATTGGCTTTGACATGATATTATACATTACATTTTGTATTCAGCTCCGCTGCCTATTGGCTTTGACATGATATTATACATTGCATTTTATATTCAGCTCAGCTGCCTATGGGCTTTGACATGATATTATACATTGCATTTTGTATTCAGCTCAGCTGCCTATGGGCTTTGACATGATATAAGACATTGCATTTGGTATTCAGCTTAGATGCCTATTGGCTTTGACATGACACTAGACATTGCATTTGATATTTAGGTTAGCTGCCTATTGCCTTTAACATGACATTGCATTTGATACTTAGGTTAGCTGCCTATTGCCTTTAACGTGGAGTTAGATCTTGCAGTTGAGAATCCAAGCTGTATTTTTCCAAGCTGTGTTTTTGCACCAGAGAACCAAGATGTTTTTCTCACAGTAGACTAGACATGATAAGAGAGAGTACATGGGTGTTGTTTTCTTCGCTTGAGCCTGGGAACAGGAGTAGTCTTGGAGACCTGGCCAGTCTCCAAAAGGCTTGCTCAGTTTCCCGGGTCTGAGAGGAGGGGGCACACCTTTGTAACGAATGTAACAGGCTGCAGAGGGTCAGATTTGAATCTGCCGGACCTCGTGCTGGAGCTTGGCGCAGGCTGCCAGCAATCCCGTGTGGGTAGATGAATCTCTCTTTCTCGCGGCTGACAGGGGTCATCAGCTTGCAGACCTTAGAAAGATGAAGCTGTAGATAGTTCCCACACGGTGAAGTATTTGTTTTGCTTTGCATTCAATATCTTATAAATATAACCTGCTGTGTATATTGCAAACTGATATATTTTGTTTGATTAACGCGGACTTGAAAGCTACTAATTCGTCATACATAAAATATTGTGGTTGGGGAAGAATTAACAACAATAAAAGTCTTCTTTGACCACACAAGTGCATTTCTAGTGTGTTATGTTAGTGCTTAGAAACTAGATAAGAGGAAAGCACTACAATTGGTACCAGGAGTGGGGTCGGTCATTAAGAGGTGATTAAGAAGGTGTTGACGAGTTGGTAGATTTCTAAGTGCACACTTTAAAAGTGTAATTGTTTTTGTTGTTTGGAGAATTACAGAAATTGTTTTTTTGGAGAATCACAGTAGCACGGCAGACCATGTCTGGGAATGCATGTATTGGTAAACTGCCTGATGGTGCTACGAAAAACTGTGAATTGTTTTCTGTTTGGGGAATTACAGAAGAAAATGCATGTGTAGCTAAAAGGCCTGATAATGCTTTGAGAAATAATTTCTGTTGTACATATGTAGAAAACGTGTGTTTTGGAAGTAATGATGACAGAAAGGTCTGGATACCTTTATCTGCTTACAGAGAAATGCAAGAGAAATGTAGGCAGTTGGAACATGAAAATAGGAATTTACGTGAGCAAATTAGCCCGACTGAAAGTTATAAAAGGGCTGTTTTTGAAGAATCTTTCTTGTCCCATTCCAGTAATGAGGGGGTTAAGACAGCTCCAAGCTGCACTGAGTTTTCGTGTGAGCCAGGGTTTTTGGCAGCCAAAATGCATTCCTTAACTGATAACACGGACGAGAGAGACCTGAATGTGATTTACGAGTTACCGTTGCAAAATGCACAAGTAAAATGAAAGATTTTGGAGCAAGAGCCGACTTTCATTAGCTTGTTTGATTTTTGGAAAAAGAATAGCCCTCATTTGAGAGAAATCCTAACACTTTTGTATATGGTCACTGTGAAAAATTATATGCAGCTGCGCGCTTGTGATTTGGCAAATGAAATAATGCAGACTTTAGGTTTCTGCGCAGTGCAAGAAGGAAATACTTATGTACATGTAACTCAAGAACAAGGAAAGAAAATAGTGCCCCTAGCTAGAATCATACAATGGATCTGGTACTTGCAAGACAGGGCTAGAGTACCACAGATAAAAGAATTACCAATGAAATTGTGTGCACCATTTGAATTCGTGTCTACTGAAGATAAAAAGCATGTTTGTTTTACTAATGATTCATTGACTGAAATGTTGTTTTCTGGCACAGGAGAAGGAACAGCGTTGTATAATGTGTGTCAGATTTTAAAGCAAGAGCTACGTGAGATGTGTCATTTTTATGCTGATTTTTGTTCCATTGCTAATGTTTTAGCACCTAACTGGTTCAATTACCTTGCAGATGTTAATGAGAAAAATTCAGAGAGAGAAGTGTTCACCCAGAATTCTGCCTTAGTGGGGATGGCTAAGTGGGTGCCCCAGAAATGTGAACAGCTGAGAGAAAAAGCCACTTACAGGTGGGCAGAGATGAGAGAGATGCACATTCCCCTAGATTTGATAAAAACTGTGCAGCACGCACAAAAGCAATCTGTCATGCAAGCAGTCACAGAGCAGTTGGGGAGAGGAACGTTACCAGGACAGGAATGGCAAATTGATCAGGTTTTAGGGAGAGTGATTGCTGCAAATTACCAAGGAAAAATTGAAATTATGCTGATACCTAGAAAAGAATCTGATTCATTGATACAAATTGGAGACAGAATGGCCCAAATTGACAAAAATGCAGTGAATGGAGGTTTGGTAAAGAATGAGTCTGCCCCAGCCCTTCTGACAGTGCAAGAAAAGGGAAGCTGTGGCGCAGCAGATAAAAACCTCAGTGCTGGTGTGTGGGCTGAAGCCCCAAGTGATCCTCCAGAACCTGCAGAAAATATAACAAAGGGCCCCAAAAACGTCCTGCTGATTATAAAACAGGGAAAGAAAGAGGAAGGGTGCAGTTTAAATGAAAAATGTTATTTGCAAGAAAAGTCATACTTGTTTCTTTTGCAGATCCTACCACGTTTCGCCACTGTCCCTGAGTGTGCTGTGTGGTCCCCCTTCCAGTGTGTGCGTGTGGGGTCGGGGAAGGGACCGAATCCCCAACCTGAACCTGGCTGAGTAAAGTGCCAGCACCATGGATCCATTTTGCGCAAACTGCGCCTTCAGTTCAAGTTCAACTTGTTTGATTGCATTCTTCCACTGGAACTAAGCTGTGTTTTTTTTTTTTTCCCTTCTCGTATGGAATTCTGACTTTTGCTTATCTTCCAGCAAACCTTTCAGGTGGACCGTGCCCCTTTACATGAGTAGAACTCATGCCACATCAAATTGCTAACACTGTTGAATTAGAGACTCATTCAGAGAAAAAAAAAATTGCTCAGTCTTTTCTATGTAGATGTATCTGATGTGAAAGGTTATGAAATCAATGTGTTAATCCACTTCTATTGCTTTACAGGGATTGCTTTGATCTGATGTTTTTTTTTGTTTTTGTTTGAAACAAGAGATATGTGAAACAAAAATTCATTGGTCAAAGGGCGGAATGTACTGCCATTTGATAAGTTTTGTTTTGACCAATGACTTTGTGTTTCACCACTGCGCATATTAGTTGCTCAATGTTCACCAGTAGCACATGGTATGTTTTGTTCAGTTTAGCCGCCTATGGGCTTTGACATTGCATTAGCCATTACATTCTGTATTCTGCCTATTGGCTTTGACATGCTGTATCCAGTCTAGCCGCCTATTGGCTTTGACATTGCATTCCTATTGGCTTTGGCCTATTGACTTTGACATGCTATTAGATATTCTGCCTATTGGCTTTGACATGATATTATATATTGCATTTTGTATTCAGCTTTACTGCCTATTGGCTTTGACATGATATTATACATTACATTTTGTATTCAGCTCCGCTGCCTATTGGCTTTGACATGATATTATACATTGCATTTTATATTCAGCTCAGCTGCCTATGGGCTTTGACATGATATTATACATTGCATTTTGTATTCAGCTAAGCTGCCTATGGGCTTTGACATGATATAAGACATTGCATTTGGTATTCAGCTTAGATGCCTATTGGCTTTGACATGACACTAGACATTTCATTTGATATTTAGGTTAGCTGCCTATTGCCTTTAACATGACTTTGCATTTGATACTTAGGTTAGCTGCCTATTGCCTTTAACGTGGAGTTAGATCTTGCAGTTGAGAATCCAAGCTGTATTTTTCCAAGCTGTGTTTTTGCACCAGAGAACCAAGATGTTTTTCTCACAGTAGACTAGACATGATAAGAGAGAGTACATGGGTGTTGTTTTCTTCGCTTGAGCTTGGGAACAGGAGTAGTCTTGGAGACCTGGCCAGTCTCCAAAAGGCTTGCTCAGTTTCCCGGGTCTGAGAGGAGGGGGCACACCTTTGTAACGAATGTAACAGGCTGCAGAGGGTCAGATTTGAATCTGCCGGACCTCGTGCTGGAGCTTGGCGCAGGCTGCCAGCAATCCCGTGTGGGTAGATGAATCTCTCTTTCTCGCGGCTGACAGGGGTCATCAGCTTGCAGACCTTAGAAAGATGAAGCTGTAGATAGTTCCCACACAGTGAAGTATTTGTTTTGCTTTGCATTCAATATCTTATAAATATAACCTGCTGTGTATATTGCAAACTGATATATTTTGTTTGATTAACGCGGACTTGAAAGCTACTAATTCGTCATACATAAAATATTGTGGTTGGGGAAGAATTAACAACAATAAAAGTCTTCTTTGACCACACAAGTGCATTTCTAGTGTGTTATCTTAGTGCTTAGAAACTAGATAAGAGGAAAGCACTACAATTGGAACCAGGAGTGGGGTCGGTCATTAAGAGGTGATTAAGAGGGTGTTGACGAGTTGGTAGATTTCTAAGTGCACACTTTAAAAGTGTAATTGTTTTTGTTGTTTGGAGAATTACAGAAATTGTTTTTTTGGAGAATCACAGTAGCACGGCAGACCATGTCTGGGAATGCATGTATTGGTAAACTGCCTGATGGTGCTACGAAAAACTGTGAATTGTTTTCTGTTTGGGGAATTACAGAAGAAAATGCATGTGTAGCTAAAAGGCCTGATAATGCTTTGAGAAATAATTTCTGTTGTACATATGTAGAAAACGTGTGTTTTGGAAGTAATGATGACAGAAAGGTCTGGATACCTTTATCTGCTTACAGAGAAATGCAGGAGAAATGTAGGCAGTTGGAACATGAAAATAGGAATTTACGTGAGCAAATTAGCCCGACTGAAAGTTATAAAAGGGCTGTTTTTGAAGAATCTTTCTTGTCCCATTCCAGTAATGAGGGGGTTAAGACAGCTCAGAGCTGCACTGAGTTTTCGTGTGAGCCAGGGTTTTTGGCAGCCAAAATGCATTCCTTAACTGATAACACGGACGAGAGAGACCAGAATGTGATTTACGAGTTACCGTTGCAAAATGCACAAGTAAAACGAAAGATTTTAGAGCAAGAGCCGACTTTCATTAGCTTGTTTGATTTTTGGAAAAAGAATAGCCCTCATTTGAGAGAAATCCTAACACTTTTGTATATGGTCACTGTGAAAAATTATATGCAGCTGCGCGCTTGTGATTTGGCAAATGAAATAATGCAGACTTTAGGTTTCTGCGCAGTGCAAGAAGGAAATACTTATGTACATGTAACTCAAGAACAAGGAAAGAAAATAGTGCCCCTAGCTAGAATCATACAATGGATCTGGTACTTGCAAGACAGGGCTAGAGTACCACAGATAAAAGAATTACCAATGAAATTGTGTGCACCATTTGAATTCGTGTCTACTGAAGATAAAAAGCATGTTTGTTTTACTAATGATTCATTGACTGAAATGTTGTTTTCTGGCACAGGAGAAGGAACAGCGTTGTATAATGTGTGTCAGATTTTAAAGCAAGAGCTACGTGAGATGTGTCATTTTTATGCTGATTTTTGGTCCATTGCTAATGTTTAAGCACCTAACTGGTTCAATTACCTTGCAGATGTTAATGAGAAAAATTCAGAGAGAGAAGTGTTCACCCAGAATTCTGCCTTAGTGGGGATGGCTAAGTGGGTGCCCCAGAAATGTGAACAGCTGAGAGAAAAAGCCACTTACAGGTGGGCAGAGATGAGAGAGATGCACATTCCCCTAGATTTGATAAAAACTGTGCAGCACGCACAAAAGCAATCTGTCATGCAAGCAGTCACAGAGCAGTTGGGGAGAGGAACGTTACCAGGACAGGAATGGCAAATTGATCAGGTTTTAGGGAGAGTGATTGCTGCAAATTACCAAGGAAAAATCGAAATTATGCTGATACCTAGAAAAGAATCTGATTCATTGATACAAATTGGAGACAGAATGGCCCAAATTGACAAAAATGCAGTGAATGGAGGTTTGGTAAAGAATGAGTCTGCCCCAGCCCTTCTGACAGTGCAAGAAAAGGGAAGCTGTGGCGCAGCAGATAAAAACCTCAGTGCTGGTGTGTGGGCTGAAGCCCCAAGTGATCCTCCAGAACCTGCAGAAAATATAACAAAGGGCCCCAAAAACGTCCTGCTGATTATAAAACAGGGAAAGAAAGAGGAAGGGTGCAGTTTAAATGAAAAATGTTATTTGCAAGAAAAGTCATACTTGTTTCTTTTGCAGATCCTACCACGTTTCGCCACTGTCCCTGAGTGTGCTGTGTGGTCCCCCTTCCAGTGTGTGCGTGTGGGGTCGGGGAAGGGACCGAATCCCCAACCTGAACCTGGCTGAGTAAAGTGCCAGCACCATGGATCCATTTTGCACAAACTGCGCCTTCAGTTCAAGTTCAACTTGTTTGATTGCATTCTTCCACTGGAACTAAGCTGTGTTTTTTTTTTTTTCCCTTCTCGTATGGAATTCTGACTTTTGCTTATCTTCCAGCAAACCTTTCAGGTGGACCGTGCCCCTTTACATGAGTAGAACTCATGCCACATCAAATTGCTAACACTGTTGAATTAGAGACTCATTCAGAGAAAAAATAAATTGCTCAGTCTTTTCTATGTAGATGTATCTGATGTGAAAGGTTATGAAATCAATGTGTTAATCCACTTCTATTGCTTTACAGGGATTGCTTTGATCTGATGTTTTTTTTTGTTTTTGTTTGAAACAAGAGATATGTGAAACAAAAATTCATTGGTCAAAGGGCGGAATGTACTGCCATTTGATAAGTTTTGTTTTGACCAATGACTTTGTGTTTCACCACTGCGCATATTAGTTGCTCAATGTTCACCAGTAGCACATGGTATGTTTTGTTCAGTTTAGCCGCCTATGGGCTTTGACATTGCATTAGCCATTACATTCTGTATTCTGCCTATTGGCTTTGACATGCTGTATCCAGTCTAGCCGCCTATTGGCTTTGACATTGCATTCCTATTGGCTTTGGCCTATTGACTTTGACATGCTATTAGATATTCTGCCTATTGGCTTTGACATGATATTATATATTGCATTTTGTATTCAGCTTAACTGCCTATTGGCTTTGACATGATATTATACATTACATTTTGTATTCAGCTCCGCTGCCTATTGGCTTTGACATGATATTATACATTGCATTTTATATTCAGCTCAGCTGCCTATGGGCTTTGACATGATATTATACATTGCATTTTGTATTCAGCTCAGCTGCCTATGGGCTTTGACATGATATAAGACATTGCATTTTGTATTCAGCTTAGATGCCTATTGGCTTTGACATGACACTAGACATTTCATTTGATATTTAGGTTAGCTGCCTATTGCCTTTAACATGACATTGTATTTGATACTTAGGTTAGCTGCCTATTGCCTTTAACGTGGAGTTAGATCTTGCAGTTGAGAATCCAAGCTGTATTTTTCCAAGCTGTGTTTTTGCACCAGAGAACCAAGATGTTTTTCTCACAGTAGACTAGACATGATAAGAGAGAGTACATGGGTGTTGTTTTCTTCGCTTGAGCTTGGGAACAGGAGTAGTCTTGGAGACCTGGCCAGTCTCCAAAAGGCTTGCTCAGTTTCCCGGGTCTGAGAGGAGGGGGCACACCTTTGTAACGAATGTAACAGGCTGCAGAGGGTCAGATTCGAATCTGCCGGACCTCGTGCTGGAGCTTGGCACAGGCTGCCAGCAATCCCGTGTGGGTAGATGAATCTCTCTTTCTCGCGGCTGACAGGGGTCATCAGCTTGCAGACCTTAGAAAGATGAAGCTGTAGATAGTTCCCACACGGTGAAGTATTTGTTTTGCTTTGCATTCAATATCTTATAAATATAACCTGCTGTGTATATTGCAAACTGATATATTTTGTTTGATTAACGCGGACTTGAAAGCTACTAATTCGTCATACATAAAATATTGTGGTTGGGGAAGAATTAACAACAATAAAAGTCTTCTTTGACCTCACAAGTCCATTTCTAGTGTGTTATGTTAGTGCTTAGAAACTAGATAAGAGGAAAGCACTACACATGTCCACATGCAACATACCAAAACAAGCAGGGTGAAAAACAAGTTAGTGCACATAGCCATACACAGACTATCATCAACATCCCCTTCAGTGATAGATGAACACATGCAGTCTAGCCATGTGTGATGTTGAAAAGGAATGCAACACGCATATCCACCAAAAGGTGTCAGCTTATGATCAGACATCATGTAAATCTGCAAACATGTTATTCATGGCAAAGTTTGTCATACCACTTTCAGTGCTCTTGTATTACAGTCAGTAGGTGGGTCAGGGAACATACATCACACACTTTCTACTATGTCTAAGTACTCAAAATATATCTATACACATATGCACATGCCCACCAACCCACATATATCACCACAACCCTTCATTATTCCACATTTCCTGGACATCCCCACAAACTTTACCCATCATCTCTTGCTTGTCATAACAAAAGATAGATGGGAAAATATACATATGTGCACATGGTGCATTTACTTGTTCCTCTGGTGCACCAGCTGTCCATAAAGGGGTAGGATCTCCTCTACAAGCTTCTCAAGACAGGGGCCCTTTCACCTTTAGAACGAGGCATGATTGCTCCCAGGGACAGTACAAATCAGCTCAGGTCATGGAGGTGTTTGCTGGCAGCTATGGCAAGAGTCAAGGGAGAGATGAAGTATGAGATGGTGGTGACATCCGCCATGTAAGACCCGTCACCGCCGACGGACATCACCATTGGTGCAAGACCACCAAAGGCAGCAATGTGTTCGAAGGGCAATGTTCACTATGGTTGTATCCTGCCTACCACCATGATGACTTCCGCCAGTGGATTTCGGTAATTTCCTAATGTCCACTACAGTAGGTCAGGCAGCTGCCATTTTAAGGGTCCTAGCTGATCGGTAAAGTTAGATCCACGTTGCGTCACAAGATACAAGACATATTTACAACTTTGTGTCCATTACAGGCTTTGAGCAAATGTAGTAAAATGCAGGATTTATGTACAGGTTGAAAACATGATGAGTTGTGACTAAAGTAACTTTAGTGACATAGTCAGCACGCCAGTGGCAATCTGAAATGTGGCATTTGTGTCTTATCAATGTGAAACATGTTAAGATTCTCATTATCACAGATACTTTTAGTGACATCCTTCTCCATTTCTAAATCATGATTGAGAAAGGGAATGTAATTACAGTAAGAACCCATTATGTGCCTAGGTATGTACTGTGTTCAATGTTTCCACAATTTCATGTGGCATGTCTGAGCATTGTGTGTGACATATATATTTTAACATTTACAATGGACAGAATGAGTGAAACACATACCTTTGAGTTTTATTACACATAGCTACCCTGGGATGAGATGAGTCAGAGAACCTCCAGTACTCCGTCCACTAACAGACCTGCATACCATGGATAATCGACATATCATCCAAATCTACTACCTGAATAGGCATACAATCATGGATCTCTCTTGTGAGTTGGAGCCAGATCTAAAGCCTGCCATTTGTAATCCCTATAGCATACCACCCTTAGTACAAGTCATGTCAGTGTTGAAAATCATGGCACAGGCTCCTTTCAAAATACCATGGCCCTAGCTGCAGGGATATCTCAGCCTTTGTTCAGTAGGGTTTTTAAGGCTGTACTGTCTGCATTGTTGAAACACCTGGACAGCTATATCGGATTCCCACAACCTGTAGATTTGGCACATGTGAAGGTTGATTTGTATGCTTTGGCACACATTCCACATGTGGTGGCTGCCATTGATGGCTCACATGCAGCCTTGTTTCCCCCAAAAGCCAATGAACAGGTGTATAGGAACAGGAAAAACTACCACTCCATTAATGTCCAAGTAGTCTGTTTGGCTCACCTCTCTTTCTCACAAGTTTGTGCAAGGTACCCGGTGTCAGTCCATGATGCCTTTGTTTTGTGGAACAGCAATATCCCACAGCAGTACACAAAGAAGGCCTGGCTGTTTGGTAAGTCATGTATGTCATGTGTGTCTGCAACTTTTATCTGCTACCAAATGTGTGGATTGCCCATGATTTAAGTTTGCATCTTTGTAACTGTTTTGTACAGGGTACTATGGTTACCCAAACCATCCTTGGTTGTTGACACATGTGAGGTATCCATTCATGCCAGGGGCAGTCCACTTCAATGAGACCCATGGAAGGACAAGGCATGTAGTGGAGTGGACTTTTAGGCTCTTGATGGCAAGATTGCATAGCATTGATAAGTCTGGTGGAACCCTCCTTTACTCACCCACCAAAGTATGTCCAAATATTGTTGCCTGCTGCATGCTCCACAACCTCGCCCTGAAATATCAAATCCCATTTATACTAGATGAGGGGGAGCCAGCAGTTCTAGTGGGTGAGAATGCAGATGTGCCAAGTGAGGATGACTATGATGAGGATGAAACTGGAGACATCTGGGCAGATCTCATAAATCAGTATTTCACCTGACTGTAGGCATGTCATGTTCTGTAATTTAACTAACTCACTGGGGTATTGGGGGGGAGGGTTAGAGATGCTTTATAACGGTCTTAGTATGACCATCAGACAGGTCATAAGTAGCTTCAAAGCACATTACTCAGATGTGCATGCAGAATACTACATTAAGTAGTATATAGCCTAAGTTTGTCACAATGCACTATCAGAGTTACAATTTTATAGGACTTAGCTGTATGATGATTTACAATCAATTCCCGTCTACACCTTATGAATTACATTTGTATTTTGCAGATTACGTCACAAGGTCATCCTCATTTGGCAATAACTGACAGTGCCACAGGTAGGTGGGATTTGCAGACTGACATGTGAAGTGAAAATGGATTGAACCAGGTACTATTATGCATGAGATATGTGGTGTGTGAGAGCTATGCCTAGACTGTCAAGACAGTGGGGTGGTGGTGTCCTATTCCACACTATAGACCCGTTTGCCATAGTAAGTGGGCCCAATCGTGCCATGTGTGTGGGCTTGTGTCTCTGACACGTGTCATCCCGTGCATTCCATACCCTCAACCATCCTAATGGCTTGATTTGGTAATGCCTTATTTGTATGTAGCTGTCACTGTGTTTCCTCATTGCAGTACACTGTGGGGGTCATTACGACCCTGGCGGAACAAGTCCGCCAGGGCCGTGGGACGCGGTGGCACCGCCGACAGGTCTCCCGCCGGTTTCCCGCTGCCCCAAAGGAATCCTCCAAGCCGGCGCAGCATGCTGCGCCGGCATGGGGATTCCGACTCCCCCTCCCGCCATCCAGTTCCTGGCGGTTCTCCCGCCGGGAACCGGATGGCGGGAGGGGGAGTCGCGGGGCCCCTGGGGGCCCCTGCCGTGCCCATGCCTATGGCATGGGCACGGCAGGGGCCCCCGTAAGAGGGCCCCTAAAAGTATTTCAGTGTCTGCAAAGCAGACACTGAAATACGCAACGGGTGCAACTGCACCCGTCGCACCTTCCCACTCCGCCGGCTCTATTACGAGCCGGCGTCATCGTGGGAAGGGAGTTTTCCCCTGGGCTGGCGGGCGGTCTTGTGAAGACCGCCCGCCAGCCCAGGGGAAAACTCGGAATACCCTCTGCGGTCTTACGACCGCGGAGCGGTATTTCGGAGGGGGGAAGCCTGGCGGGCGGCCTCCGCCGCCCGCCAGGCTCGGAATGAGGGCCTGTGTGTATTAAGACTGACATAGGTGAGTAACATGCCTACTGGTACATGTCCATGGTAATGGAAGGTTCCATGACTGAGGTTATTTGTATAGACCTCTGTCTGTATTATGGGGTATGGTAATTAGGTATGGTATGGGTATTTGATAAAACTTTAGTTGATGATACAGTAAACCAATCTGTTTGCCCATTCGGATAGTGAAAGACTGACATGCCCCCATCTTCTCTGGTCTTTAGGATGCTAGTTATTCACACTTATGCTGCGTCATTAAAGGGAGCAGCATTACTTTACTGTGTGAACATTTGAATTTTCCCAACCTATATGTAGGAAAGTTGAATGAAAGTGATAATAAGTTTTCCCATCAGTATCATCAAATGCAAAATGTATCCTGATTAAAGAGTACATGTGTGATGGGACTTTAAAAGGTTGATACATTTGAGCATATCTTTAATATGCAAGAGGTATTACAGTTAACAGTTACATATAGCTGAAATGACTCTCACACAAGATCTGTGGTTTAGTAGTGTTTAATAAGGAGCGCACATTCATATGTAGGAATTGGGTCAAATCAAGTGCTTATAAACAGTGAAGGATTCAGTCATGGTGGATGAAATCATCAGGGTAGCTGCAACAACATTTGGAGTCTCCAGTCCAGTGTTCTTGCACCTTTAGAAAATGAAGCTTGGTTTTAGGGCAGTCAACAGGGTCTATCAGTAACAAACAAGGGAAACCAATCAGTACAGCTTCACTTCCTAAAGTCTTGGCACCTGCTCCTCCTAGATGTTTAGGTGAAAGTCCACGTTACAGTGGCAGGGGTCTTTGAGGCATGTCCTTCCTCTGGCAGGGCCTCCATTCCACTGCTGCCACAAATGTTGAATGAGTAGATGTCACATTGTTAGTGGAAGGGGCCAGCTGTTGTGGACATAACCTACTCGGGTGGTATTCATGTCTCTCAGCACCCCTACAATGTCAGCCAAGTGGGCATTTTGGATTCTCACTGCTGCATAGTTTCCTGATGGTTGTCCCTCTGCAGCTACTTGATCTCCCCCATCATGGTAAGTACCTGGCCATCACACCTTTGGATTGTTGGTAAGCTCCCAAGACTTGGGAGATTGTGTCCTGGCCAGAATCCCTATGAGGCTCCATCTTCTGACCCACACCATCCCTCCCACACATCCTACCCCCATGTGCTTGTGCCCATGGTACTGTTTGCCTACTCCCAATGGTGGTAGGTCCATCATTGTCTGGGATTACAACTGGTGACTCAAGAACCTGTGCTGGGGGGCACATGATGGTTGAGACTGTCCTTAGATCACATGACTGAAAGCAAATGGTTGTCTGAGGTGTTTTAGCAACAGGGCTGTGAGGGGTCAATGTAGGCAGGGTGAGGCTGACAGTTGTTCACTGACTAGGTGTACCAGATGGGCCAAAGTCATCCACAATGTCCACACATCTAAGGGTGATTTCCTCACTGAGGGCTTGATGCAGAGGGGTAGTGGCTATCTCTGGTGTCCTTTCCATTGTCACACACAGTTACTGAAAATAAAGCAAACTTTGACGGGTAGACATGCTATTTGACATGCACACAAAGCCTTTTTCTTTGATCTCCTGATATGACATTGATACTTGCTTCCAAACCTGGGTTAGAACAATATAGGACACAGTAGTTTCCTATACCATACACCTTGCTACAAGATGTTGGAGTATCTTGGTGGTTAGATGTCTGTTCATAGACTCATATCTTGTCTGTTAAATGAATATACATTTTACATTTATCTCCAAGTTAGGCATGGTATGGCATCATTGAGTCAACTCACGGCTGCACATTGTACAGTGGAAAATTAGCTGGCCAACAGTTTGCGAGTAAGCATCCATCTTTCTATATGTGTGTGTGTGTCCCAGGTGAGTACATTACATTGTTTGAATGACGATTTAAAGGCCAGTTCAGAAGATAACACTGCTGTAGCTGTGTGTTGGATGGTATTGTACTGGCAGATGCCCATACAATTGCTGTCATTGTCGTAGACTGTACGATTGTGGAGCATTCAGGTGTGTTGAATTGTTTGTTAGTTTAACATGCAAGGCAATTTTATTTGTAGTACACTGTTCTGGTTTTCTTTATGGTAGTTGACATGGGGGTGGTAAGTGGTTTGGCAGTTAAAATGGCAAAAGGTGACCACTTATCATGCAAGACAAAAGCTGAGGGTGACATCATAGGTGCTGCGACTTACCCGACTCCACTAACCTAGGTATCCCTGTCAAGCCCGCAGGATGCAGGATGTCCAAGATCTTCTCCTCCCATGAAGTGAACTATGGGGGAGGAGGTAGGGGCCCCCCACCAGTCTTGCTGACCGCCAGCTGGTGCCTGGTGGTCATGGAACACACCTTCCCCCTAAGGTCCTCTCCCTTCCCATCAACCTCCCACAAAGTCAACTTCCCGTCAATGGTCAAAACTGGACCCCAGAGATTGGCAGGACACTCTCCGCCTTTTGTTATCCAACTATGATGAGTCCAGCACTGGCCTTATAGAAAACTTCAACAACTGGATTTCAACCTCCTTAGATATTCTCCTAACAGTTAAGACGGTCGTTAGAAGAACTAGTCACAAGTCCAAACCCTGGTTTACATCTCAATTGTTTGAACAAAAAAAGAAGTGTAAGAAATTAGAAAGAAGGTGGAGAACAGATTACAGCATCACTTCTAAAAAGCAATAAAGGGAAGCAATTAGAGCTTTCCATGGTGGAATTAAATCTGCTCAAGCTATATTTTATAGTTCCAGAATAGAAAAATCTGCAAAATCCCATAAAGAGATCTTTATGATCTTCAAAGAACTCACTCATACTCCTTCTACTGACATCCCCATAGAGGCTTCCATTGTCCACATTAATAACTCGGCAGGCTTCTTCCAAAAGAAGATCATTGACATCTATTCTACCTTCCTGGTCACTCTCGGTCAAGAAATAGATTGATTACTACAAAAGGATTTTCAAACCTCAATGGTCTTGCTCTCTGTTTTTCAGCCTATGCCTGAGGCTCTTGTTACCAACTACTTGCATAGCATAAAATCGGGATCTCCCCTAGACCCCGCTCTACCTCATATACTAGCGTTGGCCCCCAACATAATCTCTCCCGTATTGAAAAACATTCTAAATCATTTTCTAACTTCCGGCTCCATACCTCAGTCTCTGAAACATGCTATTGTTAACCCTAAAGTCGACCCCATAGAGCTGAGCAACCGCAGACCTATTGCTATTCTCCCTACCAAGTCTAAGATAATGGAAAAGCATGTCAATAACCAGCTAACATGCTTCCTTGAAGATCATGAACTTCTGCAACCCTCTCAAATGGGATTTAGACCACCGCTCAGTACAGAGTCAGCCTTATTAGTGGTCATGGAAAATGCCCGCCAACTATTAGATCGCGGTGGACATGCAACTATCATCCTATTAGATCTTAGTGCCACATTTGACACTGTAGATCACAACACTTTTCTTGAAAGACTCTGCTATAGGAACGGAAAGATCTGCATTAAGTTAGTTTTCTCTGTTCTTGAAAGACAGAACCTTTCAAGTTCTTGATCGCTCATTCTTTTCCAACACGTGTTCTCTCACTTGCGGTGTTCCGTAGGGCTCCTTGGTGAGCCCCACTCTTTTTAATATCTATCTTTATCATCTGACCAAAATTGTGGAACCTCATGGCCTCTCCTTGGTTTCATATGCTGATTGATGATACTCAGTTAGTAGTATCACTCTCAAATTCCGGAAATACTGCCCACTCGAATCTCTCATCCTGTTTGACGGATGTAGCTAAATGGATGACTGAGTCTAAACTTAAACTCCACGATGAAAAGTCGGAAGTAATGATCGTTGGCAATTGTGCCCTTTTCAACTCTCCGGCATCGTTCTTGGAGGACTTCCACCCCCTAAAGATAATATAAAGAGCTTAGGCCTTTGGTTAGACCCTCGCCTCCCGATGGACCATCAATCCAAAAAGCTTGCTTCATCCTGCTTTTGCCTACTAAGAACTATGAGGACAATCCTCAATCTTTTACTTTTTCCTGCCAGGAGACTTCTTATTCAGCCTTTAATACTGTCTCGCTCAGATTATGGCAATTCCCTTTTTCTCAGTTCCCCTGGTTACGTGATAAGGAGATTGCAGGTTGTGCAAAACGCGGCCACACGTCTACTCAAGAATAAACCTAGATATCTATTGTCCAAACCTGCATTAGCCTCGCTTCACTGGCTTCCCATAAAGCAACTGATTCATTTTAAGGCCTTATGTATGACACACAAAGCCCTTCATATTAAGGGTCCTAAATTCTTTAGGCAGTGTATGTCATTTTACGTTCCGGTAAGGCCTCTTAGATCCTCTGCTGCTTTGCTGGCTCACTTTCAACGCTTCAAGAAAACTATATGGGGAGGTAACTCCTTTTCAATTAAAGCCACACACTTCTGGAATTCCCTGCTCTTGGAACTCCATCAAGAACACTTAGAACTATCCTTCCGTAAGAAATTGAATACATTTTTATTCTCATCATAGATATTCCCTTGGGCTTATTCTCTGGGTTTTGACTTACCGTTTAGCGCTAGGAAGCCTCTGGATAGCCATGCGCTCTATACATTTCTTAAACTAAACTAAACTAAATTAAGGTTGTTCTACCTCTTCCTGATGTCCTCCCTTGTGTGTGGATAGTTGCCTAAAGAATTGACCCTGTCAACTATTCTTTGCCACATCTCCATTTTCCTGGCGATGGCTGTTTCCTGGACGAGTGCTCCAAATAAGTGTGGCTCTACTCTGATGATTTCATCCACCATGGCCCTCAATTCCTCATCAATGAAACAGGAATGTTTTTCTGGGGACATGGTAGTGGTGGACGAGACGGTAAGGATGTAAATAAAATAGGGAAGTCGAATTGGTGATGAAGTGTGGATGCTGTGATGTGAGTGGATGACCGGTGGTATCTAATGTGTGGGGTACTTATTGTTGTGTTGGGTGTGTTGTGCAGGTATGCAGAAGTGTGTAGTGGTGCCAAATGTATGGATACTGATTGTTAAGTGCTGCCTTTTTTGAGCTGTGTATGGCGTCCTGGTTGCAAATGATTGTGGGTGTGAAGGGGTATATTTTATAGTGCAGTGTGTAGATGTTTCGGAAGTGTGAATGTATGTCAGGTGGGGGGTTATCAAATTATCCAATGTGGTGTGGCGTATTACTGTGGTGACTGCCGACTGCCGTGGTTTGTACCACCATTGGTCTTCCACCATGGAAGAACTGCTATGATGATTTCTGGGCCATCATAGGTTTGGTGATTTTTTTGCAGGCTGGCGGTGCTGGTGATGGAACTGCCTCTTTACTGCCCTCCAGAGTCTTGGTGGTGTCGGGATTCTGGCTGTCTTTTTGCAGGCTTGGCTGTGGTCTGTATGACTTCCAACATGGCAGTCTTTTGGCAGCTGCACATGCGATAGCCTTACTGTCAGACCGTCAAACTCATGATGAAGCCCATAATCTTCCTGTTCTCATTGACTCTGGGGCCTCTAAAAAAGTTCCTTTATCTATCCCTGGCTGGAAAATTGGGTCTCTCCTAAGTGACAAAATCAGAACCAGAACCTGTGAGAGCACTTGAAGGTCCAGTTCTTTTCTCTGGACTTATGTTGTTTATTTCCACACCACTGAGATTGGTTGGGGATAATGGTCACACGGTACATGTAATCTTTGATCTTATTTACACACAACTTTTAGGTGTGACTGTAGGCATTCCCTGGTTGGAGCATCACAACCCAAAGATTGATTGTGTCATGAGAACTATAACCTTAAATCCCCCTTTTGTAGGACAAGATGTTTTCAAGAAACTTAGAAACCAGTCATACAAATCCATTGTGCGGTTTTACATCATTCTCACCCTAACACATTACCACAGAAATATTTTGATGGTCATTACAACCCTGGTGGTTAGAAACCGCCAACATAGACAGCCACTTTAACACTCCGACCGCCACGGCGGTACAAACAAAAACAGCGGCGGTCACTGCCAACAGACAGGCGGAGGACAATGTACAGAGTACACAGAATTACAACCTACCAATCCGCCACCTTTTCCGGGGCGGATTCACCACGAACAGAAACACGGCGGAAACAGGACTTCAAAAGGGAAAACGCTCACCTCTTCACACCACACAAGGAACCAGGACGCCATGGAAGCAGAGCTCCACATTTTTCCAGCCTTTATCTTCTTGCTCCTCTACCAGGTGTACGAACTCCAGCGGTGAAGACCACGGTGAGTATTGCACCTACAACACAGGGGAGGGGGGAGGGAAAAAACAGTCACACACACACGCAACGTGGTTTTTTAGCCAAATTTTGAGGTTTGCAAAGGATTCTAGGTAACAGAACCTGGTCAGAACCCCATTTTGGATTCCACTAGGTCTCTAGTTTTAACAAATGCACAGGTTTGGTAGATTTCCCTAGGTGCCGGCTGAGCTAGAGGCCAAAATCTACAAGTAGGAACTTTGCAAAAAACACTTCTGTTTTCTGTCAAAAAATGGGATGTGTCCACGTTGTGTTTTGGGGCATTTCCTGTTGCGGGCGCTAGGCCTACCCACACAAGTGAGGTATCATTTTTATCGGGTGACTTTGGGGAACATAGGATAGCAGAACAAGTGTTATTGCCCCTTGTCTTTCTCTACATTTTTTCCTTCCAAATATAAGAGAGAGTGTGTAAAAAAGACGTCTATTTGAGAAATGCCCTGTAATTCACATGCTAGTATGGGCACCCCGGAATTCAGAGATTTGCAAATAACCACTGCTCCTCAACACCTTATCTTGTGCTCATTTTTAAAATACAAAGGTTTTCTTGATAGCTATTTTTCACTCTTTATATTTCAGCAAATTAATTGCTGTATTCCCAGTGTAGAATGAAAACCCACTGCAGGGTGCAGCTCATTTATTGGCTCTGTGTACCTAGGGTTCTTGATGAACCTACAAGCCCTATATATCCCTGCAACCAGAAGAGTCCTGCAGACGTAATGGTATATTACTTTCAATAATCTGACATTGCAGGAAAAAGTTACAGAGTAAAACGTAGAGAAAAATTGCTGTTTTTTACCTAAATTTTTTTTTTTTTCAGTTGTTATTTCTGTAGGAAACCCTTGTAGGATCTACACAAATTACCCCTTGCTAAATTCAGAATGTTGTCTACTTTTCCGAAATGTTTAGGTTTCTGGGATCCAGCATTGGTTTCACACCCATTTCTGTTACTGACTGGAAGTAGGCTGAAAGCACAAAAATTTTTAAAAATGGGGTATGTTCCAGTAAAATGCCAAAATTGTGTTGACAAATTGGGTTTTCAGATTCAAGTCTGCCTGTTCCTGAAAGCTGGGAAGCTGGTGATTTTAGCACCGCAAACCCTTTGTTAATGAAATTTCAGGGAAAAAACCACAAGCCTTCTTCTGCAGCCCCTTTTTCCCATTGTTTGGAAAAAAATGAAATTTGCACTGTATTTTGGCTAATTTCTTGGCCTCCTTCTGGGGAACCCACAAAGTCTGGGTATCTCTAGAATCCCTTGGATGTTGGAAAAAAGGACGCAAATTTGACATGGGTAGCTTATGTGGACAAAAAGTTATCAGGGCCTAAGTGAGAACTATTCTAAATAGGCAAAAAAAAGGCCTGGCACAGGAGGGGGAAAAGGCCTGGCAGCGAAGGGGTTAAAACAGCCCATCTTTTTGTCTTTTGTTTTATTAAAACATTTTTATAGTAACCTGTTGAGTAACCTCATCCATTTTATGTCCTCATTTTACTAATCCAGGCCAGTGACATCATCTAGGCTGCGTTTTTTTGTCCGAATTTTTAAATTTCAAAGATTGTATTTTTTGGTACATAAATATATATAGATATACATATACATATACACATACACACACACATGCAACAAAAAAGGCATCAAACAGAGCACACATACTAAAAAAATCACACAGTGATTTGTCTTTGGAATTAAAATCAACAGAAACTTCACTTCAATCACCACACTTCACTTAGGAACTAAAAGGGACATTCTGCATTTAAATAAAAAAGTTACTCATAATTATTTTGCCATTTAAAACATGTATTCGCTCCTGTAAGCCATACAGCTTGCTGTGTAGGGACAGGACCTCATCTGCCAACATCTCCAGCTCATCTGATAAGAAGTATAGGTCCCAGGAGTATGCTTTTCCAGGCACTGTAGCTCCAAGATGCAGGACCCAGTAGCAACAATTGAGGAGGTGTTTTTGATAACACTGTTAGGAGGCAAGTGAGCTTTTTTTAATATAATGCTGCATACATATCCACAATATGGGAGTCCGTCCACTGAAACAGACACATCCAAAGGCTTTTGTATGTTACTTTCACACACATTAACCTATGGCTGTGTCCATCATGAAATTTCACACCCACTACCCCTTCAACTTCCACTGACTTCCATCTACTTGCAAATGTCCTGACAGTGAGGTCAGGCTTCTGCCTTTTTAGATTGTTAAATAGTGTGTTTATGAATGTTAAGTGCGCACCACCACTCAATATGGTGGCTAGTTTGTGTAAATATATAAAATATTGATGTTATTTATTTGTTTTGCCAAAAATGTATTATGTAGGGTGTTACTGTGGATAAATGTGATAGTTGTGCACGTTTTTTAGACTCCCTTTGGCAGAATTTTAGATATAATAATTAAACAAAAAGAATGTGTTAATAATTTGAATTTTAAAATTCATTATTTGCACAATTCTTTTTTATAAAAATAGACATTTCAAAAATGGAATTAAAAAACATTCACAAAAAAAGTTGCATAAAATAATCGTTATCGTAGTTTTGCATCAAAAAATATAAATCTGAGCCTAAGGGGGTCATTCCAACCTCAGCGGTAAAAGGCGCTTACCGCCGTGCAGAAGACCGCCATAACACCGCCGCAGCCGCGGTAAACCGCCACGGTCATTCTGACCCACAACAGGCAAACCGCCAAAATACAGACATCCACAAAAGTCAACCACACCAAAGGGCAGCGAGAAACTGACGATGACCAAACCTCCACCGTCACGCCAACAGAAATACGCCCACACTATCACAACACACAAATCCACGCAGCGGTCTTTTAACCGCGGTATTCCATTAGCAGTACACACCGCCGCGCTCAAAATACACACACATATACAAAACACAGCCACATTGGATAATTCGAAATACACACACCTGATACACATACAAACAATACTCCCTCACACCCAACACAATATAAAACACACACCCACATCACCCACAAACCCCTACTCCTAGAGATTCGTGAACACGCACAGAGATAAGAGACCCGAGCACCCAGACGCGCAATTCACTGTCACCCAGCAATATTACCACGCACTTCAAACTACACACCAATACACATCACCACACTTAGCACCACACAATCCACCCCACACATCACCCAAACCACCCCATGGCACCGTAAAGACACCCCAGGTTTTCTGAGGCTGAAGTCAGGGTCATGGTGGAGGAAATTGTACGGGTAGAGCCACAGCTCTTCGGGACACAGGTGCAGCACACCACCATTGCCAGGAAGATGGAGCTATGGAGCAGAATAGTGGACAGGGTCAACGCTGTGGGACAGCACCCAAGAAATCGGGACGACATCAGGAAGCGGTGGAACGACCTACGGGGGAAGGTGCGTTCCATGGTATCCAGGCACAACATCGCAGTGCAGCAGACTGGCGGCGGACCCCCACCTCCTCCCCCAGAATTTCCAACATGGGAGGAGCAGGTCTTGGCGATCCTGCATCCTGAGGGCCTTGCAGGAGTAGGCGGAGGAATGGACTCTGGTAAGTCAAATCTTAACTACTTCATCCCCCCAACCCCACCAGCATGCCAACTCATACCCCCACCCTCACCCCCACCCCATCACACCTACTCCTTGCAAATGCCTCACCCTCACAACCCACCCATCCCAACACCAAGCCCTGCATGCGACCACAAAGCATGGACACCCATCACCTAAGCATGCCCACTGCACATACCCATCCCCCCCCAAAACACCGTCACAAAAGCCCCCACACAGGAATGCAAGCACAGCGGTACACGGGCACCCACCCATTGCACGCTATGGCACACACAGAAGCAATAATCATACTTTTATACCCCTGCAGGACCCGAACGCCACGTCACCATGCAGGAGGGTCCACAAATGTCCCCTACACCCCCAGAAGAGGCCCACAGTGATGACAGCACCTCTGTCTCCCTGGATCTAGATGACCAGCCCGGCCCATCGGGGTCCTCTGGACAGTCGGTTCCCCTCAGACAGCCACAGGCCACAGCAGACCTTCCCCCCTCTGGGAACACCAGCACAGCACCCACCCAGCGGGCCCATATCTCTGTCCCCAGGACACGTCAATCAGCGGTGTGTCCACCACTACAGGGCACCCAGGTTAACCCACCACCCCAACAACAACAGGGACCTGGGGGCAGTGGTAGTGGGCACACGGTCCAGGGGACAGAGGCACAGGGAAACAGGGGAACTGGGAGGGCTGCTGTGCGACAGGGGGGGGACAGGCCCAGGGAACCCACCCTCCACGAGGCCCTCTCCTCCATCATGGGAGCATACCACCACTCCCAGGAGACGATGGCGACGGTCCTGGCCAGGTTTCAGGAGATCCAGCTTCTGTAGGAGCAACAGTATATGGGGTTCAGGGAAGAACTAAGAAACATCAGTACCGCCATGGGCACCATCGTAGTGGCTCTGAATCAGGTAGTCACCACATTGCGGGACACTGTTGCACCACAAAGGGCCCCTGACACTAGCATGGACCAAGAACTGACTACCACCTCCGCCGGCGCTAGTGGACAGGAGGCCCGACACAAGACCAACAGGCCACCAGAACCCCACCCCCTGCAGAAGGAGAACGACCCCGCAAGCGGGCCCTGAGATCCAGGAAGAAGACAGAGTAAGATGCCAAGACCCCCGCCAGCAAAGGATACCTCCCTAATTGTCATCCCACTGTCCCACATTGACACCCTGTCCAACCTTACACTGCCCCTGCTCCACTTTCCACAGGCATCTGGACAATGCATCTGTGATACTGATAGTCTGGACTCTGCCATGGACAATCCTCCATCATCACACCTCAACGATTTGCAACCACCCACCAATTTAGAGCACTGTAATAAACACACTTATTGCATAAAACAATCTGGAGTCTGGCTGTGATTTTGTACAAATGTATTAGACATTACCGTGCCAAATGGCATATTCACATTGTGATGCCAACATACCAATGTCACACAGCTGTAGTCCATGGGGAAATAAAGCAGATGTTACGCAGTGGGGCCCACATCTCTGAAATCGGAAGTGAAAGTCACAACTCAGTTACCATACACTGGGGGAAAAGGACAGACAGTAGAGAGGTAGTAGGGGTTAAGTATATGTAATATGCCGGTGTGGATTCTTACCTGTGTGTCATTGAAAATACTGCTGTATTACAGTGTTCCTGTTCTCTATGTCGTCCTCTTCGCCTTCCTCCTCTTCACTCTCCACAGGCTCCACAGCTGCTACAACACCACCATCTGGACCATCCTCCTGCAGAAAAGGCACCTGGCGTCGCAAAGCCAGGTTGTGAAGCATACAGCAGGCCACGATGATCTTGCACACCTTCTTTGGTGAGTACATTAGGGATCCACCAGTCATATGGAGGCACCTAAACCTGGCCTTCAGGAGGCCGAAGGTCCGCTCGATCACCCTCCTAGTTCTCCCATGGGCCTCATTGTACTGTTCCTCTGCCCTTGTCCTGGGATTCCTCACTGGGGTCAGTAGCCATGACAGGTTGGGGTAACCAGAGTCTCCTAATAGCCACACACAGTGCCTTTGGAGTTGACCCATCACGTAAGGGATGCTGCTATTCCGCATGATGTACGCGTCATGCACTGACCCAGGGAACTTGGCATTAACATGGGAGATGTACTGGTCAGCCAAACAGACCATCTGGACATTCATGGAATGATAACTCTTCCTGTTCCTGTACACCAGTTCACTCCTGCTGGGGGGGACCAAAGCAACATGTGTCCCATCAATGGCACCAATGATGTTGGGTATATGTCCAAGGGCATAGAAATCAGCCTTCACTGTAGCCAAATCCCCCACCTCAAGGAAGACGATGTAGCTCCGCATGTGTTTGAGCAGGGCAGACAACACTCTGGACAACACCTGGGAAAACATGGGCTGGGACATCCCTGATGATATGGCCACTGTTGTTTGAAATGACCCACTTGCTAGGAAATGGAGTACTGACAGCAACTGCACTAGAGGGGGGATCCCTGTGGGTTGGCGGATTGGTGACATCAGGTCTGGCTCCAACTGGGTACATAGTTCCTGTATGGTGGCTCGGTCAAGCCTGTATGTCAGTATGACATGTCTTTCCTCCATTGTCGACAGGTCCACCAGCGGTCTGTATACAGGAAGATTTCTCCATCTCCTCGCATGTCCCAGCGGACGGTGCCTCTGAAGGACAACAGCGAGCACAGAGTCAATCAACCCTCAGGTACGTAACCACAGCTTGCACATAACACGATTCCCAATGCATTGAATGGCTTGTATGAGTGTTGATGCAAGGCCTAGGTATGTGTGACGCAGTAGAAAATAAGGCATGTGGGCCCTTGAAATGGCAGCTGCCTGACCTGTGAAGTGCGACAATGGGATGTGAGGTCAATGCGCTGGCGTGGGACACCGTGGCGGTAGGCGGTCGAAGACCGCGGTGCAAAGCTGCATTGGTTAACATTGAACCCTATGAGTCTCAGGAGCCAATGACGATGTGCGCCGGCGGTCGCGGTACGCACCGCCGCGGTACGCACCGCCGTGGGCGTGACCGCCATTTTCTATCTGCTTAATCACTCGATACCTGATCTTCCACAGGAGAGGACCTACACTGCAAGTGCTGCTGTGACCACGGTCTGGAAGAGACAATGGCTCATGCGACTGAGGAAAGGGCCCCTGCCTTCACTGCTCAGGAGTTGGAGAAACTCGTGGATGGGGTCCTCCCCCAGTATGCGCTACTCTACGGTCCTCCAGACCAACAGGTAAGTACACTGGGACCATGCTTTGTGGCCAATGCCTGTGTTGAGTCAGGTGGATGAAAGATGGTGGGAGGGGAGCGATTGAGGCATGCATCAAATGACAGATGAGAGCATGTGCCACATGGCAAGGGTGGGGATGGGGGGCCACTCACATCGAGCATGCAGAAGGTGATGATTATTCTTCTCTCCCTGTACATGTCACATAGGTAAACACCCACCAGAAAATCGGTATTTGGCGTGCCATCGCCAAGGACGTCCGGACCCTGGGGGTCCACCAGAGACAGTGCACCCACTGCAGGAAGAGATGGGAGGACATCCAACGCTGGAGCAGGAAGACGGCAGAGGCTCAGCTGGGGATGGCCTCCCAACGTGGGAGGGGTGTCAGTCGTACTTTGACCCCCCTGATGTCCCGGATCCTGGCGGTGGCCTACCCCGATTTGGATGGGCGCATGAGGACATCACAGCAGACACAAGGGGGTGAGTACACTCAAATCCTGGTGACTTTGCGCGCAGTGGAGGTGTCTGGGTGGGGGAGGAGGGCTGTGGGTAGCCCTAGGCCAGGGCGATATCTATAGGCTAGGCCCCTCCGTAAGGCATGGCCCTGTGCCCCCGCCCCCCACCTCTGTAGGGTGCCAAGTACAGCTATTCATTGCCCTGTGTCATGTATGTGAGCAGAGGTCGCCCATAGGCTTGTAGGCCATGTCCCACGGATTCCGTAGTCGACCCCAAGTGCGCGGCGTAGTGCAGGGGGCTTCTGTGTCTGTCCTTCTTTATTTTTCCCAACCCCCCTTTTTTGTTGTCTTCCTGTTCATTTGTGCATTAGCATCATCAGGCGGAGGAGAAGTGGCATCGGAGCACGAGGGAGCTGCATCTCACATGGCCATGGCGGGCCATGCAACTGACTCAGATTTCACCAGTGAGACAGAGGGCGAGGGGAGCTCAACAGCGGGGACTCGTGCAGATGTCATTGACAGCGACTCGTCCTCTGAAGGGAGCTCCCTTGTGGTGGCAGCAACATCCGTGCCCCCCGCTACAACAGGTACAGCCGCCACCCAGCGCACCAGCACCGCCCTCCCAGCAGCCCCTCAGCGTTTGCCCCGTGCCCGCTCACCCAGGAAGGTGGGCATCTCCTTCGCCCCAGGCACCTCAGGCCCTGCCCCTGTCACCCCTGCTGCCCTCAGTGAGGAGGTCATTGACCTCCTGAGGACGCTCATTGTTGGGCAGTCTACCCTTTTGAATGCCATCCAGGGTGTAGAAAGGGAGGTGCACCAGAGTAATGCATACCTGGAGGGCATTCATTCGGGTCAGGCTGCCCATCAGCGATCGTTCAACGCTCTGGCCTTAGCACTGATGGCAGCAATTGTCCCTGTCTCTAGCCTCCACCCTCCAACTTCCTCCACCCATACCCAATCCCCTGTACCTCTGCCTATCCCAGACACACCATCAGACCAGCCTGCACACACCTCAACACCCAAGGGAAGCTCATCCAGACATAAGCACCACACATCACACAAGCATTCACACAAGCAACATCCACATACAGACATACCAACACCCACTGCCTCCACTGTGTCCCCCTCCTCCTCGTCTCCCTCCTCCCTCCCTGTCACGTCTCCACTCACACCTGCATGCACAACATCTTCAGCCACTACGTCCATCACCAGCACACCCACCAGAACCCCCTCGCACACGTGCAGTCACCACCCCCACTACCATTCACACGTCCCCTGTGTCCTCTCCCAGTGTGTCACCCCCTCTTCCAAGCTACACAAACGCAGGCAGCCACCCACCCAACAGCCATCCTCCTCACGACAGCCTCCAGCCCAAGCACCTGCACCCAAAGACACCAGACTTCAAACTCCTACAACCACAACCTCTTCCTCCACTCCCATACCTACTACACCTACCTGTCCCTCTCTTCCTAAACTTATTTTCCTTTCCAAACTTGACCTCTTCCCAACAACTCCCCCACCCCGTCCATCTAAAAAGACTCCAGTCAGCACCTCAGCCACCACAACAGCGGGCCCTGTGAAGACAGTCTGCCATGGACTGTTGAGTCCCCCACCCTCAAGGGCAGCCAGCTCAGTAGGGAGCCAAGGCACGGGCAGCCCACCGCCGCAAAAACATGCGAAGATTGTCAGTGCCCGGCGCGAAAGGCCTAAAACACCTGGGACCAAAATCCCTACCATGGCTCCGGCAGGGAGTGTGGTGCCACCTGGCACACCGCCAAAGGTGGGGAAGGGCAACAGGCAACCAGGGAAGGCTGGGAAGGGCAGCACGCCCGACAAGACCGCCAGCAGCCCAGCTGTACAGGAGGACCCCGCATGCCCCATCCCAGGTGGGCAGGAGTACACCAACAGGCCCGGTACTGCAGCCCAGGAGGGCCCCACCAGGCCCATCCCAGGTGGGCAGGAAGGCGCAGCCAGCCACAGGTCAGGTGGCGAATGACCTCCACGCCATGGGCTGATCTGCTTAACTGGGCACTCACCCGAAGCACCGCTGAACTGGGCCCTTCATCTCAAGCACCGCTCCGCTGGGCACCGCCGTCTCAAGCACCGCTGCGCTGGGCCCTTCATCTCAAGCACCGCTCCGCTGGGCACCGCCGTCTCAAGCACCGCTGCGCTGGGCCCTTCATCTCAAGCACCGCTCCGCTGGGCACCGCCGTCTCAAGCACCGCTGAACTGGGCCCTTCATCTCAAGCACTGCTCCGCTGGGCACCGACGTCTCAAGCACCGCTGCGCTGGGCCCTTCATCTCAAGCACCGCTCCGCTGGGCACTGCCGTCTCAAGCACCGCTGTGCTGGGCCCTTCATCTCAAGCACTGCTCTGCTGGGCCAAAGATCATAGGTGCAGGTTCCTGGTTGGTGCAGAAGATGTCCCACACTGTATGGATTAATGCAGTCTGGTTTGTGTCGCTGGATTCCACCAACAAGCCTTGATACATGCAAATCTTGCAGCTACAGGAAAATGGCGCTGCCCAGGACCAGGAGGGACCTGGTGGACTCTACCCAGGAGGCAAAGATAGAGGGGTCTCCCAGTAACTCAGAGAGCCCTCAGAAGACTAGGCAGCATGCACAGGAGCCCCACAGCACAGGGACAAGGAAGGTTCAAACAAAGTCCCATGCAGCACAATACAAAGGATTCCCACAACTCCGGAGAACCACTTAGGGAGCTGTGCGTCACAGGATGAAGTGCTGGGGGCCTAAGATGTGCTTTGCATGAAGAACTTCTTGGAAGGTCGAACACAAGCCTTGGCAAATGCAAGTCACGTGGTGCACGGGGTACTGTCTTGCGTGGGGAGGCCAGCTCTTACCTCTACCAAAGTTGGTGCCTCCGTCAGGAATGGATCACCCCAGGGTCCACAGTTGCCCTCATATGAGGACCAACATTGACCATTGTGTGATCTATTCCTGTCGCGGGCACTAGGCCTACCCACACAAGTTAGGAACCATTTTTATCAGGAGACTTGGGGGAATGCAGGGTGGAAGGACATTCATGGCTCCTCTCAGATTCCAGAAGTTTCCAGCACCGAAATGTGAGGTCAAAATGTTTTTTGGTCAAATTTTGGTAGGTTTCCTTAGGTGCCAGCTGAGCTAGAGGCCAAAATCTACAGCTAGGCACTTTCCAACAGTATTCAATGTAAAAATGTGATGTGTCCATGTTGCGTTACCTGTTGCGGGCATTACGCCTACCCACGCAAGTGAGGTACCATTTTTATTGGGAGACTTGGGGTAAAACAGAAAAGCAGAACAAGTGTTATCGCCCCTTTTCTTCCTCTACATTTTTTCCTTCCAAATGCAAGCTAGTGTGTAAAAAAGGACGTCTATTTGAAAAATGCCCTGTAATTCACATGGGCACCCCGGAATTCAGAGATGTGCAAATAACCACTGCTTCTCAACACCTTATCTTGTGCCCATTTTGGAAATACAAAGGTTTTCTTGGCACATGTTTTTCACTCTTTATATTTCAGCAAATTCATTGCTGTATACCCGGTAGAGAATGAAAGCACATTGCCAGGTGCAGCTCATTTATTAGATCTGGATACCTAGGGATCTTGATGAACCTACAAGCCCTATATATCACCGCAACCAGAAGTGTCCACCAGACATAATGTTATATTGCTTTAAAAAATCTGGCATCACAGAAAAAAGTTACAGAGTAAAACATGGAGATAAATGGCTGTTTTTTAGCTCAATTTCAATATTTCTTTTATTTCAGCTGTTATTTTCTGTAGGGAAACCCTGTAGGATCTACACAAATGACCTGTTGGTGAATTCAGAATTTTGACCACTTTTTAGAAATGTTTAGTTGTCCATGTTCCGGAGTTGGTTTCACACCCATTCCTGTCACTAACTGGAAGCATGCTGAAAGCACAAAAAATAATAACAATTGGGTATGTCCAGTATAATGCCAAAATTGTGTTGAAAAATGTGGTTTTCTGATTCTAGTCTGCCTGTTCCTGAAAGCTGGGAAGATGGTGATTTTAGCACCACAAACCTTTAGTTGATGCCATTTTCAGGGAAAAAAACACACACCTTCTTCGGCAACCCTTTTTTCCCATTTTATTGAAAAAAACTTTTTTTTGCTGTATTTTGGCTAAATTCTTGGTCTCCTCCAGGGGAACCCACAAACTATAGGTACCTTTAGAATCCCTTTGAGGTTGGAAAAAAGGACGCAAATTTGGCAGGGATAGCATATGTGGACAAAAAGTTATGAAGGCATAAGTATGAACTACCCCAAATATTTAAAAAATGGCTCAGCACTGGTGGGGGGGGGGGGCCAGCAGCTAAGGGGTTCATTGAAAGGCCCAAGCATATAACTGAATATCTGAAAGGGCAATGCCTCATTTATCATACTTCCTTCTCAACTTCCTTCTTGCAATTCGAGCTTCTTTAGATACCCAGATAAATGAGTCTACTTTCCTGTGTAGTTTTTGCAACCAGCTCTTAAAGTGCGTAGGTAACATATTAAATAAGGCAGTGCATTTTGGGAGGATGGACATTTTTATCAAATTGTCTCTTCCATACTATTATAAAGCCCGGTGGGACCAACTTATCAACATTCTATTTGTCTCTTTCATAGCATTGCTGAAATTTATTTCAGCAGTTTTTTCCAAAGAACCACAGATCTTAATACCAAGATATTTTAGATATTTTTTTACAAAATCATGTTCTTTCTCTATATTGCACACCATAATCTCTGTTTTACTCATGCTTACCTCATACCCCGACACCTGCCCAAACACTGTAATCACATGATCTAGACTTGCTAAAGTGAAGGATAAATCAATTGTAAAGATCATACACATACAAGGGTATTTTCTTTTCTCAACCCTTATAAATGAAGGGTTTGATCATCTGATCTCTTCTGATTTTTTCTGAAAGGGGCTCTATGTATAGATTAAATAATAAGTGGGGAAGTGGACAGCACTGTCTGGCCCCTCTTGTGATCGTAAAACTTGCTGTTAGGTTGCTATTTAATAAACGTCCGGCCGACGGTGTCATATACATCTACTGTATTGCCCTACAAAAATTCTCACCTAAATTGTAGTGTCCCATAAGGGTGTTCAGATGTTGCCAATTCACCCTATCAAAAGCCTTGGTGGCATTTGATGTTATTATGACAATAGAGGCCTTTTTTGCATCAGATTTATGGACTCTATAAACTCGAGAGTTAAGTTGTGCATAAATCTCTTCTTTAAGAGACCCTTCTGACCTTCTGCTGTGAGCTTCCCAATAATATTACTCAAGCTCTTTACTAGAATACTGGCAAAAAGCTTATAGTTTTCATTTAGTAATAACAATCGATCTTTTCCTGGTTTTAAAATCAGTGTAATCACCGGCTCTCCCCAAGGATTCAGAAGGGGGTACCTTTTTTAAAAATTCCATCAGAGAGCAGTTCAGCACTGGACTTATTACCTCCTTACAACTCTAACAAAATTAATTTGGCACCCCATTGGGCCCTGACGCCTTCCTTTTCTTACTCTTGCTAATCACATGCTATACTTCCTTCTATGCTATTGCCTCATCTAGCTCTTTCTTCCCCTCTTCTGAAAGTTGTATTATTTGCATCCCTCCTTGCCACTCATTAACTTGAGTCTTTGCCGTTGTCAAGTCCTCTGAATACATGTCCCGAAAAAGTCTACAAAGGCCTGTTGTACCTCCTTTGTCTCCTCCAATCTTCCACTAGGGGTACTACATTTTACCTCTCTCACCTCGTTTCTTAGTAGATCTGGCTTGATCTTCCAAGCCAACAATTTCCTGCATTCTCACTGTATTCAAGATGTGTTGTCTCTCTTGCCTCCCATCGGGCCCTAACCCTTGCTTCGATAGCGGCCGCCGGACTGGCTTTTCACACCTGGATCTCCTTCAACAGTGTCTTATTCTCCCCTTCTTCTTCCTGCTGTACTAAGACATTTTTTTTTTTACGAGAGAGTGATCGCCTGCTCTAACTCCACAACTATCTTTGTGCTTTTCTAATTTTTGGGGCTGAAAGGCTGATCAATAGGCCCCTTATAAAGGCCTTTACAAAGATCTTTCAACAGCAAGCAGTCTAATGTCTGCCTCCTCACCCTTTTGGCAGAGTTACACTTCATCTCCAAGATGACTGCGGCATGGTTGGACAAGTGAGCAGCCACATGATAAACATTTTGCATATCTGCCTCAAGAGATCTGTCTATCAAGAAATAATCTATTCTTGACTGATATTTATATTTCTTATTATGAGATATATATCTTCGCTCTACACCTCTCCTGTCCCGCCAGAATATCAACAAACGCCAGTTGTTTCATTAAGGATCTAATATAGACCTGAGATTTAGAATAGACTTGTGATCTATTTTTGCTTGATTTATCCAACACATTATCTAGTACCACATTAATGTCACTTGAGATTATTATTGGGTAGGGAGTAGCTATCAACTCAAGGCATAAACTTTTGCAAATGCTGAATGTCATCTATGTTTGGACCATAATACCCCATCAACATATACATTCTGTCAAAAATTTTAACCTTTGCTATCACCCACCTCCCCTTCATATTAGACTGGTAGTCCACTATAAAGGCTTTTGACTGATTCTTGATGAGAATAAGAACTCCTTTTGAGTGCCAAGTATGGTTAGTACATGCAATCTGCTGGACCCATCTCTGAGTCCTGAAAATAGCCACACATTCATTTCTTGTAAGATGTGATTCTTGAAAAACAACTATCTGGGCTGTAGCATCCCTTAAATATTGATTTTTTACTCAAGGTCATTAACATTCCAAGATAAAATTTGGAATACTTTACTACTGACAATCATTTCTAAATCTCATTCTGGATCTAGGGTTATCCACTTCACCTTTCTGGAGATCCCATTGCTTTACAGGCATAATTTTTTTTCCTCTTTTTCCCTCAGTGCTCCCACCCATGCCGCCCTCGCATGACAAGTGCCTTCCAAACCCCTCCGAGCAACCCTTTATAATACCTGTTTGGCTGTAGTAGCCCTTTGGTATGCTGCCGGGACTACCAAGGTGCTGTTTAAAAAAAGAAAAGAAAAAGAAAGCAGAGACAGAGGCAGCAGAAACTAATTAACAGCCATCAAACCAACTAAAAAAAAAGAAGCAGACACCTATCTGACTTAACATAATATCACACATGACTAGATCTAAACTTCTCTAGTAGCTCATCTGCTTCGTCATGATTTTTCAGGTTCTACATTTTATTATTCAACATCACCCTCAAAGTTGCCAGGAATTTCAACTGGGCTGACCCCCCAAAATACTTAAACTCATCCATCTGCTTCCCTAATTCCCACTGACTGTTTGAAGTAGCATGGGAGATGTCTGATCTGATTTCTAAGGAACAGTCTTTTCCATTTAAATATACTAGCTTTAAAGCCTTTTTCAGATTCTTCTCTTTGATAAAGTATGTAGGAAAATTCACTAAGATCCTGTGAGGTTCTATCTTGTTAGCCATCCGCCAAAAGTGGTCATGGTGTACCCGTTGAATATCCTTAGTGAGAATCTCCTCTGGACCTTCTCACACACCACAGCGTATAAGTAGTTCCACTACCAGTGCCTTTATATCCTCCCCATCCTTTCCTTCCGGTACTTTCAGCAGTCTGCTATTGTGCCTCCTCATATTATTCTCCAAATACTCTAGTTTGTGCTGGCTCTCTTTAAATTTTGACTTTAATGAATCGAGTTCTTGCCTGTCTTGGGATATTGCCTCCTTTAATTCCTCTACTGAAACCTCCTAAGCTCAAGTTCTCTGAGATAAGACATCCAACTTTTCTGAAGGCCCCTCAGATATTCTCTGTATCATCTTTAGGTTTGCCTAGGAGATAGAAAAAACATTTCTGATCTCTTTTGCTAGGGCCTTGACAAGCTGCTCCATCTAGCTAGCCTACTGGTCCTGCGGGGCATCGCTTTCCACATTGGCTTCGTCTTGTAGCAATTCCTTGTCCCCTTTTCTACTTTTGGCCGTGTCTTGGGGGCTAACTATCTCATGAGCTAGTTGCTCCTGCTCCTCACTCTTACGCTCTATTATCAGACCTTCACCACTGACTAACTCACCCACCTCAGCAAGACATTAGTATAGATTGAGTCCCAGAGGACTTCCCTTTCTTGAGCTCTCTACCCACAACTCCTTCTATGCTACTCATGCACTTCATGGCGGGCAAGGACCATGCTCTGGAATCCGAGCTTCTCTCAGAGTGCACTGAAGCTGAAGATGAGCTAAGGGGTGGAGGGGTTTACTGGACTCTGGGTGCTTTCCCTGTACCTTGAAGAAGGACCTAAGGGAGGTGGTAATCCTCCGTTGTTTCCTATTAGGTATCAAGGCTACCTTATTTACAGACTTTCCTCACTTCCTGGACTGCCCTACTCCAGAGCTCTTCCTCCACAACCTCTAATGACTCTCCTACTCTCCTCACCACCTTCACCACCTGGGGAACAGTCTTTATGCCGCCGGACCAGCACGCATCTTCAATCACCTGTCAAGAGAAAAAAAAGCTAATAAAAAAAGACTCTCACCTGATAAGGCAAATGTTTTCTTCCTCAATGCAACACCTCTTACACTCTTTCTGCCTTTCTGTGCCACATTCAATCACAACACAGTGACCTTGACATAGAGAGAGCCGCGATTAGATACTAGCTGACCGCCATGTTCTTACCTCTAGTGCTGAAATGTTTCAAACACTCACCCCAGGCACAGATCTGGGTTAAATCCTTTGTTCTTTTGCACACCATGCCACCCCAGTTTCGACCCAGCCATATGGAAACTAGTCTTGAACCTGTTCTAGATGGAAAGAGTCCAGTCCAAACTGCAAGGCCAGGTCTCCCAAGACCAGAGAGAATCATCCCTGGGACTGATTTCAGGGTTTTGCCCCTCTTTAGCCAGGCTAGCTTGAATCGAGTGGCATAGTAAGCAAGAGACCCATGTCTGGGCATATCATGGCCACTTAGAGTGACTATAGCAACACAAAAAGATGATGGACGGAGCGCTGAAACTTTTCAACACTCTCCCCCAGTCACAGATCTGGGTTCAATCCATTGTGTTCTTTTGCTCACCATGCCACCCAAGTTCGGGCCCAGCCATATTGAAATCAGTTTTGATTCTGTTCCCCATGGAAACAGTCCAACCCAAAATAAAAGGCCAGGTACTCCCTGGACCGTAAACAAGCATCCTGGGACCGATTTCAGTGTTTCGCCCCTCATCAGCCAGGATAGCTTGAATCCAGTAGTGCAGTGAGCAAGGAACCCACGTTTTAACTTAAGGTGGCTTTAGCAGCACAAAAGGATGATGGACAGAGTGCTGAATCTTTTCAAACAGTCACCACCAGGCACGGACCAGGGCTAAATCCATTGTTCTATTGCTCACCATGCCACACCAGTTTGAACCTAGCCAAATGCAAATTAACCTTGCCCTGCTCCCAGTGGCAACAGTCTAGCCCGAAGGCAAAGCCAAATCGCCCCTGGAATGGAAGCGAATATCCTGGTACCAATATCAAGGTTTCACCCCTCATCAGCCATACTATGTTGAATCCATTGGCACAGTGAACAAAGGGCTCACGTCCGGGCATACCCTGGTCACATAGGGAAACTTTAGAAATACAAAAGGATGATGGATGGAGTGCTGAATCTTTTTAAACACTCACTCCCAGTGACAGATCTGGGTTAAAAACATCATTCTTTTGCCATCCATGCCACCCCACTTTGGACCCAGCGATATGGAAATCATTCCAGACCCTGCTCCCCATGGAGTCAAAGCCAGGTCTTCCCTGGACCTGAAACAATCATCCCAGTACTGATTTCAGGGTTTCACCCCTCATCAGCCAGGCTAACTTGAATCCAGTGGCAGAGTGAGCAAGAGACCCAAGTCTAGGCATACCCTGGCAACTTAGGGTGACCTTACAAACACAAAAGGATGATGAACAGAGTGCTGAAACTTTCCAAACACTCATCTCCAATCACATATCAGGGTTAAATCCAGATTCTTTTGCTCACCAACAACCCCAGTTTGGACCCAGCATCACTCAAATCAGTGTTGACTTTGATCTCCATTGGAACAGTCCAGCCTCAACTGCAAGGCCAGATCATCCCTGGAGTAGAAACAAGCATCCTGGGAACAATTACAGAGTTTCACCTCTCATCAGCCTGGCTAGCTTGAATTCAGTGGAACAGTGAGCACGGAATATGAGTCTCGGCATACTCTGGCCACTTAGGGCGCCTTTAGCAACACAAAAGGAAGATGGACAGACTGCTGAAACTTTTCAAACAACCCACCCCCAGTCACAGATCTGGGATATGTCCATTGTTCTTTTGCTCACCATGTCACCCCAGTTGGACCTAGCCATATGCAAATCGGTGTTCACGCTGGAGCAGTCCAGCCCAAACTGCAAGGTCAGGTCCTCCCTCAATCAAAGACAAATATCCATGGGATCTATTTCAGGGCTTCACCCCTCATCAAGCAGGCCAGATTGCATCCAGGGCACCGTGAGCAAGAGACTCATTTCTGGCATACCCTGGCCACCTAGGGTGACTTTAGTAATAAAAAAGGATGATGGACAGAGTACTGAAATTTTTTAAACACTCCTCTGTAATCACATATCAGGGTTAAATCCACCCTTCTTTTGCTCACCATGCTACACCAGTTTGGACCCAACATTATTCAAATCAGTGTTGATATTGATCTCCATTGGAACAGTCCAGTCTGAACTGCAAGGCCAGATCTTCCCTGGACCGAAAACAAGCATCCTGGGACCAATTTCAGGGTTTCACCCCTCAGCAGCCTGGCTAGCTTGAATTCACCAGAACAGTGAGCATGAGACACAGGTCTGGGCATACTCTGGTCACTTAGGGTGACTTTAGCAACACAGAATTAAGATGGACAGACTGCTGAAACTTTTCAAACACTCATCCCTGGGCACAGATCTTGGTTAAAGCCAGCATTATTTTGCTTACAATGCCACACCCCAGTTTGGACCTGACATATACAAATACGTATTGACCCTGCAGCATGAGAACATTCCAGCCTGAACTTCAAGGCCAGGTCCCCTCTGGACTGGAAACAATCATCCTGGGACCAATATCAGGGTTTGATCCCTCATCAGCTAGGCTAGCATGAATCTAGTGGCACAGTGAGCAAAAGGACCCATGTCTGGGCATACTCTGGCCACTTAGGGTGACTTCAACAACACAAGATAATGAAGGATGGAGTACTGAAACTTTTTAAACACTCATCTCCAGTCACAGATCTGGGCTAGATCCATAATTCTTTTGCTCACCATGGCACCCCAATTTGGACCCAGCAGTATACATAACTATAACTGTCTTGACTCTGCTTCCATGGGTAACAGTACAGCCCAGTCGTAGTTTGGACTCTTGCTCTGAGCAAAACTGCTGGTCTCAGGATGACAGTACTTTCGTTTGTAGGTGACTAAGGCCCTCATTCTGACCTTGGCGGTCGGCGGAGAGACGGCAGTCGGACCGCGAACAGACCGGCGGTATTAAAAATGGCATTCTGACCGCGGCGGTCCCCGCCGCGACCGACCGCCACTTCCCCACTCCGACAGCCACGGCGGTCATGACCGACGGGCTGGAGTCTGCGCACTCCGGTCCGGCGGTCGACCCAAGACCGCCAACGGTATCATGACCCTGCTTACCGCCGCGGTTTCTGTCAGTCGGGAACCGCCATGCAAACCATGGCGGTAGGCACTATCGGGGCCAGGGAATTCCTTCCCTGGCACTGATAGGGGTCTCCCCCACCCCCCACTGCCCCCCCGAGTCCACCCCCCACACCCTCCACCCCCCTGCCACCCCCCAGAGGTGGTACGAACCCCCTCCCCACCCCCACCCCGACATGCACATACACGCACCCCGACATGCACACACCCCCTACATGCACATATACACACCCCCTACACACACACATACACAACGGGGACACATACCCGCACACATACATGCCGACATGCGCACCCGCCGAACTACACACATTGCCCATAGGCACAGCAGCACTCCCCGCCCGCATGCACGCACTCACACACCCCCTCTACACACTCCCACGCACACCCCCATGCACGCACACATCACACAACACCCCCCCACCCCCTCCCCTCACGGACGATCAACTTACCTTGTGCGTTGGTCCTCCGGGAGGTGACAGGAGCCATGGGGAGGTGACCGCCAACAGAAGACCGCCAACAGAAGACCGCCACACAGAAATGTGGGTCGTAATTCTGTGGGCGGTGTTCTGCTGGCGTGGCGGTGGAGGTTGACCAGTCTCCACTTTCCCGCCGACCGCCAGTGTGGCTGCTGGCGGTTTTCCGGCGGTACGCTCCCAGCGGTCAGAATGCGCACAGCGGCATACCGCCGCGGTCGGCGGTCTTCACCGCGGCGGTAACTCGGCGGTCTTGCGAAAAGACCGCCAAGGTCAGAATGAGGGCCTAAGTCTCTTCCTACAACTATTTGTAACTGTTGTCCAAACCTTACCGGCTTTCTAGCAGTACCTCACCAGAAACACAATAGTAAAAGGTGATTTGTAGCAGTCGCTTACGCATGGACTCAAAGTACAATATCTCAGGGTTGTCGTGGTTAAACGGAAATTACCCTTTTCTCACAGATTTATTATGTTTCATTCAAACAAAGGCAATAACACAGATGCAGTAAAGTTATAATAGTTTTTATTCAACATAACTGCAATTTGTGATAAGTTGCATGAACTGCAATGATTAGGATAATGAATATACCAAGAAACAGTATTGTAAAGAGGAGAGACCCCCACCATTATGCAATATATGAAAGAAATATATGTATATGTAAAAGATGGAATAAGCCCTAATACCCTAAGGAGAGTAGGTCTAACCTCCTACCTAAAAAAGGAAGAGCTGGGTTCGTTAAACCTAATCTGCCAAAGCCGTGTCCATGAGAGGAGTCCCCAACCCTCGTTACCTTGGAATGAGGTCTCTATCTCAGACTCCGCAGGGACACGAAGACTGGGTCAGTGTCAAGATGACTGCAGCATCGGTATCAGCGATGGTGGCGATGCCCTCTGGTCGGAATCCCTCTGATTATCTGTCTAAAAGTGTGTTGTATTTATACAGATCTACAAGGTCCCCTGACATAAGTGTTATTCATAACAATAGATAACAGGCATGCTTGGGACGGCAATTAATATCAACAATCCCTCGAAAGTATAGAGAGGGAAAATCCCTAAGTGTGAATGCCTACTGTATGTTTGTCTTTCGTGCTTGATCTTGACGCCTTGGCGCAGTGACACTGATAATAGAACCCATAACAAGTGGCCTAACTATAAACAAGGCCGCCATTTTAAAGGAAATAAATAATTAAATGGACTAAGCCAGAGCAAGCTAAGTAGGTTAAAAGTCACTGGGTGACGGGGCACGAGTTTATAAGCCTACGGCTAAGCTAACTCCTGTTAACCCATTAAAACAAACTAGGATTCACTACACCCTCCCCATTGCCGTAACAGGTATGATGAAGGTAAAGAAACCCATTCGCTAAAAAGCTGCTACTGAACTAAAAAGCCAAAAAACTTAATGATAAAATAAATGCTGTGTTATAAAATTTGTTTAAAAAACATTTCAGAGACTTTAATATCAACCATGACAAGTATAGCAAACTTTTAGTATAATTGCTACTTTATTAGAATCAGGAACTGGCAAGCGAATTCATCAAATTATGTGCTATATGCAGGATCTTGAAGAATGTCATCGAAGTCACCATTCAAGGATCTAAAAAATGAGTCAACATCGTCTGAAGTGAAATCGAGAGCTGGACGGACAAACGGATCCACAGAGCAGAAGTGAGCCATAGTCATCGGTGTATCGACACTCGCTGCAGTGTCCTCATCCATGTTAGATCGTATAACAGAAGGCTCATAGGTGGCCTCACGGAGCAACCTCAGTCTCAAGGGGCATGACCGTGTATGAACCATCATCGGGGACATCAGCAGTTCGTGGTCCACAGGAGATGTCAGTGCAACAGCAAGACAGACCATAGGCAGATGTTCAAAGAGACACCATATGCAGCGGAACACCGGTTGTACGCACCACAGTAGAGGCCGGAATGACAATGACCAGTCAAATTCCAGTTCCACCAGCAAAGGTGTACCGAAGATCCTAACCATGCGTTGACGGCACAGCGGCGTTGACGGGAGCAGCTCCATTGCTCTGTGTCGCTGGAAAAAAACAACCACCGCGAATCAGAAAAAATAGCAGTAGTAGTCCTCCAATTAAAGCCAAAATAATTGGAAAGCCACCAAACACACTGGAAAAGAGAGAATGGATGGCTGATGGGATGACTCCGAAGACAGTCTGGAAGATGGACACGAAACCAGACCCGACAGCCTTAAAGAAATGAACAATCCCAGTTGTGCTTGAAGCATTGAATATTCTGGACACCAACTCTCCAAAGTGTTTGGGGAAATCGGTATTTAAAAGGGATTGCATCTCGGCTGATGATCTCGCAACCTGGAGAGCATACGTCTCTTTTGCGGATGTCAAGGCGACCTGTTTTTGAAACAATAGCGCCTTCAGTCTACTCAACTTGTCACAGTTCACATTAATAGTATCAATGTGGGGCCACATTTCAGATACTTGTATCTCTCACGTGGGGGGAAACAAAACATGGATACAACACGTAACGACCTTCGTGACTGAGATTGCGTAGGCAATTCCAGGTCGCAAGCTGCAACAGCTGTCATCGCTCAGAAGAACATAACTCCCATTAGAAAGAACATGAAACACTGAACAAATCAAGGGGACGGGAGTACCCTTCAGAAAACAGGCCAAATTTGCGACCCCCGCATTGCAAAGACCGTGAAGAGACACCTGTTTGCATATCATGGAATGACGAACAGTAGTCTCACATTCACTTCCGCTAAGAAAGACCTCTTGTTCGCCGTTCAGACATCGATACTCAAAGGGCAACTCCCACTCTTCCTTAATAAAGCTATCTCCTAGCCGTTCATATCGTCCCACTGCAAGATGTTTCAGGCAGCTTGAGAAACGAAACGTTGAAAACGGTAAATTAATAATGCCGTGTAAGAGCCAGATAGTTGAAGGACTCTCTGCTACCGTGAAGGGCAACTTATCTAATTTTTCTACTTGAAGCAAGGTGAAACGAGCCTCTCTTTTAGCCATTGTCACTTGTTCCCTGGAAAAATTAAAAGCAGCGAATAGTTCACTCCCATTAAGGTATTTCCATGGAATGTGGCCACTTTTCAGCGTCTGCAATGCCCAACTCAGCTGCATGATGGAACGCAGCTGTGTTTGCCCATGATATAACCGAGACAAATCAGTCTGAGTGATATCAATAGCAGATGACACTATATTCAACAGGGAATAAATCCTGTTGGATAGCGTGTTCATGCCATTGTCGACAACAGCCAATGTGTTTTCCAAATTCTCTTTATCAAGTTGCCGTAAACGTGCAGCAGCCTCAATTTGAGAAAGTTTCCAAATTTCATTATACACGGCATATAAAAAACGTTTTGAGCGTTGTTTTCTAGGACCTAATAGGAAATCTTGTAGGTCTATACTGTCAGAAAGAGTATTCAGGTGTTGTTTCACTGCTGTAAAGGTGTTCGTTTGTACCCATTGTTGGCACAGCTTGCCCACACTGTATGTTGTAATTATACCAGCATGCTGACCTGACAAAAAGCAAGGGTCTGGTCTATGAATGGAAAAAAACCCTGAAGAGTTCAAAAAACGCCTTTGACACTCATCAGTATCGGTGGGCCATACCAACCATCCCCCGGGACTGGAAAGTGAAGAATTATAGTCACCAGCCTTAACCAATGCATCTAGCCTTTCCTCAGAAACATTTAGAAAGTGTTGCCAATCTTTAAATTTTGTCGGTGTAGGGATACTGGGAGTGTTTAGATCCTTTATTTTAGCTAATCCCAGACATGATGTCTGCTCAACAGTGTCATTTAAAAAAATCATTTGCACAGGAATTAAGCAAGCTCGAAACAAAGCCTCCCTACCCTGTATCTGCCAATCTTGCGTCCCCCATACACTCTTCAAATCGATAGTGTTCTTCCAATATTCATAACCCTCAATCGAAAGTCGGGAAACAAAGGGATCTGAATAAATCAGTTTTGTATCTGTTAGCAACAGTTTTCTAATGTGTGTCGTGGGTAATTTAAAATAATAAGATTCAGCTTTCGTTGTATCATGCCCAGAAAAGTATGTGAATTTGTCACTGTAATACTTTGGACTCCCCACCCGTGGTGTTGAACAATGTTTCCATTGTGTGTAGTTAAAAAGAGGTCTATATCTAGTTGCACGATGCAGGTAGTGATGTCCCCAATTATTATAGCAGAACATTTCACCATAATTCATTGTAAAATCATATACATCATCACTTCCAAAAGCGGAGTACTCCTTCAATTCAGTTAGCATGGAATCCACTGTTTGGACATCCCAATCATCAGAGACAACATTAGGTGTAATAACAGCAGACATAGAAATTTTGAACACGTATGGTATTTGAATTATCTCTGTAGGCCCGTATATATCGAACAGAACTTTGTCCCAAACAATCCCATCAGAAATTGGAATAGCTGTAATATTGACAGGGGACAAATCACGTCGGACCTTATGTGATGAATGATGTGGTGTTAAAATTACATCAACAGGCTCCACTGAGGAGCAATCAGCAATATAGTGACCATCAATTAGTAAAAAGAAAACAGTCACAAAACCAATCCATAAAAACAATGCAATAAATGTCAAACAGAACCAGAGATAGTTCCATGGATATATCAAATAGTTCTTTTTAAGCCATTGATAGAACTTGCTACCTCTGGAAAGTTTGTCAGTCTCAGTTGAGGATGAATCTGAAGAAAAATCATCAATGTCCACAAAATAGCCAGAGGAAGTCTCCGCAAACACAGGACTCATCGAATTCCCATCCACTGTTTGTGGAGGTTCATGATAGATGACGTTACCAGTCGTGGAAGTGTTTGTGTAAAATACAGCCAAATCCTGTAGCGGTGTGTTCTCCGAAGTTGTTACAGGAACCAACAAAAGTTCATTTTCCGCCCTCCCCATGGTCGAGGAAGTGTCTGGAACAGCAGCTGACATAGTTGCATAGTCAGTAGTAGCGATGGTCATCCTACTATGTAGAGGGATGTCCTGTTGGGTAGTGAGAGGGGATCGGGAACCACCCAAGGGACCTCCTGGTCTACTGTGAAGAATCGGCCACATGGTGTAATTTGATGTCATCAATGGAGATGAATCTGTTTGATTTGGAACCAGACAATGGCGGAAGGATAACAGTCCTGGTGCCTTTTATCCCCAAGACCGGTACAGGTGCTCTGTATGCTGGACCAAACTCTTTTTTCACAGCGATCTTCTCACAAACCAGATCCCCAACGTTAGGAATCCAGCCAGTCGAAGTTTTCGCCAAATCCCTTATTCCCAACGTGGCAGCGCTTGCAGATGATTTATCATCACGGAATTGTTGAAGCTCCTGTAAAACAGCGGGACGTTCTTTTATGTCAAATGGTGTTTCTGCTGCCACCATACCAGGGGCATCAAGATCGGGAACATACATAGTTGTCCCAAAGAGAACCTCATATGGAGACTTTCTCCCCAAGGACCGTCTTGGCAGATTATTCGGTGCTCTCTGGACCCCATATAGGTGATGTAACCAACTGCGGCCTGAACCTAATACTCGAGCTGTTAAGGACTGCTTTAGATCACGATTCCGCCTCTCCACGACCGAATTTCCCTCAGGATGGTATGGTGAGGAGTAATGGAGTTCAACACCCATCGTCCTCATGGTGTCCCTGAAAGCCTTAGAGGCAAATGCAGGGCCCTGGTCCGAATGGAATGCTGCAACCGCATATGTACCGATAAAGATCAGCAAATCTTTTATAACAGTCCGGGCGTCAGCCGACCGCTGTGGCCATACCCACAGGAATCTAGAACAGGAATCTACAGCCACTAAAATGTATTTGTATGCACCATCAGGTTGCAAAGGACCACAATGGTCCAGGTACACACAATGGAGTGGTTTGTCTGACACTAAGAGAGATGTCTGCGGAGGGCGTCTGATATTCGAGCCCTTAATCTGCTGACAGATGTCACAGCAAAGGACATATGGTTTAGTCTGTCTGCATAGACCAGGCCACCAGTACCGTTGTTGTAGAATGGTGATAGTGGCCTGTATACCAGCATGCGCAGAAGCGACACCCTCATGTGCAGCTGTAATCAGTTCCAATCTTTGGTCTTCATTTGGGATCACTCGATCACCAACATCAGGAATTGTTGCAAAAGCAACATTCTGTGCACTGATATGATAGGTATAGTTTGTAGGGTATCCTTTCGGAAGGGTCTTGCCTGCAGCCGAGGCTTTAACGGCAATCAGTATTTCATTATCCAACCTCGTCCTAGAACGAGTCACTGCAGCCACAGAAGCCGTAGCTACTGATGCTTTGGCTGCTTCGTCAGCCAATGTATTACCGGCAACATGTATTCCTCCACGTTGGTGCCCTAATGTATGAACTACATGGACACATGGCAGCTTATCTTTAAGATCAGCCACCCTTCCCCACAACATTTTGTGTTTAATGGTGTTCCCTTTAGAGTCTCTAAACTCGTTCAGCTTCCAATGAGTGAGGTATTCATTGTATGACTGGACGCAGTAATACGAATCACAGACAATCAAAGTCTGTGTTCCTGGCTCTGTATTTTCGAGCGCTAGAAGAAGAGCCTTAAGCTCGGCCAACTGGGCTGTGCAGTCCCCTAAGGTCTGTGTGTAGGTATTATGAGGATGGAAAACTCTGTCTTCCATTACCCCGCACACGGCTGCGCAAGCTGCCGAGTATTGATGTTTAGTACCCACAGCCGGTTGTGCCGATCCATCAGTATAAATGATTGTATCATAACTGTCTATTGGCAATATGTGTAAGGGAGCGGGGTACTCCTGTTCATACTGGAGAAACTCCTGTGTCTGAAGTCTTGGGTCAAACACATAATCAACATCAGTGGCGGTCAGAGACGTTGCCCACTGAATCCAGCGTGGATGCAATGCCTTAGCGTTAGGAACGCTCGCTTTAGTGACAGCCTCTAAGGCTGGGACCGGGGAGACAACAACAAAGCGTTTCCCCTGGGCAAGCGGTCTCTCCTTTATGACGGCAATCTGAACGGCCATCAGAATTTTTTCAGTAGGAGCAAAACGTTTCTCTGCATTGGAGTACAAATGTGATTTGTATGCTATTGGCACCGTGTCACCCTCATTAAAGGTGACATAGGTAAATCCTAGGGCACCAGCTATTATTCTGATGACCAAATTCGTTTTATTGTCCCGTGTGTGCAAGTGTCTAGCTTCCAGCATGTCTCGTTGTATGTCCCTTAGGATGTGTGTGTGTGTTCAATTGTCCATCGCCTGCTAGAATAATTGGGCTGAATTAAGTCATATAATGGCTTTACGCGTTCAGCATAATCTGGAATATATGTTCTGCCAAAATTAAAGAAACCCAGTAATGACTGCAATTTCTTAAGCGTGTTCGGAGGCTGTAGCTGAGCACACTTCTCTAGGAAGTGCGGGGCCAGGCTCTTCCCCTCGTTTGATAGCTCATATCCCAGGAACAATACACTAAGAAAGGCAATCTTGCTTTTCATAAAATTAAATTTATATCCGTAGGCAGCAAATCACAGAATTATCCGATCGAACCTTGCAAGATGAATGTCAAGGGTGTCATCAGTGAGATAGATATCATCCACATATGATAATGCCTCGGAATCAAGCTCGTGCAAGATTGATGTGACACAGGCCGAAAACAGTCCTGGGCTGTTCTTATAACCTTGGGGTAAACGACAAAAGCGTTTCTGAGAACCAAAGGAAAATGCACTTAGGTCTCTACTTTCATGTGCTAAATTCTGGCAGAAAAAACCATTAGATATATCCAATGTAGTTTTGTATTTTTTACGCACTATATTATTAATTAGCGCTGTGCTGTGTGAATTTTGTATAGCATAAGTGCGTGCATGACTATTCAAGTGCCTATAATCAACCACTATTCTATATGAATGATCAGGTTTCGCAACGGGAAATAGCAGATTATTCATTGCCGATGTACAGGGCTCAATTACTCCCTGGTATTCAAGTTGTGACAGTATCTCTGTCACTGGAGCTTTTGCTTCATGTTTAACAGGGTATTGTGGCTGCGGGTGTGGTGTAGACCGAACGGGAATAACATGACAAGGAGAGTCCTTGTCCCATCCTACATGATTACGGTATAATGCAGGTGCCTGCGCTAAAGCCCATTCAGCAGCATAGGCTTGTTTGTCTGCCTCCGGAACAAGATCGGAGAAAGAAGGCAAAATGACATCTTCCCCATGTGGGAGCTTGCGGACATGTTCAGGTGGCCAGTCTCTCTCGGCCAACAGGATATCACTAGTAAGTTCATCCCAAAATATTACACTAATAATGCGTAAAACGTCTCCCTCTATCTGAATTGTTAAATCAAAAACCCGATCAGGTGGGAGTACGCGGCCATCCGCCGTTTCAAATGCGATGTAATCGCTAGTTGCTGTCGCATCCAGATGATCTTTCAGACTCTGGCGACATATCGTGACCTCTGCCGCGCTGTCCAACAGAGTCACTGCCCACCTCTTGTTCCTCAACAGTGTTCTCAATACTACCGGCATTTTTAATGGTCAGTGCAGCCACTTTCTTCTTTTTAAATTGTGGCTTTTGTTGAGGAGTCTTTTCTTCTTTTTTAACAGTAGACTGTGGCGAGTCTTTCTTTTCTTTCACATATTCCGGACGTCGATCTTGACGGCCCCCTCTCTCGCGACGTCTATCCGGTGCGTCCTGAAAGGAACGAGAAGGACGTGAATCAGTATATCTGTCTGGAGTTCTAATGTTATCCCTATTTCTGAGATTATATCTCCTTTCGGAGTACTCCCGATGAGGAGAATCAGCTCTTTTGTTTCTCCTATCTTTGAAATCTTTTTGTTTGTCCCAGCGCTTCTTAGAGCCCTCTTGTGCCTGCTTTGTACCTTCCTTATGGGTGGTATTTGGTAATTCCCATTTTTTAGGTTTGGCTCCCAAACCATCCCGTCCTATACTAGTATATGTATCGGATATTATTCTCGGCAGCTGTCTCTCTTGTTCCATATTTGGAGTTTCCCGGAGACGCTGGTGTATTGCCAGTGCCACCGCTTCCCCTTTAATATTACTTAGTATTATCGAAGAGACGACATCAAAGTTACGCATCAATTTCATCCCCAGATCCAGGGCCGGTGCGGCCCCATGTTCATTTTGTATTTGTTTTAACACTTCCGGTAAATTGGCAAGTGTAGGGGTACCATGTGTGGTAGTATAAACGGCAGCGAAGACTGTACCCCATGTGGCACATTCATCCACCGAGGGAACCATCCCAAACGGCAAGCACATAGTGAGCAATCTATGTTTGTCATGCGGCCCCGTATGGGGGAACACAGCTTCCAGCTGATTTGTTTTCTGGGCAATCCAGAACGGTATTTTTTCCCGTTCCGTGGGCACTTTACCCATAATGGTATGCACTGTTTGTGGATTAATCCCGGTAGCTAATTGATATCCACCAGCTACTGGCGGTGCTGGACGCGCTGGGGTAGTATTCAATGTTCGCATCACGAACTGAACCAATCGTCTATAAAATGCCACTAATTCATTATATAATATTCGCAAATCTGCGATCGGCATACTCTGGATGCCTCGGTGAGGTGTATATGTGGCAAACATAGGCCATGTAGGTCCCTCATTACTTAAAGGACCTAGCCTCACCCGTCTTAGTACATGTGGTAGGGCGCCTTCAAACCAGTTCTGGTGTTCTTGATATGTGAGCGATATTTCATGATACTGGTATGCTTCGTATCTTACGGGCACGTCCGCAATGTCATATGTGTGAAATATGTGCGTCTGTTGGTCAGCCTCAGGAAAGGCAACCCAACAGTAAAATGTTTCTGTTTGGTAGGCTTCACTCGCTTCTACAATCAGAGTAACATCCCCGCCCTCTTCCGTAAGGCCATGCGCTATTAAATGTTGTGTAAGTGCATTTCTAGCATTTGCAGGAATGTCTATGGTATTGGCCATATTTGTTTTAGAGAAACGGAACACCAAAATAGGGGAAGTTTTTCCTTTTGTGAGTTCGAGCTCGAACAACCTACAGCCTAAGCAGGTGTTATCTGTTTGGCTGAGGAGGATTCTCCCAAAGACCACGGACGTCTCCGTATAATGGCACTGAGGGTACCTGTTGTCTGTGAGACAGTGATAGTCAGGTATCCGTAAATTAGTGCCTAAACACCACGTTGGGCGCCATGTCGTAGTTTGGACTCTTGCTTTGAGCAAGACTGCTGGTTTCAGGATGACAGTACTTTCGTTTGTAGGTGACTAAGGGCCAGATGTAGCAAAGTTTTGCGAGTCGCAAATGGGCCGATTCGCTATTTGCGACAGTGCAAAATCGGAAATGGGATGCAAAAACCCCATTTCCGACTTGCAAAAAGCGATGGGACCCGTTTGCGAGTCGCATCAGTTGCGACCCCATTTTGCGACCCGCAAATTGCAAGTCGCAATTTGCGAGTCGCAAACCATATGCAATTGCAACTCGCAAATTGCGACTAGTCGCAAAAATCCCATTTTGCACTTGCCATTTACCACTAACTCAGAGCAGGTGGTAACCATAACCAAAGTATAAAAGGAGACCCAGAAGGCATCTGGGTTACTCAACATGGCGGAGATATACCTGATAGCAGTGAGAAGGAGAGTCCACGCAGCCCAGCAGAGGAGGAGGAGGGGCCACAGACTGGAGAAGATATATAGAACAAGGCAGACTCTTTTTCAGCAAACTGAGGATGAGATATACGATAAATACCGCCTTAGCAGCGCAGCCATACTAGAATTAATTGATTTTCTGAAACCACAGCTAGAACACCAGACTCTGCGTGGCTGCGCCATCCCTACACTTGTGCAAGTGCTATGCTCACTGCACCTCTTGGCCTCAGGGAGCTATCAGGGGGTAATTGCTGCAGCAGGTGGGGTATCCCAAAGTTCAGTGTCAAGGTTCCTCAGGGCATTCCTAGATGCCATACTCACACACAGGTCTCACTTCATATACCTACCCAGGAATGAGGCAGAAATTAACAGCACCAAGCTGGACTTTTACCGCATTGCCCACTTTCCCCATGTCATAGGGTGTGTAGATGGGACACACATTTAAATATGCCCCCCTGCAAATCTGGAACATCTTTTCCGCAACAGAAAGTGTACCCACTCACTGAATATTCAGGTTGTTTGTGACGCCCATTATGTCATCACGGACATTGTAGCTAAGTTTCCAGGCAGTACCCATGACTCATACATGTTTAGGCATAGTGGGATACATCAACGCCTGGAACGTGGGGAATTTGGAGACGGATACCTCCTAGGTAGAGCTACAGACACCTTGCAGACATACACACAGGTCACTGTGCACAACAATCAGGACTTCCTAACAGTGTACTTTTTGTGCCCAACAGGTGATAGTGCATATGCTCTAAGGCCATGGATCATGACTCCGTTTTTAACACCCAGCAATGAATGTGAGAGGCGATACAACAATGCACATAAGAGGACCAGGAACCTTATCGAGCGCACCTTCGGACCCCTGAAAGCAAGATTCAGATGCCTCCACCGCAGTGGAGGTGCCCTCCAGTATACCCCCATTACAGCATTTAAAATTGTGGTTGCATGCGCCATCCTCCACAACATAGCTACCGACGTGGGCTACCTCTCACCACTGCAGACCCAGATCCTGATGATGAAGAGCAAGAACAACCACATCGCCATCATGGGGATAGGTGTATAGCTAATCAAGGCAGACTGAGATGGGAACACATCGCAACACAATACTTTGGAAGGTACGTGTCAACTCCAACCATACTCACCTATTGACCAAAAACTCCATTTGTTAAGTGGAACAAAAATAACTATTTTATTAGTGCAGAAATGAAACTATTTACAAGTAATGAATGTCCATGGGCATGAAAATGCACACCAGGCATGTGGCACATTGACGTCATGTGCCACTTCTAATGGTCCAGGGTGATCTCTATGACCTTCTGCCCCTCCTGCCAGCCTGGCTGGTCCCTGGTGCTTCCGTGGTGCTCTGCCTGCTACTCCTGAGCACCCTGCTGTCAGTGACAGAGACACTGCTCACTGTCGAGCCCTCCTCACTGTCCTGGGGTGTTTCCCCTGTGCCCCTCGACATATTCCGTGTCTCCATCAAGTCAATGATGTGGGTCAGACGTCCCAGGCCCCTAGCCACATCCCCAGCGAAATGGCCCATTTCCACCTGCAGCCCAACTGTCCTCCTCGACAGGCCTGTGGTGTTTATGGCGAGCCTGCCGATGGATGTGGCCATCCTGTCCAGTCTGTGCAGGAGCTGATGGTCCCTGGGCAGCCCACCCTCGGCCTGGGCCAGTAGTCCTCCCGCCAGTTCCATCATGGCAAGGGCAAGGTCCCCAGTGATAGTGCAGATCATGTCCATCCTTGAGTTCAGGTGCTGCATGCGGGCATAGTTATTGCGTACGAAGCGGTGCAGCACACCACTAATCCTCCCTAAAATTCGATTTTGTAGGCGCTGACCATGCAGCAGATGTGCCTCACTGGTGCTGGGAGGTAGTTGCCCGGATGCAGACTGCAGCCCTGATGTCCTGGACCTGCGACGCCTGCGCAGCGGTGGCTGCCCTGTGATTTCACCTGTCTCATCCCTGCCTGTTGCTGGGGCAGCCTCTTGGGATACTGTTGCAGCAGGTGTGGCTACTGCAGGGATGCTGTTGACCGTGCAGGTGGGGGTGCTGGCGGGTCCTGAGGTGTCCTCATGGGGATGACTGATTGGAGTAGTGGTGGTGTCTTGTTGGAGACCTGTGGGACATGGGGAACAGACTGTCAGTGTCTACTATCTGTTGCACACTTCCTAATAAACATTTGCCTATGAACTGCCTACTTGACTAAATTTCCCATAATGCATCATTCTGGCGTTTGCTACCCTGAAATGGAGCTATCTTGGTTGTGCATGCCCCTGTGTACATGGTGGGTGGGGGTATGGCATTGATAGGGGTACAGGCATATCACATGGTACTCACCGGTTGATGTGCTGGGCTCTGAGGTGTCCAGGTCCCCAAATCCAGAAACTGCCTCCTGCTCCAAGGTTTCCTCCACCCTTTCTTCCAGGGGTGTGGGTGGTGGCATAGACGATGGTCCCCCTCCTGTGCCTCTCATCACCCGGAGCCTTTCAGCCACCCTCTCCTTGGTCCGGGAGCGGAGGTCATACCACCTTTTTCTGATGTCATCTATGCTCCTGTGGCTCACCCCCAGGGAATTTATCTTGTCCTGTATGTCCTGCCACAGCTGTTTCTTGGTGGCTTCAGGAACATTGAGGGCTGATTTTCCAAACAAGTCATCATAGTGCTGACAGCATTCGTCTGTCAGCACCTCCAGCTCCCTCTCTGAGAATTTCTGCTTCCTCTTCCTTGGTGTTCCTTCCATGGCAGCTGCTGTTTGTCCTGTGTGTAGTTCAGCAGTTTTAAAAGGGTGTGGTCCTCCCTCCTCCCAGGTGTATTAGTAAACTTCCTGGCTGTGATGTCATCATCATGTGCCAGGAAGTGTTTCCAGAGTGTTCTGGAGTGGTTTCTGGAGTGTTCTGCTGCACCTGTAATCAATTAACAAGCTAATCGCAATTTGCGACATCCACTCGCTAATTGCGAGTTCGTTTTTTGCACACTCGCAAAAAGCGACCTCGCAATCGGCGGACTCGCACACTGCGTTGCAAGTCCGGGTGCGAGTCGCAATTTTGGCACTTTTTTTTGCCTGCATTCCAATTTGCGACTCGCATTTTGCGAGTCGCACCAACTCGCAAAATCCGAGTCGCAAATTTTTTGTTTGCTACATCTGGCCCTAAGTCTCTTCCTACAACTATTTGTTACTGTTGTCCAAACCTTACCGGCTTACTAGCAGTACCTCACCAGAAACACAATAGTAAAAGGTGATTTGTAGCAGTCGCTTACGCATGGACTCAAAGTACAATATCTCAGGGTTGTCATGGTTAAACGGAAATTACCCTTTTCTCACAGATTTATTATGTCTCATACAAACAAAGGCAATAACACAGATGCAGTAAAGTTATAATAGTTTTTATTCAACATAACTGCAAAGTGTGAATTCCTACTGTATATTTGTCTTTCGTGCTTGATCTTGACGCCTTGGCGCAGTGACACTGATAATAGAACCCATAACAAGTGGCCTAACTATAAACAAGGCCGCCATTTTAAAGGAAATAAATAATTAAATGGACTAAGCCAGAGCAAGCTAAGTAGGTTAAAAGTCACTGGGTGACGGGGGCACGAGTTTACAAGCCTATGGCTAAGCTAACTCCTGTTAACCCATTAAAACAAACTAGGATTCACTACAGTCCTCCTTGGACATGAAACAAGCATCCTGGAACCAGTATTAGGGTTTCATCTCTCATCACCTGGCTAGCTTGAATCCAGCAGCACAGTGAGCAAGGATCCCACATCTGGGCATATCTTGGCCACTTTGGACAACTTTAGCAACACAAAAGGATAATGGACAGAGTGCTGAAGCTTTTCAAACACTCACCACCAGCCACAGACCTGGGTTAAATCCATTGTTCTTTTCCTCACCATGCCACCACAGTTTTGACCCAGCATTATCTAAAATCAGTCATGACCCGATCCTCAAGGAAAAAGTTCTGCCCGAACTACAAGGCCAGGTCCACCCTGGACCAGAACAAAGAATCCTGAGACAGATTTCTAAGTTTCACCCTTCATTAGCCAGGCTAGCTTGAATCCAGGGGCATCGTGAGCAAGGGACCCATGTCTGGACATACTCTGGACACTTATGGCAACTTTAGCAACACAAAAGAATGATGGGTGGAGTGCTGAAACTTTTTAAACTCTCACCACCAGTCAAAGATCTGGGTTAACTCTATTGTTATTGTGCTTACCATGACACCCCAGTTTGTACTCAGACATCTACAAATCAGTCTTGACCCTGCTCCCCATGGAAACAGTCCAACCTGAACTGCAAGCCCAGGTCCTCCCTGATCTAGAAACAAGCATCATGAGACCTATTTCAGGATTCCACTCCTCATCAGCCAGGCTAGCTTGAATCCAGTTGCACAATTAACAAGAAACCCACATTTGGGCATTCCCTGGCCATTTAGGGTAGGTTTAGCAATACAAAAGGATGATGGATGGAGCACATAAACTTTTCAAACACTCACCTTCAATCACATATCAGGGTGAAACCCATTGTTCTTTTGCTCACCATGCACCCCAGTTTGGACCAAGCTACATGGAAATCAGTTTTTACCCTGCTGCCCATGGGAAAAGTCCAGCTTGAATTTCAAAGTCAGATGCACCCTGCACCGGAAACAAGCATCCGGGGACCGATTTCTGGGTTTCAGCCTTCATTATCAAGGCTAGCGTGAATCCAGTGGCACAGGAAGCAAGGGATCCTTGCCTGGGCCTGCCCTGGCCACATGGCAATATTAGCAACACAAAAGAATGATGGGACAGAGTGCAGAAACTTTTCAAACACTCACTCCCAGTCATAGATCTGGGTTAAGTCCATTGTTCTTTTGCTCACCATGTCACCCACAGTTTGGACACATCCATATGCATATCAGTTTTGATGCTGCTCCCCATGGGAACAGTCCAGCCAGAACTGTAAGACCAGATCATCTCTGGACCTGAAACAACCATCCTAAGACCAATATCAGGGTTTAATCCCTCACCAGCCAGGCTATCTAAAATCCAGGGGCATTGTGAGCAAGGGACCCATGACTGGGCATACTCTGGACACTTAGGACAACTTAAGCAACACAAAAGAATGAAGGGTGGAGTGTTGAAACTTTTCAAACACTCACCCCAATCACAGATCTGGGTTAAATTAATCATTCTTTTGCTCACCATGCTACCCCTGTTTGGAACCAGCCATATACAAATCAGTCTTGACCTTGCTCCCCATGGGAAAAGCCCAACCCGAACTGCAAGGCCAGTTACCATCTTCACCAGTCTCAAGGATCCTGGGACTGAATTCAAGGTTTCACCCCTCATCATGCAGGCTGGCTTGAATCCAGTGGCACAGTGAGCAAGAGATCTACATCTGGGCATACATTGGACAATTAGGGTTAGTTTAGCATCACAAAAGGATGATGGATGGAGTGCTGAAGCTTTTCAAACATTCATCCCCAGTCACAGATCTGGGTCGTATCCATTGTTCTTTTGCTCATCATCCCACCCCAGGTTAGACCTTGACATATGGAAATAAGTAATGAACCTGCTCTCCATGGGAACAGTTCAACTGAACTGCAAGGCCAGGTGATTCTTAGACTGGAAACAAGCAGCATGGGACCTATTTCAGGATTTCACTCCTCATCAGCCAGTTTGGCTTGAATACAGTGGCACAGTGAGCAAGAAACCCACATCTAGGCATACCATGGTCACTTCGGGTGACTTTACTAACACATAAAAAGATGATGGGTAGAGTGCTGAAAGTTTTCAAACTCTCACTCCCAGTCGCAGATCTGGTTAAATCTATTGTTCTTTTGCTCACCATGTCACCCCTGTATGGACCTAGCCATGAGCAAATCAGTCTTAACCCTGCTCTCCATTGGAGCAGTCTAGCCCGAACGGCAAGGTCAGGTATTCCTTCAATCAGAAATAAATTTCCTGGGATTGCAGTTTTTACCCAGCCATATACATAACAGTCTTGATTCTGCTCCCGATGGGAACAGTTCAGCCCAAACTTCAAGCCAGGTCCTCCATGGACCTGAAACAAGCATCAAGGAGCTAATATTAGGGTTTCAGCCCTCATCACCGGGTTAGTTTGAATCTAGCGGCACTGTGAGCAAGTAATCCACATCTGAGCATACCCTGGCCACTTCGGATGACTTTAACAAGACACAAGGATGATAGACGGAGTGCTGAAGCTTATTAAACACTCACACTAATTACAGATCTGGGTTAAATCCATTGTTCTTTTGCTCAAAATGCCATCCCGGTTTTGACCTAGCAATATAAAAATCAGTCTTGACCCTGTTCTACATGGGAAGAGTCCAGTCCGAACTACAAGGCCAGGTCCTCCCAAGACCAGACAGAATCATCCTGATACTGAGTTCAGGGTTTTGCCCCCTTCATCAGCCAGGCTAGCTTGAATCCAGTGGCATAGTAAGCAAGAGACCCACGTCTGGGCATTCCATTTCCACTTAGGGTGACTTTAGCAACACAAAAGGATGAAGGACAGAGAGCTGAAACTTTTTAAACACTCTCCCGCAGTCATGGATCTGGGTTCAATCCATTGTTCTTCTGCTCACCATGCCACCCCAGTTTGGGCCCAGCCATACTGAAATCATTTTTGACCCTGATCTCTATGGGAACAGTCCAACCCAAACTGCAAAGCCAGGTACTCCCTGGACCAGAAACAAGCATCCTGGGACCGTTTTCAAGGTTTCGCCCTTCATCAGCCAGACTAGGTTGAATCCAGTAGTGCAGTGAGCAAGGAATCCATGTTTTGCCATAGCATGGTCACTTAGGGTGGCTTTAGCCGCACAAAAGGATGATGATGGAGTGCTGAACCTTTTCAGACACTCACCACCAGTCACGGACCTGAGCTAAATCAATTTTTCTTTTGCTCATCATGCCACACCAGTTTTGACCTAGCCAAATGCAAATTAGTTTTTCCCTGTTCCCAATTAGAACAGTCCAGCCTGAACTGGACTGGAATTGAGCATCCTGGTACCAATAACAAGGTTTCATCCCTCATCAGCCATGCTAGGTTGAATCCATTGGCACAGTGAACAAAGGACCCACGTCTGGGCATACCCGGGCCACTTAGGGAAACTTTTGAAACACAAAAGGATGATGGATGGAGTTCTGAAACTGTTCAAACACTCACTCCCAATGACAGATCTTGGTTAAAGACATTGTTCTTTTGCCCATCATGCCACCTCACTTTGGACCCAGCCATATGGAAATCCTTCCGGACTCTGCTCCCCATGGGATCAATCCAGCACAAACTTTGGGCCAGGTCTTCCCTAGACCAGAAGAAATCATCTTGGAACTGATTTCAGGGTTTCACCCTCATCAGCCAGGCTAACTTGAATCCAGTGGCACAGTGAGCAAGAGACCCATGTCTAGGCAAACCCTGGCCACTTAGGTCGACCCTAGAAACACAAAAGAATAATGAATAGAGTGCTGAAACATTTCAAACACTCACCCCCAGTCACAGATCTGGGCTAAATCCACAGGGATGTTACTCACCATGCCACCCGAGTTTGAACTGAGCCATTTGCAAATCAGTCTTGACTTTGCTCACAATCGGAGCAGTCCAGACTGAACTCCTTTGACCAGAAACAAACATCCTGGGACCGGCAAGGCTAGCTTGAATCCAGTGGCACAGTGAGCAAGGCACCTACATCTGGGCATAGCCTGGCCACTTAGGGTGACTTTAGGAACACTAAAAGATGATGGACAGAGTACAGAAACTTTTCAAACACTCACCTCCAATCACATATCAGGGTTATCTCCGTTGTTCTTTTGCTCACTATGCCGCCCAAGTTTGGACCCATGCTTTACAAATTGATCTTGATTCTGCTCTTCATGGGAGCAGCCCAGCATGAACTGCAAGGCCAGATTTTCCGTGGACCGGAAACAAACATCTGGTGACCGATTTCAGGGCTTCACCCCTCATCAGCCATGCTAGTTTGAATTCAGTGGCACAGTGAGCAAGAGTTAGGCAACTTTAGTAACACAAAAAGATGATGGATGAAGTGCTGAAACTTTTCAAACATGCACACCCAGTCACAGATCAGGGTTAAATCCATCATTAATTTTCTCACCTTGCCACTCAAATTTGAGCCCAAGCATTTTCAATTAAGTCTTCACCCTGCTCCCCACAAAACCAGTCCAGCCCGAAGTGCAGGGCCAGGTCCTCTTTTGACCGGAAACAAACATCCTGAGACCTTTTTGAGGGTTTTACCCTTCATCAGGCAGGCTAGTTTGAATCCAGAGGCACAGTGAGCAAAGGACCCATGTCTGGGCTTACCCTGGCCACTTAGGGTGACTTTAGAAACACAAAAGGATGATGGATTGAGTACTGAAACATTTCAAACTCTCTCTGTCAGGAGATTACCCATTAAATAAAACTTTCACAGGAGCAGATGCCTTTTACCCAACTCCCTCCAACAGATGCATGCTCAGACCTTACTGATTATCTGAACCTTCTATCCACTAGGGGGAAAGGGGAAAGGGAATAGAAAAAAGAGACCTCCTCCAGATCGAGTTCCAGCCTGTGTTTCTCACTTGAAGATACGATATTCAGTGTGTGCTTCTGTAACCTGCACTTTTCTTCTTAATGAGCTTTCTTTAAAGGAAGGACCTGCAGTTGGGTGATAAGAGCATAGATAACTACATTCCTATTGCGCATTCAACTGTTCAGCCATTCACGTTCACCTAATTCTATCATTCTGCTAACCTGGATCTTTTGAGAGACTAGCCTCTCTCTCAGTGAACAATGTTAACTTAATATCTTCTTTTCTCCAGGAGGCAGAGGTATCTAAAGTTCTCTAGAGAACTGTTCAAAGGTTCTCAAATATTCAATCTACTAATGTCTTTTACAGGAAACAAAAACTCCTTCTCAAGGTTCAGTTTTCTCAATCACAGTCTCTAGGAATTAGTCTGAGCACTGAGGTTTGCCTTTAAGACTGGCAAGTCTGCAAGGTGAAGAGTTTTTGAATTTGTATGTACATATATATATTGGCAAGTCTGGAAATCATACAAAAGGATTCCTTACTGCAGTTGCTTGAAGTTCTGTTAAGCCAAAACAAATCCTACTCAGAAAGCCGATACACAGTTGTTGGAAGAAGGAAGAAATTGAGCTTCTCCAGAAGGGAAAGAGTAGCTGGTGTGCATACAGTAACAAGAAAAATAATTCATTACTCAAAACTGGAAAAATTGTCTAGGAAACGAAGCGCCTCAGGGACACTTCTCATTCTCCTCAGGATGACATTTGAAGTGCACAGCTCCCACAGAGAAACAGCTGTAGGGAAGCTTCAGCACAAGACTAAGGTACAAACATTAGAGCACTGACCTCACAAAGATTTGCGGCCATCATCTGGAGTGGCAGTGAAACCTGAAGAAGCTAGTTCTAAGAACAGCCTTGCAAGAGCCACCGGGAGTGAGGACGCCGCTGCAATCAATGTGGGTACAAGGAAAAGGGGAATCATTTTTGCTAAGGGAATAACTTAACAACACTGACAGTAGTTTTCCTGACAGTACCCACCTCCAAAAACTCCCTCCCACAGAAGGTTTGTTGGGGAAAGTGTTGTGAAATTGCTTTATCATCCTTGGAGCATGCACATTTTGGAAGGATTCCAGGACCATTCATCTATGCCAAAACCTTTCCAATCAATGAGGTGATATAAGGTTACTTTTTTAAACTTTGATTCTAAAATTCTATTAACTTCATATTCTAAATGTGAATCTATTCGAAAGGATCTGAAGGGGTGGTTGTCCTAACATTGGGAGGGTTTCTTTTAAGTAGTGAGAATTGGAATAAGGGATGAACCTTAATCTGGGGAGGCAAGGCGAGTTTGACTGTGAATGGAGTTACAATTTTCTTTATTTTAAAGGGTCCTACATATCTAGGATGGAATTTTTTGTTCCCTCTTAAATGTAAATGTCAAGTGGATAGCCAGACCTTCTTACACTCCCAATCACCAGGATTGCCTCTCCCCTTTTTGTCAGCATGCTTCTTGTAAGAGACCTTCGCCTTGGTAAAATGTTCTCCAGGGGATTGGTAGGTCTTTACATTTTCTTATTGAACTCATTTGCAACTGGGACCGAGCCTCCCGACCTTCCAAAGATAATGTTTGAGTGCCTACCAGAGTTCAAATGGAAAGGAGAATAATCCGTGGAGGCATGAATAGCATTGTTCTATGTAAATTCTGCTGTCCAAATGAAATCTGGCCAATCATTATCTTGGTCCAGAAGATAGAAGCGTAGGTACTGCTCTATCTCCTGGTTAACTCTTTCTGTCTGTCCATCCATTTCAAGATGATAACTAGTAGAATAATGTGAGTCTATTCCAAGTTGTTTCATAAAGACCCTCTAGAATTGGGAAACTAATTGGGGACCTCGATCTGAGATTACAAACACTGGAATGTCATGGGCTCTCACAATATGCTGTGAAAATAACTGTGCTAACTGAGAGGCTCTAGGAACCTTCTCCAGAGGGATCAAATGACTAATTTTAGAAAAGGTGTCCACAATAACTAGGATTGTGTCAAAACCTTGACTTGAAGGTAAATCTACAATCAAATCCATAGTGATGGTGTGCCAGGGATATGGTGCAATGGAAAGAGGTTGAAGCTTACCTTCAGGAGCTAGTCGTGTTGTCTTTTCTCGAATCCATTTATCACAGGTTTGAACGTATTGTCTTATTTGAGGGATCATGGCAGGCCACCAGAAATACCTCTTAATTAATACGGTAGTCTTCAAAATTCCTTTATGCCAGCTAAAGGATCATCATGACATGTTTGCAGCACTAGTTTTTGCAACTCAGGAGTTGGCAAAAATAAAGCATTTTCAACAAAAGGGAGATTTTCTAGAACCTTTCTTCCTTCCAATTTGAAATTTCTTGGTCAGACATAGATTCTTGAACCTTCCTTTTTTATTTAAGAAAATTGTAAGGTACAATCAAACTTGTCTGCTGGAATAAATGGAATAATTTCAGCTTCTCCGGCTCCAGGTATATTATTCATTCTCGATAATGCATCTGCCTTACCATTGTCAGAACCAGGTCGATAGGTAATGGTAAAATTAAAATCTGTAAAAGTACAAGGACCATCTTGTTGTGTAGCCGTTTTAGTTTTAGCTCCATGCACATAAGTTTAGCGCACTAGGCCTGCAGCTGTGCACTTTAACCTAGATGTATTTTATTTAGTTTAATTGACATTCTTGTTCACTCTGTGCTTCTTTCAAGGCTGCCGTAAGATAGGTTGCCGGTGAACGTAATAAAAGTTTTGTCTCTGGGATTCATAGAAAAATAGGCATACCTACGTAGGGACATTTTCTCAGAACATCAGCTGTTTTATTATAAAAACACTTTGTTGTCCCTTATACATTAGAGGGAGATTCCAGCCAGAGGACCACGACTGTATGCTGATTTCTGAACGCATCGCTAAAGCTGCTTATGCAGACTTCAGGCCTTTGCTTAGGCATGGAGGATGTTGTCTTCCCAGGGGAACCTGAAGGACAGAACCAGAGCTTAACATGCTGTGCTCTTAAATAGCCTAGGTAGGAATTAGTCTACTTGACTCTAGTGACAATATGGTAGTGTTATTTCTATGCTTTACTTTCCTTGTCACAATTCTAATTCAGTCAAGCTTTATCATCCTGGTTTTTGCAGCACAAGCTTTATTGTCTAAGATGCAGTTGCTTCATTAAAACCTTATTGAAACATTTACTGCCTCTGTTTGTCATTTGTATATATGATACTAATGTAACTGAGAGAAACGGATGAGACCTGAGTAATCATGATTTCCTTGAGAAGTCAAGTGTGTCATGCTCTCGGCTGCCCAATCATCCCTGCTCTTGTGTAGAGATGAGGCACTGCTAGTTAGCCCGGCAAAACCCAAATTGGGGTGACCGGTGTCACCTGTAGTGGGTTAAGACTCAGTCTCCCACACTGCAGTCAATTCTGACGCTCAAATCCAGTACTCTCATTAGAATAATGAGAGCCTACACGACAATCTCCATTGCCCTGTAATCAATGTTTAGCAGTCTTTAAAAACTGAAGATTTTTATGATTGGTGAACACTGTGACTACATGGCGAGCCCCTAATAAATAATGCCACCATTCCTGAAAGGCATCCTTCACTGCCAATAGCTCTTTGTCAGCAATTGGATAATTTCTTTCAGGAGGAGTTTATTTCCTAGATCGAAATGCCTCTGGGTAAAGTTGACTAGTTCCCTTGTGCTTCTGAGACAATACACCACCAATTTCTTGGTCGTAGGCGTCATCTTCCACAAAAAATGCTCCTCAGGGTTAGGATAGAGAAGGATCGGGCTGTCATAAAAGCTCTTTTGAGGAACTCAAAACATTCTTCAGCATCAGTTGACAAGTGGAAGGGTACTCCTTTTCTCCAAAGTTTTTTTAATGGGGACCGCCTTTTTAGAAAACTCTTTCATAAACCGGCGGTAAAAATTGGCAAAACCAATAAAACTTTGCACCTCCTTCACCGTTTTAGGAGAAGGACAATCCAGGATTGTTTGAACTTTAGCAGGATCCATGGAAATTTGATTTTCTGATAAGAAGAATCGCAAGAATTCTAATTCCTTTGTATGAAAGGCACACTTTTCCAACTTCACAGATAGGTTATTTTCCAACAATTTCTTTATAACTGCTCTCATGTGATCTACATGGTCTAGCAAATTCTGGGAGACAATTAAAATATTATCAATTTAGACTACTTCAAATTGATCTAAAAATTCTCTCACAACATTGTTCACAAAGTGCTGGAAAGCGGCCGGTGTGTTACATAGCCCAAAAGTCATCACTTGGAACTCGTATAAACCAAACCGGGTGCGGAGAGCCGTTTTCCATTCGTCTCCATTAGCAACTCAAATTAAATGGTACACTCCGCGAAGATCTAGTTGGGTGTAGATTTTTGTCTCTTTTACCTGATCTAGCAGAACTGAAATCAAGGGCAGGGGATATTGATTCTTCACCGCAACTTGATTTAACACTCTATAATCGATACAAGTTCTTAACTCGTCATTTTTCTTCTTTGGGATTGAAAAAAGGGGGGAAGAAACTGGGGATTGTGAGGGACGAATAAATCTGTTTGCCAAATATTTGACCAAAATATTCTTTTAGGAACTTGTTCTCCTTTTCAGTAAGGGCATAGATTCTACTGCAAGGTAGATTTACACCTGTCTCAAGTTCAATCCTACAATCATAAGATCTGTGGGGAGGTAGCTTCTCTGCCTATGCTTAGTCAAACACTGCAGACAATTCTTTATATTCTGGGGAATGACAACCTTTTCCAGAGCACAAACCACATTGGATTTCATAGCTAAAACTTGAGCGGGAGATGGTGCACTACTTATCTCTTGACGACCATAACAATGTTTCCGAAACTAGCTTAAATTTAATTGGACAGTCCTCTTTTCCAAATTAATTTCTGGGTTGTGCTCCGTAAGCCACGGTAAGCCTAAAATAAGATGAAATTGAGGAGCATATATGAGATTGAACGTTATCATTTCTTGGTGTCCTAGATAATCTTTCAGAACTATAGGTTCAGTTTAATCTGTGATAGGGCCTGAAGACATGTTTGTTCTATCCAGCGCATGAACAGGCTCTGTGATTCTTTTTTTGTGGCATACTGGATGTTGCAGAAATTTCCCGTAGCTCCTAAGTCAATCATCACTGAAACCTCCTGTAGCTTCTTTTTTCCAAAGATGAGGTCAAAGGAGATGGTTAGATGAGGGGAAGCAAATTGTAAGGTGTTTGCCACTAATTGGGATTCGGGGGCTGGTTTATGTTGTGAGTCAGCCAGGGTTACTCTCTTAATAGAATGCGTTTTCTCTTTTCCTGAATTATCTTGTTTAGGCTTCTTTGGGCATTCTCTTACAAAATGCCAAGACAACCTACAATAGAGACATAGGGGCATATTTATACTCTGTTTGCGCCGGAATTGCGTCATTTTTTTTTACGCAAATCCGCCGCAAAGCTAACTCCATATTTATACTTTGGCGTTAGACCCGTCTAGCGCCAAAGATCTTGGAGTTTGCGTCATTTTTTAGCGTGGACACCTACCTTGCGTTATATGCAAGGTAGGCGTTCCCGTCTAAAAAATTACTCCAAGACATGTGCGCCTTATTTAAACTCCCGTGCAAAAATGACGCACGGGAGTGGGCGGGTCAAAAAAAATGACATCCAGCCGCTTTTGCGTAATTTTTTAGCGCCTGGTCAGGGCAGGCGTTAAGGGACCTGTGGGCTCGGAATGAGCCCAGAGGTGCCCTCCCATGCCCCCAGGGACACCCCCTGCCACCCTTGCCCACCCCAGGAGGACGCCCAAGGATGGAGGGACCCATCCCAGGGAACTTAAGGTAAGTTCCGGTAAGTATTTTTTGTGGCATAGTGGGGCCTGATTTGTGCCCCCCTACATGCCACTATGCCCAATGACCATGCCCAGGGGACATAAGTCCCCTGGGCATGGCCATTGGACAAGGGGGCATGACTGTCTGTGCTAAGACAGGAGTCATTTCAATGGGGGTTGGGAGTAAAAAAAAATGGTGGAAATCGGGTTGAGGCCAATATTTTGCCTCAGCCCTGACTTGCCCCATTTTTTGACACCCAAGCTCCATTTTCCCCTACGCCGGCGCTGCCTGGTGTGGGTCATTTTTTTTGACGCACACAAGTCAGCTGCGTAGGCTAACGTCATTCCATAAATAAGGCGCCCGCATGGTGCTTTGGAATGGCGTTAGCCGGCATTAAAATATTTGACGCACAACTGCGTTGGCGCAGTTGTGCGTCAAAAAGTATAAATATGGCCAATAGATTCTTAGATCTTCGCTTGTCCTTTTCCTCATTGGCTCTTCTGAAAAGTGTGTCTCGAAGGTCTTGACACTTTCCACTTTACTCCTGTCAGGAAATTCTCTCTTTCGTTCAGCTTGCCTTTCAAAGAGATCTGATCAATCTGAAGATCAATTAATTTTGACACATCAGTAGTTCGATCTGGAATCTGGGCTAATGCATCTTTTAGTTCATCTCGTACACCTCAGTAAAGAAACGCAGCCCTTGTGCTTTCGGGGTAACCAGTCTCCACAATTCAGTGTGTGCTTCTGTAACCTGCACATTTCTTCTTATTGGGATTTTTTTAAAGGAAGGACCTGCAGTCGGGTGATAAGAGCATAGATAACTACATTACTACTGCACATTCAACTGTTCAGCCATTTACATCCACTCAATTCTATAATTCTCCTAACCTGGATCTTTTGAGAGCCTATCCTCTGTGAGAGTGTGAATTTTCGAAAATGATTTATTAATAATTTTAATGTATTAACTGTATAGTGAATTAACATGCAACAAATGGTGACTTTTGAAAATGGTTGCCATAATTCATTTCTGTTCATTGGCTGAGCAAAAATCTAACTAAAGTTGTTGTTCTTTTCTGTGGTTCAATGCTTACCTAAAAAATGTAGATAGCTTAATAGATGTGTACAAAGCTACCCCTAGTGGGTTGCTGCATTATGTCTCTCAAGGCCAAGTTTGATAAAGTTCTGGCGTAAGTTGAATGTTCTATTGTTTGAAATTGTCACTAATACATGGTTTCTTCCTCGAGGATGGAAGTAGATGATACAATGTAAAAAGTTTCTTCCTGCGAAGAGAAGTATAGACAAGATGGAACAATGGAGCCACAGACAAGACGGAAGAGGGAAAGTTACTGTTATGAATATGTCCTGGTTAATGTCGAGGTCACAGTATTTTAGGTTAACAATTAGAGCAACTATTGGTTGAATTGTAAACCACCCCATGTACTGACCAATCATAAACTTTTTGAAGATTAATATCACAACCTGGGTAGGATTTTCTACAGTCAGATTCTATGAAAGATTTTAGGAGAGAAGAGGAGTCAGAGACTCCATGACCGATTCCAAAAGCAGTTTCTACAGAGACTGATCATACTAACAGTGTGGGTTTAGCTGTCGATAGGCCCAATCTTCTGAAAATATACCTGATGATCTCCCTTTGCTTAAGTAGACTGCATGTTGCTGTTCTATGGGTAATGTATGCAATTGTATTGTTATATGTGTCTTTTTTGCTTTGCAGGTACCAGCTGCAACGTATAGTTTAAATGTTGCATACTAATAATAATGTTTTTATATTAACCTGAGATAGTATGTTTTTCTAAATTTGTGATTCTAAATCCTTTTACATGAAGTCCAACATGTCAATGCTAATTTGTGGTTAGTGAGGGAATTCACTTTCAAATGCTCAAAATCAATATTGTTTGTACTAAAGTATACTTTAATGTTGTTACCAATCCTCGTGTTATTAATCAGTGTTATGATATTGGAGATTATTTGCTTGACTGCTTTGATTAAACTCAGATACATAAGGCGTTCTAATCAGCCACTATTAATTATATATGCTTATCACTTGTGTTTGAGAGTTATTTTCGTAACATTAGCATTGTTAATCTAGGGAAATAAATTTATAACACTTCTTAATAAACTGGTGTGGTCATTGTCTGAAGATTAGAATGCAAAATATATTGTTATTGTATAATCACATTACTCATTGATGACATCCCCTCAGTCCTTTGTCGCGTCGATCCATTGACCTCTTGCGCAAAATCCTCTATTCAGTTTAAAGGCTATAGCTAGGATTTTGTGGTGCTGCAGCAGCTTTTGGTAGCAGATTACGGTTACATCCTCGATTGATGATGTCATAATGAGGTTAATGTAAGATTTTCTTCCTTTTAATGAAAATAGATTTGTTGATATTTTGTGAAATGTTACACGGATTTGACAAGATGAGTCGCTAGTTGCCTTAATTTACTTTCCCCAATTCTTGGAGACCCTCTGGGTTGAAGGGTATGTTTTCAGAGGTGTTCATTTGAATTGAGTGAGGTGATTCACTCTTGCATAGCTTGAACTAATTTGCAGATGATTGAGGTGTTTATGAATTCAAAAGGAGTGGGCGTACTCCAGTAGAGTTTAGAAGGAGTGGGCGTACTAGAAATAAGTATGAGAGCAGGGAAGCGGCGTTCTTCATTTGAGTGTGGCACTTAATGCAGGAAAAATTATCCACATGCTTGTTGATTACAAACCGAAGGAGAGAGGTCTGGGACTCCAGAGTATATTGTAAAGTATAGCGAGACACTTGGTATATGTTGTAATTTGTCCATTTAATAGACCAATCCGGCGTGACTGGTAAATCAAGGTTGTGAGATAATTGGGGTGATTAAAAATATACTGAGATTTGGTGAGTACTAAGAGCACTAGGACACAAATGAAGGGAACTGTGAATAAGAGTAGGCGGAAGCTGTAGGTTAGTTTGGAAGGTTCCTGAAGCGATAGTATTACCCTACCTGTAGTAAATGGGCAAATTTGTTTTCTTATTTTGGTTTTTAAGTTTGCTTGCAAATTAATATTGCATTGATTTTATGATTTTATGATTTTATGATTGGGTTGTGAAAGGAATTGGAACAATAGACTGTCAGCATCTCAGCGATCACACTGGGAAGGGCTGTGTGTGTGTTAGTGTGATGTGAGTGGTGCGGCGCTGGGATTGGTCGATTAGTGAGAAGGGTCGCGTGCAGATTCGTCAATTAGTCCGAAAATAAAGTAACGCAATTGGAATGTGAGAGGGTCGAAAAGATCCCAATTTTTGTGGGATTGTAGTAACTTTTTCTAATTGGTTGTTTCTCTTTTTACAATGTTTTCTATTTGTTTTGCTTAATTTACCTCAGTTCATAAATAATTTTTGTTGTGAACCTCAAGTTTTAATAAAATTCAGTTAAAAATTAAGTTTTTCAAGTCTTTGAGAAGTGCACTGAGAGGTGATGAATATATTCTGGCACTTGAAGGAGACATTTGTCCGCCAAAAAATACTTTGACATATATTGTATCTGAGGAGAAAGGTGCGGCTGAAACAGTGGGTCAAGATTACAAAGGAAGAAGGTTGTTTAGCTTTTCCAGAGAATGGAACATTTAATTTGAGAATTTTTGAGAATATGAGGTTGAAGATGTACAGTTTAAAACCACCACCGAAGCCAGCACAGTACTAAGCCCTAGCGATTTTGGAGCTGGTAGCTAGACAGCAACAAGCATTGAAATTTGAAAAAAGAATGAGGAGAGTAGAGAAGACGCAAGTGGAGGCTAGCTGGGATGAAGAGCAGAAAAGGTGGAGAGTAGCTACATTACAGGGAATCTGATTATTTCCTGCAAGGACAAAAGAGGATAAGAATGAGTCAAAAGATGGAAAGGAAAAGAAAAAGAGTTATTTAATGACTAAAGAACAAAAATTGAAAGACTTGAAATGAGTCATGTTTAAAGATGACGATGAGATGGTTGAAGATTAAATAGTTTCTGGGATTTTAGAGACTTATCCTCTATGAGACACAAATCAGAGAAGTGAGAGTGGATCAAGTGGGAGTGGAATTAGTAATACAATTCCTACTGCACCATCCACATCAAAGATATCACAGGACACCCTGAACATTGAAAGAGTTCAGATGCAGAGTAGTTTTAATGATTCATTGAACAATAGACAGCAGTTGGAAATAAACATTCCTGAAATACAACCAGAGGCTCAAGTCATAAGGACAACTACTAATTTAGTGTTGTCTCTTGGGCAGCAAGGATTGGGTGTGATTCAAAGAGAGCCCTTTCAAATACAGATTCCACAGATGCAGAATGGATCTTTAGTTGGTCCAGATGCAATTTTGGTACCTATTACAATGGGTCCGGTGGCTCCATTATATGCACGCATAAACAATTGTGGAGCAAATTCTTTGATCCAAGTTCAGAATGGGGATTTGGGAAAATCAACTCCTAGAAAAGGACAGAGCCTGAATGAGACTAATTCTTTAATAGATTTGTCTCCCATTGAGAATTCTGGGATCACATTTTACAATAATCAGGGGCATGGATTAATCATTCCACAACAATGTGCAAGTACGGCACAAGAGCAAGATTTGGGTGCACATTCTAATGAGATTTCGTTGAAAGGTTTATCTGCACACGAGATAAATAAGTGGTTGTAAGAAATGAGTAATTCAAAGACCCTAGAAAAGAAAGACAAAGAAGAAGACACAATAAACAGGGTGAGATTGTCAATGGAAAGAAATTAACTTTTGGAAGGGACCATGGACGTGAACAGATTTCTACTGAAGCCCAATTGAGATATTTATGTAAAATAATTACCAGAGGAGCAGAAAAAATGCATCAACAGTTACAAGAAATAGCAGATGAGCATGGTAATGAATTATCAAAAATGAAAAGTCTGAAAAGAAGTCACAGATTACGCATGGACAAGGAAGATTTTAAACAAATGAGGTCTGCAGGGATGAAGACACATTTTAGGAAATTACTTGATAGAGTGCAGGTTTGGAGAGCATTAGACAAATGGGAAGGCAGATGGGTCAAGAAAAGAGAAAGACTGAAGAAGGATGACACGACACAGGCAGGAGATTCAGTGAAAATGTTACCAATGAGAGAAATGCCAGTAGGAAATTTTGTACATGTACCTAAGAGTAGAGGTCAAAATTTAAGCTTTATGAATGATTACTCAAGGTTGAGAGAGAAACCAGTGGAGTGGTACCAGCAGACAGATAGGTTTGTGAAGCTTGCAAAATGTCTGTGGGAAGACCTGAATACACTTTTTGATATAGTTGTTCCAGCAGATTTGTGCATTGAATGCAAAAGGAGTGTGGATTGGCCAACAAGTGAGCCGCAAACAGATGTGAAAACAGGAGCACCATCTCCCAAAGTAATATTACTATAAGGTTATTGAATTTCTGAAACTGAGAATTTCACTGAAAATTTTTGATTGGCAGCGAATAGACAGGACAGCACAGGAAAGGAAAGAATCGGTTCATGCATATTATGAAAGATTGTTGAAAGTGTTCGTATGATTTAGTGGTGTGGAAACAATCAAAAGGGAAAGCATGAATCATTTGGTGTTAGAAATGGGGTTTTTGGTTGGCAGTCAGGTTACCCTCTGTCCAAGCAAGAACCCTCACTCTAGTCAGGGTAAGTCACACACAATCCAAATTATCCTGTGCCCAACCTCTGGTAGCTTGGCACGAGAAGTCAGGTTTAACTTAGAAGGCAATGTGTAAAGCGTTTGTGCAATAAATCATGCAATAACACAATATAGCACCACAAAAATACCCCACACAGTGTTTAGAAAAATATATAATATTTATCTGGGTATTTTCAGGTCAAAACGATCAAAGATGCAATACGAATTTGTAAAGATATCTCTAAAAAGTGATATGAAGTGTCTTAAGTCTTTAAAAAGTAAACAAAGTCTCTTTCAAGCACAAAGTACCTGGTTTGGAGTGGAAAATCTCTGCAGAGGGCCACAGAAGTGGAAAAATGTTATGTGCGTCGGTTACTCCCCTTCACACACGGACTTGTGTCGCTATTTTTCACACGGGGAGATATGCGTCGTTCTACGGGAAGAAAAATGGTGTGTGCGTCGGTTTCGCCCCTTCACACACGGACTTGCGTCGTTATTTTTCACTCGGGAAAGACGTGCGTCATTCCGGGAGGCCGTGTGTGGAATTTTCTTTCTCACGGCAGGCGTTGCGTCGATTTCCTCTCTGGAAGTCGGGCGGCGTTGTCAATGCAAGGCCGTGCTTCGAAGTTCCGGTCGCACCGCAGGCGTTGCATCGAGCGGCTTCTTTCCGGATCGGCGTGCAGTGAATTTTTCACCGCGGAGCAAGCTGTGTGTCAAAATTTTCGGCGCACGAGGAGTCCAAATGAAAAAGAGAAGTCTTTTTGGTCCTGAGACTTCAGGGAACAGGAGGCAAGCTCTATCCAAGCCCTTGGAGAGCACTTTTACAGCCAGACAAGAGTTCAGCAAGGCAGCAGGCCAAAAGCAAGGCAACAGTCCTTTGTAGAAAGCAGACAGGTGAGTTCCTTGAGCAGCCAGGCAGTTCTTCTTGGCAGGATGTAGGTTCTGGTTCAGGTTTCTTCTCCAGCAAGTGTCTGAGGTGGTAGGGCAGAGGCCCTGTTGTATACTAAATTGTGCCTTTGAAGTGGGGGTGACTTCAAAGAGTGGCTAAGAAGTGCACCAGGTCCCCTTTCAGTTCAATCCTGTCTGCCATGGTCCAAGTAGGGGGGGTGGCAGTCCTTTGTGTGAGGGCAGGCCCTCCACCCTCCCAACCCAGGAAGACCCATTCAAAATGCAGATGTATGCAAGTGAGGCTGAGTACCCTGTGTTTGGGTGTGTATGAGTGAATGCACAAGGAGCTGTCAACAAAACCTAGCCAGACGTGGATTGAAAGGCACAGAAAGATTTACGTGCAAAGAAATGCTCACTTTCTAAAGGTGGCATTTCTAGTATAGTAATATTAAATCTGACTTCACCAGTCAGCAGGATTTTGTATTACCATTCTGGCATACTAAATATGACCTTCCTGCTCCTTTCAGATCGGCAGCTGCCACTTCAACAATGTATGAGGGCAGCCCCAATGTTAGCCTATGAAGGGAGCAGGCCTCACAGTAGTGTAAAAATGAATTTAGGAGCTTTACACAAGCAGGACATATAAACTACACAGGTACATGTCCTGCCTTTTACCCACACAGCACCCTGCTCTAGAGGTTACGTAGGGCACACATTAGGGGTGACTTATATGTAGAAAAAGGGGAGTTTTAGGCTTGGCAAGTACTTTTAAATGCCAAGTCAAAGTGGCAGTGAAACTGCACACACAGGCCTTGCAATGGCAGGCCTGAGACAAGGTTAAGGGGCTAATGAAGTGGGTGGCACAACCAGTGCTGCAGGCCCACTAGTAGCATGTAATCTACAGGCCCTAGGCACATATAATGCACTCTACTAGGGCCTTACAAGTAAATCAAATAGCCAATCATGGATAAACCAATCAACAGTACAATTTACACAGAGAGCATATGCACTTTAGCACTGGTTAGCAGTGGTAAAGTGCCCAGAGTTCAAAAGCCAACAACAACAGGTCAGAAAAAATAGGAGGAAGGAGGCAAAGAAAGTTTGGGGATGACCCTGGCAAAAAGCCAGGTCCAACATTTGGTTCTTTAAGTTTGTTGAAGGATTAAAGCCAGAAATTAGTCAGTTGATTAAGAATAATTTAATCTGATGGCAAGCAAAGCCGATTGATGAAGTATTGCAGTATGCAAACTACTGTAGTGATGAAATCGAGATGAAGCAGAAAAAGTTGAAAGAAAAAGCAATGGTGATGCAGATTAAGGCTGCACAGACAGGATTACAGGGAAACTTTCAGCAGCTACCACAAGGGAATGGTATATTTCAGAGTCAAGGCAGAGGTCAAGGTGGAATGATGCTTCCGGTGGTCAATAAAAATGTGAATTTGAGTACAGTGGTGATGCAAGATGAGCAACAGAGGCGAAAGGTGTTATCTTGTCATAATTGCGAAGTAATTGGACATTGGAAAATACAGTGTCCAATGTTAAATCAAGGTGGTGTTGTACAACAGACAAACAGTGTCATTTCATATCAGAGCATGAGAGGACCTAGAATGGGGGGTCAAAATCAGAATTTCCAGAATATTATGAATACTATGCAGGTTTTTCCAGCCTTTACAACCACTACAACAGGTACAGACTGCACAACCACAGGTACAACAAGTACTAATGCCACAAAGACAACAAATGCAGCAACATGTGCAGATGGTGCCTGTACAGCAAATGCACATGCTGAGACAGGTTCAAATGATACAGAGTCCTATGGATCAACAACAGGTAACGCTTTCGCAAGTGGTCACGAATCAGAAAAAGGACAAAAGTGAAAAAAGAGCAGAACAGTTTCCTTTACACAGTGAGCATGAAATAAAAGATGAATGGCCATTGGATAGTTCAGATGAGGAGGTGTATGTGATGGCAGCATCTTTAGAAGTGGATCAGAGAGGTCCTTATGTGAAGGGTGAAGTAAATGGTCATGAAGTTAACTTTCTGGTTGATACGGGAGCAACAAGCTCAACAGTAAGAAACGTGGAAGTTCCAAAAATACTGATTTCAAAGAGGACAGTTCTCATTGTAGGAGTTGTGAATAAACATTTGACTAACACTCTTACAGAACCAGTTCTTGTGAAGGTTGGCAATTTTAGAGATTTTCATAGTTTTGTAGTTTGTGATTCTAGTCCAGTGTCATCACTCGGAAGAGACATGCTGTGTAAAATAAATTGCTCAATTCCATGTTCAATTAAAGGAATTTCAATTGAGACAAACAGTAACGGAGAGGATTTGACAATTGCTGTTTAAAAGGAATTGGTGTCTAGGGAGTTTCCTTTAATTAATTTTGATGAACAGCTTGGTGAAAATGAGCAGACAAATGAAGACAACAATTCAGTTGATTTAATTAATTTATTTCCAGTCTTTGAAATAAAAGATCTTTCAGTCGATTTACAGGACAGAGGGATTTATCAGGAAAAGGCATTGGTTTCATTAAAGGAGTTGAAGGAGTCAGAGTGGCAGTGAAAGATAATGTGGTGTTTCCACAAACAGCACAATATCCAATGACAAATGAGGAAATTGAAGGGATAAGCACTTTAATAGAAAAAAAATTGGAACAGGGAGTTTTAAAGGAAGTGATGAGCAGTCAGTACAAATCACCAATAATGGGCTTAAAAAATCGAAGTGGAAAAATTTGTCTTGCCTAGTATTTGAGGAAAATAAATGATATTGTGGTGAAATGTTGTCCAGTTGTGCCAAATCCAGCTGTGATAATGTTTCTGATTCCATGTGATGCACAATGGTTTACGGTGATTGACCTGTGTCAATCATTCTTTTCTGTGCCTCTACATGAGGACAGCAGAAATCTCTTTTGTTTCAAATTTCTGACCAGAGTTTATTGCTGGTGTAGAATTCCTCAGGGGTTTTCAGAATCACCATCAATTTTTAATCAGATCTTGAAAAAGAGCCCAGAGTCATTAGTTATGCCTTGACAATCGACATTGGGGTAATATATTGATGATTTATTATTCGCATCAAAGACAAAACAAAGTTGTAGAGAGGATACGGTTGCATTGTTGAACTTTTTGGGAGACAATGGACATAAGGTACCGCCAACCGCCAGAAGACCGTACCGCGGTCAAAAGACCGCAGCGGTCATTCTGGGTTTCCCACTGAGCTGGCGGGCGACCGCCAAAAGGCCGCCCGCCAGCCCAGTGGGAAACACCCCTCCACGAGGAAGCCGGCTCCGAATGGAGCCGGCGGAGTCGAAGGTGTGCGACGGGTGCAGTAGCACCCGTCGCAAATTTCAGTGTCTGCTAAGCAGACACTGAAATTCAAAGTGGGGCCCTCTTACGGGGGCCCCTGCAGTGCCCATGCCATTGGCATGGGCACTGCAGGGGCCCCCAGGGGCCCCACGACACCCCTCACCGCCATCCTGTTCCTGGCGCCAGGAACAGGATGGAGGTGAGGGGGTCAGAATCCCCATGGCGGCGCAGCAAGCTGCGCCGCCATGGAGGATTCCCCTGGGCAGCAGAAAGTCGGCGGTACACCGCTGATTTTCCGTTTCTGGCCGCGGCTGTACCGCCGCGGTCAGAATGCCCAAAGGAGCACCGCCAGCCTGTTGGCGGTGCTTCCGCGGACCCCGGCCCTGGCGGTATTTACCGCCAGGGTCGGAATCACCCCCATAGTGTCAGATTATTACAAAAGCCTGGCTGATGTGTTTCAGTCTTTTTCTCATCAGGTGGAAGCAACAACGGTACAACAAACACAAGGTCAAGGCCACAACTTGAGAGCTGGCGATTGCGTAATTATACAGAAACATGTCAGAAAGTCTTGTCTGGAGCCATGGTGGAAGTAGCCTTACCAAGTCATTCTCACAACAACAACAGCTGTGAAGTGTGCGGGTTTACTGAACTGGGTGCACACCAGCCACACGAGAAAAGTGAATAACCCAACAGAACAAGAAGAGAAGTTGTTGAGATTACCAACAGCTGATAACATTGCAAGTAGAGAACAAGAGATCGAAGAGCCGAACCATGAGAATTATCGAGATGTGCCTACTTCTTTAACCAATAAAAAGGAACAAGATGAGCAATCTGTAGACGGAGTAGAAGAGGAGTCGGTTCATGAAGAAAGAGAAATTTAGTTGAGAGAAATTCTGATCAGAGGAGGGTGTCCTCAGATGAGCATGATCAAAGGCAATGGGCTGAGAGAAGATCTACTCAGAGGAGGGTGTCCTCACTAGCAGGTGGTTTGACATACCAAACCAAACAAAGGACTGACCTCTTTGGGAAAGGAATTGAGGGTAGTCCCGCCCAAGTGGATTGTACTCTTCCTGAACCATTTGCGAGAACGTCAGAAGAAAAAGGTTCAAAGTCAAGTGAAGACTCAATCTTGAGAAAATTGTTAACAAAGAAGACATTGAAAGGAGACAATTGGCCAGAGAAAAGTTCAAAAGGTGGAAGAATAAATGTAGTACCACCAATCAAGGAGGAAAAAGAGTTGAATGAAGGAGGAAACAGTAGTGGAGAACAAGGTGAAGGCAGTAAGAGACCGAAAAGGAAAAGTTATTGCTTTCATGAAGACACTGAAAATATTTATACTGGCATGTGAGGATTATGAGAAAGATCTTGCGAGGAGAAGTTGAAAATTAACTGAAAGTTGTGCTTAAAAGAGACATAAAAAACTGAAATAGACAAATAAAAAATCGGACTTGACAAGCTGCTATACTGAAATTGACAAAAGAGAGACTGTCTTGAGTGAATGAACTATTAAAAAATAATAATAATAATTTTTTGGAGGGATTTTGTTTTGGATTTTGTTTTACTTTATTTTTTGATTTTTTTTTTCTTTTTGATTTTTTGGAGACCATGAAGATTATGAGAAACTTTCATAACCAAAACAGTAGAATTAACCGTTGTAAGGTTGTAGGTATTGGTTTGGCGGTAGCAAGTTTATTAATGTGTTTATTGTTATTCGTAGGAGTGATTGTTTATGAGACGAATGGAGCCAAACATACTGCAAAGATTGATAATTATTCGGATACAACTACTACATTACTAACTATAGACAAGTTTAGAATAGATATCAAATACTTACACTAAGAAAAAGAGTTTTCCTCTAATGCTTTCTATTGCTTAGTACATGAGTAAGTTGAGGTGATGGACTCGAAAGATTGTTATGTATGTACACAGATTCTGACTTCATTGGAAGAAGGAACTACTTACCATAGTTTGCCTGTCTCTTATGCTGTAAGCTGCAGTTTCTTATTAATGCGCTTTTATAACCAAGAATATATTCAATATTTCTATTCAAATTATGACATGGTATTTTCGTTTGCACCTGTCATTGATTATTTGAATAGAATAGCCAAATATAATAACATAGTTATTATGAGAGATTTCTTTGGGCTTACTTTAACTTTTGGCACTGCATTCACACACGGAAATAATTTTACATGCTTACTAACACCTGTAAAGAAGAAGTTTTTGGATAACACAGAAGATAGAAGGAGAGAAATAAAGGCAAGGATTGATAATGGAATGATTATTCAGAGGCCTGGGATTGAATATGCTTATTCTGACATTACTAAATTGGGAAAATTAACTTTAGATGCTGAGCACGTGGGAAAACTTTGTATGTATAGGATATGGAGTAAGAATGATAGAGTGTTTGTGGGAACAAGTGAGTGTAGACATGTGTTTATGTTTCGGAGCAAGTGGGATTTTATGATGAATTGACAGGATCCACCAGTGCCTGGTATTTACTATATTTCTGGAAGAAATGCATATTACCGTCTTCCTAGAGGATGGTATGAAACATGTTATTTGGGAATAGTTTTTCAAAAAATTTAGCAGCTGGAAGACTTGAGTAAATTTCCAGAGACAATGAAAATTAAAACGAGACACAAGCGAGAATCAATTTCTAGCAATGTGGGAGACATTTTCGGAGCTATGATTGCTTCAGTAGGAGTAGTTCTGAATTCTATCAAGATACAGAAGTTGTCTACAATAGTGGATAATTTGTTGACGAGTTATTCTGGAGCTATCATTCTTCTAGATACTGAGGTGGCTGCTACTTCAGAAGCACCTTGCGTTAGACATTCTCTTATCAAAAGAGGGCAGAGTTTGTAAATTACTTGGTTTGAGTCATTGTTTCGCGTATATTCCTGATAACTCAGGAGAAGTTAGAGAGTTGATAAAAAAAGTAACAACTAACAAGGAAGATTTAAAAAAACTAACTGAAACTACAGTTTAGGAGAAAGCAGGCAAGGGAATTGTAGCTGTGGGAAAATGGTTTGGCAATGTGGGAAAAGACATCATATTAACAATAATAAAATTGATGTCAATAATTGTGTTTTGTTTAATTGGGATCTGGAGAATACATAAATTGATGAAATGTTTGAAAAGGAGAAGACTTCAAAAGAATCGGAGAAGTTTTGATATACAAATGACTAAATTCTATGGGGAAAACAAAGTGAAAAATAAAAATAATGCAAAAGTAAATGAGACAACATTTTGAATTATTGGGTGATAATAAATAAATGTATTATGGATTGATGTGGTGACAAAAGTAGTATTCAGAGGGGGGATTGTGAGAGTGTGAATGTTCTAGTATGTTTTATTAATAATTTTAATGTATTACCCATATAGTGAATTAACATGCGAAAACGGGTGACTTTTGGAAATGGTTGACATAATTCATTTCTGTTCCTTGGCTAAGCAAAACTAAAGTTGCCCTAAGTGGGTAAGCCCAGGTGTGCGTCCCTTGCTCACTGTGCCACTGGATTCCAGCTAGCCTGGCTGATGAGGGATGATAACCCGAAATCAGTCACAGGGATCTTGTTTCTGGGGTAGGTAGGACCTGGCCTGGCACTTCGGGCTGGGCTGTTCCCAAAGGTAGCAGGGTCAAGATTGATTCCCATATGGCTTGGTCAAACATGGGGTGGCATGGTGAACAAAAGAATGATAGATGTAACCCAGATCTTTGACTGAAGGTGAGTGTTTGAAAAGTTTCATCACTCCGTCCATCATCCTTTTGTGTTGCTATCGTCACCCTGGGTCCAAACTGGTGTGGCATGGTGAGAAAAAGAATGAGGTCTAAGGGACATCAAAGAACTTCTGCTTCATTTCAGCCCCATGCACCGTTCAGAGCATGCCTGTAATTCATTGGCACGTCAGAGAAGTGAGTGCCGAGCTTGATTTCAGGCCACCGCACCTTCAGAGTTTACTTGTTTCCAACTGGCACATCGGAGAAATAAGTGTGGTGATTAATCTCAGCAACCCCACACTGTTCAGAGCATGCTTGTTACTCATTGGCACATCAGAGACGTGACAGTGGTGCTTCATCTCAGCCCCCCACACTGTTCTGTGAAAGTGATCCTTCCCAGTTGGATCTGCACTGGTGAGTGGTGAAGGAGCAGCTCCCTATACCTTTGATTACTAGTGGAGCAGTGCTGTCAAAGTCTTCAATCATCATGCATGCCCCTGTTCTGCCTTCCTGGCCGCCTGGCACCTTGATGACCATGCATTCAACGGCAGCAAAACGGGCCCCCTCCAGCACTTCCCACTGACATTCCCAGTGGCTGCATTCACTCACTGAAGGTACAGAAATGAAGGGATGCACTGAGTCATGAGGCAGATCTGCTCCAATGTATCACTCATAAAGGATTACCATAAAAGCTTTAAGACAAGCCCATTGAAATTGAGCACTGTTTTGACCTTTTCTGTAAAGAAATATATCCTTTGACCTACTGATTGGATTTTTGTCATTTTTTACATCATTTTATTTACATAAATATTCTCTATTATTCTAAACCTGTGTAGAATCTTTTTGTGGTGTCCTCCTTGTGTTGCTGTGTGGGTTGCAGGAATATTTTACACATTGCCTCTTATTATAAGCCTGCCTGCTCTGTGTCAAGGTAACAGAGGGTAAGCACAGGTTATCTTAGGTGTGTAACTAGCTTACTCTGACTAGAGAGGTGGGCTTTGCCTGGCTTAGGTGCATACCCTAGCCAACCATTCTAACAATAACTATGTATCAGAAATTCCAATGGCCTCAGGTTGATGACTATTGATGTAGGACCTAAAGAAGGCATCCCTTTTCCTATCATGTTAAGGTTTGACAGGAACGATGGTAGATAGATGGCTTTCACTTTACCCTCAATGTAGGACCAGTACCAGTCAATTGCAACACCAAAGTCTAACCTCACACAGTCTTGAGATCAGGATGTTATTGCTAACTGTGTCAAAGGTCATCTTGCACTGACACTAAGGCTGACTCAGTGCAGTGATCTCGTGAACACCCAACTGAGCAGAAGCAAGTAGGTCAAGACCTTTGAGGAAATCTGCGATACATTTATGTACATATTTCTCATTGATTTTCAGAAGGAAGGGTAGGAAAGATATGGGCCCGACATTATTTAAACTAGTGAGATCCACTGTCATTTATTTCAGCAACAAAAATGCCATAGCTCTTTTTTAATCCAGAGGTACCTTGCCTGCAAATAAAAAATGACTACATAAAGATTGAGTGGATACTGCTAATCAATATGACATTTTCTTCCAGATCCTAAGATGCAAAGGGTCTAAAAGTGATCCAGACGATATAAATTTGTCAATTCATAAAAAGGTATCTATGTTTAGTTGGCTAAGGTTTACTAAAATCGGTGCAGTACTGTTGCCAACCAGGGATTCTATGCTATTGATCAATTATGGCTCATATGATTATCTTAGTGATGTGGGAGAGTCATGGTGTGTTCTAGGCCACAACTAATTTAACAATTTCACATCAAAATAAAGGGAAAAGTTTGTCACAAACTTTTTGTTTTGCGTATGTGCTAATTAATGAGAAGTGCAGATAGGATTTACTATTGATTTAAGGATTGAAAGGACTTTGGCCCATATTGATACTTTTTGACGCAAATCAGCGCTTGGGCAGATTTGCGTCAAAAAGTTTACCACTGGCTCCATTAAAACGCGCCAGCAGGGCACCTTATTTATGGAATGACGTTAGCCGCGCTGCGGCCTGGTTAGTATCAAAATAAATTACTCCAACCGGGCAGCGGAGGCGAAGGGAAGACTGGGGGTTGTGCGCCAAAGAATGGTGCAAGTCAGGTCGGAGTCAAAAATATCGGCTCTAACCTGACTTGCAACATTTTTTGACGCACAACCCCCATGGAAATTACTCCTGTCTTAGTAAAGACAAGAGTCATGCCCCCCTGCCCAATGGCCATGCCCATGGGACTTCTGTCACGGCCATTGGGCACAGTGGCATGTGAGGGGGTCCAAGTTAGGCCCCCCATGCCACTAAAAATATATATATATATATATATACTTTCCTGCACTGACCTGCACTCACAATGGATGGGTCCCCCCATCCATGTGTGGCCTCCAGGGGTGTGCAAGGGGGGGAGGGGGTGTCCCTGGGTGCAGGAAAGGGCACCTGTGGACTGCTTCCATGGCCTCAACCATGGAAATGAGCCACAGGTCCCTTAACGCCTGTCCTGACCCAGGCGTTCAAAAACAGCGCAAATCCGGCTGGGCTCCATGTTTTAAGGACCGCCCCCTCCTGTGCGTCAGTTTGAAACTGGAGGTTAAATAAGGCGCACATACCTTGGAATCATTTTGTGCACGGGAATGCCTACCTTGCATGTCATTAGCGCAAGGTAGGTTTTCATGTACAAAAAATAATTCAAACTCCATAACTTTGGCGGTAGACGGGTCTAGCGCCAAAGTATAAATATGGAGTTAAGTTTGCGCCGAATTTGTGTAAAAAAAGTCACAAATCCAGCGCAAACAGAGAATAAACATGGGCCTTTGTTTGTAGTGTTCTGGACATCAGGGACTTCTTTCCCATAGTAATCAGCTTTCACACAAGATATAATTGTTCTTATAGTTTTCTCTAGCTGTTTTTAATTCATGTCTTACCTCTTTGAAACAATTTGTTAATGAAACCATTCATTAAGTAACATTTTCCAAGTTTCTTGCGATCTAATTTAGCTATTCTAATGGTATCATTATACCAAGGGGCCGAAGGCCAACCACATGGTCATAATTTTGTTTGTTGGAAAATAGTAAATAAGGCCTGCTCAAACCGATTTTGGTAAATTAAGTATTGCTCTATGTTAGACCTGACCCTCTCTGCAGGGTCACACACAAACATGTGTCTTTACCCTTTTTTTTTTCTTTTTCATTTTTGCTGGCCTTAAGACTCTGTACACTTTACCACTGCTAACCAGTGCCTAGGTGCTTGTGCTCACTCCCCCAAAACTTGGTAGAATTGGCTTTTACCCAACTGTCATATTTAATTACTTTTAAGTTCCTTATTGAATGGATACCATATATCTAGGGCTTGTGTAAATTAAATGCTACTAGTGGATCTGCAGCACGTATTGTGGCCACCCACTTAAGTAGCCCTTTACAACATTCCCCAGGCCTGCCATTGCAGCCTGAATGCAATGCTAAATGGGCATGTTGACATGGCATTTACAGCCCCTTGCCAAGCCTTAAAGTCCCCTTTTATTACATATAAGCAACCCCTAAGGTGGGCAATATGTAGCCATAGGGCAGGGTGCTGTATAATTAAATGTTTGGACATGTACTTTTAATTTTTACATGCCTTGGTAGTGAAATATGTCTACATTTCTTTTTACTAATGTGTGGCCTATCCCTTCCAAAAGATAAAACTGGGTATTCCTTATTACATTTAATAAGCTGTCATTCCTAATTACGAGCAGGTAGATATGTCATGTTTGGTTCCAACATTTTGAAAATGCCACGTTAAATAAAATGACATTTGCCTGCCTGTCTCCTTTTGTACCTGCAGCCTGTCTTTGGTCACATATCTTTTTAGCTGATAGTGAGACTTTGTGAATTCCTTCCATACAGTCACACAATAGAGGGATTACACATGCCTGGGATATCTGTTGGGAGAATGGGCTGCCAGGCAGAGCTGGGCAAATCCCTGCGAACCCCTGAATAGCCTGTGTTCCACTTTCTCATGAAGGGCCTAACGTCCTGAAGGGTACCAGTGTATAGAACCTTTAGACCCACTCTTCAGTACACTTCTGGAGTTGTAGATACTCTGTCAGGAAGAAGGATTACTGTGCTGCTACAAGGACTAATCATACACAAGAAAAGGGAACAGTGCTACTTATTTGACACTTCTGTTGCCACTATGTAATTTCTTGGATGTCAAGATTGTTCGGGGTTATGTATAACTTGTCTCTAGAAAAGGGGACTGCCTTCTAGATTAGAAATGTACGAATGGATCTTAACATAATGCTTATTTGATATCTAGCTTTTTGGTTATTGAACAGCATTAACTTTATTAGAATATGACAGATAAATGAATGATTCAACACAATTTAACAATGAGCATATTTATTTCTGGTTGCACACCTCTTCCCATTGTTCTTTCATTTCTTACAGTTATGCATGGAGAAACTCACTTTAGAACATATAGCGAACACCTTTGTCTTGAGGATGGGTGGACAAGTTTGCATTCTGTTCTTTTTCTCTTGTGTCTTGTTTGCAAATTTACATCAGCATGTTTTTACTATTGTGAAGGTCCCCTTGACTCTTTGTAAGGCATCACAGTTGACTCCTTATATTACAAGGGAGATGGTCTCTTGGAGTACTATGTCTTTCACATTGTTGTGAGAAAGATTATTTATGTCAGATAAATAATTTTAGTGGGACTAAATTCAATATTTAAATTGTGTGCAATCTTTAATGTTTTTATCGTGCTGTTCCCTAACTAAATATTCAGTTTTGTGAAAGAGAACGTTATACCTTTTAATGCCTGTTAGGGCAAATAAGATTAAATGGATTCAACATTCAAAGATGGCCTCTTTCTATATCTGTGCTCGCTTGAGAGAAAACATTATTCTTTGGAATACTCTACCTTCTTGACATCCTACTTTTGTTTCCATTACAGTGGGGAAAGCAGTACACTATTTAAACCAAAGAGGATGTCGGCCACCACTTTATATACTTGCAGTGAGACAACAACCACTTGGGCACACTATGTTTGACTTACAGTGCATATAGGGATGTATCAAGGTCAAGAAGTGGCAGTTGTTTTTGGAAAAACATAGCCTGTGTCAGATCGCGATAGGATATAAATTTGCTTGCTACCCAGAGGTGTTGTCTTATTGAATCCTAGGAAACTTGATGGCGGGGTCGCTTTGTTCTCAAGTATGTGTCTTTGGTCTATCGCTTTGAAAGAAAAATATTACATACTTTTCAACATTATACTTATGGGATGTATTTATATAGCTATATCCATAGCAATAAAAAAGTCCTAACATTGGATGAAACATGTGTCAGCTGAATCATCTGCAGCGCCTCATTATTGCAACATCCAGAGTGACCATTTGATTGTACTAAGAAGGAATACAAACACTATTTATCATGTCATATGGTGTTTGGATTGAATATTACCTTAACAATGTATAATGTTTGAAAATCTTTCATAGGACATTGGTTACATTGGTACAAAATAAGGACTAAAAGTTCAAAGTGATTAGTTCATACACATAACGAGTGCTCTGCTATTTAATCTGTGATATTGATAAAAGGATCCCTAATCTGCTGGACTGCAGCTCTAAAGGAATTGCTGCCCTACTGTGCTGACCTGCTGCTGCTGTTATCTTGCCTGGGGACAAAGAACTGGACTTGCAACTTCATCTTGAACCCAGGACCACAGAGTGGCACCAAGGGGTAGTCTGCTGGCCTCCTGATCTGACCCTCAGGGACATAAAACACTACCCAATCGGCTCCTGGATCCACCTGCAGAGAGTTCCTGACCACCAAGTGGTGTTCCTGTTGTTATGGACCCTTGGTGTGGAGAACAGGCTCTAAAGTGAAACTTTTGGTGTCTTCTTGACCGTGAGCAGGGCCTGTTCGCACCAAGACCTTGCGCTAATGCCGAGATCCAGTATGAACCACCACCGGCCCCACTCCTTTCACAGCAATAATGACACCCAACAGGGGACTACAAATGTAACGCTCCAGCCAGCACATCCACAACACCCAGCCTGCTATTTGCGCCACACCGATAACATCTGCAACACTCTTCTTGCTCCTCACTACTCTCTCCAACGCAAACAGGACTTGTGGCACAAAACTTGAGGAAGTAAGCCTTAAATGGGACTAATTTGGGACTGAATCAGAATTGCATTCCAACCTTTGACTTTGACCTATTAGAGAACAACCAGATTGCTTTTATGGGCTTTTGTACATATCAGCATATAATAAATTACACTAATGTGGAGCAAGGAGGTGCTAGGCCCTCTTATATCTTGGCCTAAATCCCTCATGGGAAGCGCATCCAAGGTTGGGATCTGAATTATTTCCTATCCCGGTATCAGTTATAAAAAATATGTAAAGTTTCTCAGAGTTCAATAAATCATGTATTTTGACTGTGTACTTTACCAGTGATGACACATTAATCTGTGCACTACTGATGTTGAGATTTGTACTCTTTCTACCTTGTTGAGCTCAAGTGCCATGGTGATCACTGTTCTGAGACAATGTTGCTAGCATGAAACCTATAATTCAGAAAGTCTCCCCTTCCCTATTGAGTCAACCATGGAAGGCTGGAAAATGGCTAAACTGCACAATTTAAGGAAACTAACCAAATCCACAACAATCTCTCCCTTTAGTACATTTAGCCGTGAGGAGGGAGATCACCTGAGTGAGTGTTGCTTCTCAAACTGCCACTGAGTGTATGGGCGCAAATGGGCTTGTGCTTGGTGTACCAGCATTATGCTGCCTGTGCAGTCACGCATGAGGTCACCTTCAAAAGTCAGAATTCTGCTCTAACATGGAGCAACAAACTGACCAAGATGCCCTTTGTGAAATGTACTTAACTAAAGGGAGGTAAATGGCATTAGGCTGAAATGTATTCGAAGTCAGTCCGACCCACTATGCAGATACAATTACAAAGCTAAACAGATATTTCAAAAAGTGCACTAAAATACTTTAAAGTAAAAAGGGAATGGCACTGGTACACAAACTAGTTTAAAAAGGAAAGGCAATGTTGAAATACAATTTCTTTAGAGAAATTCCATTTAGCAGAAAATCGATCTAAGCAAACAATTGTGATTAATTGTACTGAATTAAAGGTTTGGCAAGTACAAAACACAAAGAAAGGTTGTGCACCCACACAGCATAGCACATTCAGAGTTACAGAAGAAGTGAACAGTAGAAAGAGAACTGCTCTGAGGAAGTGCTAAAATATGGAGAGGTAGAATATATTGCAGACACTGTCATAAAGTTGTGGCCTGTGGTACATTTAAAATTAGAATATATAGAAGAGCAATGGTACAGTATCTGGAAACAGAGCCCAAAGAATGGTGTAAAAAATAAAAGAGGTAATAACTAAAGTTAAAGATTTAAACAATAGCAAAACAAATTACAAAACCAGTAGTCAAAGACTGTAAAATAATGTGAAATAAAATAAAATGATATCAAAGAAATTGAAAAAGCAGTAGTTGAAATCTGCAAATAAAACAGTGAAAGAGGAAAACATGTAATAAAAAAAAAGGTTAAAGTGACGTTATAGTTCGATATGATAATAAGATCTTTCCTTATGTTAAATAAACCATTGGAAATCAATGCAAAAAGCAAAGGTTAAAGCTGCTATAGTTAAGATAGCTAATAAGAGTTTATCTTACATTTTAAGAAAACCTTCAAATCAACTGAATAAAACAAAGGATAAAGTGATGCTATAGTTAAGTGTTGTAATTTAAAAACTAATGTTTAAAAACAAAAATAATCTTTGGAAATTCACCATTAGGTTACACTGAGCTAAATATAACTCGCACCTCTGCCATGCTTGCTTATTACCTCACATATTACATCACTTATGACATGTTAAGTGACATGACCAAAGAGTCAGTGTGAGAGACATAGGCAGCTAGCGAATTGGAGATTAATGTAGTTTTTTGTCTGGCTCTTTCACCAATTTTAATTCTTGTACTACATGTAAAATTAGTTTTAATATACTCAAAGCACAATAAATATTTATTAATGTTCACATTTGCTTTTATACCTGAAGCTGTTCTTATATGCCCCTCTCCAGAAACCCACAGCTAGTGTTTTTACCATGCCAATAACATTCATGGTGTTGCTGAAAATCAATTTGAAATTTTGCAAACTGACACCAAGTGAGGTTGTCGCGTTGGATCTCATTATTCTAATGAAATTTTGAGCAGCAAGATCGTCCACAGTGTGGAAGACTGAGTCTGACCCACGGTGGGTGACACCTGTCGCTCCAAATCCGGGCTTTGTGTCGGCTAACTAGCAGTGCCTCATCTCTCCCGAAAGGTAGAGATGATTGGGCAGCCGAGCGCATGACATATCATACTTCTCAGGGAAGTCGTGGTCACTCAAGTCGCATCCGTTTCTCTCATTCACAATTCGGTCTCATATATAAATGACAATAAAAGCAGTTTAAGTTTTAAAGATTGGTTTAATAAAGCAACTGCATTTTAGTTAGCAAAGTGTGAGCTGCAATAACCAGAATGACACAACACAACAATATTAAAATGGTGACGATGAGAGTGAAGCATAAGAATAATGCTATCATATTGCCATTATGATCGATGGACTATTTTTCTAAATCATATTTTGAGCACGGCATGTTAAGCTCTAATCCTGCCTTTCAGGTTTTCCCAGGAGGACATCAACCCTCATACCTGAGCAAAGGCCTGTAATCTGCATTAGCATCTGCAGCGAAGCATTCAGCGTACAGTTGTGGTTCCCTGGCTAGAATCTCCCTCTTGACGTGTAATGGGACTAGGAAGTGTTTTTATAATTAACACAGCTGATTTTCTAAGAAAATGTCCCTAATGATGTGTATTTTTCTACAAATTTTGGAGATTAAACTTCTACCATGTTCACCGGCAATGTACCAGACTGTAGCCTTGACTGAAGCACAGAGTGATCAAGAATGTGTTGTTTGAGAACACAGTGCTGAAGTAAGCAAAACAGTTAGATAGAAGAAACTGAAACAAGACCGTAAAACTGGTTATTGTAAAAATAACAATGCAAAGCTGAATAAAATATACCTAGGTCAAGGTGCACAGCGGCCTAGTGTAATAAACTAACGTGCATGGAGCTCTAACTAAATGGCTACACAACAAGTTGTTTTTTCTGTATTATGATTTTACATGCATGTCAGGTACCCATATCTATCTGTTAACTTGAATACATATTGATACATTTTTTACTTCTCTATCCTCATATTCATGCTCCTACTTCTTACGTTGTGGTGAAGGTGATGGGCATATAGAGGTTTTATACAGCAGGCAACCTCCTACCACGATAACAAGACAGGTTTTTGCATAGTGTAGGGCTCCACCATTACCATACACATATTTTAGTTAATACTTTAGAAGGCCTATGTGCATTCAGAGGTGTTTCTGTCCTTTGGTGTGCTCAACTGTAGATGCACTCACCACCAGAGGACAAAAGCCTGGAGTAGTCAGTCAATCCTACCTACTGTAAAGGTAATAAATATGACACAAAGTGGTTGAAGACAAATTGCTAGGACATTCCCACTGTCATTGACCTCCCTACACAATTAGGCACTTTCATGTTGAAAGCAGTGGAAGTGAGCATTCACATAAACCTTACAAAGTGCATGTTAGTTTGCACAGTGCAATATACATGATCATAAGGTCCTTGTTGTGCATTTATCAAAATATTTCTTGTCATGATCACCGATCATAAATAGTTTTATTACATTTTGAATGGAGACACATCAAGTAAGACAGATTGAGAGCAAGATAGTTCATGGGGTAACGGCAAAGAGTTGTTGAGTTTCTCTGGGGTTGACAATACCAGATTTCAACTATATCCTTCAGTGTGAACAGTATGCACATCTATATATTACAAAAAAACCTATTTCCCCAAGAGTAGCAGTAAATGCACAATGTTGGTTGTTTAACAATACTCGAGCAAGAGGGTCACTTTAACACATGAGGTTGGTAAAATTCTACAAATAGTCTTAGACTTGGCATCATTGACATGGTTCCCCTAACTTTGTTTCCTTCAGACCTCCTGTTTTCTGGCCTTGTTTTTGGTGGTTTTAGTACTCTGAGCACTTTACCACTGCTAACTAGTGCAAATGTGTGGTTGCTCTCTTCTTAAAACATGATAGCCTTGGCTTATGCACAACTGGCATATTTAATTTACTTATAAGTCCCTAGTAAAGTGCACAACCTATGCCGAGGGCTTGTAAATTAAATGCTAACAGAGGGCCTGCAGCACTTATTGTACCACCCACTTAAGTAGCCCTTCAACATGCCTCAGGCCTGCCATTGTAGAGCCTGAATGTGCAGTTTTAACCTGCCCTATCAGTCTGGCAAGTTATCCCTCTTCTGAGGCCTAAGCTTTCCTTTTTAATACATATAACACCACTAAGGTAGGCCCTAAACGGCCCAAGGACAGGGTTCAGTGTACGTCAAAAGTAGAACATGTACTTTTAGGTTTTACATGTCCTAGTAGTGAAAAAATCTTAAATTAATTTTTCAAAACTATCTGTTCCATAGGATAACATTTGGATTACCCTATTATGTTTTATACGTGCAATTTCAAATTAAGAACAGATGGGATCCCCAAGTTTGTCTCTGAAATCAGAATTTAAAATCACAACTTATGATGAAGTCAGATTTCATATTGTAATTCTGAAAATGCACTTTTATAAAGTTAATATTTTGTTACTTTAGCCATTTGGTAGCTATTGTCTGCCTCTACTATTCATCTGAGGTTGGATGACAGCTGAGCTTGTGCATTGCTGCTGGACAGCCACACACAAAGGGAGCTTAGGTGTCACTGATAGGCCATCCACAGCTCTATGGGCCATCCTGGGCAGAATGGGAAGGAGCGGCTGACACTTACACATGAATAGGTAGTGTCCTGTCTCCACATAAAGGGCTGCATACCCCACTGTAGTGAGTATGGAGCCAGGTCAGGAAGGCAAGGGATTATGTGCACTTCAAAGGCCTCTTTTTTTAAGGTTCCCCCACGTTAAAAGCGCAACTGGGTATAAGTACTGGACCACAGGCACCACCAGCTCACAACACTTCTGTACTTGTGGATACACTGCCAGGAAGAAGGGTTGTTGTGCTGCTGCAAGGACTGTTATTCTTCTGGTAGGTAGGTAGATAAGGTAGTTAAAGGTTTATTGTTTAGTTACTTAAAACCTTAACAAAACTGTAAAAATACGCAAACACTTTAAAAAATATTTGTGATGTAATTGAGTCCTCATCAATGGGATATGCGCATTCTCCAATTGTTTCGAAGTGCACTCCATAGGAGCTCATTTTTAAAATATAATGAGAGATTGCTGCTTAAGGCTTTGCTTGCTCTAGTGTGAGTAGAGCATCGCTTGATACCATTAGAGTCCATTTTCAGGCATTGGCTGTGCACTATCCTCCTGCGAAATGCAGGGTGAGTGATGCTGTTTTGTTAACTGCTGCTTTTGTGTCACCAGCATTAGAAACTTCACTAAAGCACAGTTCAGCTGCAGTTTTCCAGATGCAAAGCACGCCATCACTGCTTTTCTCCGTGTCCATACTCCTTTTCATTAAATGTATTCTTTAGTACAAGACGGCTGCATGAGCAGAGGACATGCAGGAGATCTTCCGTGCCCTCACCACACAGGCGGCAGATAGAATTAGCTACATCCCTCAACCAAGGGGCTACATTTAAAGCAAGTGGTAAGAGCCCGAGACGATACTTTAAGAATTGCTCCTTTGTTTTTCTCACAAAGCCCTGGCATAGACACGATTGTGGTGCCAGAGACATGTAGGTGTGCAAAGTCATCTATGCATCAGACCTCTGTGAGAAGGATGCTTTGTCCTCCACTAGTGACTGATGTCTAATTGATTTCCCCGCTTCTTTCTTAAAGGTGCTGTGCGGGATTGGGGTCCTCCAAAGATCAGTGAGCCCTGTCTTCTTAAGTGAATTGTCTAAATGGGTTCTGAATGGGGAGGTGTTCTTGCAATCGAGCTCTTGCCAGATATAGTAATTGAGGCTATCCAGGGTGGCAGCACGGGCTTTGCTCCAGAAGTTTATATATGCACTGAGCCGTGCCAAGGATTGATTCAGTAGGCCAAACTCCAGTCTCAATTGGGTGGAGGAGGTGAAACTGGGGATGTTGAAGATCATCCGGTAAACTATGCTCACTGCTTGGTTTAAGACATCTGCATCCTTGCCTCTTTGTACTTCTCTCTGGTATATTATTGTGGGCAGGAGCTTGCCTTTTAGAATTTTTAAAAGGGGGGTGTATGATGGCCCATTCAGGTGGGTTTTTAGTCTTCTAAGGATAGTGACATAGCTAGACTTTTTCCCAATAGGCTTTTTCTTTGATGCACGAAGTTCCCTGATTTGTCAATGACGACTCCAAGGTATTTGTACTTGTCTGTTTGAAGAAGTCGTGTCTCACCCCAAAACCATGCTCTTGAGGGTGCCTTTGATCTGATTGACAGTGTACGTGTTTTTCCGAAGTTTGCTGTCAAGGCATTGGTGGCTGAGTAATGTTCAGTAGCATTTAATAGTCTCTGAAGACCTATTGTCCGTATGGCTGATCAGTACGAGGTTGTCAGCGTACATGAGGCACAGTAATTCAAGTTCCCTAATGTTTGGGGAGTGTGAGGGTGAGTGAGCCTGCTAAGTCTGCTAAGTACAGATTGAACAGTGTGGGGGCCAAAGCACACCCCTGTTTTAAGCCTTTGGTTGTTGGGATCTGCCTTGAAAGATGGGTGCCTTTACCCAGTTTTATCTGAACCTACATGTCCGAATGAAGGGCTATTATCTGGTGTAGTAGTGGATATGGAAGAGCCCAGGTTCCAAGCTTCTTCCACAACAAGTTCCTGTCCACATGGTCAAATGCAGCCTTGAAAATTACAAAGTATAGGTGGAGCTGACATTTCAATGTTATAGCTTTCTTGATTAAGAGGGCAATGGCCATGATGTTTGTGATGGTGCCAGTCTTTTTAGAAAATCATGTTTGGATCATGGGGATTATTCCCGGTTCAGTAGACCATGCAAGCAGATGGTCCAATAATAGACCTGCAAAGTACTTTGCGTCATTGTCAATTAAAGCAATCAGACTATAGCTTTTGGGGAGTGACCTACACCCAGTTTTAAAGACGGACCCCTTCCAGGACTGAGAGATTGTTCCTGTCAGACCTATTTCCAGGTAGAGAGTTTCAAAAATATTTTCCCAGAAGGATCTGTTATGTTTGAAAACTGCATGAGGAAGACCGTTCAGGCCCTGGGCGCCCTCTTGTCTGTCCTTGGCTGTCTGATTTTTTATAGTGACAGAGTCAGTGAGTAGAGTAAGTGTGGTCCTTGATGAGGGCCTGTGTGGAAGAAGAATTCCTGGCAAAGTTGTGCTTTGAGTGGCCATGCTAAATGATGTCTGGTCATTGAAATGGCCTCCAAAGTGTTGGGCCCAGAATGCTTCTGGTATATGCGATGTATGGGCATGTAAGGTTGCATATTGTGTGCCAGAAGCGTGTGCTGTTGTTGCTCCTTGTGTCCGAGTGTAGCCTGGCCCACCAGTCTTCACTGCGATTCCTGTTGATTGCCCAATTTAGCTTACTCAGTGACTATTTATGATACCGTAAAGTTGCTTAAAGGTCTGGTTTGCCAGGGCTGCCACCAAGACGCCTTACACTGGAGTTAATTTTCCTCTTTGCTTCTCATAGTGCTGTCTGTGGGCTTGTGTCAAGTGGGTTAAGGCTGAGGGAGGTGGCCATCTCCGGAAAAGTTTCCAATGAGCCTGGTTGTGAGTTGTTCCCATTTATGCACTACGCTGACATTGTTCGTTTCTAATTCAAGTGCAAGATTCATTGCTGTTTGGGTGACAAGATCTATGTTTGATTGCCCGCATTTGACCCGTTTGCAGTTTGTGGTGAAAGTGCAGTGTTTGTTTTCCCCAATTTGGTTATCCCCAGGACAATAGATAATTCTTGTGGGCAGTGGTCACTCTCACTCCTGTTTCCTAGGTGGTAAGAGGTTACTTGTTTAAATAGTGGATGGGTGACAAATGTGTAGTCAATTGTGGAAGAGGCTGTGGTAGAAAAATAAGATGCCGCTGGAGGGGAGTCCTCAATAAATTTGTCCCCTGGAGTGGAAGGTCCCATGCGCCTGAAAGGGCAATTAAGGTTTCGTCTGTGGAGGATCCTAGTAGATGCAGATTGAAGTCACCTGAGAAGATGATATCGGCCATTTCAGTAATGCCACTGCTGCTCATATAACTCTGGAGTAGAGCAACTAGGGTGTTACCATCACTGGGTTAAAGTTTGGTGTAAAGGTAGATGTTCACGAGAACTATATCTGCAGTGGACACACTTGTTGAGGCGGCAATTGTCACAATATTGGTAGAAGAACAGGTAGAGTGCAAAGGGGTGGCTCTGACAGGTAGTGCTAAGGAGACGTAAGTGGCCAGACCACCTTGCGGGTGACCATACTTCACCTTCCTGGTAGCTGGGGTGAAGAAGCAAATATAGCCCTGCAGGCGGAATGGTTCATTCAGCCAAGTTTCCTCCATTAGTATAATGTTGAAAGTGCTGATGTATTGGAAGTATTCAGGGTCCAAAGCCTTAGAACGGAGGCCATTTACATTCCAGGAACATAGGCAGAGGATCTCCTTTGACGATGTAGGGCCCCACTTTTTTTTCTGACATTTGTCACCCTAGACTGCAGTTGTTGATTGTTTTTTAGAGCCACCTTAAGTCATTTTTGTTTAAAGAGAAGTTGACTGAGGTGAAGAATGTTTGGGGCTGAAAGTCGCCCCTAGCAGTAGTGGAGGAACTTGAGGTCACAGGAAACCAGCCCTGGGCACTCTTAAGTAAGGAGTGCATTTCCCAGCACTAGGAGGCTTAATCAAGGGCAGGACCCGATGTTAGTAAAGGGGATGGATAGCCAACCTCACAGGATGAGATAATACAAATGCCCCAGCATTCAAAGGTTGTGCTTTCTCCTTGGATTGTTTGTCCTAGGATTGTTTGGGCGATTAGTCCTGTCTTCCATGTGGCCTTGGTAGCTTCAGGGGCAGTAGCATTGGTTGGGTGGAGAAAGTCTTCTGCTAGGAGAGCTGGACTCTGATGGACTCCTGCTCTGCTGTTCTACCCTGCTGCCTGCTGCTCTCCTTGCCTGGTAGTCAGAAGGACTAGACTTGAATCTACCCAACCCAGAAACAAAGTAACTTGAAGGGCTTGCTGGCTTTTCCTGGTCTTCTGAAGTTTTAGGGACACAGAAGACTTCCAACGCATCACCATCAGCACCTCGACTCTGCTATCGGAGAGTATTGCACTGCCAAGTGGTGCCAATCCAGTCCTGGGCACTTGGAATTGGTAATAAAGTGATTTTCCAGTCCAAAATCCATGTATTAAAGTGGTTGCACCACTCAGAACTAGTGCATCTTTATCAATGCTCACACATTGGCACAACATTGCCTTAGGTGCCGGTCTGCTAGGATTGAGAACACTACATTGCAGGCTGCCAACACATCACCTGCATTTACCACGCATATTCAACTTTGCAGAGCTGGCGCATCGCCTACTTCTTCAGGATCAATGCTGAGGGATCACCTTCTTTGCTCCTTGCACCTTGTTCTCTACATCAACCCAACTCCATTCCAAGGTACTGTTTTAGCGGGTCAAGGCTGGGCCCTGTATCTGAACCATGCTCCATTGCGGTCAGCACAACTTTTCAGAAAAGGCCCAGTGCAGCGCGACCAGATAGCACCAGTTGACACTTTATGCTTTTAAGCACTACAACTAAGTTTATTCTTTAAAAAATCATATCTCAACTTCAACTTATTGAATTTTTTGTCATTTTGGTCTTTGTTGTTCATTAAATTCAGCTATATTCTTCTAACTAAGTGTGGTATATTTTTGTGTGCTTTTTCACTGTTTTTCTGTTAGAAAGTTTGCAGAAATACTTAACACATTGCCTCTTAAGTTAAGCCTGACTGCTCTGTGCCAAGCTACTGGGGGTGAGCCGAGGTTAATTTAGGATTTGTTTGGTGATTTACCTGATGTGGATTGTAGTTTCTGCTTGGATAGGGTGCATACCTCTGCCAACCAGACATCCAATTTCTAACAAATAGCACAATATTTTTTAGAGATGTGGCACTTAGACATATTAAATTGTATCAGAATGCTTAAAGTTCATTTCTACGCTGAAATATTTCAAACATTCCTATCACATGGGTGCCACTGATTCTGATTTGTCACCTGGGGGTTATTTTGTGAATATTACCATTACCACTGCCACTTTTATGATGGGCCTTGCAAAGGTGTAAGCCACTGTAGGCCTTGACACAACACGCTCTTGGTGGAGAATACTGTCTTACTGACCACGACTACTGAGTTGAGAGATACATTAGTAGGTGCATCATATTTGAGAACTGCAAGGCATCAAATTGTGACCTAAGGAATGGTTATGTTTTGGGCAGGCAGCGGTATTGTTAGATAATGTTTGCATGTATGGCCACTGTCCAATTCAATATGGCATGAATAGTTTAAAACCCAGCATGTAATGACAGAATACAAATGTGTGCTCTGTGTGCATACTGGTTAGTCTGAGGAATCCCAGTACCGCAAAAGTGCTCATCATTACTTCATCACAGTGTCCAACCACGTTACTGTTATCTCTGTTTTGGAATGTCCCACTTGATATGATGACACTACAGCAAGCCCTCCATACTTTCATACATCCCCATGCACACTTCTAACTACCCACTCACTTAATTTCACATTACCAACTCCTAAACATTCCAGTCCTTTACCCGTTGCATCAATCCCTTTCTCCACCACATTATCTCACACCATTTATCAATACCCTTTTGTTCCCATCGTCAACAATTCCATTTTCCTATTCACTGCATTCCTTTAATACACACCATTCCTCATTCAACACCCTCACCCTAAAAAAATATCAATACGTAGCTTACATCTCACCACTATGCTGACTAACCACCATTCCACTCCCCATCAATTACTAACCTGATTACTGACCTCAAATTACGACCATATTGTACTGTTCAATGCTATCCTCATGCCCCAATCTATATTCATTTCACAGACCTCCTGCCAACTCCCAAGCGTATCCACATTCTTATCCCACTGAAACGTGAGTTGCATAAATATGTGCTCCACAACATAACAGCCAAAATCAGGTTTGGTGGTGCTGTAAAAGGCATAATTCATCACAATATAGGCCCAGATTTAAGAGGCCCTAACCCTTCCTTGTTCCACATTAGCATCATTTTTTTATATGATGATATGGCCTAACAAGGCCAAAATCAACATACCAGATTTACAAAGTGGTGCAATGCATGCATTGTACCACTTTGTAACCCCTTGTTCCAAATTATGTCTGTGCCAAGCAGAATGTATGCAAGGGGGGCGTTCCCCTGTTGGTGGGGGCAAAACTATTGCCCTATTTTTTAGGCACTTTTAATGCCTGCTCGGTTCAGGCGTTAAAAGGGAGCACACAATTTTTATAATGCACCCCTAGGTACTGTTCAAGATTAGCACCAACATTTTGGTGCTAAACCTGAACAGTGCATCAATAGTGTCAAAAATGTTGACGCTATTTCCTCCTACCCTGCACCAGGGTGCGTCATATTTTCAAGACGGGGCAAAAATTGTGGCGGGAGGGGGGCGCCAAGGGGTGCAAGAAAAGTGGCGCCGCACTGGGTGCAGTGCCACTTTTCTAAAATCCACCCCTTATTTTTTATGGTAACACCTTGAATTATATCTGCAGACGTGGTTTTTCTACCATGCAGTCACAGAACATTTTACAGCTGTGTGTGTTTTTAAATTCAATGTAAAAAATAATGTTGACAGCAATAGAATTTACACCAGTGATTAATATCCATCCAGGTTACAGCCATACTCTGAACTGGAGCCTAATATATCTTCACATCGGATTGATCTCTTACGTGTACCTCCCACTACTCACGTCGTGATGATTTACACATTTTAAAATCTTCAAATGTTATAACTTGTGTCTTTCATTGGATGCCTACCTTTAATTACCCTGTTCAGCATGTGCTGCTGTATATAATGATGGTTTATTTAGAAAGTACATTAGTGTTTACACCGATTCAAAAACAAAAAGCAAATTAAACTCCAACGTCAACTATGCAGTTGTAGTTTACATGTCTGTTTTTAAATTTACATTGTTTTCCTCTCTGAACATAACTAGAGAATTCTAAAATCCCAAATGACTTTATTATTAGCCCAAACAAGTCATTAGTAGCTTTCTTCCCTTGAAGACGTTGTATTTGTATAGGTCACTATTTAATTTAGACTGCTTTCCTAACCTATAAAAGGCAGTTAAAATACGGTGTTGTTATCAATCATGCCTATAAGCAAAGTAACCTTTAGTTTTATTACTTTTTCAAATTACAAAACTTTATTCAAATGTCACATTTTCTCAGTGCACCTTTGCATCCAAAGCAGACAATTTACACTGAGTTTAGCAATTAAAAGCGCACTGCACTAACCGTGTAATCAAACAGTATGTGTTGTGATTAATGTCAATTCAGTCATATCTGTAATTATCATGTTGTCTGAAGCTCTGAGAGACAGCTACTCGACAACATCTCTTTTAGTCAGGAAATACAAATGTCTGATATGTAAACATGATTTACTGTTAATTATATACGGAAATATCCATATTTGAAATTGCAAGAAAAACATAATTTAATTTTTCGAAAATGTGATGAGATTGTCACACAGGTTAAATAATTACTCTGGAAAGGTAGATGACAGATTTATGTTTCACAATAAATGAACTAAATAGACTGCAAATAATGTGCAAAAAGAAAGCACTGCAGGAAGTCAACAATCAAGGTTATGCTTAAAAAAAACCTTGCCTGTTTAAGAATGTATTTTAAAAGTTCATGATGCATCTTTAGGTCAACTTGGGGGGGGGGGGGGAATTAAAGATAAAAAAAAAATAGGTGCCACTCGCAACTGTATAAAATTGTTAAATTTAGCTCAGTACTGCATCTGTGTATAAAAAATATGGCACGTATTGACTACATTTCAGGGCGTTACTAAAATAGTTCTTAAAAGTTTTAAAACAAAATTTACAAAAATGGGCTATTTTCACTATTGACTTACTTTGTTAAAAACACTGACAATGTGAGAGTAGAGAGCACGTATTTATTTTTCCTTTCAAGTGCAAAGACATGTTATGGACGAAACTATTTTGCTTTAAAGCCAAAGAACTGCCGTTCCATTGAGTCCGTTTAAGGTAATTCACAATGGGTAGCACAGAGCAGCACAATACCGATTTGGGAAATGTACTAGCACACTTGTCACCTGCCCCAGCCACTACAATTTTCTCTATGGCTCAGACTCAATGGTCCACGACTGCTAAGTAGACCCATAGCGAAACTAAGTGAGATCTGACATGGTAGCCATAATTGCCTGATGAGAATTGTAAGCCCATACCTTAATTTAAGAATCAAAACTATAATTCCCAGAATGCCACCTGCTATGGGGTAAACAATCCATAGCTCCTTAAATGTGTGCTCTTCTGTGTTTCTCATTCATCTAGTGGCATTCCATGGGCTAGTAAGCTTACTTTTATAAATTAAACAAACAGTGAAATTCACATTTACAAGTTCTTTGGAGTTTTACTTTACCCTACTAATGGTTGGTGAAATACAAGGTCCAACCGCATAGTTTTCTAGGAGATATTGGTTTGTTAGGACAAAAGCATCAAAAATGTTGACTCTATTGTGGCACTTTGCAGGGTTAAGGCAAAAAATGAGGGTGCAAATCCTGCAAAGTCAAGGGAGGCCCATTGAAAAATATGGAAGCGTCACTTAAACACCTGCCTCAGGCAGGTGTTAAACATTATGCTAAAAATGGTGCAGGAAAATCTTATCATTTTTATGAGCTTCCCTGCATGGAACACCTCCCTCGCATACATTATGCGTGGCGCATGTATAATGTGAACCAAGGGGTTATAAACTGGCACAATGCATTCACTGCGCCACTTTGTAAATGTGGCACAAGGAAATGGCCTCCTTAATACTACATTAGCATAAAGAAAATTATGCTAGTGTGGCGCAAGGAAGCACAAGGGGCTTATAAATATGCACCTATATATTTTCTGGATTACTTACCGGTAATCTTCATTACTCTGTTTCTCCTTTCCTCTATGTAGTACTTACTATATCAGGTTTACTTCATGTACCAGCCTTTTCTCACCATTTCCCAAGCTGTCTTTTGTTTTTATTCCAACCAGGCACACTAAGCCAATTCCCATAAAGTCCCATCTACCCTCTAAACAGTTATTGACCCTTCCAAAGTTGAAGCTCAAAAGATCTTTTTTTAAAGAAGGCCCAATTGACACTTGACCCTTGACCCTCGGGTAGGTCGCTTCCCCGCCGCTGCAGCTCCACCTGCCCAGGCCCCTGCCACTTGTTTGAAGGTCTTAGGTTACCTTGGCGCTTTGCTTGTGAATTTCCTTTTCTCTCCTGTTGTACTTTGCTTCTGAATTTCCTTTCTCTCCTGTTGTGCTTTGCTTCTGAATTTCCTTTCTCTCCTGTTGTACTTTGCTTCTGAATTTCCGTTCTCTCCTGTTGTGCTTTGCTTCTGAATTTCCTTTCTCTCCTGTTGCGCTTTCCCACTTCCCGCTTTCCCGCTCTCCCGCTTTCCCGCTTTCCCGTCTTCCGCTTCCCGCTTTCCCGATCTCCTGCCTCCCGCTTCCTGCTTTCCCGCTCTCCCGCCTCCCGATTTCCTGCCGCTGCCTCCCGTGCGGCCCGCCCCCCTGCTCTCATTCGTTGTCCTCCCTCCCGCCTCCCAGCTGACCCCTCCTCCCCCCCTTCCCTCTTATGGCAGCTGCTGCGCAGCAGAGACAGCGACCCTTGACCCTCGGGTAGGTCGCTTCCCCGCCGCTGCAGCTCCACCTGCCCAGGCCCCTGCCACTTGTTTGAAGGTCTTAGGTTACCTTTGCGCTTTGCTTCTGAATTTCCTTTTCTCTCCTGTTGTACTTTGCTTCTGAATTTCCTTTCTCTCCTGTTGTACTTTACTTATGAATTTCCTTTCTCTCCTGTTGCGCTTTGATTCTGAATTTCCTTTCTCTCCTGTTGTACTTCACTTCTGAATTTCCTTTCTCTCCTGTTGCGCTTTGCTTCTGAATTTCCTTTCTCTCCTGTTGTGCTTTGCTTCTGAATTTTCTTTCTCTCCTGTTGCGCTTTCCCACTTCCCGCTTTCCTGCTCTCCCGCTTTCCAGCTTCCCGCTTTCCCGCTCTCCCGCTTTCCCACCTCCCGCTTTCCTGCTCTCCCGCCTCCCGCTTTCCTGCTCTCCCACCTCCCGCTTTCCCGCCGCTGCCTCCCGTACGGCCCCGCCCCTCCTGCTCCCATTCGTTGTCCTCCCTCCCGCATCCCAGCTGACCCCTCCTACCCCCTTCCCTCTTATGGTGGGTGCACAGCGGGCGCGCCGTAGGGGTGTCGCTTGCGCGCCAAAGACAAGCCCATCTGCACCCGTCCGCGCCTGCAGCGCGCCCAGCGCCAGAACCCCTGGCCCCCACCGCACTCAAAACACCCGTCTAAGATACGACGCCGCCACCCTCAACGCCCTCAACCATGGACGAACAGCCACCTGCTACCAAGCCAGCCCTAAACGCACTCACGGACCCTTCACCTGTCAAGCCTGCAAGTACACATTCTACCGAGCCTGCAGACCTCCTACCGGCACTCGCACCAACAACCACCTCAAGTGCATCCTACTCAACACACGCTCCGTCCACAAGCACACCATCGAACTATGGGACCTCCTGGACACAACAGCACCAGACGTCGCGTTCATCACAGAAACCTGGATGAACACCTCCTCGGCTCCTGACATCGCCATTGCAATCCCCGACGGCTACAAGATCTCCCGGAAGGACCGCTTCAACCAAACCGGTGGAGGAATCACCATCGTCTACAGGAACTCCATTAACATCACGACCACCACCGAAGACACCCCCCTCGCCTCCGAACACGTACACTTCCAGATCCACATCGACCCCAGAACCACCCTCAGAGGAACTCTCGTCTACAGGCCCCCCGGCCCACGCGCCCAATTCAGCGAAACCATCACAGATTTCAGCAGTCCGCACGCCCTAGCCTCACCGGACTACATCCTCCTCGGGGACCTGAACTTCCACCTGGAGAAAAACAACGACAACAACACCGCCACCCTGCTTGCCAACCTCGCCAACCTCGGACTCAAGCAACTGGTGAACACCCCCACCCACACGCTGGCCACACGCTCGACCCCATCTTCTCCGCCAGCAACCACATATCCTTCAGCCACTCCTCTGAACTACACTGGACCGACCACAGATGCGTCCACTTCACCTTCAAACGGGAGACCCACCACCATCGCACACAACAAATCCCCCGGAGACACTGGAGCAAAATCTCCAGAGAGCAGCTCCTCTCAACACTGAACCAAAACCCACCTGCCATCACCACTGACACTAACAACGCAGCCAACAGCCTCACACAGTGGATCACCAACTGTGCCGAAAACCTCGCTCCACTTAAGAGCCACCCAAGCGGGATCAGCATCAGGAAACCACTGTGGTTCACGGACGCCCTCAAAGAATCCAAGAAATCCTGACGTACCCTCGAAAAAACCTGCAGCAGAGAACACACCACAGAAAACATATCAGCCCTCAAGATCGCCACCCGTGAACACCACCAGCTGATCCGCTCCACCAAAAAGACATCATTCAAAGAGCGACTAGACAACAACACCCACAACAGCAAAGAACTTTTCAACATTGTCAGAGAGCTCTCCAACCCCAGCGAGAGCTCCAACATCATCACGCCCTCATAAGAACTCTGCAACTCCCTCGCTACGTTCTTCCACCGGAAGATCGCAGACCTACATGACAGCTTCGGACCACAGACCACGCCGCCCACCACCGAACCAACAGCCCCCACCACTACACTCAACACCTGGACCCCCATCAGCTCTGAGGAGACCAGAATCACCATGAACACCATCCACTATGGCTCCCCCTCGGACCCGTGCCCCCATCACATCTTCAACAAAGCCGACTCCACCATCGCCCCCTATCTCCGGAGCATCATCAACAGCTCGTTCTCATCTGCCACCTTCCCCGAGAGCTGGAAACACGCGGAAGTCAATGCCCTCCTGAAAACACCCATGGCTGACCCCAACGACCTGAAGAACTTCCGCCCCATCTCTCTTCTCCCCTTCCCGGCCAAGGTCATCGAGAAGACCGTCAAAAAGCAGCTGACCAACTTTCTTGAAGCTAACAACTCGCTCGACCCTTCCCAATTAGGATTTCGGAACAAACACAGCACGGAAACCGCCCTCATCTCAGTCACCGACAACATCAGAACTCTGATGGACAACGGAGAAACAACCGCCCTCATCCTCCTGGACCTCTCAGCTGCCTTCGACACCGTGTGCCATCGCACCCTAATAACCCACCTCCGCTCCACTGGAATCCTGGGACAGGCCCTTGACTGGATCATCTCGTTCCTCTCCGACAGAACCCAAAGAGTCTACCTCCCGCCCTTCAGCTCAGAACCCACGAGATCATCTGCGGCGTACCCCAAGGTTCCTCGCTCAGCCCAACCCTCTTCAATATCTACATGAGCCCCCTCGCCGACATCGCTCGCAAACACAACATCAAAATCATCTCCTACGCCAATGACACCCAGCTGATACTCTCCCTCACCAAAGACCCAACCACCGCCAAAATCAACCTACAAGAAGGAATGAAAGACATTGTGGAATGGATGAAGCTCAGCCGCCTAAAGCTGAGCTTAGGCAAAACGGAGGTCCTCATCCTCGGACAATCCCCCTCCGCCTGGGACGACTCCTGGTGGCCCTCGGCGCTAGACACCGCACCAACCCCCTCAGACCACGCACGCAACCTTGGATTCTTCCTGGACCCCCTCCTTACTATGATCAAGCAAGTCAATGCCGTCTCGTCATCATGCTTCAACATAATGACGCAAGTGCCTCAGGCCTTGACACTTAAAGGAGCCTGAACCAATAAAATATCATGGTCTCACATAGAACGTGTAATAGGTGGTGTATGTGCCTGATGGCAACCCAATCACCTTTAAAAGAGTACTTGAAATCTCTGCAGAAACATTTGAGCTGGGACACCGTGTAGGTTTCCAATTTCTCCTGCTCAAACTCCAGTCCTGCAGTTGCAGCTGTTGGCTCTCCAGATTGTGACACAGTTGTTCCAAAAACGCACAAAAAAGTTGACAAATAGAAAAATAAAGTATATTGGTATGTAATGGTCTGCAATATTGAAGCAGTGTACACCAATCACTGTATGAAATGCACAAATACAAGTCCTATCCTCACAGCTGATCACCAATGTTAGAAATTGGGTCTCTAGTTGGCAGAGGTCTGCACTCTGTCCAAGTTTAGACCACAATCGTAGTCAGGGCAAGTAAGAAACACACTAAAATGTACCTGTGCTCACCCTCTGGTAGCTTGCCACAGAGCAGTCAGGCTAAAATAAAGAGGCAATGTGTAAAGTATTGGTGTACACTCACAGTAACGCCAACAAATACACAAAAAATTATTGTAAATAAGAAAAAAGACGTGAATAAATTCATTTGCAGAGAGTTATTAATTTTTCAAAAAGTTGTTTGAAGCAGAACTTGTGGGTTTGGATGTCAAGTGCGAACATGGCAAGCAAGTGCAGATATACTGCCAACATGTAGTTGTACTAAGTGTACCAACTTGCCAGGCCCAAATCTTCTTTTTTATTACATATAAGACACCCCTAAGGTAGGCCCTGGACAGCCAGAAGGGCAGGGTGCAGTGTATTTAAAATGTTGGACATGTAGTTTCAAGTTTAACATGTCCTGGCAGTGAAAAAATCTTAAATTCATTTTTTACCTTTGCAAGATCTCTCCCACAGGCTAATAAGGGGTTGCTTTAAAACATGTTTTGAGTGTGATTTCCAATTAGGAAAAAGATAGAAAAATTTAGTTTGGTTTAGCTGGACTCACAATGTGAAAACACATCTGTTGGAAAAGGTGTTTTTTTAATTGCAGGCCCGAAAATGTCACTTTTAGAAAGTTGACATTTTCTAATTTTAACCGTGCTGTGCCTTAGCCTGCCTCATTCCATGTCTGGTCTGTGTAAGGTTAGGTGAAAGCTAGATTTGTTCATTTTATCCAGACTTTCATAGATACAGAACACTCAGCTGGCCCTGTATTCCAGCTGCATACCGATTGGTTTTCCTGGGTAGAAAGGGTAGAGGGGTTATCACACTTCAAAGGGCAGTGGCCTGACCCCACACAAAGGACTAATAACCCCCTCCACACACACAGACCTCCTGTCAGACAGAAATGGGCTGAAGTGAACTGGAGCAATTCAAAACCACTCTTTCAAGTCCACTACACTTAAACGGCACAATTGGTTATAAGTACTGTGCTGCTGACACCGTATACTCTGAACACTTCTGGACTGAGGACATTCTACCAGGAAGAAGGATCACTAGGCTCTCAGGAGGAGCCACCACTTTGCTGTGCTGTTTTGGCTTGCTGCCTGCAACTTTTTGCCTGGGAGTGAGAGGACTGGATCTACCTTTCTACATCCTGCAAACATTTAGGCCCATATTTATACTTTTTTAGCAACACATTTGCGCCACTTTTTGACGCAAAAGCGGTGCAAACTTACAAAATACAATTGTATTTTGTAAATTTGCGCAGTTTTGGCGTCAAAAAGTGGCGCAAAAACGGCACTAAAAAAGTATAAATATGGCCTTAGTTTTCCGAAGGGCCTGACTGAGCTTGCCTCCTGTTTCAGAAGTCTCAGGGATATCTAAGACTTCATAGCATCTTGCTACTAGCACCTGGGCATCTCTGCTGTGAGTCCTACTCTACCAAGCTGTGCCAAATCCTGTCCTGGACCCTTGGAGGTAAGTGTGTTGCTGCAACACAAGAAATTACATAACAATACTGATGAATCACTTGGAACTGACACATCCTGCAGCAGAGACACTGCTTTTGCTGCTGCCTGCACCAAAGCTGCAGCCACTGCTTGCCAACGGTGTGAGGCAATGACCGTGACTTACAATGCAGCCCCAGCTTTGTCGACAGATGCATCGGATTCAGTACTCCTCACTTCTGGACATCAGTGCATCAATGACGTTGCCCGATCAGGAAATGAAGCAACACTTGCAAGCTCGATGCATCCCTTCCTCTGGATCAATGCAACGTCACCGAGCATTGATGCAACAAAGGTACTGTCAGCAGGTCTGCATTACTCCTATACTAAGCCCTCGCTCCATCACAATTAGACTGCACTTGGAGATTTGCCCCAGTCCAGCACAACCAAATAGCCCTGGGTAAGAGCTATTGTCTTCTAAGCACTGCATTTTGATTTAATCTTTCAAAATTCATAACTTGGTTTATGTATGTGTCATTTTTTGTCATTTTGATCTTGTTTGACTTGCATAAATATTGGCTATTTTTTTAAACTGGTGTGGAGTCTTTTTGAGGTGTTTTCATTCTGTTACTGTGAGAACACACAGATACTTTTCACATTGCCTCTTTAGTTTAGCCTGACTGTTCCATGTCAAGCTACCAGAGGGTGAGCACAGGTAACCCTTTAGTGTGCATCTTCCTTGCCCTGACTAGGATTGTGGTCCCTACTTGGACAGAGTGCAAACCTCTGCCAACTAGAGACCCAATTTCTAACTGGAATGCATTACCACATCCTCGGAGGTGTTGGTGAAATCTGAATGCTTTGTAATGTGATTGTGACCTGAAAGCATCAATACATAAGATACCAATTTGATATTTGGATGAAATGCCTACACTATGGGGGTGATTCTGATGTTGGCGGGCGGGCGGCTCGGGAACCGCCAGAAGACCGTACCGACCGCAGCGGTCATTCAGGGTTTCCCACTGGGCTGGCGGGCGACCGCCAAAAGGCCACCCGCCAGCCCAGTGGGAAACAGCCTTCCCACAAGGACTCCGGCTCAGGATTGAGCCGGCGGAGTGGGAAGGTGCGACGGGTGCAGTGGCACCCGTTGCGTATTTCAGTGTCTGCAAAGCAGACACTGAAATACAAGGTGGGGCCCTCTTACGGGGGCCCCTGCAGTGCCCATGCCATTGGCATGGGCACTGCAGGGGCCCCCAGGGGCCCCGCGGCACCCCCTACCGGCATCCTGTTCCTGGCGGGAGACCCGCCAGGAACAGGATGGCGGTAGGGGGTGTCAGAATCCCCATGGCGGCGGAGCGCGCTCCGCTGCCATGGAGGATTCTCAAGGGCAGCGGAAAGTCGGCGGTACACCGCCGACTTTCCGTTTCTGGCCGCGGCTGAACCGCCACGGTCAGAATGCCCAGCGGTGCACCGCCAGCCTGTTGGCGGTGCTACCGCGGTCATTCGCCCTGGCGGTTTTTACCGCCAGGGTTAGAATGACCACCTATGTCTCTTCCAGATACTGAATCATTATCCTTTCAGAATATCATTTTAGGAGTCAGAAAAACCTTACTGACTCCTAAAGTGGGATTTGTACATAGGACAAAAACATTTTCAGAGTCAGGAGAACACATCTGGCCCATTTTCTAGTTTCTCTTGTTCTGAAAGACCTTTTTAGGAGTTCCGAGTGGTAGGGACAATCAAATCAACTCCTTCTGCTTAACCCTTTGGGTGCCCAGGACGAGCTGGTCTCATCCTCAGCCACAGCGCTGCTGTGTTGAGGACGAGACCAGCTCATCCTGCACCCGGCCCATGGGGGAAGCACTAGCTCTCCCCCGTGGGCCTCCCGCCCCTCCCCCCGGGAAGGGATGGAAGCAGAATAGCTTCCCCTACCAACTCGAGCCCCATGTGAGCCCGCCCCAGTCATCAGGTGTCTCCTCCATCACACTCAAAGCATGGCTTCCAGTGCGATCTGAGGAGAAACTGATGAGTTTCTCCTCGGTGCAGGGCAGCGGTGGTGGGAGAGGCATGAAAAGGAAAGGAAAGGCTTTTCCTTTCCTTTCGTGTCTCTCTGAGCATTCCTGCAGCACAACCACATAGCGATTGTGCTGCAGGAATGCCCTCTAGACACCAGGAAGTTTGTTTACATTATGTAAACAAACACAGGGAGGGGCCCCTTGGGCAAGGGCTTCTCCCCGAGTGGGGAGTAGTATATTAGGCCAATCTGCTCCCAAGTGGGGCAGAAACCAGTAGACACCAGGGATTTTTTTTTAAACAATGTTTACATAGGGTGAGCGACTCCTTAGGCAAGGGTACCTACCCTGGTGGGCATATTATATTAGGCCATTTCTGCCCCCCTTGTGGGCAAATCAGCCTATATCTATAAAGCCCATATGACACCAAGGAGGGCAGAAACCAATTAAGCACCAGGAATTGTTGTGTGTGTGTTTTGTTTGAAGTGCGGCCCCTTGTCCAAGGGTCCTTCCCTATAGGGCCCATTAACTTTGGACATTTCTGCCCCCTTTGGGGGCTTATCAGCATATTTTTATTAGGCCCCTGTGCCCCCAATGGGGACATAAAGTCCACTAGACACCAGGGAAGACTTTTTTTTTCTTAAAAAAGAGGGTGGAGTTATGGCCATACCCCACCCAAAATAAATGGGGACAAATTTGTTCTGCCCACTGGGAGGCAGATGGGGCAATTACCCCTGATCCACTCCCTCGTGGGGGGAGGAAGCCTATTGGATGCCAGGGAATTAAAAAATAGAGTGGTGAGAGCTGCACAACAGTATCAACACGGTTATGCCTCCCACCCCTAATAAAGGGGGTAACAGCCTTTCAGCCCCCCCTGGAAACTAAAGGATCTTATCCCAATAGCAAGCAAGATGACATTTGATTATTTGGGGTTTTGATTTTTTACATTTAGGCCAAGGGGGCATGGCTAACTCTCAATATCACTCCACATGAAAAGGTGAGCAGCAACACTTTTTGGACTTTGGGACGCTGCCACCTAGAAAAATCTACCAGACATATACATATCTGAAAACTGAACATCTGGGTGAGACCTTGGTGGTGTGTTTCACATGCACCCCACACCATTTTCTTACCACACAGTGCACTGCAAACCTCCAACTTTGCTTGAAATCATGCATTTTTCCTACATTTTTGTGATGGAACCTTCCGGAATCTGCAGAAATCCACAACATTTCTATCACCCAGCATAGTTGCATCTATACCGATAAAAATTCTGCCCCACTTGTCAGCCTAAAAACATTTTTCTTCAAACTGCCCTTTTGGACCCACTTTGGTAGGTTTTTGGCCATTCCCTGTCACAGGCACTTTGGCCACCTACACAAGCGAAGTATCATTTTTATCGGGAGACTGAGGGGAACATTGAGTGGTAGGAAATGTTTGCCAGTGCGGTGATTTCACACAGAAATGTGATGAAAATATGTTTATTTTCTTCTAAATTTGAAGTTTGCTGAGGATTCTGGGTAAGAAAACACTGGGGGATCCCCGCAAGTCACACCTTATCCCTGGACTTCATCAGGTGTCTAGTTTTCAGAAATGTCTGGGTTTGGTAGGTTTCCCTAGGTTGCGTAGCCCAGGACCAAAAACGCAGGTGCCCCCCCTGCAAAAACAGGTTGTTTTGTAATAGATAATTTTGATGTGTCCATGTTGTGTTTTGGGGCATTTCCTGTCAAGGGGACTAGGCCTACCCACACAATTGTGGTCCCATTTTTATTGTGATACTTGGGGGAATGTTGGGTGGAAGGACATTTGTGGCTCCTCTCAGATTCCAGAACTTTCTGTCACTGAAATGTAAGTGTTGGACCTGGCCTTTTTACAGGGTCATCCCCAAACTTTTTGCCTCCTTCCTCCTATTTTTTCTGACCTGTTGTTGTTGGCTTTTGAACTCTGGGCACTTTACCACTGCTAACCAGTGCTAAACTGCATATGCTCTCTGTGTAAATTGTAGTGTTGATTGGTTTATCCATGATTGGCTATTGATTTACTTATAAGACCCTAGTAGAGTGCACTATATGTGCCTAGGGCCTGTAGATTAAATGCTACTAGTGGGCCTGCAGCACTGGTTGTGCCACCCACTTAAGTAGCCCCTTAGCCTTGTCTCAGGCCTACCATTACAAAGCCTGTGTGTGCAGTTTCACTGCCACTTTGACTTGGCATTTAAAATTACTTGCCAAGCCTAAAACTCCCCTTTTTCTACATATATGTCACCCCTAATGTGTGCCCTTGGTAACCACTAGAGCAGGGTGCTGTGTGGGTAAAAGGCAGGACATGTACCTGTGTAGCTTATATGTCCTAGTAATGTAAATCTCCTAAATTCGTTTTTACACTACTGTGAGGCCTGCTCCCTTCATAGGCTAACATTGGGGCTGCCCTCATACATTGTTGAAGTGGTAGCTGCTGTTCTGAAAGGAGTAGGAAGGTCATATTTAGTATGGCCAGAATAGTAATACAAAATCCTGCTGACTGGTGAAGTTGGATTTAATATTACTATTTTAGAAATGCCACTTTTAGAAAGTGAGAATTTCTCTGCACTTAAATCTTTCTGTGCCTTACAATCCACGTCTGGCTGGGCCTAGTTGACAGCTACTTGTGCATTCACTCAGACACACCCCAAACACAGGGTACTCAGCCTCACTTGCATACAGCTGCATTTTGAATGGGTCTTCCTGGGCTGGGAGGGTGGAGGGCCTGCCCTCACACAAAGGACTGCCACACCCCCTACTGGGACACTGGCAGACAGGATTGAACTGAAAGGAGACCTGGTGCACTTCTTAGCCACTCTTTGAAGTCTCCCCCACTTCAAAGGCACATTTGGGTATAAAACAGGGCCTCTGCCCTACCACCTCAGACACTTGCTGGAGAAGAAACCTGAACCAGAACCCGCATCCTGCCAAGAAGAACTGCATGGCTGCCTAAAGGACTCACCTGACTGCTTTCTACAAAGGACTGCTGCCTTGCTGTTGCCCTGCTGCCTTGCTGAACTCTTGCCTTGCTGCAGAAGTGCTCTCCAAGGGCTTGGATAGAGCTTGCCTCCTGTTCCCTGAAGTCTCAGGACCAAAAAGACTTCTCTTTTTCAACTGGACTCCTTGTGTACCGAAAAATTAGACGCACAGCTTGCTCCGCAGTGAAAAATTCACTGCGCGCCGATCCGGAAAGACGCCGCTCGACGCGATTAGATTGCAATGGGAAAACGCTCACCTTAACACACTCCACGAGGAAGGAGGGCACCATGGAGCCGGAACTACAAATACTCCCTGCGCTTGTCTTCCTGCTCCTCTACGAACACCAGCAACGGCGGCGCCGAAGACAATGGTGAGTACTGCACCTATGACATAGAGGAGGCAAAAGTCAGGGACACACACACGCAACACCCCCACCCCCAACCCGACCCTCGCACACTACAACACACACACCAATGCATTTCCAAACATCACAGTAGCAACCCCCAACCCCCCGGAAGAATGCAAAGACAAAACCAAATTAGTTGAACCATTGTAATGTATCCAAATACAGTAAGCTCATATATACAGAAATATATACACATTCCAAATATATACATCACGATTAGTAGTGCAGGTATGCACAATTCAATGTCCATGGACCACTGGGCCCACAAAGCATGGGCGAGGCCCACACTAGATACCTGTCCACAAACGGAGAGAACACTGCAGGGGCATCAGATAGAAATACAACAGGCACCTCAGGGGGAAGGAAAGGGGGGGCACCTCAGCCGGATTACAGCACCACGCCAGATCCACGACGGGGCTCCATGCCCATTGATGTATCCTGGGGAGTGCAAAGCCACAGTCTCTCAAGTCTCTACAGTGGGTGGTTGCCCACTGTACCATCCCGGGAAGTGCAAAGCCACAGTCTCTCAAGTCTCTACAGTGGTGGTTGCCCACTGTACCATCCTGGGGAGTGCAAAGCCACAGCCTCTCTAATCTCTACAGTGGTTGGCTTGCCCACTGTTCAATCCTGGGGAGTGCAAAGCCACAGTATCTCAAGTCTCTACAGTGGGTGGCTTGCCCACTGTTCAATCCTGGGGAGTGCAAAGCCACAGTCTCTCCAGTCTCTACAGTGGTTGGTTTGCCCACTGTTCAATCCTGGGGAGTGCAAAGCCACAGTCTCTCAAGTGGATAACAGTCTCCACTGGTTCTGGAGGGGGACTGGTGCCCAGAGTGCTTTATCCTGTGAAGGACAGAGGTAGTGGATGCAGTTCTCCACTGGTTCTGGAGGGGGACTGGTGCCCAGAGTGCTTCATCCTGTGAAGGACAGAGGTAGTGGATGCAGTTCTCCACAGGTTCTGGAGGGGGACTGGTGCCCAGAGTGCTTCATCCTGTGAAGGACATAGGTAGTGGATGCAGTTCTCCACTGGTTCTGGAGGAGGACTGGTGCCCAGAGTGCTTCATCCTGTGAAGGACAGAGGTAGTGGATGCAGTTCTCCACAGTCCTGGAGGGGGACTGGTGCCCAGAGTGCTTCATCCTGTGAAGGACAGAGGTAGTGGATGCAGTTCTGCACTGGTTCTGGAGGGGGACTGGTGCCCAGAGTGCATCACGCTCCTCGTGACGGTCCCAGTTCCGTCATTGTCCCAGCTGCACATGGGCTAACGATGCTTGCCATGGCGGTCTTTGCCCTGTTCAGCGGTGCTTGACTTTGCAGTTTCTGACCTGTTCAGCGGTGCTTGCCATGGTGGTCTTTGCCCTGTTCAGCGGTGCTTTGCCATGGCGGTCTTTGCCCTGTTCAGCGGTGCTTGCCATGGCGGTCTTTGCCCTGTTCAGCGGTGCTTGACTTTGCAGTTTCTGACCTGTTCAGCGGTGCTTGCCATGGCGGTCTTTGCCCTGTTCAGCGGTGCTTTGCCATGGCGGTCCTTGCCCTGTTCAGCGGTGCTTTGCCATGGCGGTCTTTGCCCTGTTCAGTGGGGCTTGACTTTGCTCTCTCTGACCTGTGCAGCGGTGTGTGGCATGATGGTCCCTCATTGCCCAGTGGGGCTGTGGCTGCTGGGGCCCTCCAGGGCACTGACGCTGGCAGTGGTCTCTGGTCCAGTGACAATAGAGCTGCCCTCCAGGGCACTGACTCTGGCGGTGGTCTCCGGACCAGTGACGATAGTGCTGCCCTCCTGGGCACTGACTCTGGCGGTGGTCTCTGGACCAGTGACGATAGTGCAGCCCTCCAGGGCACTGACTCTGGCGGTGGTCTCCGGACCAGTGACGATAGTGCTGTTCTCCTGGGCACTGACTCTGGCGGTGGTCTCCGGACCAGTGACGATAGTGCTGCCCTCCTGGGCACTGACTCTGGCGGTGGTCTCCGGACCAGTGACGATAGTGCTGCCCTCCAGGGCACTGACGCTGGTGGTGGTCTCCGGACCAGTGACGAGAGTGCTGGCGTCTTGGCCACCTGCCCCTTCACCACCTTGGGAGGAGTCACAGCTGACTCAGCACTCCCCCCGGGACCCTTGTGAGCGGCTTTGCCGGCAGGAGTCTTCACCCTCTCCCGTCGGGCACTGTCCAACTTCTGGTGATTTACAGGGGGTGGACTGGCAGTGCTTTGGCTCCGTGTCACACTGGCTGCCCTGGTGGCCGGTGCACTCCACAGACCTCTAACACGCACCACTGGTACCGGACTGTTTTTGGCTGAAGTGCTAGTACGGGACCTATGAATTGGAGGGGTGGGGGTGGTGGGACAGAGGTCAAGGTTGCTCAGGAAAAGTTTCTGACGAACACTGGGATGGGTAGCTGGAGGGTGTCTGGGAGTGGATGAAGAGGAGGTGGTTGTAGGAGGTGTAACTTTAGATTATTTGGGTGCAGGTTCTGGAGGCTGTCGTGAGGTGGATGGATGTTGGGTGTGTGGCTGCCAGCGTTTGTGTACTTTGGGAGGGGGTGTCACTGACACACTGGGAGAGGACACAGGGGACGTGTAAATGCTAGTGGGGGTGGTGAGTGCAGGTGAGCGGGCTGTGGTGCTGGGTGTTCTGGTGCGAGTCCTAGTGGCTGTAGATGTAGTGCATGCAGATGAGAGTGTAGACGACACTGGGAGGGATGAGGGAGACGACTAGGAAGGGGACACAGTGGAGGCAGTGGATGTTGCTGTGTCTGTATGTGGGTGATGCTTGTGTGAGTGCCTGTGGTATGTGTGGTGCCTATGTTTGCCAGAGCCACTTTTGTGTGTTGAGGTGTGTGCATGCTTGTCTGATGGTGTGCTTGGGATAGGCTGGGGTACAGGGGATTGGGTCTGTGTGGAGGAAGTTGGAGGGGCCGGCTAGAGACAGGGACAATTGCTGCCATCAGTGCTGAGGCCAGAGATTGCAGGGTTCGATGATGGGCAGCCTGACCAGAATGAATGCCCTCCAGGAATGCATTAGTGTGTTGCAACTCCCTTTCTACACCCTGGATGGCATTCACAATGGTAGACTGCCCAACAGTGAGTGACCTGAGGAGGTCAATGGCCTCCTCACTGAGGGCAGCAGGGGTGACAGGGGCAGGGGCTGAGGTGCCTGGGGCGAAGGTGATGCCAACCCTCCTGGATGATCGGGCACGGAGCGAAGACTGAGGAGCTGCTGGGAGGGCGGTGCTGGTAGGGGGGGTGGCGGCTGTACCTGTAGAAGTGGGGGGCACAGATGGTGCCGCCACCACAAGGGAGCTCCCATCGAAGGATAAGTCCATGTCGCTGTTTGCTGATCCGGTGACCGACGTGAAGCTCCCCTCGCCCTCCGTCCCACTGGTGTATTCTGAGTCCATGGTGTGGCCCTCCATGGCCATGTGGGATGCAGCTCCCTCGTGCTCTGGTGCCACTGTACCTCCGCCTGATGATGCTGATGCACAAAAGAACAGGGAGAGCACATAAAGGGGTGGGGAAACAGAAGAAAGACAGGTTGAGTGCATGGATTACCGCTACCATTGGCGGACAATACAGACACAGCAGCCCCCTGCACTACGCTGTGCTCTTGGCCTCTACAGATGCAGTTCCTTGGATATGGCCTACATGGCTATGAGTGTCATCTGTCCACATAGATGACACAGGGGCATGTATACCTGTACTTGGCACTCTACAGAGGTGGGGTGGAGTGGCCCATGGCCTGCATTCTGGAGGGGCCTAGCCTACGGAACTCGCCCTGGCCTAGGGAAACCCACAGCCCTCCTCCCCCACCCAGACCCCTCCACTGGGCGCAAAGTCATCAGAATGTGAGTGTACTCACCCCCTTGTGTCTGCTGTGATGCCCTCATGCACCCATCCAACTCAGGGTAGGCCACCGCCAGGATCCGGAACATCAGGGGGGTCATGGTGCGACAGGCACCCCTCCCACGTTGGGAGGCCATCCCCAGCTGAGCCTCCACCGTCTTCTTGCTCCAGCGGCGAATGTCCTCCCATCTTTTACGGCAGTGGGTGCTCTGTCTCTGGTGTAACCCCAGGGTCCGGACGTCCTTGGCAATGGCACGCCAAATCTCCTTCTTGTGGTGGGTGCTGACCTACATGACATGTACAGGGGAAGAAGAGAAGTCTTTACCAACTGCACCGTCAAAGTGAGTGGCCCACATCCCTACCCTTGCCATGTGGCACAGTCCTTCATCCTCGCAGAACTCCGCCCCTTTCCTACTGACATCCAGCCCTCTCCATCCAGGCATAGCCCATACAACGTGCTCCCTGTGTACTTACCTGTTGGTCTGGAGGACCGTAGAGTAGCGTGTACTGGGGGAGGACCCCGTCCACGAGCTTCTCCAACTCCTGTGCAGTGAAGGCAGGGGCCCTTTCCCCAGACGCACCAGCCATTGTCTCTTCCAGACCGAGGTCACAGCAGCACTTGCAGTGTAGGTCCTCTCCTGCCAAAGATCAGGTGTCAAGTGATTGAACAGATAGAAAATGGCGGTCACATCCGCGGCGGTGACGTCCGCGGAGGTGCGTATCATCACCGCCGGCGTACTTCATCATTGGTTCCTGGGACCCATAGCGTCCAATGTTAACCAATGCAGCATTGCGCCGCGGTCTACGATTGCCTACCGCAACGGTGTACAACGCCAGCGCAGTTACCTCACATCCCATTGTCCCACTTTAGAGCTCAGGCAGCCACCATTTCGGGGGCCCACATGGCTTCATTTACAGCTGCGTCACACATACCTAGGCCTACACTCAACACATATACAGGAAGAATTTTGTGTTTATTGTCGTGTTCTGTGTAGCTGTGGGTACATACCTGAGAATTTGTTGACACTGTGGTCGCTGTTGTCCTTCTTAGGCACCGTCAGCTGGGACATTTGAGGAGATGGCGGAATCCTCTGGTGTACCGACCGCTGGTGGACCTGTTAACAATGGAGGAGCGATATTTAATCATCACCTACAGACTTGATCGTACCACAATCCTGGAACTGTGTGCCCAGTTGGAGCCAGACCTGATGTCAGCTATCTGCCGTCCCACAGGAATCCCCCCTCAAGTGCAGGTGCTGTCAGTACTCAATTTCCTAGCTAGTGGGTCGGTCTTTTCAAACAACAGTGGCCATAGCATCAGGGATGTCCCAGCCTATGTTTTCCAATGTGTTGTCCAGAGTGTTGTCTGTGCTGCTGAAACAGATGCGGAGCTACATCGTTTTCCCTCAGGTGGAGGATTTGCCTACAGTGAAACGTGATTTCTATGCCCTGGGACATATCCCAACATCATGGGTGCCATTGATGGGACACATGTGGCCTTGGTCCCCCCCGCAGGAGTGAACAGGTGTACAGAAACCGGAAGAGTTACCATTCTATGAATGTGCAGATGGTGTGTTTGGCAGACCAGTACATCTCCCATGTCAATGTCAAATTTCCTGGCTCAGTGCATGAAGCTTACATTCTGCGGAACAGCAGCATCCCTTGTGTAATGGGGCAACTCCAGAGGCACCATGTGTGGCTACTAGGTGAGGACATGGACCCAATACAGTGTGACTAGGTATGTGGGTCTGGAGATGTCCCTATGAGTTAGTGTGTGTCTATTAGTTGTCCCTCGCTATTTGCAGGTGACTCTGGTTACCCCAACCTGTCATGGCTCCTGACCCCTGTGAGGAATCCCAGGACAAGGGCAGAGGAATGCTACAATGAGTCCCATGGGCGAACTAGGAGGATTATAGGGCGAACCTTTGGCCTCCTGAAGGCCAGGTTCCGGTGCCTCCTTATGACAGGTGGTTCCCTATTCTACTCACCAAAGAAGGTGTGCCAGATAATCGTAGCCTGCTGTATGCTTCATAACTTGGCTTTGCGACGACAGGTGCCTTTTCTGCAGGATGATGGTCCAGATGGAGGTGTTGTGGTAGCTGTGGAGCCTGTGGACATTGAAGATGAGGAAGCAGAAGAAGAGGACACAGACAACAGGAACACAGTGAGCCACCAATACTTCCAGTGAGACACAGGTAAGAAGACAACACTGCCTGCTACATCTGATTTAATTCCACTACCTCTCATCTGTCTGTCATTTTCACCCAGTGTATGGTCACTGAGTTGTCACTTTCCCTTACGATTTCACAGATGTGGGTCCCACTGTGTGACATCTGCTTTGTTTCCGCACGGACTGGAGCTGTGTGTCATAGGTATGTTGACATTACATTGGATATAGCATTTTGCAACTGTTATTGCAAATACACATTTTCGAAAGCACAGACTGACTCCAGATTGTTTTGTGATTTAAGGGTGTTTATTTAAGTGCTAAATAGTGGAGGGGGTTGTAAAATGGTCAGGGGTGATGGTGGAGGAATGTCCATGGCAGAGTCCAGTCTATTAGTCTCACAGGTGCATTGTCCAAAGGGGCATAGGAAGTGGAGCTGGGGCAGTTTAAGTATGGACAGGGTGAGAAAGTGGGACAGAAGGATGACAATCAGGGTGGTCTCATTTCTTGGCGGGGGTCTTGGCATTGTTCTCTGTCTTTGTCGTGGATCTCAGGGACCGCTTGCGGGGTGGTTCTCCATCTGCAGGGGGTGGGGTGCTGGTGTCGTGGTCCTGTGGCGGTGCCTCCTGTCCACTAGCGCCGGCGGAGGTGGTGGGCAGTTCATCGTCCAGGCTAGTGTCAGGGCCCCTTGTTGTGCCACAGTGTCCCTCCTGGTGTTGACAAGTTCCTTCAGCACCCCTACAATGGTGCACATGGAGGAATTGATGGATTTGAGTTCCTCCCTGAACCCCAAATACTGTTCCTCCTGCAGCTGCTGGGTCTCCTGAAACTTGGCCAGTACCGTTGACATCATCTTCTGGGAATGGTGGTAGGCGCCCATGATGTTGGAGAGGGCCTTGTGGAGAGTGGGTTCCCTGGGCCTGTCCTCCCCCTGTCGCACAGGAGCTCTCCAAGCTCCCCTTTGTTTCTGGGCCTCTGTCCCCTGAACTGTCTGCCCACTGCCACTGCCTCCAGGTCCCTGGTGTTGTTGGGGTGGTGGGTTAGCCTGGGTTCCTGGTAGTGGTGGACACACTGCTGCTTGACGTGTCCTGGGGACAGAGGTATGGGCCCGCTGGGTAGGTCCTGTGCTGGTGTTTCCAGAGGGGGGAAGCTCTGTAGTGGCCTGTGCCAGTGTGACGGGAACCGACTGTCCCGAGGTCCCATATGGGCCGGGCTGGTCATCTAGATCCAGTTGTACAGAGCTGCTATCATCACTGTGGGCCTCTTCTGTGGGTGTCTGGACCCTCCTGTCCAATGACGTTGGGTAGGGGTCCTGCAGGAGTGAAAAGGCATGATTATTGCATCTGTGTGTGCCATGGTGTGCAATGGGTGGGTGACCCTGTACCCCAGTGCTTGCATTCCTGTGTAGGACCTTGTGTGATAATGGTTTAGGGGGGTGTATGGGTATGTGCAAGGGACATGCTTTGGTGATGGGTGTCCATGCTTTGTTGTTGCATGCAGAGCTTGGGTTTGGGATGTGTGGTTTGTGTTATTGGGACTTTAAGTGAGGAGTTGGAGTGATGCAGGTGAGGTCGAGGGTGGGGGTAGGTGATAGCATGCAGGTGGGTGGGGTATGTAGTAGTGAAAGATTAGACTTAACAGAGTCCATTCCTCCAGCTACTCCTGCAAGGCCCTCAGGATGCAGTATAGCCAAGACCTGCTCCTCCCATGTTGTTAGTTCTGGGGGAGGAGGTGTGGGTCCGCCGCCAGTCCTCTGAACCGCAAGGTGGTGTCTTGAGACCACGGAACGCACCTTCCCCCATAGGTCGTTCCACCTCTTCCTGATGTCATCCCTAGTTCTTGGGTGCTGTCCCACTGTGTTGACCCTGTCCACTATTCTTCGCCACAGCTCCATCTTCCTAGCTATAGTGGTGTGATGCACCTGTTATCCGAATATCTGTGGCTCTACCCAGATGATTTTCTCCACCATGACCCTGAGCTCCTCCTCAGAGAACCTGGGGTGTCTTTGTGGGGCCATGGGGTGGTGTGGGTGATGTGTGGGGTCGTGTGTGTTGCGATGTGTGGGGTGATATTTAGAGGTGTGTTGTGAGAGGTGCTTGGATGTTGTGTGAGTGGTGGTGTAGGGTGCCTGTGGATGCTATTGTTCTTTCAGGTGGTGTCTCTCTCTGGCCTTCTGTCACAATTGTTGACGTAAGGGTTTGTGGGTGGTGTGGGTGTGTGTTTTATATTGTATTGGGTGTGTGGGAGTGGTGTGTGTATGTGTATCAGGTGTGTGTATTTTGATTTGTCCAATGTGGATGTGTTTTATATATGTGTGTATATTTTGAAAGCGGCGGTGTGTACCACCAATGAAATAACGTGGTTGAAAGACCGCTGCGTGGATTAGTGGGTTGTGATAGTGTGGGCGTATTCCTGTTGGCGTGACAGTGTTGGTTTTGTTATCGCCAGTTTATCACTGACCTTTGGTGTGGCAGACTTGTGTGAGTGTCTGGATTTTGGTGGATTCCGAGCTGTGGGCCATAATGACCGTGGGGGAATTCCGCGGCCGCAGTGGTGGTCTTCTGCATGGCGGTAAGCAGCTTTTAACGCCAATGTTGTAATGACCCCCATATTGTTTTAAAAAATCTGCCATACCTGGAAAAAGTTATAGAAGAAAACTTGGACAGAAATGGCTCTTTTGTACCTCATTTTCAATTCATAGGAAAATATTGAAGGATCTACACATATGACCCCTTTCTGAATTCAGAATTTTTTCTACTTTTTATAAATCTTTAGCTGTCTGGGATCCAGCATTGATTTCATGCCCATTTCTGTCACTAACTGGAAGGAGGCTGAAAGCACCAAAAATAGTAAAAATGGGGTATGTCCCAGTAAAATGCCAAAATTGTGTTGAAAAATGTGTTTTTCTTGTTCATGTCTGCCTGTTCCTGCAAGCTTGGAAGAGAGTGATTTTCGCACCACAAACCCTTTGTTGATGCCATTTTTAGGGATAAAAAAAACACATACGTTCTTCTGCAGCACTTCTATTCCTATTTTTGTAATAAAATGAAATTTCAGCTGTATTTTGGCTAATTTCTTAGTCTCCGGTAGGGGAACCCACAAACTCTGGGTACCTTTAGAATCCATAGGATTTTGGAAAAAAGGGATGCAAATTTGGTGTGGATAGGTTATGTGGACAAAAAGTAATGAGGGTATAGGTACGAACTACCCCAAATAGCCCAAAAAAGGCTAGGTACTAGAGGAGGAAAAGGCTTGGCAGCCAAATGGTTAATTTACAGTATAACTCATTTGGTCACATTAAATCTCAGAATCGGAAATTAAAGTTAAAAGAATGATTACAAATTCAAGGCCAGGCTCATATAAATGAGTCTCAGAAACATGTTATAAAAGTACAGAATTACCAAAGATGAAGTAAATTGATGAATCAGATTAAATCATAGAGACATAAGGCATACTAGTATTTCAGTCCCATCAATGCAAAAGGTGAGGAACAATACTTGGTCGGAATCAAAATTCCGATCCTCCTGTCCAATAATTTCAAAATTATCTAAATATCCTGACTAATCTATGGAGAAAGCCTAAGTATTCTCCAGAAATGCAGGAAATGGCAACAGTCAATAGAGTGTCAGTATTACAGAAACCTCAGTAGAAGTTCTGTTTGAAAGGGATGTGTGTAGAATGAAGTCACTCAGCCAAACTAGAAATAGAAAGATCTTCACCTCTCTAAATCTCAAAAGAATCCACTGTAGTCAAAGGTGTAAAGGGTCTACCTCTCCTAACTGACTGAGCACCACTTTAGATGTTGTAGAATCTTCGAGAATACACATCATCATCGTGAGTAGTTTTCTATCTTCTGTGCACAGGTTGGAATTTGCAATTTCAATAAGACTTTCATCCCACAAACCAGATTCATTCCCAGGTCTAGGTGCTCACAGGGAAGTTATTTTTCTTCATCCATTCATTAGTGTTCCTTGTCCTTGCCAACATATTCTCCAGTACCCATTTATTTCAAATAAACAACATGCCTTCCATTAACTGTGGACTTGTGCAGATGCACCTGCAAATAAAGCATAATACAATGCAAGCAAACTCCAAGTTGAACATTAAACATAGAAAAACATTTCAGGCCTTCACTTGAACCAACAAACAATTCAATACACATTCAAATGCAGATTTATATGTGCATTTCTTCTCATAAGTATAGAAAATGGTGTATACTTATGATTATATAACTTTTAACTGTAATACTGCAATCCAAATACACTGAATATAAATGCATGCACATACTAAACTTCAATCAAAGTCATTATCAAAACATGCATATAAAATTTCTACGTTTCTAGTTGTGAGTGCAACTTCATTAATATGATTTAGATTCACCACTTAATATTAGTACATTGGAGCCTACGTGACGTATGTTGCTGATTACATTTTTGTGTCACTTCTACAGCGCATAATGGCACAACCAAAGTTATGTGTTCTCAGTCACAAATGGCAAATTGGAGTGATTGTTAAAATATTTAGTACATCTGGCTCAAACAATGTTTATTATCTCCTTAAATGGTGGATATGATGGTCACATCTTCCAAACTACTTCTCCAGTGCAGATGATCTGCATGTCAGATCCTGACACTATAAGTAGGAACGCCGTTTATGCTTTTTTTGTAGTTGCCCATCAATACACATAGGGCCTCATTGACAAGGACCGTGGCACAGGGTGGTGCAGCAAGTCCCTTTGCTTCTCCACTCTGCGCCAACGGGACAGGACAGAAATGCACCATATCTACAAGATACAGTGCATTCTGTCACCACCCCATGCGCTGGTACACATTTTGCTGCCATGCACCAAAGCAGGCACCCTTGCACCATTGTGCAAGGGTGCCTGAATTGTGGGGACAATTGTTTTTGTGCCAGAAGGGACACCTTCGGCACAAAAACAATCACAAGAGGTTTTTTCCTCTTTCTATGTGTGCTGCAGATTGTAGCTTACAAGGAAAGAGGAAAAAACAGGGAGAAAAAAAGATATAAATATATTTCTCCCTGTTACATCACTCTTACACCACCCCTGAGGCGGCATTGCATTCATGGAAACACCCCCAATCAACATCCATGAAAGCCCCTTTCTTGCAGTGTCATGGGTGAAAGGGGTTCATATTTACAAGCCCATGAAAAGCCACACAAGGTGGCTTTGCTTGGCCTTGTAAATATGGACTGGCACTCTGCACCACCAGAGCATTAAAAAAAATGACGCTGTGGTGGAACAGTGTGCAGCTAGGGGCTTGTAAATGCGGCCCATTCTATGCTGATGCCATTGCTACAGAATGTTGAAAAAAAGGGTTATTTGGCTGCTTTTACTTTCATTGTGTTCAGTGCTCGGGATACGGCTGATCCTATTTGAAGGTATGTCATTAAAAATATAAGATGCATCCCTTTCTAATGACACTACTTTTTTCTGGATCCCTCCTTAAAAATTGCAGCAGGATGGCGATTCCTGAGCAGGGAACCACCCACTAGACACGAGGGATTTTGAAAGTTAAGGGAACAACTTCCTCTGAACTAACTATTCCAGAAGCAGCATTACAGATAGTGCACAAGTGTGCTTATGTGCCTGCTTTTTGCCCCTTGTGCACTTTTGTAGACGGGGCTGCAAATGCTTGTATGATCTCTACTATAATATGGATGATGCCAACACACATCTCCCTCCTCCGCAATCACAAAGAGATTTTCTCATTTGCACAGGTGTGTAGCTCTATGCAAATGAGGGAACACTTTGCCTATGCACTTGCGGTGTGATGAAGACATACATGCAGATGCAAAAAAAAACACCTTAGAAGCACAATGACTCTATGCTACATAGAGGTGTCAAAAGGTTTGTGTGGACCCCAAGAGTGCCCCATGGAAAGGAGTTGCAGGTGCCACAAGGACCCCTAGCAGACTCTCCTTCAAAGAGAAGCCAAACTGTCCTAGTGAAAGACAAAACAGTGGTATCAACCCGCATCCATGTGCTTCATTATCACCCTCTGCTCATTCCTGGCACAATCTGCCAGAGTTTGTCCTTGTGCTGGGGAGAGTGCTTTTTTGTAATGGGCACGTTCTCCTGGTCTCCATCAGGTACATTTAATTAAGATGTGTCGTGGCTCTAATGGGAACAGTGCATCAAATGTGTATTTTAAGACCAGATTCTGTTTTTAGATGGCATTGGGTCACATTCCCACCCCGGAAGCCCAAACAGTCTTTCTTCCCCTCCATCGCTTAGAGCCAACCCAATGGCAAGTGAGAGGAAATTTGGACCCTTTTGTGTGTAGTTGTGACAAGTGGGTTAGCATAGAGGAGGTAAGCTCCACTACTCAATCTTAGCCAGGTGGCATAATAACTATCTGGTGATCTGGGAAGAACCCAATGCCAAAACAAGTCTCTCTACTCCATTCCTTTTTTGCACAACAATTTCTATGTCTAGTGGGCTTTCTGCCCCGGGGGCAAAAATATAGCTAGTAAACTATCTAATTGTCTGTTAAGGGGTTCAGAAAGACTGTCTAGCTCGCAAGAGTGGGGTCTACAATTGAGTGCAAAGATGGGAAAGTTCTGCCTGCCATCATATTTTTCATTTGTTTCCTTGATGGACTGGTGAACATTCTGCCCCCATTCCCCAAGGATGAGCATATAGGGGGCATGCACCCCCTTCTTCCCGGCCAAAGGACTTAAAGCCCACGAATCCATGTAAAAAACTTGATGAAAGGAATGGGATGGGGTTTTACATTTTCTTTGCATTGAACCTTATCTCCTGAGAACCAGACAATATTTCTGCTACTAGAAAGGCCATAATGGGGTGTTTACACTCTCTTTGCCATCTTATATGTTAAAATGACAACTAAAGAAATTCCAATTTCCTCTCAGTAGCCAAGGGAAATGACAAGCATATTTGAATGGTGGGTCAACCAGCACCCACAAACCCTACCAATCCTAGGCATTTTTGAAACCTAGAAACCCAGGGAAATCCTGGACAGTGAGGCATGCCTTGATCCTAGTGCTATAGTTTTAACCAGAATATCCTGAAAACATCAAAATTCTGAGTAAAATACCAATGTCCTGTTATTCTAACGGGATGGCTGCAACATTTTAACATATGGTCAATCCAGGTTGGTATGACTTGCATGCATCCTAGTATGTATCTGTTCCCAGAAGTCCCTGCAATTGTAAAAATATATTCAAGGCACCTAATATGCTTTCTCTTTCCAGAAGTATTAGCTGCAAAACCTAAATGAGGATTGATCAGCTCCTGGTAAACCCACCAACTTTGGGCATTTCTGAGATCTAGAGAAGCAGGGAACGTCAAATTAGCTTGTGTTGAGAACTTGCCTAGTGTGCCCTGGAGACATCACAGTATAGGTTCAAACACTGTGACTGACATTTCAGGCACTTTCAGATAGTGTCCAAAAAATTACCATTCAAAGTTTTGAACTAATCCTTTTGTGGGCAGTAGGCTCATCCACACAAACAAGGTGCTATTTTTATCAAGAGACATGCAGAAACACTGGGTGGCAGGACTTTTGTTGACCCCTACATAATCTGGATCTTTCCCTCAGAGAAACATGAAATAATTCAATAACTTTAGGCAATGTTTGAAGTTTGTTGTGCATACTATCTCAAAAAAACTAGCAGCATCCATGCAAGTCACATTAACCTGGAGCACCCCAGGTGGTTAGTTTTCAGAAATTTCTATTATCAGGAGACACGTGGAAACACTGGGTGGCAGGACTTTTGTTGACCACTACATAATCTGGTACTTTCCCTCAGAGAAACATGAGAGAATTCTGAAACTTTAGGCAATGTTTGAAGTTTGTTTGGCATGCTATCTCAAAAAAAGTAGCGGGATCCATGCAAGCCACATTGACCTGGAGCATTCCAGCTGTTTAGTTTTCAGAAATCAATCAATCTTTCAATCAATACATTTATAAAGTGCACTACATACCTGTGAGGGTCTCAAGGCGCTGGGGGAAGAAAAATGGGGGGATGCTGCTACTGTTCAAAGAGCCAGGTCTTGAGGTGTCTTCTGAAGGGGAGCAGGTACTGGATCTGTAGACAGAGATGCTGAAAAGCGCACTAGCGCTCACCAGGCACCAGGGCGGATCGGGTCCAGGAGGGCCTCGATCCCTTGGAGCGGCGAGGGCGGGGAGGGGGAGACACGGGCACGGCTCGGTGGTGCTGTGCACGCAGGGAGTGTTACACCTGGCCAAAACAGGTCAGGGGACACTACAAATGTCAGGGGACACTCCAAAAGAAATGTCTATGGTTGATCAGTTTCCCTGGGTGCCGTATGACCCAGGGTCCAAGTACCACACTTACCAACACCTCCAGAAAGATTAAGATTCAATTAAAACAAGTTGATGGTTTAATGTTGCACTTTTGATGCCTTTCTTGTCAGAGGTGATAGGTTCCCCCTCACAATTGGGGTATCATTTTCATTAGGATAAGTATAGGAATGCTTTGTTGTAGGACACTGGTGATCTGTACAGATTCAGAATCTTCCACATCCCTAAATAATATGTGATGTTAACCCACTTGAACAATATGATTAAGAAAAAGTAGTAAGATTTACACAAACAATTATACTTTTGGATATACTTGGGGCCATATTTACAAGAAATGATGCATCATTGCATTGTGGCAGAGATGCATCGAAAAAACTTGTGCCCCGGTACAACAGAATCCTATACAATGGATGCAGAATATTTACAGCACTAAGCAACATGGCGTAAGGATCCTGCTCTCGTCAAAAAATCTGATACATCCATGCGCTCCATGATGTAGGGAAATCTGACGCTACTGCTGCAAAAGTGATGCAGAGCTGACTTGCAGCGCGTAAAGTGAGCCAAATCAGTTCTGCATCACTTTCGAATGTGGAATGCACCAAAAAAGTACCAAAAATAGATGCTCTGTCTAAAAAAACTTCATGGAGTGCATCCATGGACCAGGCAGCAGGTAGTAGCACAGAGACAACAACTGCAGCACCAGCCAGGATGTCCAGACAGACTCACAGGTGAAAAGGAAGAGGAAGTTTAACTTCAGTGATGAGGAGAATGACTTCTTGATCACTGAGGTGACAGAGCAGTAACATCAGCTCTTTGTCACCTCAAAATTGCCACTAGGGAGGAAAGAGGCCATTTGGCAAGCCATCGTGGAAAAAGTCAACAGTGTGGGACAAGTAAAAAGGTCCATTACTGATTGTAAGAAGCACTGGTATGATTATAAGTGGCAGACAAAGGCAAAAATGGCTAAGAACTTGAAGGCAGCAATGCAGACCAGGGAAGGAAGCCCAGTTCCCCAGGAGGAGTTGGATGCCTTGGATGGGTGGGTGACAGCTGGCATTCCAGATGAGTTGGTGGCCAGAGTCCACTGACAGGATAGGGCAGGACACAAGGAACTACCATCAGCACAGGGTAAGTATAAATAAGGGACAATAGGTGCAACACATTTTGCAGTTCTACTATGTCCCAGTGCTGCTGCACTGTTTGCAGGGCATAGGGCGTTGAATCTGGATCATGCCCCTTCAAATGTTACGGAATAGCCACTCACACTGCACAGTAAAATGTTTCATAGCTCAGTCAGGCTTTTTCACATTCATCCATAACATACAGGAATGGCCAACAGTGTTACAGGGTCTCCAGAGGATCCACTTAATACACAACAAAGACCACCCCCAAGTAGAATTTCAATGTTGTGCAGTAGAAGTTCAATGGGAGATGCTAGTTGAAGTATGGGTGCGGATGAAGCCCAAGGCAGGCACCTTAGAGGCAGTCCATAGGTACCTCGATCCAAATAAGGGCAACTTGTCTGCTATACGAGGCACCTACACTCTGCTCTGTGGTCTCCAACTGTCCCTGGCTGATATCCCTGGTGTCCTGAGGCAGAGGCATGAACAACTGCCCTGCCAAAGTGGCACCATGGAGGTTGTCATACAACTTGGCGATATACATAAGACCCTGGAGTCCATGGAGCAGAAGCAAGACACATACATTGCCACTATTGGTGCCTACCACTGTGGCCTTGGTGCTATGCTGGAAAACCAGCAGGCACTTCTCAGTACAGTGCTGCCTCACCTCTTGGCACATTGAAATGCTGCTGTTGACTGGGGCGCCATGTCCTCTGCCCCTGATGTGTATGTGCCTCCTTTGTCTTCACCTCCAGCACCTACAACAACCCCCTCATAGGAGCCAACACACACACCAGAGGATTTCCCCTCTCTCCAATGTAAAGCTGTTGATAGCACTTTTCTGTACCAAGATGCCACTTCCTCCTTTGCCCAGTGATTATGACTTTTCCAGTAAACTTCACAAATGGTAATGACCTCAATTTACTGTCCCACCTGTTGACCTCACCCATTAGTATATTGTCAGTATGGTCTTCCCTTTTGGCATTGTTTTCATTCACCCCATCCCTGAATCACTCCTCTACACCACATGGTACATGCAGTGATTCACCCATTGACTATGTCTGGACATTCATTGGCCAAAGAATGGGTGGGGTTGTTGCTATAAGAACTATCTGTGATCCAAAAAATTGTGCATGTAAAAAACAATGCACAGGTTCAAATTTGTATGTCTGTAGGAGTATGTAGTAATTAGAACCTGGTAGATTGAGTGAGGCAAAAAAAAAAAAAAGTTCCCATAGGGATATATGTGTAATGGTGCCCTGGATTAAGCTCCATTTTTGATTTTTTTTAAAACACATATACAACACATCAACCCCCCTCCCACAAAAAACCCTTTACACCCTTAACTAGTAGAATTGTACCCACCCCACCCACAGCATTAAAACAACTACTCTACATCTACAGTAACTAACCCTAAACTAAAGTATACAAACAGTATTTCCTTACAAAAACGAAATACATGGGAAGCAACATTCTGGGTGCTAAAGAGTCCCTGTGGCTCATTGGGGAGGTGAAGATTTCTCCAAAGCCTGCTTCAATTCCTAGAAGAGCCGAATGACAGTATCCATTTTGTACTCCAGGCTTGCGACTCTGTATTTGAGATCCAAAATGTCCCTCAACATATGCTGCTCAAAGGAGCTAACCTGTCCTTTGCCTTGATCCTGGGGTACTGCTGGTCCTGTGGGCTGGCTGCTGGAGGTGCTAGCAACAGGTTCTGCAGAACCACGTTGGTCTCCATCAACATCATGGGCTTGGTAAGGCTTTTCTGCTTTTGGTGATCCTCTTGGTGTTAGCTGCCATTTTCCTGAAGCCCTCTACTCAGAAAACTGCTTCACCATTGCCTTATAGGCTTTGGCAATGAGCCAGACGTAGTAGTAGTGTTCAAGGCAGATGTAGCGTGCTTTTTTCTGCTCAAGTGGCATGCTGTCTCTTTAATCAGAATGATAGCCTGTCAGACAAAGGGTAACTAAGATCTGGTTCAATCATCATGATATATAATTTCACTTTCCTACATCACATGTGGTATTTCCTAAACAAAAAAATTACATCAAAGGATAAAGTGAGCATCCATTTTCCTAATATTTGTCATTGCCATATTTACTGAGGTCAAATTACCAAGCCTTACCAAATGTTGGCCAATGCAATTGCATCATTTTGGAGCATGTAGGTGTGACCATATGAGTACAGAGTGATAGACCTGACACCGTTAGGGTAGTCAACCCTAACTTTCTGCCTGCCTCCCTCCACTTTTTAGATACTGTTTTTGCTGGTTTTAAGACTCTGCGCGCTTTACCACTGCTAACCTGTGCTAAAGTGCATATGCTCTCTACCTTTAAATATTGGATCATACCCAATTGGACTATATAAATTACTTATAAGTCCATAGAAAAGTGCACTATATGTGTCCAGGGCCTGTATATTAAATGCTACTAGTGGTCCTTCAGCACTGATTGTGCCACCCACTTAAGTAGCTCCTTAACCTTGTCTCAGGACTGCCATTGCAAGGCCTGTGTGTGCAGTTTCACTGCCAATTCGACTTGGTATTTAAAAGTACTTCCCAAGCCTAAATCCCCCTTTTTTCTACATTTAAGTCACCCCTAAGGTATGCCCTAGGTAACCCATAGGACAGAGTGCTGTGTAGGCAAAAGGCAGGACATGTACTTCTGTTGTTTACAGGTCCGGTTAGTGTAAAACTCCTAAATTCGTTTTTACACTGCTGTGAGGCCTGCTCCCTTCAAAGGCTAACATTGGGGCTGCCCTCATATATTGTTTGAGTGGTAGATGCTGATCTGAAAGGAGTAGGAAAGTCATATTTAGTATGGCCATAATGGTGATATAAAATCCTGCTGAAGTTGGATTTAATATTACTATTTTAGAAATGCCACTTTTAGAAAGTGAGCATTTATCTGCACCTAAATCCTTCTGTGCCTTACAATCCACATCTGGCTGGGTTTAGTTGACAGCTCCCTTGTGCATTCACTCAGACACACCCCAAACACAGGATACTCAGCCTTACTTGCATACATCTGCTTTTTGAATGGGTCTTCCTGGGCTGGGAGGGCCTGATACTTGCATGTCAAAGACAGTAGCCTGCCCTCACACAGAGGACTGCCACATCCCCTACTGGAACACTGGCAGACAGGATTGAACTGAAAGGGGACCTTGTGCACTTCTAAGCCACTCTTTGAAGTCTTCCCAACTTCAAAGGCACATTTAGGTATTTAAACAGGGCCTCCAACCTACCAACACAGACACTTCCAGAAGAAGAGAACCTGAGCCAGAACCTGCATCCTGCCAAGAAGCCCTGCCTGGCTGCTTAAAGGACTCACCTGTCTGCTTCCTGTGAAGGACTGCTGCTTTGCTGTTGCCCTGCTGCCTTGCTGCTCACTGGCTGTGGTGAAGAAGTGCTCTCCAAGGGCTTGAATAGAGCTTGCTTCCTGTTCCCTGAAGTCTCAGGACCAAAAAGACTTCATCTCTGCAGGAAGGACTCCCTGTGTAGTAAAATTCAACGTACAGCCTGCCAGTGACAATGCACAGCCTGCACTTTGCATCAAGAAGATCAATGCAGCGCCAGCGTAGCGACCGGAATTCAGCACACAGCCCACCGGATCGATGCACAGCCGAGCTGAAATGATGCAGCCCGACTTCCAGAGAGGAATCGACGCAGCGCCTGTCGTGCGGTAGAAAATTCAATGCAGCGCCCATCTAATTGACGCAGTTCCTGTGAGTTTGTCCTGCCCACACAGGAAATCCACACATTGTGCCCAGGGCGTCCGAAAACCCCGCAACCCGATGAGGATCCACGACCAAGTGCTGGAAATCTTCACACACCCATCCCTGCATGAAAACTAAACAAAGCATCGCCGTGTGCGGACCAAGAAATCAACGCATATTCCTTTGTTTCCACGCATCTCTTCCTCTGCGGTTCTTTGCGGATATTTTGCACATGAACCAGGTACTTTGTGCTTGAAAGAAACTTTGATTGCTTTTGAAGACTTAAGAAACTTTATATCAATTTTACAGTAATATCTCAATATATACTTATTGCATTTTAATCGTTTGACCTGCATTTACCCAGATAAATATTATATATTTTTTTAAACACTGTGGGTGTATTTTTGTGGTGCTATACTGTGTTATTGTGTGATTTATTGCAGAAATACTTTAAACATTGCCTTCTAAGTTAAGCCTGACTGCTCAGTGCCAAGCTACCAGAGGGTGGGCACAGGATAATTTAGATTGTGTGTGTCTCACCCTGAATAGAGTGAGGGTCCTTGCTTGGACAGGGGGTAACCTGACTGCCAACCTAAGACCCAATTTTTAACCCAGAGTATGCTGAGGAACAATGCTGTGGTATGGTGCACATGTTTATAATTACTGATCATTAGTGTCCCTTCTACATCCTGAAATGAGCTTGATTACATTGGCATTAGCCAAAATATGATGAGCAAAGTCTGCAAAGTACATGAATTGCATCACAGCATTGTGTACCTGAAATGGTAAGGATACATATCTGGACACATTGCTACCTAAACTTAACATGTTCCAGGTGTTGAATCTAAGAATGGATGGCAGATAACTAACTCACATCACAGAGATGTATGAAACATCTCCTATATGGACTGATGTAAGTCCATGGCGGACCATGCCACAGCTCATTACCTGCAGCCAATGTAACAGTATGTGTCCCTCTACACAGCCTAATGACATTCCATACATGTCAGAAACTAATGTCATCTTGCTGCACTTCAGCACTCTGCATATCCATGTGATGGGTGTGTGCATGCATGCTCTACATCTCATCTGCCCAAGTACCCTGTGATGTAAATAGCAATTGCTGTCTAAAGTGTGATCCTGTTTGGGATACATTTTGAGGACCATCAGGTCTGAAGGTGAAGTGGGCAATTGCATGTTGGATGACTACGCTGTGCAGACATGCCTCTGGTTAACCACACCTTGGCTTTTCGGTCAAGAAGGCAGGGCAAAGGTGTGTTTATGTATCCACCATAGATGATGGGGCATTAGACAACAAGAGTGAGGCCTTAAAATGAATTAGCATGTTTGGAATGGTGACACCTGGCTTTGATACACTTAGGGACTTGTTGGCAAGCCTATCTGTCCCACCTAGAATGTTGCTTTTAATGACAGTCCTGTGGCACACACAGCAGGACCATATTTACAAGCCTAGGTAAAGCCACACTGCCTCACTTTCTTTTCATGTTCTTGTAAATATATCCCATAGTCTTCCTGTCCTTACAGTTGTATGATTCCTCCCCTCCTGTGTGGACCAGCCATACCTATTGGAAAAGTAATGCAATGTGAGTCACTCCAATAGAATTGTGCAGCTGACATGCATTTTGAAGGTTTACCATCCCCAGCCATGTTCATCTATGAATCCATTATCACATATTTTCAGACTATGTCAATTTGGTCATAGCTCCCCTGTCAGCCCACCCATCATGTTGTTCATCAGAGATTAGAAATATATTCACCTTGACATTAGTCAGATGCCATTGCACATAAAATCTATCTTTCTGAACTATCCTTCATATGACAAATGTTTTCTTTGTGTCAGGGATGCACAATGGACATGGCATTGAACACAGCATCCTACATCACACACAATATTTGCATTATCCAATCAACATTCAGGATCACACTCACTGGTAACACCCGGATTGTTGAAGCTTTCTACCTCACCGACTGTGTATGGCTCAGGTCCACCTACAAGACAGAACATAATACATTGCACTATAAATGTAGAACACATACTCTGTGGACAAGTGAAGCACAGTACATATGAATAGCAATTGGCAATATAACTCTTCAGGTTGTAATGAATCAACTGGCACAGATGACATGCCTTAATGATGCACATTGGTGAGGCAGGCTGAAGTGTACACACACATATGGTGAGCCAAAAACACATCTGGTGGCTAGATTGTGGAACCAGTTAAAAAACCTCAATACTACAAAATGTCACAGGGGTAGTTGACTTGCATGTCTCTGTGAAACTCAAGTCCTCACATACCACACTCTGCAAGGTATTGCAATACCCTTATCTTTCTCATATCTTTAAATGTCCATCACCATGAGATATACATCACACAGTAGCCATCCCTGTCCCTTCACTTAACTGAGATCAATACTTATAAGAGCTGCATAGTACCAGACATTGTCCATACATGTCTTGTGCAGCCCCAATGATGATATTAGAAAACATTAACACCAACATGTATATATGTTGAGATGTGTCCAACTCAGCCTGTCTAACTTTTGGATAGAATCACATGAGTGGGGTCTGCTGTAAAAAACATTGAGACTCATTTATAATAGGCATGAACAACTGGAGTGTCTCACTCCAGTGGCTCAGCCCTATGATTTTTTCGTATGAGGTCATGCAACGCTACCCTGCATTGATTGGCATGCCTTCAGAGATATGGAGTGAGGCAAGTAAGAACACAACACAGCGTAGTCATCCTCTACATCATGTTCCATTTCAGTTGTTGTCTCAAAAACAGAAAAGTGTTTTTATACCTTCCCACAATTTTAAATCTATTTAAAGCCTGGAAGGGTTAATTACTGTGAGCCCACCAAGGGGAGGCAGAAGAAGGAGGATCATTGGCAACTATCTTTGTGATTTTCAATATTGTATGTGTGTTGCATTACACTGCACACTTTGAAGATGGAAAACACCTCCATTGAATGTCTTTGTGCAAAAAGCTGTCCCTTCCAGTACAAAAACAATAGTGTCAACAATGCAGATATACCTGCACCGTGGGGCCAGGGTTCCTGGGTTTGCTCAAGTCACCAATTAGAACACCTGTGTGGGAATAAAGCAATGGTATGCCTCATATTTCATGACCTCTGACCAACTCTTTACTTTCAATTTGATGCTGGCCAGCACAGCCAGTAGCCTTGTTGAACTTCCCTGCATCGTTACTTGTGACTTGCTCTCACAGAGAGTTTTGCTGACCCCATTGTGTGCCAATTATGTTCTGTAATGCCCATTTACAAAAATATCTGTGAACTGCTTGTGGTGTAAGAAGCACCTCTGGAGCTGTTCTTCACTACCTGTGTCGGTATCAGAGAAAAGGCCCAGGGTTGTTCAAACATGCGTGGCTGCTTCATGCTTCCTTGGAACACTTTGTTGTTGTCAAAAGTGCCACATACACTTATATGAGCCTGTCTTTGACACAGATAGCACTAGGGCACATACAGCACCAGCGCTATCGCCACAGCATGTTCCCTCTTTTACATGGGTACATGGCCACATGCAAATTAGGGAATCTCTTTGCTCTGCGTTTGCGTTGTATATTAGAGATGGACACAGAGGAAAATAACCTGTCAGGAGGTGCACTGACAGTGCATCGCTGAAAAAGGGGTGCACTGTCAGTGTGACCCCTGTTGATCGAGCTCTGGAGGGGGTGAAAAGGGCTATTTTATATCTCCCAGACATCCACTTGCAGGTGGGTGAAGTTGCTCACTGCAGCCACCTACAAGTGAATCTATAAGCACACTAAAAAGTGCAGGTGGTTTGACGTGTGCACAGTGGAACACAAAGCTGCTGCTTTAAACATGCGTTATTTTTCATGTAAAAGCACTGCCTCCAGGGCAGCACACGTGGGTGGCTGCCCTCGGTGCAGGCCATTACATGGGATAATAACAGTCAAGTATTTTAATGCCTCTTTGGCATGCTTCATCTTTAAAAGATATTTTTTAGGGGCATGACAGTTTTGAACAAACACACATGTGAGCCACAGCGACTATAAACGTAAAACATCTATGGGCAAATGTAACACATGGAAGCACTCAGAGAATATGTGTACTTACCAACTTCTCCACCAACTAGCACTTAAATATAGCACAGGAGGTTACCCTCCCAATATACTACATCCACCAAGCGAAGTTTGAGTTGGTGGAGAATCCGAACAATATTGTAGGGGTGAATCATATGTTGCTTCACCTTTTCCCACCTGGTCTTCTGCTTCTGCATGGGGTATCCTTGGGTCACCCATACAGTGGTTTGTTCAGTGCTTTGTGTGTTGAAATGCATGTTAACACGTCCATAGATCAGTGTATTGCACAGAACTAGTGGAGGGGACATGATTTTGGCATATTTCAAAGTTACGTACATGTTATTGGGCATGGCAGCATCACAAGCCTTTTTGCTGTTCTACCCTGCTTCAACAGAAAAGGGCAGGAATGTGCCTTAACTATAAGATACAGCATATTCATGTCATTTACGCCGTCTCTGGAGCACAATGGGCTGACCTGCATCAACACAGGCACCCTTACACCATGGAGCAAGGGTGCCTGCATTGCAGGGATAGTTGTTTTTGTGGGTGAAGGGATACCTTCCTGCACAAAAGACGACAATTGAAGGAAGTAGGTTCCTTTTACCTATATGTGCTGCATAATACCGCACACATGGAAATAGTCAATGACAAAGTCACAGAAATATTTCTCTCACGGTAAAACCACCTTTCATGATGCAAAATGTTTTTGCTATGCAAAGTAAACATGTGTAGCTGTGTGTGACCTTATGATCATTGGGTATGGTAAGGAAGCATGAAGCACAGCAAAGCTTGAGTTGGTATCATGTAGGTATGGCAAACACGCTGCCGTGGCTGTTCACAATAAAGCCCTGTGGAGTTTGACACTGACCTGGGCTCTTAGGCTCACATGAACCTGGAGCAGGACCAAAACTTCATGCATCCCCGGAAGAGGCATAACAAGGTGAATCTTCATAAAACATGCTTGTATTATAATTTACCATGTGTGCTGCAACATGCAGCATACATGCTACTAACCATACAAAACCAAGTATGGGTTATGTACATGAAGCTTCATAGGAGTCTTTGATGGAAGTTGATGTCAGATTGGATGAAGGTATACACCTATTCAGCTACTCCATGCATTAATCCTAAAATTTACCTTACTCATCCTGGATATCCATATGGAACACACACAGGACACAGAGTAGATCAAGGCAGCCTATAGCTGAGCCTTGATTTACCTGATAGCTATAAGGCCAGGATGAGCCACTCAGGAAGATTTGGTATGCCCTCATGGATATGTTTGCGATGTTTGTGCCACTTGCAGCTCATGTTGATATGTGCACACCAACAGGTACCAGAGAGTTACATTTGACAACCACCATTTCATATCATGGTACACACACATCTGCTGTAGGAACATGAGTCTGGAAGGATCTGTATTGCATGAACACAGTGCCAGTATAAAATACTTTTGGACTAATATTTTTCTCATAATTTTTGTGATAATGTAGCTAGCTTGGCTAGCCAACAAGAGGTCTGATTTATTACAAGGAAGGATCGTTTTATATTTGTCAGACATAATCATATGTGTAAATATTGATGGCTAACTGGTATTTCAGATGTGGGTATGTATTCACACTAGGTGTTAATCTGTGCATTTATTGTCACATTACACCACTCTGACCTGGAATGCATTAATGTTTGTTACCTTGGGTATATTTAGCTTGCTTTTTGTCTTGCTTCTGTATACTAGTTACATGATCAGAATATGGCCCTCATTACAACCCTGGCAGTCGGAGTTAAAGCGGCGGTAATAGCGCCAACAGGCCGGTGGTAAAAAAATCGGGATTTGGACCATGGCGTTGACTGCCATCCAAAACCGCCGCTTTAACACACCGACCGCCAGGGTGGTAACAGCCGCTGGGCTGGAGACTTCAGTCTCCAGCCTGGTGGCCATCACATTTCCACTCTCTGGATTACAACCCGGCCTACTGCCAAGATTTTCGTGCCAATCTCACCGTCACGAAAACCATGGCGGTAGGCACTATCAGTGCCAAAGAATCCCTTCCCTGGCACTGATAGGGGTCTCCCCCATCCCCCGTCCCCTCTCAAGAGTCCTCCCCCACCGCCCTACCTCTCCTGCCCCCGCACGTATACACAGCCACACACCCACCCATATACATACATGCACACACTCATACCCACCTCCACGCACGCATGCACAAATACATACCAACATACCACAACACACACCAACATACCTTTCTACACACATGCATTCACAACTCACGACACTCACAATCACTCATTCACGCATGCATCCAGCGCGACTCACACCCACATGCACACATCCCAAAACATACACCCCCCCCACATACACACAACTCCCTCCACCCCCTCTCCGGTCAGAGAACCTGACTTACCTGCTTGCAGGGGGTCCTCTGGCTGGAGACAGTCCACGGCGCTGCTGTCAGCAGCAGCGTCTGCCAGCAGAACACCGTCAGGCAGTATCATTGCTCATGATTCGGTCGCCGGCGTTTTGCTGGTGTGGTAGTGCTATTGTCAGCAGCACTACCTTACCGCCGACCGCAGCCATGAACATAGGCGGTGTTCCGCCTGATTTCTGGCGGTATACTGCTGGCGGTCATAATACGCATTGCCGGCTGGTAGCCATGGCGGTGGTATGTTGCCAGCCGTCGCCGTGGCGGTAGGCAGTCATTACTGCCAATCTTGTAATGAGGGCCTATTTGTGCTGTATTTTAGCATTCACACACGAAATGTTGTTAGAGGAGTTAGCCTATTGTTTGTATCTACGTGCAACACAGGAGCATGGTATAAGACATTCTTGTTTGGTCAATTTCCATTATTGCCTAGTAGGGTTAACTGTTAATGTTTGTGCATTTTCAAGTGATATGTATGTTATGATATGTGACAAAGTATTTCATATTTTCCTGGACACATTGATGAATGACATGTCTAATGCATGGGTTGGACTGAGTTACCAAGCACATACTTAGTGCCTCAGCTGACAGGCATCAGACAATGAGTTCACTCTACTGTCCTTCACAAGTATGTGGCAGCACAAATGGGTTGTTAAAAAACACCCACATATGGGGACATTACGAGTTTGGCGGTCCCAGGACTGCCATGTTGGCGGTCGTACCGCCAATAGGCTGCCGGAGAAGACCGCCATACTTTGACCATGTCGGTATTCCCAACAGAATACAGCCAAAGCACCACTGGCACCACCAGTGCGGTCTGGCCGTCACAGGCGATGGTAGTTCCCTGCAGGTATGCACGCCACCACAGAATCCCCGGCAAAACCAACTGCATAGAAGGAGACACCCATCTTCAGGAAGCCATACTCATCCTGAGCCACCATAGAACCAGAACTACGCGTCTTCCCGCTGCTTGCACAAAGACTTCGGAATCTGCAATGACAATGATGACAGCAACCGTACGCATACACACTTAACTGTTACTGTTGTATATTATCAATTTTGTACACACACAACATACACTCGGGAAGGGGGTGTGAGGGTGACAGTCACACATATTTTCACACTAACACTCACACTCATAGACAGCTACACACACTTGCATATATATAGAAAAAAAACACTGCACGGTACCCGCACACACACACACACAAACATACAAGCATCACAAAAACACACAGGCATGCACAAAACACTGCACTGGCCCACACTCACACAGTACCTTCCAACACCACAACACGTCACAAAAAAAATAACCTCACTATCTTCAATCACTTGGCAGGAACACACAGAGGGCACTACCCAGGGACACATCACTCATGCTTCACAGTGTGACAGCAACAGGCAAAACACACATACAAATACACGATCAAACCATTTACTGATCGACCTCCAAAGAACTTTGGCCCTCATTTTAACTTTGGTGGTAAAAACTGCCTCCCGCCGTGGCAACGGCCGCCAGAAGACCGTTGCCGCAGCTACCAGCTGTCCACCATATAATGACCACAGCTGGATTTCCGCCACAAGAATGGTGGAAATCTGGCTGTGGCCATGTCGGTGGATGGAGGTAAGGTGGGGCGGTAGGCAGGGTCATAATCCTGCAGGCAGAACAATGGCGGCAGCTGGGCTGGAGATGAATATCTCCAGCCCGGCGGCTGTTACCGTTGTGGCGGTCGGAGTGGTATATTGGCGGGTTGGCTTCAGCCAACCCACCAATGTCATAATGTGGCCGTAAGTACCGCCAGCCTGTTGGTGGTACTTAACGCAACATTATCACAGACTGCCGGGGTCGTAATGACCCCCTTTTTGTCCAACATGTCATGCACATAACAGTCACACAGTCAAAGCACACAAAGCCACACAACACACAACAAACACATCACAGTACCAGCAACACACAATATCAACACAATTAAACCTCTTGAACACACAAATGTACATCACACAACACATACCCTACCACTTTCAGATATAATCACTGGACACAACCTCACATACTGCCTAAACAACCCACATAGCCCAAGCAGAACACACATACACATACAGACACAGTGCTAACGTCATCCAGGAACAGCTACATGCTACGGAAAGAAATGCATGACAAAGATGTGACCAGGAAACTAACAACTAATTGGTCCAAATTATAATTGTAGCATGCAATTTAAAAAGCAAAGGCCATAGGCCAGTCCTTTTGCAAGTATTACAATGCACACAGTGTACATATATGTGCCTCAATCTAGACTGCCATCTAATCTCCACAGGAAGGGGCATCAATGGGGCAGGCAGGTACCTCAGGGGTTACCTGGGGGGGATGGAGGTGCGGTTGGATTTGGGTTTTGGAAGGGGGCCTTTGGAATATGGTTTGGGAGCTTGCAGGGGGGAAGGTGAGAAGTGAGAGGTGGAAGGGCAAGTCTTGGAGAGGGACACAGCACATTCAGGGGAATCATGGAGTGGGAGAGGAGTAGGGAAAATGGTAAACTCAGAAAGGAAAGCTTTATTAGATACATGGGGATGGTCATAGCAAAAAGGATTTGGGTGTGGAGGGAGAAGGAGTGGTTGTCTGAGGTGTTGGTGTGGATGTCATGGGTGCATGTTTGTGTGAGGTATGCTTGTGGGTGGTGCTGGGAAATGCCATGGTGGGTGGGTGAGTGTCTATTGTGGTGACTGGGGTAGATGCCTGCTGGTCTGCTGTGATGCTGTCTGTGGGTAAGATAGGTGTAGTGGCTGGATCTGTGAATGTTGGTTTGATGTCTGCATGTGTGTCAGGTGCTGTGTCCATGATGCTGGGGTGTCAGGACAGGTTGTAACTGTTGCTGTGTGTGCAGGTGTATGTTGCTTGTGTGCATGCTTGTGTGCATGAGGTGGATGCATGCTTGTCTGTCTGTGTTCTTTGGCTGGGTATGGGATTGGGAAGAAGAACCGGGAGGGGGAACATAAGACAAAGGGTGACTGGCTGCCATCAGTGTGGAGCGCAGAGCCTGAAAGGATCTCTGTAGGCCAGCCAGTGCACAGTGAACACTCTCCAGGAATGCATTACTCTTTGAGACTTGAGTTGCTGGATGGCATTCACGATGGTCCACTGACCCACAGATATCGATCTCAGGAAGTCAATAACCTCCTCACTGAGGGCAGCAGGGCTTACAGGGGCAGGGGCTGAGGTGCCTGTGGCAAAGACAATGCCCACCTTCTTGGGTGAGAGGGCACGGCCAAATGGGTGGGGAGCTACAGGGAAGGCAATGGTAGTAAGGTGGGTGACTTACTTGGATGGGTCTATCACTGCCAGGGAGTGTCCACTGGAGGAGGATTCAGATGATGAAGTACAGGATTCAGTCTCCCCGGTGGCACTCCTCTTGCCCTTAGGGCCACTAAGTCCCTCTGAGTCTGTGATATCAGCACTCCAGGTCCCATGGAAAGTAGCTTTCGCACTCGGCTGTGCCCCGTCTCCTTTGTCTACCAATGTTGATGCACAGAAAGTATACATTACACCATATGCAACAGTAACAACACATCTATGTCACATAAAGCCACAGATAGAAACCATTTTGAGCCCACATAATGCCACAACTACATACTTCCAACAATCCCCTATGACCACAGTGTCACCCACTACATAAGCCAACCATCTGACCACTACATCACCATCCCATCAATTCAGCAGTAACTCACAAAGACCATTCACAAGATTTCACAAAACATGCTGATTAGAAACCTCTACATGACAACATCAAAACACCTACATCACTAACAACTGTTCAAACATGTGAATCCCGTTGCCTTAGTACAGAACTAACACTTACATAACTAATTATTTATCTAACAATGAATGTCACATACACCTAGAGTCAAGCAAATTGAAGGACAGCATACCCCATAACACCAACATGTGTTAGTCAAATGGAAGCCCTGGTACACTATTAAGTCATGAAGAATGGAGCAGATCCATTACTAGAACTGTCCAGACAGCCTCAAATTAACAAATGTAAGTCTGGAAAAAAGAGGTTTCAACACAACAGTAGGCATAATGTGTCTGTTGACACATGATGTAGGCACACAATAGTTTATGTTGCACTCATATAAGTATGGTACTACCATATATAGCATGGACCCTATACATGGACTAAGGGATCAGCAGCCTATCCACTTACCTTCTCAACACCATTTGAACATATGTAAAAGTTAAGTCTTGCCATGTCAATGTATTACTACCACCTAGATTTTCACTATGTAGGATGTCAACCCTGATCAAGCTTCAAATTTTCCAATGTATGAATCTGACAAGACAATAGGGACACCTCCTTAAACCTCATGTGTTTGCCATATCAAAATCCTGATTGGGATAACAGCCTCACATGAAGTTTCCATCTATTTTCAGGACATAGAATTGCTTGGCCCTGTTACTTATCTGTCAGACCCAATGTTGTACATAGAACAAGATCCAGTGGAATAGGACTGGTCTGAGACCAAAGAGCTATACAACTTACTAACTGAGTAGCTGGACTTTGGAACACTAAGTGGGAAGGATGACACAGCAGGTTACACATATGTATGGCTGAGTAGAGTTACACATATGACAAGGTAACATGTGCATCTTCATATGCTGTCATACTTTTGATTGACATAGGTGACTAACATGTCCCTAAACACAATACATTGGCCACATCTGTGTTGCAATGTTGGCAACTGTAGTACTATGTATTCCTAGGAAACACTTTACCTGCAGCATTTACCACATGATCATAGCTGCAATACTTAAACATCATACACTTAACTGTCAGAGACATGGACATATGTTCTGTCAGTACTTACCCCCATCCACTTCAGGGTAGGCAACCACCAAAATGAGGGGCCATTAGAGGGGCCAGGTTCCGACGGGCACCCCATTCAGTGGGAGGACATCCCCAGCTGGCCCTATGCAGTCTTCGGGCCTAGCATCTCAGGTCCTCCCACCACTTCCTACACTAGGCGCTCCACTGGCTGGGGACCCTGAGGGCCTACACTTGCTTGGCAATGGCACACCAGATTCCCTTTTTTTGAACGGTGCTGACCTGCATGGATGACACAGAAAAAAGCAAAAAGTCAGGTCTATATTCACCATACCAATAGTAGTGGACAGAACACTTCAGTAACAGCAAGTAGGAAAACATTCCCATCCTCTCAGCTCACACGCCTGTACAAATTAGCATCTGCATGCATCAAAACATCCACTACTTTACATTTCAGGTACACCATCATATACCACACCTTTCACCCATAAGTATTGCATATGACTCTCCCGCTCCTCTTGTGCTCCATATAGCTGTTCATACAGGGATAGGACCTCCTCCATGAGCTTGTCCAGCTCTTCAGGGGTGAAGGCTGGGGCCCTATCACCTGCAGGTCATGGGATGATAGCTTCCAGAGGCAGTACACAGCAGCTCAAGCAGTGAAGGTCTTGCTAGCAGCAGTGTCCAGGGTCAAGTGAGCAATACTTCAGAATATAGCAGTCTCGTATGCCACATATAGGACCTTCTCTGCTGGCAGACATCACCACTGGCCCAAGTCTGCTAAAGGCTTCAATGTCTTCCAATGGCAATTTCCACTGCTGTTGTGACCGCCTACTGTCATGACGACTTCTGCCGGCAGAATTCTGTGACTTCCAAATGTCCAGTACAGTAGGTCTGATGGCTGTCATTTTGAGCATGTTTCATGTTGGAGGAGTTTTTTAACCTGCGTCATAAGCTCAGCCCTATATTGGGAATTATATCTGTGAGTACTGCCTTTATATTTAGTTTTCTATTAGTGCATGTGAACAGTAAAAGCTGTGTAACTGAAGGACGTGGTGATAGCAATGTACACGTATTCTGAGGATCTGTATGCATTGTTAATGGGCAACAATATGTGTACGACATGTCAAGTCCGTTGGACTAACGAAAAATACAGTCATAGTTGAATATGCATGTGTAGTACATTATTTAACTGAGGGAATGTACACCAAGGAGAGTGTCAAAGGATGCATAGCTATGTGCTGTACTGTAGATGTCATAGGTTATCATGTCACATACTATATTTACATGTTTGCACATAGTTACCCTGCCAAGAGGAGAGGAGGTAAGCCACCAGTGTACCGTTCACTTACAGACCTGTACACCATGAAAGAAAGACATACTATCCATACAAATCAGCTGAATTGGCATACAATCATGGATCGTAGTGATCAGTTGGAGCCAGATCTGAGGCCTGCCATACGCAATCCCTATAGCATACCTCCCATCGTTCAAGTCATGGCAGTGCTACACTTCCTGGCCACTGGGTCCTTTCAGAATACAGTGGCCCTAACTACAAGGATGTCTCAGCCCAGGCTGTGTCTGGTTTTAAAGGATGTACTGTGTTCCATGTTGAAACACCAGGACAGCTACCTCATGTTACCCCAACGTGTGGGTTTTGCCTATGTGAAGATAGAGTTTTATGCTATGGGACACATTCCACATGTGGTTGGAGCCATAGATGGCACCCATGTACTCTTGGTTCCCCCCAGTGCCAATGAACAGGTGCATAGGAACAGGAAAATTTACCACTCCATCAACGTTCAAGTGGTGTGTATGGCAGACCAGTACATTTCACAAGTCAGTGCTAAGTATCCAGGATCAGTCCATGATTCCTTCATCATGTGAAAGATCAATGCCCCACTGCAGATGATATGACTTAACAGAGAGGAGGCCTGGATGGTTTGTAAGTTACAATTGAAATGTGTGTTGGCAAAGTATGCCTCCTGCCATCACAATGTTGCATGTCCACCTATATGTTTGTGTTGTTCTACCAAATTGCTTACAGGCTGCTCTGGCTATCCTCACCGTCCTCGGTTGTTGAAATCAGTGAGGCACCCAACCACGCCAGGAGAACTCAGCTACAGTGAGGCCCACGGGAGGACAAAGTATGTAGTGGAACAGACGTTTGGGCTCCTGACGGCAAGATTTACGTGCGTGGATGTTTAAGGAGGAGCCCTCTTCTACTCACCCAACAAGGTATATCAAATAATTGTTGCCTGCTGCATGCTCCACAATCATTCCCTGAGAAGTCAGATTCCATTTATACCAGGTGAGGGGGGGCTACAGTACATGTGAGTGGAAATGCAGATTTGCCAAATGTTGACGAGCCAGGAGAAGATGAAGCAGGAGACTCCAGGGCAGATCTCATCAATCAGTATTTCATGTATATAATATTTACTTAATGTTGCGATTCAATTTTGTAACCTTAAGTTGATTGGAATCATGGCACCTCCTTTATTGCTTCATCTGTGATGTTGTAGGTACCTCCAATGCCTAAGAGTGAAGTGTGCATGCAGACTGAAAATTTGTATTGTATACAGGACAGAGTGGTCTACAGTAACATGTCATGTTATAGCAGATGCAAAGTCACACTTGTGGATATTTTTTTCTGATTTGAGGAATGTTTCTGCTATGTCCTATCCCTTTTCTCAGTCAGTCACAGATTTTCCATGATCCTGTTTGGCTCATCAACCATGGCAAGTGACAGACAGTGTCAGCAGCAGATGGGAATTGCAGGCAGACGTGAGAAGTGGACATGGCTAAAACTGGGTACTATCAGTCATGAGTATGTGAAGTGTAACTAACATTGTCAGACTTCCAGTACACTTTAGTGGAAATGTGCCTTCCCGTCAAGTTCACATGTAGGGTGCAGGTGTCATTTGTGTCTCCATATGTGTCTGGCTCATGTATAAATGTAGGACCACAGCCTCCACAATAACAATGGTTTCTGTAGTATATATTCTCACCTAAACCTAGCTGTCAGTGTGTTCCTACTTTACACACCGATAGGCATGTCACAGTGGACTACAGAGGTGAGTGACAAGCCTACAGGTATGTGAGCAATGTAAGTGAGAGATCCCTGGACTGCGGACATCAGAACTGATCTATGTGTGTATCAATGGGAATGAATATTTGAAAGCTTAGGTATGGGTATGTGCTAAGGCTTTGCCAGGTGAGACAAACAATCAATTTGTGTGCCTCCTGCCTTCTAGGAAGACTAACATGACCCACCTTCTGTATCCTGTAGTTTAGCATTGTTTGACACCTTAGCAAACATTCTGATGTTACTCTCAGTTATGCTCGATGAACAGTTTGCATACCTACCAAAAAAATGTGTGCTGATGTAGTTTGCAACATTTTCAGAATCTGTCCATGTTACAATCCTAATGTAATGAGTCTCCTGCTGATAGAGTCCAAGTGTGATATCCATAACAAATGTTATACAATACAGAGTTGCTATGTATAATTATTGTACATGGTTGATAAATGACACATACTCAGGACCTGTGGTTAGGTGTAATTTATTATGGACAGTAAAACAATATGTGTGACCAGTAACTAAATGAAACATAGAATTAACAGTGAAGTCATGGTGTTTGGAATCATGAGGGTAATTGAGATTGGTGCTTACTGGCAGTGTGTTTGGTCTTGGCATATGCTCCTGCTGGATGTCTGGGTGAATGTCCACGTTTGCTGGGGGGGTTCCTTTGCTACAGAGGGTGGGGTGTCTGAGGCATGTCCTTCTCCTGTCAGGGCCTCAATTCAACTAGCAGCTGCAGATGTTGAAGGGCCTGAAGA